>NC_136760.1:10466464-11666464 GCF_936440315.1 Barbus barbus
TACTGACTTTAAAAAACACCTGCTTAAGCATGCAAGTGCAGGTGGACAAGCCACCAGGAACATGGTTAAAACCGAGGGGTACAACTCACCCACCGTGGTTCGTGGACCAACTGACCAGCAATCAGCAATAGCTAGTAAACAGAGGGACCAGCAATCCACCGTGGTTCATGGACCAACTGACCAGTTTTCCGCAACACCCAATACACCAGCTGTGGCCCAGGAGCAGGAGCTTAGACCTAGTCCAAAAATGGTTTCCTGTCCCAAATGTAATGTGAGAATTTACTTGGAAAATTTACAACGACACATAAAAAGAAAGCATGGAACTGAAAATGTGGACATATGTGCAGATTACCATCTTGCCAGCCAGTGTCTAGCTGCAAGTAATGGCATTTTCGTAGTTGCAAAAAACTTCCGTGGGCCACCTGTTCCTATCCATGTAAAGCAAAAACTGAGAGGACCAAGTGAATGTGAGGTGGATGATTGCTCTTTGTTTTATGATGTAGCAAGTAGGAGTGGGCATCAAGCATTTAGATGTTTTCACCTAAGTTTTCACTTGACTATTGTTCAACTCCCTCAAATACCTGTCATCTTGAGGAAGACACACTGACTGAGCTTGTAAAACAGAGATGGTTTACAGGAAATAAGAAAGAGATGTGTCTTGCACGACTAAAGGAGGCAACAGAACAAAGTGCCCCATTTGCTGTGGGTGTTAAAATTGTAACAAACCTTTCTGAAAATCTCTGCAAAGGAGTGTTTGATTTTCCCCCACCAAAGCATATTGTGCCATCAGAAAAGTTTTGCACTGAATGCTTTTATAACTTGCCTCTAAGCGAACCCATCCTGATCACAGCAAAAGCTAAGATTGTGACCCTGACATGTGTCTATGAAGGTAAGTGTTATAATAAAATATTACAGTATGTTGCTATATTTATATTCATGTATCTAATTATATAATTTATTTCAGGAATAAACACATACTTCAAGAAATGTGTAATATGTGGAATGGAGTACCGTTACCAGGACTGGGAACATGGAATCCACAACTTCGACAATCACATTCTCATGAGTTTTCACTTGTGTTTGTATTTAAGGGCTTCACTCCAGGTATGTTCCCTGTACATTTCCAATGTAAATTTGAAAATGTTTAATTATGCACACAAGAAAGTATTTCAGTACAAACATGTTTGAGATTTTTAGGCTTGAAGTCACAAAAATGTTTGTGCTGAAATACTGTCTTGTGCGTGTATATAAATACTTCATATAATCTGAAATCAGGGAACATATTAACTGTTAACTTGGTATTAACTCAAAATTACTGCTTATTGTTACTAAGTAAGGTAGTTGTAGTGGATATGTTTAGGAATGTGGTAGGGTCAAGGGATCTAGAATAGTATCATGCAGAATAAGGAATTAATATGACCTTTATAACCACTAATGGATAATATAATATAGTAATAATATGCAGGCTAAGCAACTATTAATAATTATGTGTTCCCTAAAAACAGCTACCAATATGTATTTAGAAACACATTACATATGTTGAAATATTGATAATTTACCCTTCTTTGTTGCGTTAACTTCTGTGGAAATGCATTTTTAATTGCTCATTAAGAAGTAGAAAACAGTTTAATGTTTGATGTTAAAACCTGCAACAAAGTATAACACTAGTTTATATCTGTTTATAGACTCATAATGCAGCAGGCAGAGTTTTCAAAGCAATGGAACTTGCATCTGGTTTAAAGCTACCTCCACATACCCATCTGTTTCATGGCTACCTACATTTTGAAGCATTGGTACAACATGACTACAAATATTCATGCATCAATTGTGGCTCTCATCCTCCTGTAGTTATTATGAATCTTCATAAAAAGGGAGTGTTCAGTATGCCAGGTAACAGCATATACATTAAACCATTCTGAAAACCATTCTGTTTGTTTTTAATGTGAGGGACAAAGAATGTTGGTTTCCTTCTGCAGTGAGTGAGGTGCCAGATCCAGCAGAATATACTGGGGAAGTTAATGTGGAAGACTTCTGGGAGTCTGTGTCCTTGAATATTATTTCCCTTGGGTTTGTGAAGGGTAAGACACAGATTTTCTTTCTCACAGAAGTAAATTGTACCCGGCTCTTCTGAATGATGTCCCCTTTTCACACATACTGTCTTTATTGGTAAAATGCCAGCAAATTGCATCATATGTGAACGGGATCTTTCTGGTAAATCAGTACTGCCAATTTACCAGTAAACAAAGTTGTAACATTACTAGTATGAGGCGATGTGTAAACAGCACAAGTATTTACTGGTAAAGTCATTCGGGTAAATTGCTGGTAATTTACCAGTATTACTGTGTGAAAAGAGCTATTGATTAACTAACTTGACAGATGTTCTAACATTTTTCATTCATTTGAGACAACAGTTTGTTCTGGTCTTTTAAATGATGTAGCTCTTATAGTCCTGGGGGTGTTGATTTCTTCAATCAACAATAAGCCTGGCATAAACTACGCTTAGAATAAACTATTTCCTGATCTACATTCTGTTGGACTACGTTCGTTTAGCTCAGCACTTGAAAACCGCAACATCTCAGCCACCTGACAGCAATTGCTCAAATTACCTTACCAAAAATTGTCCAAACCACATGGAATACCTCTAAAATAACATATATTTTAAATGTTTTTTCATGCAGCTGGAGAGGAGAATCCATTTATTGTTAAGCCAAACTTTGGTTTTTGGGCACCATGGATTGGACCAGAAACACGAAAATCTGATCTGGTTTTAAACACCTAGTGGGAAAAAGTACATCGCCCCGCAAAAATAAAAGAGCAGGCAGAGCTAGACATTGCTGAAGATAGACTTCTTGAGGAAGTCATGAAAATGAAGGTAGGGATTATTTATGATATTTGTTGTTTATGAAACTATTTGAAAAATTGTTTTAACTTTACAGGTTGATGATGTCAAGAAACTGTGCAAAGCTTGTGGGGTCGATCCATGTGGTTCAAAAACAGACCTTATCCTCAGGCTTCATAAAGAAATAAGGAGTAGGAGCACCTATGATAAAATTTTGAGAAAGTTTGGGGTGCATCAGGTATGGAAACATAATCTTGAGTTTGTTAATCAATCAAATTTAAAGTAGTTAGCATTTTTATTATTGGTGATTTTTAGGAGGCTGGTCTTCCGTTATGTGCCCATGTGGAGTGGTATACAGCCTGAAATTCAACATGAGAGCGGAAAGTCGAAGAGACTACATTGATATTTTACTGTCCTGGCAACATTTACCAAATGTTACCATTTATGATTTTCCCAGAGGTCTGGCAACACATGGTAATCTGAGGGATCCATTGGTGTTGCCATTTGCTCCACATGAGGGAAGACTAATTAGCCCTATAGAAGAAAACATTGCTTTAGCAAAAGAAAGCAAGGTCAAGGTTAATCTTCCCTGGTTAAGAGAGCTGAAAAATCCCCCAGATATCAATGGGCATCCTACAACATGTAGTTCAGAGCATTATGTCCTATATGGGATTTTCTAAGAAGAACCGCCCTTGTGCCACAATTGGCTGGGAAGGTTAATACCCAAGTGGTAGAACAATTTTTTGCCCAAATGGAGAAAATTTTCTTAACATGATGTCTCCCAGCTCTCAGATCTTTCTAATTCGAAATATAGTCCACCATCACAACACCCTGCTTAACAGATCTAGGCTGGAGAAAATACAGAAGTCAATGGGAACTGGACAAACCTCCATTAACAAGAATGGGCTGCTTGTCATTGGTAACATATGTTGGTGTTTGTAACATGATATTTCATGCTCAAGCATCAACTATGATTATACTTTTACCCTTTTACGTCATTCTCAAGATAGCTCAAACCTTGACAGTGTTATGGTTCAGCAAAAAGATGAGGCTATTACTAAACTGCAGAATGTGAGTGCTGACTTTAGGTGTTGGCAACATCCATTGAGCGCCGAACTACAGAAAAAGGTATCGTGTCAAGTCAGGTTCATTGGTATAGTGTTTTTTACAATACTGTACAACATTTCAGAGCAGTTTTTCTGAAAATCATACTGTTATGTCTAAATTATTTTATAATTTTACACAAAGCATTTTTTGTCAGACATTGATATACACTGTTGGTGATATAATCAATCAAGATTTAATTTAGTAATGACAATAAGAAGAAAAGGCCTATAGAAGGTAGAATTGTGGTTAATATAATGAATGTTGTATCTGTATTTTTCCTTTTTTATGTTCAGGTTTCATGTGTTCTGGATGAGACCAAGGATCCTAAGGAGCACATTGTACGTTTTTATGGTGAAATGCTTACTCGTGAGGACTTCTTGACATTAGGACTACAGAATAACATAGAGGGCATGGAAAACAATAAAATAATATGCACTCACATATTAGATGTGTAATTTGCTTGGTCATATATTTTATTTTTGTGCCTCCTATACAATTTCTGAATTCCTGTCTAAGGGTTATTGCAGAAATTGGATCTTTGAGGGTAACTGTAGTGTTAACTACCAATACACTACTTATAAACAGTAAAAGTGTAGATGGGGTTGCTTTTGTCATTGTGAAGAAAAAAAACATTGTATAAATACTGTACAAATCAACTTTGTGTTACAGAACATGGAAATCTGGGTGACCAGTAGTTACATTTCTGTGACCTGGTTACCACCTATGTCTGCAAATCCAATGAATCATTTTCCTGTAAGTTTTAAGCCCTTTTTTTTTTTGTCTGTGCATATACTGTGTTATTGTGGATGCATTATGTTCATACTTTAAAGGTGGCCATTTGCAACAAAGATATAATTTTACTTCCATCCTGGACAGCAGGCAATTGGATGATTGCTGTAAGTTAATGTTGAAATTATAATTTAAAGCCATGTTGTTATGTGGATCTCATTAACAGTTTTTCCTATGTTACTTCAGTCCATTTCAAGTTGTCTTATTGAAACGTTTGTTGCACAATAATAGGCATTTTGGGACATTTTTTAGATTATGAAGCCAAAGCAGAGACAGCTGTTCTTTCTTGACTCTCTCTGTGGTTCTGGTTTAAGTGATACCAGATGCATTCAATTATACAGGTCTTTCAAATGTTCAACAGCAGTATGGTAGTTCTGTTCAAAACCATACTGCTTATTTGTTTTTGCTTGTTCAAATTAATACCTAAGAATCAGTATTACTGTTTTTTTCTTTTCCTTTTCTTTTTTTTAAGGTGAACATGAAACTGAATTCCAACTCATTCTACTTTTGTGATGCAAGTTACCGTCATGCAATGTGTGTGTGTAATATGTAATATGTATTTTACTTTGTGCATATGCACTGATCAATTGCTCACAACAAGAAAAGTAGAACTGTGTCAATTTGGATTTCATGTTGACATCAAAATGTATGGTAGTTCAGTTGTAGACCATACATACAGGTCCTTTTCAAAAAATTTGCATATTGTGATAAAGTTCATTATTTTCTGTAATGTACTGATAAACATTAGACTTTCATATATTTTAGATTCATTACAACACAACTGAAGTAGTTCAAGCCTTTTATTGTTTTAATATTGATGATTTTGGCATACAGCTCATGAAAACCCAAAATTCCTATCTCAAAAAATTAGCATATTTCATCCGACCAATAAAAGAAAAGTGTTTTTAATGCAAAAAAAGTCAACCTTCAAATAATTATGTTCAGTTATGCACTCAATACTTGGTCGGGAATCCTTTTGCAGAAATGACTGCTTCAATGCGGCGTGGCATGGAGGCAATCAGCCTGTGGCACTGCTGAGGTGTTATGGAGGCCCAGGATGCTTCGATAGCGGCCTTAAGCTCATCCAGAGTGTTGGGTCTTGCGTCTCTCAACTTTCTCTTCACAATATCCCACAGATTCTCTATGGGGCTCAGGTCAGGAGAGTTGGCAGGCCAATTGAGCACAGTAATACCATGGTCAGTAAACCATTTACCAGTGGTTTTGGCACTGTGAGCAGGTGCCAGGTCGTGCTGAAAAATGAAATCATCTCCATAAAGCTTTTCAGCAGATGGAAGCATGAAGTGCTCCAAAATCTCCTGATAGCTAGCTGCATTGACCCTGCCCTTGATAAAACACAGTGGACCAACACCAGCAGCTGACATGGCACCCCAGACCATCACTGACTGTGGGTACTTGACACTGGACTTCAGGCATTTTGGCATTTTCCTCTCCCCAGTCTTCCTCCAGACTCTGGCACCTTGATTTCTGAATGACATGCAAAATTTGCTTTCATCCGAAAAAAGTACTTTGGACCACTGAGCAACAGTCCAGTGCTGCTTCTCTGTTCAAAAGTGGCTTGACCTGGGGAATGCGGCACCTGTAGCCCATTTCCTGCACACGCCTGTACACAGTGGCTCTGGATGTTTCTACTCCAGACTCAGTCCACTGCTTCCGCAGGTCCCCCAAGGTCTGGAATCAGTCCTTCTCCACAATCTTCCTCAGGGTCCGGTCACCTCTTCTCGTTGTGCTGCGTTTTCTGCCACACTTTTTCCTTCCCACAGACTTCCCACTGAGGTGCCTTGATACAACACTCTGGGAACAGCCTATTCGTTCAGAAATTTCTTTCTGTGTCTTACCCTCTTGCTTGAGGGTGTCAATGATGGCCTTCTGGACAGCAGTCAGGTCGGCAGTCTTACCCATGATTGCGGTTTTGAGTAATGAACCAGGCTGGGAGTTTTTAAAAGCCTCAGGAATCTTTTGCAGGTGTTTAGAGTTAATTAGTTGATTCAGATGATTAGGTTAATAGCTCGTTTAGAGAACCTTTTCATGATATGCTAATATTTTGAGATTTTTTGAGAATTTTGGGTTTTCATGAGCTGTATGCCAAAATCATCAATATTAAAACAATAAAAGGCTTGAACTACTTCAGTTGTGTTGTAATGAATCTAAAATATATGAAAGTCTAATGTTTATCAGTACATTACATAAAATAATGAACTTTATCACAATATGCTAATTTTTTGAAAAGGACCTGTATATATATATTTTTTTTTCACTTATTTTTTGTTCATTTATACTGTTTCAACCCAGCTGTTCAAAATTCATAACCATGCTTTAGCTGTTGTGAAATTCCTTTGTTGGTGTTTTTTATTTTTATTTAGTCATTAATCCAGCTTACCCATGACACTGCCTTGCAGCTTCAGGCACTGGTATTTTATACAGAACAATATTTTGCTTATCTTTATTCAATGTTAATTTACCTCTGTCTTTTTGTCTTTAATTGATAGAGAGCTTGCCCAAAAAATTAAATTGCACCAGGACTGTGGTCAGAGACTGTCCTAAATTACATTACGGTGAGATTTGTCTGTAGGCATCCCACATACCTATGATCACAAGTCCTGCTTTTAATATGTAAGCCCCTAATTTACAAGTTGTGTGTTTATCACAGCAATTAATTTATTGTGTGTTTGATTTCATCACTAGGATAATGGAAGACAAAGGATGTCAAATAACTGTGGAGTATTTGTCTTGATGGCAAGTATATGTAAATGAGAAACAGAGAAGTGTAATCACTTGCAGTCTTTTACCCATTTGATTTTTGTTTCTTTGAATATTACAGTATGCACTGTATGTTACTCTGGGGGATAAGTTTGACTTCACTGAAGTTTTTTTTTTTTTGTAGTTATATAATTTTTACACAATTAAATATACTAATTTATGTACACAGCTGAACATGAAGAACATAAGGAAATGGTGGTGTGCTGTCCTGCTTGACAATTTCTCTTTAGAGTAAGTGTTTTGAGCAAAAAAACTGTTCTTTCACGTGCTGTTTTTAAGAAACCTTTAAAGAAAAGAATAAATAATTTGTGTTTGCTTGTAAGCTGTGAACAGATTTAGGAAGTCACTGAACGAAATGATTTAGTGAATCACTCATAATACTCAGTAAAACTATATTCTGTAGACCCTGAGTGAAAGAAGTAACAAAGTGTTCCTGATAAAAATCAGCAGGTGTAAATAGTATTTACTTTATGAAACTATATCTATCTATCAAAAATATCTGTTCTTTAGTACTGTTTGGAAATGGCAAGATTTTGTAATGTTGTTAAAAAAATCTCTCCAAAACAGCATTTACTTAATCAAAAATACAGTGAAGACATTAATGTTGTGAAATATTACTACAATTTAAAATGTGTTTCTATCATTAGTCCAGGCTTCAGTGTCACAATCTGTCAAAAATCAATACAATATGCTGATTTGATGCTCAAGAAACATTTCTTCTCAAAACACTGTCTGCTTAATTTTTTTCACTGCTGAATAAAAAAATATTTAATTGTTTGAAATTGGAGCAATAATTTGAAATTGTATCAATGTCGTAGTGTTTACTATGATTTGTGAAAAATTTTGTGCGTTCTTAATAACTTAATTTTGATATTGTTTTGGTTCTGTTGCTTACTATTTGCTTTTGCTGCATGACAATCAATTCTGGAAGACATGGGAGAAAGAGAAAAAGAGCTGTTGCAGCTGGTATTGTCAGCTTTTTATATTTTGCAGATTTTTTTGTTAAACTTTAATGGGTAATTGTATCACTTTTTTTTCTAATCCACTTTCAGAAGAAGAATGCTCTTCACTTGTGTCTGAATCCTTCGGCAGGAAAAAGGTGAAAAAAGCAGAACATGGATATGAGGGTACGAACTCTATGACGCAAAGTACACATACCATGCTGCGTTTTGAAATATGTAACTCTAACACTGATAAATATAAATTACTTCATTTCAGCAGATCGGATACTAATTGGGCCCTCTGTTTTTGGAAAGGTAAGTGCAATCAATTGTTGATGATAATGCATATGATGGAATAGTTTGAATTCACTTATATTTTTCTTTAAGGAAAAGCTGTTAACAAATGATGACCCTCCATCACGTTTCATCTTCAAGGTGGTGAAAAAAAAAAAGTAATTTTCAGTGTTTTTTATTAACAGCCTGAGCTAACGGTTGCTATCTTATCAGTTATCAGGAGCATTGCTAAAGAAAATATTACTCGAAGTTGTCCTTGAAGAAGGAGATGCTGCCTACATGCCCCTGTCACTGGTTTGCACCAGGTTCAGGGATATAGTTGGACAAGGAAGCTTCAGGAATCAGGCACACTTCTTGTGGCTAGAAAGTAAGTCTTGACATTGTGTTTATGTTTTTTTGTTTTTGTTTTTTTAATGCTTTATATGCTTTTTAATGCTCTTTTTTTCCCCTTAGGTGTTGCATGTTGGGAAAACAAAAGTGAAGAATATAAGACTGACTTCTGGAAAATGTACTCCATTTCAACTTGTTTGGAGTGCCATGTTGAGTACAAAAGCTGCACACCTGGTATGTTTTGTGTAAATTAATGATGAATAAACTAGCGTTTAGTCTATTTTTGTTTTTTAAAAGGAATACTTTGTCTAAAAATAGTAATAAAGTCTAATTTACTTCACCTCATGTCATCCCTTGGGGCTTAAAAGTTCTGGACACCATTTACTTGCATAGCATAGACCTACAGAGCTAAGAAATTATTCTTGAAATATTTGTACATGTTCAACAAGAGAATAAAGTCATGAATATCTTGGATGGCATGGGGAGAGTGTTTTAAATTTGGGTCAACCCTAGTACTCGTGCTTCTTGTGTACCCACAAGGTTATGTTGGGAAGGGCAAGCGAGGCGAGTTTCGTGGAATCTACTCAGAAACAATGCTTCCGGGATTTTGCAGTGTCCACTGCATGCAAGCCTATTGTGCTGAATGAATGACTGTACATAATTTGATTCAGAAATAAAATAATTTACCCACCCTGAGATTGATTTGTGATAACATTCTGAAGAACATTTGTCATTTGCTGTAATTTGATTTTTTTTTTAACTTGAAAAATAAAATATTTGCAGTACAGGTGAACAGTACTTTGTCTTAACAGTATTCAACATTTCTTTGTGTCACACATTTACCTCCTGAGTGCAACTGCATCTCACTTTAATATGTTCCTTGGTAGGCTACTGTAGAAGTAAAATGTAATAGCCAAAAAAAAATATGCTTGAATTACATTACAGGTAAAGGATTTAAAATGACACCATCACAAAGTATGACAAAAGGTGTAAAGACTTCAGTGTTGACAGTGAATGGTATTTGGATACACACAATAATGACAAAACTAGGAATTTCAATTTAAACTATGAAAATGCATTATATCTTTTTTTTTAAAAATACTATGAAATCCTCATAAGCCCCACCCACTTGCTGTTGTTGCCGTTAGCTCCTCCCACTTGCAGGTCTCCGTGCTGCAGCGATCACTACATGGATGAGCTAATCAGAGCGGCTGCACCTGATATTCATCTCAACACCTATATCTGCCGCTCTGTTTGGTGTTGCTGTTGTCAGTTCATTGTTGCTCATGCCTTGTCCTGTTCTCGTCTGTGTCTAGCATTGTTTGCTGTTCCTGTTTCTCTTGCTGCCTTATGAAGGCCTTATCGCCGGGATTGGAGTTCCAGTTGTCAGGCGCCCTGGACTTCTGCTCATGTTGGATTATCTCACTTGTTGCTGTCTACACTATCCCTGATCAGCTATTGTTGCACACTTTTTAAAAATATTTAACTTGTTATATATTTAAAGGGGTGGTTGACTGCTTTTTTTCTACAGTCCATAAGGTGAACTAGGAAAAAGTGTCTAGAAAGTGATTTTCGTTCACCTGGGCACTACTTTTTCAATGCATTTTTGCAAAGACCAGTGGCGGCTGCTGGTCTTTCAAAGAGGGGAAGCTAATTTTCGGCCTACATCATAAAAATTGTCCATTTATTTATACGTAAATTCTGCCATCGTGTGCAGTTTGCTAGCTGGCTAGTTCACCGCCTGGCCTAATGTATGAATGAATGAATGAACAACCGATCAAAAAAACATTAAACTCGACGGAGGAAATGTGGGAATTAGGTTAAACTGAAACCAGGAATGTGGTGTATAATTGTGTGAAATGTATAATGAACATTGGCCAGCAATTTCGCCAAGCAAATATCAAGAAATAGGTTGCAGCAGTTTGTCTTTTGACTACACTTGCAAAGTCCACTATGGGACTGAGCTCGAATCAGTGTTGCCAACTTCTTTCGATGGAAAGTAGCTGATGACGTCATGCGCTAATTAGCATATTCATTACGTCATCGCATCATATTGCCTTTTACATTTGTTTGTCTCTCTGTGCTCACTGTATTTTAATGCAGCCAAATTCTCAATAAAATTGTTTTCCTTTACATATTTTACTGTTTATGTTGTCAGTCAACGGGATAAATATGAAATAGTGACTGAAACGCAGCCCTTTAAGAATACATAACCAGCTCTCCCTCCCAAGAAGTTAGTCTGCACAAAAATCCTAATTTATAATCGAGCCGTCGTCTGATGAAATCAAATATTACACACAAGATAAGACAATTCCTGTGCTGTGATTTCGGCTATATTTGCATGTAAAATTAGAGAAGCAACATAATATCTATTTGAACTGAACGCGCTGCTCCTCTCAGCTGCTCACTGAACAGAGAAAGAGGTGCGTGCGCGCTCACCTCGCGCCGTTGCGGCAGTACCAGCGATCACAGAGACTCGCTTAGGTTTGTCAAAGAAGTCGCTAGATTTGTCGCTAGTCACTTTTGGGGAAAAAGGTCGCTAGGGTGGTCTGAAAAGTCGCTAAGTTGGCAACACTGGCTCGAATAGCTTCAGCATCAGCGACTTCTTATAGGACACAAATTTCGCTATCAATCAAAAGGAGATGCAGTCTTTCGACAAACCCTCCAATCATCACGCAGAAGCCCGGAGTCCAGCCCCGCCCACTCCTCCATTCACCCCCAGAGACGCTGAGCGTCCGGGGGCGGGACATAATCGCAGCATTTATCCAATGAGCGTCTAGTTTCGAAGCACTGAAAAAAACTGTTCAAAGCAGCCCCATAGAAGTCAATGGACGCTGGGCTTCAACAGGCAAATACACTGATACGGGAATATATGAGAAGGAAATCGAGTCACCTGCTATATGTAGCTGATTCTGAACGAACTCGTCTTCGAGATGAACGTGTTCTAACGCATTTTTAATCAATAAAATGTTAACACAATAGTACATGTTTGACCATTAATTTTTTGACATTATAGGGGAAGCCGAGCGTGTGCAGAGCATTGATTTTGAAACTTGTGAATCCATAAGAATCGTTCGAAGACAGAATCGCGATTCATATATGAATAGATTTTTTGCGTGCACCCCTAGTTTTAACGGCATGGCAAATCTCCCTCTTCTCTAAAGCAGCACTTCATGGCCCTTTGTTGCATGTTCCTGGGGGGCGCGGTCTATGTAAATTTCAGGGTTTGTGATGTCACCAACCTGGGAAGTAGCTTCTTGTAGTCCCTACGAGCCGTAACTGTAGGCATTAAACTGACATAATTTTAAAAGACAATATCTCTGTTTGCATTGAACTTTCAGCATCGTAACTTTGCAGATAATGCTCAAACAGCAACATTACACTCTAACTAAAGTTAAAAAAGTGAAATCACAATCACCCCTTTTAGTTTTGTATTTTTAACCTTTTTTCTATTGCCGTTTATTTCAGATGTTAATTCACTCTTAATTTCCCATCAGCTCCTTCTGAAATAGGACACCCTAACCTTTGTCATAAACATATCCAAGGCTAATCTCATCATTCTTTTTTGTATAAAGGGAAAATAACCTGAAATGGTAGGTGCCATCTCGCTGCCCAAAGCCACTGCCAGGAACCAAACAGATGCCTGTTTCTTCCAGAAGCTTCATGCAGTAGAACATATCCGGAGCTTGTCCCTTCTCCTAAAATTGGAGTGGATGGGGGATTTTGGTTAGAGTTTTATGATGCTGTTTAATTCAACCAAGTGAAATAAAATATTACACACTTTTCTGGGGACATGCTCATAAACTAATAAAAAATTCAAGCTCAAATCCTCAGGTGACAGGAAAGTGTGTATCAAGTGTAGTGGTATTACCAACTAAAACCAATCCTGCAATCCTTACTTTGCTTACTTTGTTATTCAAAGCCAGCCTTTGTGGTTCAAGGGCAGGTTATATTCTTGATTCCTAAATTATTAATCATTATTCTGAAATTATTCACTATTATGTATTGAACAACATATTCTTCTAGAATAAATAAAGGCCAAATTCAAAATTCTGCTTCTTTAATAACTAACAAAAGGGAGCACAATGGATTTGATCATTTTATTCACCATAGGTCGATAACCACAGAATATTAAGAACAATATTTGAGAAAATATTAAAAGTTAATATTTGAGAAAAAGAAACACCCACTGCTTTTGTCTATAAACTATTATTTTGCCCACTTAGCCACTATTTCCTTGTAGGAGTGATGGATTTTCCTTTTAATTTTAGGGGTAGTCAATTGTAAGGGCTAGGGTTGGCATGTCCCAATAAATCATGGTAACTCATGTGTAACGGGCTGAACGAGACAAGAGACATGTGGCTCCATCTGCAAAGATTTATTCAAAGATGTGGTCATAAAACGGGCATGGGTCGACAATAACAACAGGCATTGCACAGGCAAGACAAAAGCGTAATCCAAAAACAGGGGTGGGTCAGTCAACGGTGAACGTAATCCAGAGGGCGAAGCAAACAGGGAATCCACAAACAGGAAATATTCCAAGCGAGGTGCAAACAAAGTCTGAAACAGCAAGGCAAAGGGATAATCCAAGGCAGGCAGAGAGCAGACAGGACAAGGTAAACAGGCTAAGATCAAGACACGGATAAATCCGGCATAGAACAAGACTAGACTAGTTTTAGACTCAGAAAACTCGGAATGGCTCCGTAATGTTGCTAGCGCTAACACAGGGATAAATGCTAACAATACTCGGCGATCTGAGAAGGGTCTGAGTGGTTGTTATATAGTGTTTGTGTGATTGGCTGCAGGTGAGTCCAATCAGTGCAATGGAACATGAAGAATGTAGTCCAGAGTGACAAAAAACAGTCTGTGTAGTGTGGGAGTGAATATAATGGAAGGACGACCTCTGGTGGCAATCGGACAGAAGGCCAAGGGCAGAGTTCATGACACCATGAATCCCAATTCAAGTCACTTCAAAGGCGAGTTAAGGTGCAGTCACATTGGTGTATTTAGCACATTAGCAAATGTCAGTTGTCAATAGTGTAGCAATGTATTATGCACAGCTCACACAGAAGTCACTTTTAAACCAAGCAGCTGTCTATTAGATATCAGATATCTGATCAATAAAATGCAAGTTAAGAGTGAACAATTGTTAAATTGAACTGATCACAAGTTGATCCTACCTTGGCCTCCAGGATGGCTTTCGGTGGGAGGTGGATGCGTGGGAAAGTGTACATTGCACCCTGCACTGGGTTACATTTTATTCCTGGGACCTGATTCAAGATATCTTGTGTCATGTTGGCTTTTTCTGCCAGTGCGGCCAAAGTATCTGTGCATTCCTGAAGACAATGGAGAAAAGGTTTGATTACTTTCTTGTTGGATAGAAATTTGTTAACTGGTACACTCCAAAAATTTAAACCATGATGTACTCCATTTTTTATTTTTTTTCTTCGGTGAAACAAGTTTAGACTTGAAGGGTTACTCCATCACAAAATGAACATTTTGTCGTTAATTCAACTGAGCCTGGTTTGTCCCAACGTTTTTTTCTCCATTCTGTCTCAGAGGGAGTTTTGGTTCCTTGCTGCTGTCGCCTCTGGCTTGCTCAGTTGGGGACACTTAACTTCTAGCAATTATCGTCAATTTGATTTCACAGACCCCATGTTGTTCCAAACCCGTAAAAGCTTTTTTCATCTTCAGTACACAATTTAAGATAATTTGGATCAAAACCGGGAGGCTTGTGACTGTCCCATTGACTGCCAAGTAAATAACACTGTCAAGGCCCAGAAAAGTATGAAAGACATCGTCAAAATAGTCCATCTGCCATCAGCGGTTCAATCTGAATGTTAAGCGATGAGAAAACTTTTTGTACGCAAAGAAAATTTAAATTACAGGTTTATTCAACAACTCGTCTCCTCCGCAAGTAGACTATTTTGATGATCCGTGTGGTGCAGCTGACACATTACAGCGTACGCAGTTTGCATCCAGCAGATAATCTCCAAAATGGCGCTACGGTGACGAATTGTTAAATAAAGTCGTAATTTTTATTTTCTTTGTGTACAAAAAGTTTTCTCGTCGCTTCGTAACATTCAAATTGAACCACTGATGGCAGATGGACTATTTTTATGATGTCTTTCATTCTTTTCTGGGCCTTGACAGTGTTATTTACTTGGCAGTCAGTGGGACAGTCACAAGCCTCCCGGTTTTCATCCAAAATATCTTAAATTGTGTTCCAAAGACGAACAAAGCTTTTACGGGTTTGGAATGACATGGGGGTAAGTGATTAATGACAAAATTTTCATTTTGGGGTGGAGTAACCCTTTAATATTGAGTAAATTTGAAATCTGTGAAATAGCTTGATATTTACTGCTATGAAATTGTGTGTTATTTACAAAGGCATTGAGTTATTTTTTTAGTGTACAAAGGAAACAGTAAACAGAACAATATAGACCTTGATGAATGTGTCATATGAGGGTTCATCTGGTTGGGGTCGATTGACCACTACGTCAAGAAGAGCCTGTCCAGGCACTGGAGGACACAGCCGTACAGATACCAACTTAGTGAGTTGAACTTTCACCTCAGGGTCTAGATTTACCACCTCCATATAACCACCACGAAAACCACACCTTAAAGAAGCAAGACAGAAAGGTTTAGAGCTTAGCTATTTACTTGATTTATTTTAGGGCACTACTATTTGGTCAAAACAAATTTCTTTCACAGTATTTGTACTTTATACAATATGCCTTGCCCACATCATCTCACAACCTTCATTTCAAAGTATGGAGGAACAATATAGGAAAATGTCTTTAAAGTGACTGTAAAATTGTTTGTAATTGGTGAATTCAATGTGTGATGATTGTGCATGTGCTTGTGTGACATGTAAAATCAAACCTCATTGGTTCTGGAGCTTAAAGCAAGCAGGTTTGAGGTTATGTTTAGCATATTTGATAAGCTCATATGTATGTGTGTTCATCAATGTTTATATGTGAATAAAAGCCTAAATTCATCTTTTCATCATATATCTCAATCATGTCTTTTCAGAGGTCTTGAAACTTTTGAATTGTCAAACATATGGGCTTTCATTTGAGGAACAGAAATCACAGGTTTTATATATAAAAAAAAAAACAACTTAAATTGCATTTCAAAGATAAAAGTGTTATGGAATTTAAATGGCATAAGGGTGAGTAAATGATGACAGCATTTAAATTTTTAGCTGAAATATCCATTTAAAAACAAGAAGTTGTTAGGAAAATTGTGAATTGGAACCAGGTTCATTAGATTCCATAAAATTCCATAATAATTGTCCCAAATCACCTAAAGATCATTTGCACTTCTCTTGTTTTGGATACTCACTCTCCCATGTAGCACTTTGACGTTGAGTGAAATGAAGCTAGTTCCACTTTCTTAGAGTATTCCAGACCCATTTCAAACAGCACCTTCTTAAAGGAGTGAAATTTACACCCGTCTGCGTAAACATTGTCCTGATAGACCTGGATAAAGCGGGACATATTGAAAATATTATTAATGTGTGTGTTTTTATATGTATTTAGATGTTAATAAATGACTAATAACTCACTTACAAATGCATTATAAATCATTAATAAGCAGTTATAAATGCATGAGTAAAAGGGTGATTTTAATGCAATACCTGCCAAATAGTGAGCATTTTTTTAATTCACGTTATAAATGCTTAACAAATATATTTATTAATACTTATTTCACTCAAAACCAGATTCCTGATTTATTCCATGATGCAACAAAAAATTTACTATTATAGCAAGACTGAAGGGTGTTGTATTTATGGTTTTCTCATTTATATCTCATGACTCGTGTCACTTTTCTTTCAATGTTTCTTTTCAGAATCTACTCTGTACCTTACCCATGATTCTCTGCAAAAGTTCATGATGCCTATACACAGCAATGATTAGAAACTGATATATTTTGTTTATCAAGATTAAATTATTTTATTTTGGAGAAAAATCATAAAGGCACAACCATATTGAAGAGATATTAATATTGAAAATTCGAATTCCAATATTACCTGTGAACCTTAATGTAAAGAACCATTTAATGATTTATAAACATTAATTACATTGAAGTGCACCTTAATGTAAAGTGAACATCTGTGAACCATTTATTAAGGAGTTATAAACGTTAATAACGTCTAAAAATTAACCTTAATGTAAAGTGATCAGCTGTGAGCCGTTTATTAATGAGCTATAAACATTTAGTAACCAGTAAAAGTGAACATTAATGTAAAGTGATCACATATGAACCATTTATTAATGAGCTATAAACGTTAGTAACCTGTAAAAGTGAACTTTAATGTAAACTGTAGCTCAAACAGTAGAGCATGGTGCTAGCAACGCCAAGGTCATGGGTTCGATTCCCAGGGAAAGCAAGAGCTGATAAAATGTAAAAACTGTAACTTGAATGCAATGTAAGTCGCTTTGGATAAAAGTGTCTGCTAAATGTATAAATGTAAATGTAAATGTAAAGTGAACATCTGTGAACCATTTATTAATGAATGACAAACGTTAGTAACCTGTAAAAGTGAACCTTAAAAGTGAACAGCTGTGAACCATTTATTAATTAGTTATGTTTTGTGTATCAAAACGCGCGTCCTCGACGTGTGATTTCCTATAAAACGCGCGTTCTTGACGCGTGCTTTGGAGTCACCAAAAACGCTTTTTGACGTGCGTTTATCATAACAGGAAATGGGTGTCGAATACGTGCGCTTGGAGTCGGACAAAACGCACGTTCTGAACGTGTAAACAGGTAAACCAAACAGGCAGAGCAAACGTCTTTTGAAGTATCCACACAGGCGAAAACAACGTGCTCTTTCTGTAGTGTTCTCAAAATGGCATGTCAAAAGCGTGTGCTGACTTCATTACCCGATTCTGTCATGTTGTGTCCGCTATATCCTCCTGAGCCCCCCCCCCCAAAAAAAAGCTTTGTGAATCTAGTATTTTTTCATGTCATTAAATTGTTTAGAGCATTAGAAAAAATGGAAAATTAACATTTTTGAAAAAATATATTTTATTAATTTTTTTTCTATGTCCTCTGTAGAAATGGCATGAATAGACATCAAAAAGGCAAAAACAATGGGATTTGTTTTTTAAATCACTAATACATTTTTAGGTTTCAGGATTTTTTTCTTCTAAACTTTGTTTAAGGATGATTCTCAATTATGTTATAAAATATATAACAAAATGATTTGTTTTACCATTTTGTTTTATGCAATATGTCTGTACAAATTTCCATAAACTGGTTTTCCCATTAAACACAGTGTATCTTTACACTGTATCTAATTTGCATAATAATGTGTTGCTGTTGGGACAGCATGTTGAAAAAAGAATTGTCATAATGGGAGTAATAATTGGCCAGATGTTCATAACAATATATAATATTTCATAAGAAAATTGATATATATAATTTATTTTCCTATTCAATTGTTATGTCTCCCAAAATGCACAATAAACATGCTTTTAGTCCTGGTGTCCTCCACAGTGGACATGTATGAAATGATGTCCTGTTTCATAACAGGAAGTCATATTTGAATTTGAAAACCCATAACATTTTCCTGAGATGCTGCTTTATGACAAACAATTAGAAAATTATTCAGATTTAAATGACAATTACAAAATAATAGAAGAAAAAAATCCTGAAACCTAAAAATGTATTGGTGATTTAAAAAAAAAAATGTTTTGATTTAAAAATTCCCATTGTTTTGATGTCTATTTATGCCATTTTATTTTTAGGAAAACTTAGTCCTAGTGTCCTCTACAGAGGACATAGAAAAAAATATGAATAAAATATATTTTTTCAAAAATGTTAATTTTCCATTTTTTCTAATGCTCTAAACAATGTAATGACATGAAAAAATACTAAATTCACAAAGCTTTTTTGGGGAGGGGTCTCAGGAGGATATAGCGGACACAACATGACAGAATCGGGCAATGAAGTCAGCACACGTTTTTGACGTGCCATTTTGAGAACACTACAGAAAGAGCACGTTGTTTTCGCCTGTGTGGATACTTCAAAAGATGTTTGCTCTGCCTGTTTGGTTTACCTGTTTACACGTTCAGAACGTGCGTTTTGTCCGACTCCAAACGCACGTATTCGACGCCCATGTCCTGTTATGATAAACGCACGTCAAAAAACGTGTTTTTGGTGACTCCAAAGCAAGCATCAAGAACGCGCGTTTTACAGGAAATCACACGTCGAGCATTTTACAGGAAATTTCTGACGCGTGTTCTCCTTAATCCCAAAGCGCGCGCTAAGAACACGCATTTTCATGGCAAACTGTCAAGTTTGCTGTCAAGTCGCATGCTTTTTATGTGCCAGTGTGCAATCAGATGCCCGAGCAGGCGTTTATGACCACTTTGGCTTTCCATACTGTTGTACGCGCACCGTCCGCACGGTCTCAACAAATTGCGAGCCCTCTTGATGACGAAATAGACGTAATGCGGATGGTATAGTATACTTTGACCCTATAATAAAAAATAAATAAAAATACTTTGGCCCTATAGCGTTCCGATGGGCTCTTTAATATTACATGCTCTCGTCTTACTGAACGTCTCACTGACGTCTTGATTGATTGATTTATTTTTGCTATTTAATCCATTCAATTGAAGACGCAGACGATCGTAGACGTGACGGTTTTTTAAAATTATTTTTGGTGTAATTTTTAGTGCGTCTTATCCCTGGCTAACTTGTACAATATACATTAATCGTGTGCATATTAAATATAAATATATAATAGTAATTTAGACATATTTTTAGACATTTATTTTTATTGCAAAAAATTTGTAAAAGTATAAAGATAACATATATCATATAACATATAAATAACAAATGTCTCTGAAAGGAATCCTTTAGTGAAGTTTGTGTTGCTTATAGGTATATATGTCATGACTCATGTCTAGGGCTGGGTATCGTTCAAAAATGTTCGATATCGATACCGATACCGATACCTTGAGTTCGATACCGGTTCCTGAACGATACTTTTTTCGATACCAATTTTATGAAAACAGTTTTAACAAGATTACATTATCTCAAAAAACTTTGGTTTTATTTTTTTCAGCTTGTTGACATGTATACAGACTCAAAGACTCATCTCCTGAGCCACTGCACAAAGGAACAAAATATAGACAACACAATAAATCAGTACAAATAATTTTAATAAAGCTCAAATAGTTTTCAGTTTACACTAGTGCATGCTCGTTTTAAAACGCACAGTTCAGACAGAATCATCATTTCTATTAATTTATTCTAGGTTGTTAAAGACTTTAAAATGTCAAATCTTTATCCACTTTCATAAGTGGATGTTTTATTTTCTTTCACAATATATTTTATTGTTATTAAATTCTATGTTGTAGTATGTCTAATTATTTGAATGCATAAAAACTACTTAGTTTATTCACATTTATTCTTAAAACAACCTTATGAAATGTTTTCTTTTTCCTCAGAAATTCTGTGTTCTGTATCTGGTTTTCAAATGAAGGCATAAAACATTAATTTCATTTTTCTTTTAAATTATTGAAAATAAAACTTTATTTATTTATTTTGGCAAACAAAATTTTACTATTAAAATTAAAACATGGAAGAACAATGTTGTGTGATCATTAATTAAAAAAATAAGAGTTTTAATAATTGTAATAGTAGCCTAGTAGTAGCAGTATGTACACTCTGCTGAACAATATTAATTTATTTCTGCCGCAGTGTCTTCCAAGTTAAATCGAACTTTTATTTTGACGGGTTTCCGGGAATACCTTTACAGTTCTTTGTGTATATGATATGACGCAAGTTTTACTCAAATCAAATGGTAAAATGCTGATGAAGTGACTCTCAGAGCAGTTCTAGAGCTGTTGTTCATGTGTTTATGTCCTCATTTAGTGAGACGGCAGACGCTGAAATGTCACCCGAGCTTCAGTCTGTCAAGTAAGCGAAACTGCGCGATATAGAGAGCAGACTGCTCCGTACGCTTTCGAATTGCTCTCGCGGATGTCAAACACTGATCAATCAGCACCGCGTCACTTCTAGTCAAACACATCTAGTGCTGCAGGCTTATTGGCTCACTGACGTTAATGAGATTAACCCCTTAGGTATCGAAATTTGGTACCGAACGACAAGATGTTTTTCGATAATCGGTGGTATCGAGGCAATTCGGTCGGTGCCTAAAAAGTATCGAACTCGATACCCAGCCCTACTCATGTCGTTTGGTTTTATGATTTTTTCACATTTGTTATTGTGTTTTTATCTTTTACATTTTTAATGTAGCCAACAGCACATGGCCAACCCCTTGATCGCAATCATCTGTTAGATCTGAGACTGTTGCTGTGAAATAATAGACAAATACATAGAAAAATGCATAAACTGAACATTAATCAGGTATATTCAAGCGCCTCTCTTCTCTGCTTTATTTTACGTTTAAAACATAATATTAGTATTATTTGAAGAAGGATCATATGACTCCGAAAACTGGAGTAACAGCTGATGAAAATTCTGATTTGCATCACTGAATTAAATTATATTTTAAAGTAAATTAATTATGTATTATCCTATAACCTCTGACACTGAAACCTCTGAAAACGCCTCACATGAAACAAATGCATATTGACGGATCTTCTGTTCTGCAAAATGTAAACAAATGTAGCCTATATTTTTGCAAGCGTAAATATTGTAAAAATATGAATATTAATTGTGTCTAGAACAGGCCGCGCGCCGCTGCGCAGATCTAACGCGGGTTCCGCGGGTGTTCATTTCATACTCTGTGACAGCTTATTTACAACAAACTGGTAATGTCATAGTGGTATCGTGGCCTATACCTGTGGAACAGTAGACAGCACACGCGGTGTTCATCTAATAAAAGATCTTTATATAGCCCTAGCAAACAAGCCTTTGCAGATTTGCTTTCAACTGACTGTAGATCCAAAGCCACGTCTTCAGCGCTCTTGATGTTCTTAAACTCTCTGTTATCTGAGTGAGAACCGCTTCAGAGACTCAGCGCGTGCGGCAGGGAACTGAACAAATCATTCAAACTGATTCGCGAACCGATTCACTGGTTTGCCAACTGGTTTAATAAAGCCTTTAAACAGAATCGACTCAAAAGAATGAATCATTCGCGAATGGGCATCGTTCATTGCCCAGAGAGAAGTAGACGGCGCGTTTGAAATAAACCAAAGCATTTTTAACTTGTATTGCATTAAGATACAGTAACGAGAGGAGAGTCGCCCACAGTAACGAAGTAAAAGTACCGTTTTTTTCTCTAAAAATATACTTGAGTAAGAGTAAAAGTACCCATTTTAAAATATACTCTAAAAGTATTAGTTACCCAAAAAATGTACTCAGGTAAATGTAACGAAGTAAATGTAACTCGTTACTACCCACCTCTGCTCATTTGTAAGTCGCTTTGGATAAAAGCGACTGCTAAATGACTAAATAAATAAAATAAATAAATAAAATAAATATTAAAATAGAAAACCATTATTTTAAATTGCAATGATATTTCACAATATTAACCAGACCCTGTCCCTTCAATAAATAAATAGCCTAAATAAAATCTTTTATAAATATGATTCACCTATTTTTTTGTCATGTCCTCATTGTTGTTGAGAAAACCTAGTTCTAAGATAAAAGCTTATTTTGCGATGATCAGTGAATTAGGCCTATGTGTACCAAACAAGCAATTAAATATAAGGGTGTACAATAGATAAAAATGATATCTCGATATTTTCTGGGATTTTATCCATAACGACAATCAGACTATATTTTTCTGAGTGTGTTGCGCTGCAGGACTGCCGTGGACAGCTGACTCCTAAAGTTTTTGATATTCTTCATGTTCTGCGTGGTCAGTTCACAGCAGTGATAGAAATTAATATTTTCCAACAAAAATTATTTTTAAACTTGTAGGGAGTGAAATTATTTCCTTTATGAAATTAACTCCCCATGAAGCCAAAACTCAGGAATTCACAGATGCCATGCAATAAAACCATAAAACTAATCTGGAGACGAGATCTCCAAAGAGAACAAACAACGCCTTTGACCAAACTTATCTTCTTTGATCGTTTACGACCCCCTTCTTCAGTAGCGTGTTTAGGCACCACGCAACCTACACAATTGTGTGGGGCCCCGCGGAACGCGATTTTTACCGATGGGAATTGAGAACTGGCATTTTTTTGGGGGGTCAATTGGGTCAATACCGGACTACCGATAAGCTTGAGGACAAACAATACTGTTATCGATACGGGCTTAACAGAGTGTAGCTCTCGTGGTTATAGGAAAAAATAAACTTTTTGTTATGAGTATGCAGGTGCAGCTCACTTTAAAGGTATTATAACTGCTCTGCACCCTCGGAGTAAGTTCAGAACTGACGACTTTGTGTCCGTGCATTCACTGTTGGCAGAGTGAATTGCTAAGCGATACCTGGTCCCTAATGAACAAATAATTGAAAGTATGGGATTTCCAGAATAATCAAATATCTAAATTAATGTACAACCGATATCTGTGATCAGTTTTCAATAAAGAATATTGCCTAAATTTAAAGATCACTTGAAATTGGTGTCAGATTAAGAACGGAGATAGATGAAAATTGAAACTAAATCCTGATAAATTCAGAAGCGCGAGTAAAGACCGAACATGCATTAAACCTTCGACCAGGCCGCTGGATTCCGCTGTTTGGACTAGCGGGTGGATCCTTACACCCTTTATGAGCATTTTTACTTTTATAAAGCCTTTTTTTGCTAGAAGTGTGCATTATCTTTTGCATTAAATTCTTACATTTAATCAATAAATTTAATTAGAATAAGACATTTGGGGCTGTTACCAAACGAATCAAATCATTATAAACAAAATTCAAATCCTTTAAATTTTAAGGTATTCAGGAGGACACAGCAACATAAAAAAATCAGAAAATATAAGCAGCTATAGTAGGACAAAGTTTTACCGTTTTATTTTTTTAATTGTATACAATAAGCCTATAAAATAAAATGCAAATTATAATCGGGCCTGTTTTAGGCTTTTCCTTACTTTTATATCCTATTTTAGACGGTGATGAAATGACACTCCATCTCCTCATTAGACGCGCCTTTAGAGAGAAATGCATCTTTAAGGATTACATAATGAAAAAGTTTTTGCTTTCGATTTGAATTATTTAGTTTTAAGTAGTAATTTAAAGCTTTCTGTGAATCAATTCGCTGAGTTTCGGTTCATCATTGTGAAGCGCTACAGCAGAAAGCGCATTCTCTGTTTTCCTATTTATTTTATAAAAGCAAAACGTTTTGTTGATATCGTTCCGAATGATGCATTACTCTTACCTTTATGAGCAAAAAGTACGGCATATTTTAAGCTGTTTCTGCTGTAAGAAAAAAAAAAATGCAAGTGATCACGCTGGCGCCTCTGTGTCAGAGCAAGCTTCCACTCTCTGCACAAACTGTTGGATATGCGTCTAACAGCGTGCACATTTACATAGGTTAAACGTTTGAACAACTATAAATAACTAACATTGTGATATGCTTGAACCGTTTTATAGATTATATTTTAGGCTAATCGTGATGATTTGAGAAGGCTAAATTGATCAAACATAGGATATGATCACCTCACTGTCTGCCGCTGGCAGCAGTCCTTAATGTCAAAAAAATAAAATCTTACATTTAACGAAAAAAAATGCGCCAAACATTTTTCTAAACATAATTATTTTTTCATTACATACAAAACTGAACTATTTTAATAACAGCTGTATAAGCTGTCTTGGGAGAAGGGGAAATATAGAGGGTAATATAGATCTCTTCCATAATAAGTGTATATTAACAAACTTATTTATAAAGAATTTAAATGTAGCTACAGGATATTATCAGTGCTATTTTCTGATAGATGTTGAACCCTCAGTAAGGGATAAATCTTTTACCTTTTATCTTACAGTTGCTCCAAAGGTTAAGGAGATGCACTACAGAATTATGTTCAGGATCTACCCTCTTTTCCTGAAAAATTTGATCATCTATTCTTTTACTGAGATGTTACTTCTAAATTCTGGTTTGATATTCATAGATAGGTTAGGTATCATAGGTTATCAGTAAAAATGTAAACAATTCCTCCATTTGTTTTGCAGGATATATTTTCATTAATGTGATTTAAATTCTCTTTTTTAAATGTTGTCAACTTTGTTTTATTTTGGGGTAAAATATCATATTCATACATGCAAATGGTAAAAAAAAAAAAAAAAAAAAAAAAAAAGTAAGCCGTCTTTTGTTTCAGATCTTTAACCTGTTAACCTTCGCTCCCCCATTGTGGGCCTCACAGGTGAAAATAACCTACCTAAATTAAAATGGTAACAGTTCCTGACAAAGTGTGCTACACAAACAAATTAGGTATCTTTGGAAAGAAGACACACTATGCTTTACTATCCATCATCCAGAGTTGATAATGCTCAAAAAGATAAAAAGTTATAGACACTGACGTGCCTTGAAAAATATTTTTCCACACTGAATGTTTTTTTATTTCATATACAAATACATGAAATAAGTCCTGGAGCAATCTAGAAAAGTAATGGATTGAAAGCCACATGTCTCATGAATTTATATCTCAAATTTGAAGAAGATACCATGAACAATGAGATTCCTGCAATATTTTTTCTGAAACTATTTATAGTCCCCCACCCCCCTGTTTGAGGAAAAATAACCACCAAATGGATTGCAGAATTTTACAAATTATTTTAGTCATTATACATATTCCTGCATAGTTTTTCAATTATAAAATAATAGACAGATTTATTTGAGCACTAAAAAATACAAAAATAATTGAGTAATAAAAAAGGAAAAACAATAGAAAAAAATGCTTTGTATATAGTATGTATACTGAAGTATTCTGATTGCCAGACATGAAGTGATATTGGCAGACATGGTCATACAGTCAGTAATCACACGCTGATGTGCTTCCATTCAGATGATAATCATACAGATGGGCCATATAATTAATAATTGCTGATCAATGAATCACAATGATAGCCGTCATAGAGTCGGTAATAAACACGCTGATGTCATCCATACATATAATAATCATGCAGATACGGCCACATTCCCCACACAATACACACACACACATATAAAAAATGTAGAAGAAAAAAAAAATAATTTTTATGTAAAAAGCACATCGCTAAGTTACGCCCCGCTCAGATGCGTCACGATTTCAGGAGAGAGCGCCAAATTCAAATAAACTATATTCCGCTTTTCTGAGACTTTTTTTTTCCGTGGACAGTCTCATTCTGTTTGTAAAACGGGCTACCATTCCCAAACCAACGGCCAGACTGAGCGTAAGATCCAAGAACTCGGACGCTACCTCCGGTCATACTGCTCCCCGATCAGCACAGCTGGAGCCATTTCCTCCCGTGGGCCGAGTTTGCACAGAACTCCATCCGTCAGTCCACCACCGGCCTTCACTCTGTTCCAGTGCATGCTCGGCTCCGGAGATGATCGATGGAGCTGAGGTCTACCGAGTCCACAACATCCTGGACTCACGGCGACGGGGCGCCCGGCTCGAGTACCTGGTGGACTGGGAAGGGTACGGCCCAGAGGAAAGATCCTGGGTGGCCAGGGACGATATCCTCGACCCCTTACTCCTAGAGGAATTTCATCGGAACCATCCCAATCGTCCCGCACCCAGGGGCCGAGGCCGCCCTCATCTGCCGTTCACTACCGAACCTAAGCCTGACCCCTAACCTTGTGTTTACTTGTCTACAGTGTTCCTACGTACCACCGCTCCCGTACTCCACCGCTCCCGATCTCCACCGCTCCAAGAATCTCCCAGCCCTACCCGCCCTCATGGCAGAGCGCGCCGCCACCCTTCCCTCCTGGATCCAGCCCCACTCCATCACACAGTATATTCCCTTGCACAGTTTCAATAAACCTTGTATTGACCTAACTCCTCCGTGTCTCACAGCCTGTTCGTGACAGTAGCGATCGTGTCTTTCTGTTCCACTTGCTTTGTGTGTATATATACAGGTGCTGGTCATAAAATTAGAATTTCATGAAAAAGTGGATTTATTTCAGTAATACCATTCAAAAAGTGAAACTTGTATATTAGATTCATTCATTACACACAGACTGATATATTTCAAATGTTTATTTCCTTTAATTTTGATGATTATAACTGACAACTAATGAAAGTCCCAAATTCAGTATCTCAGAAAATTAGAATATCAATTAAGACCAATGCAAAAAAAATCATTTTTAGAAATGTTGGCCAAGTGAAAAGTATTAACATGAAAAGTATGAGCATGTACAGCACTCAATATTTAGTTGGGGCTCCTTTGGCCTGGATTACTGCAGCAATGCGGCGTGGCATGGAGTCGATCAGTCTGTGGCACTGCTCAGGTGTTATGAGAGCCCATGTTGCTCTGATAGTGGCCTTCAGCTCTTCTGAATTGTTGGATCTGGCGTATTGTATCTTCCTCTTCACAATACCCCATGGGTTTTCTATGGGGTTAAAGTCAGGCGAGTTTGCTGGCCAATCAAGAATAGGGATACCATGGTCCTTAAACCAGGTACTGGTAGCTTTGGCAGTGTGTGCAGGTGCCAAGTCCTGTTGGAAAATTAAATCTGCATCTCCATAAATTTGGTCAGCAGCAGGAAGCATGAAGTGCTCTAAAACTTCCTGGTAGACGGCTGCGTTGACCTTGGACATCAGAAAACACAATGGACCAACACCAGCAGATGACATGGCAACCCAAACCATCAATGACTGTGGAAACTTTACACTGGACCTCAAGCAACGTGGATTATGTGCCTCTCCTCTCTTTCTCCAGACTCTGGGACCTTGATTTCCAAAGGAAATGTAAAATTTACTTTCATCAGAGAACATAACTTTGGACCACTCAGCAGCAGTCCAGTCCTTTTTGTCTTTAGCCCAGGCAAGACGCTTCTGACGCTGTCTCTTGCTCAAGAGTGGCTTGACACAAGGAATGCGACAGCTGAAACCCATGTCTTGCATACGTCTGTGCGTGGTGGTTCTTGAAGCACTGACTCCAGCTGCAGTCCACTCTTTGTGAATCTCCCCCACATATTTGAATGGGTTTTGTTTCACAATCCTCTCCAGGGTGCGGTTATCCCTATTGCTTGTACACTTTTTTTCTACCACATCTTGTCCTTCCCTTCGCCTCTCTATTAATGTGCTTGGACACAGAGCTCTGTGAACAGCCAGCCTCTTTAGCAATGACCTTTTGTGTCTTGCCCTCCTTGTGCAAGGTGTCAATGGCCGTCTTTTGGACAACTGTCAAGTCAGCAGTCTTCCCCATGATTGTGTAGCCTACAGAACTAGACTGAGAGACCATTTAAAGGCTTTTGCAGGTGTTTTGAGTTAATTAGCTGATTAGAGTGTGGCACCAGGTGTCTTCAATATTGAACATTTTCACAATATTCTAATTTTCTGGAATACTGAATTTGGGACTTTCATTAGTTGTCAGTTATAATCATCAAAATTAAAGGAAATAAACATTTGAAATATATCAGTCAGTGTGTAATGAATGAATCTAATATACAAGTTTCACGTTTTGAATGGTATTACTGAAATAAATCAACTTTTTCATGATATTCTAATTTTATGACCAGCACCTGTATATATATATATATATATATATATATACATACAGATATTGTCATATTATTAATATCAATAATATGATATTATGTATTGCATTGTTACCCTAAATATGACACACACACATATACATACATACAGTGGGGCAAATAAGTATTTGATGCACTGCCGATTTTTCCAGTTTTCCCACTTACAAAGAATGGAGAGATCTGTAATTTTCATTGTAGGTACACCTCAACTGTGAGAGACAGAATATATAAAAAAAAATCTGAAAATCACATTGTATGATTTTTGAATAATTAATTTCCATTTTTATTGCATGAAATAAGTATATGATCACCTACCAACCAGAAAGAAATCTGGCTCTCATAGACCTGTTAATTTGTCTTTAAGAAGCCCTCCTATCCTCCACTCATTACCTGTTTTAATTGCACCTGTTTGAACTTGTTACCTGTATAAAAGACACCCGTTCACACACTCAATCAATCAGACTCCAACCTCTCCACTATGGGCAAGACCAAAGAGCTGCCTAAGGACACGAGGGACACAATTGTAGACCTGCACAAGGCTGGGATGGGCTACAGGACAATAGGCAAACAGCTTGGTGAGAAGGCAACAACTGTTGGCGCAATTTTTAGAAAATGGAAGATATTCAAGATGACTGTCAATCTCCCTCGGACTGGGACTCCATGCAAGATCTCGCCTCGTGGAATATCAGTGATCCTGAGAAAGGTGAGGGGTCAGCCTAGAACTACACGGGAGGACCTAGTCAATGACCTGAACAGAGCTGGGAACACAGTCTCAACGGTTACCATTAATAATACACTACACCGTCATGGATTAAAATCCTGCAGCGCGCGCAAGGTCCCCCTGCTCAAGCCAGCATATGTCCAGGCCCGTCTGAAGTTTGCCAAAGACCATCTGGATGATCCAGAGGAGGCATGGGAGAAGGTCATGTGCAGGATAAACTCCACTCGCCGTGTTTGGAGAAAGAAGGATGAGTACAATCCCAAGAACACCATATCCCAACCGTGAAGCATGGGGGTGGAAACATCATGCTTTGGGGGTGCTTTTCTGCAAAGGGGACAGGACGACTGCACCGTACTGAGGGGAGGATGGATGGGGCCATGTATCGTGAGATTTTGGGCAACAACCTCCTTCCCTCAGTAAGAGCATTGAAGATGGGTCGTGGCTGGGTCTTCCAGCATGACAATGACCCCAAACACACAGCAAGGGCAACTAAGGAGTGGCTCCGTAAGAAGCATTTCAAGGTCCTAAAGGCCTAGCCAGTGTCCAGACCTGACCCCAATAGAAAATCTATGGAGGGAGCTAAAACTCTGTGTTGCCCAGCGACCGCCCCAAAACCTGAAAGATCTGGAGAAGACCTGTATGGAGAAGTGGGCCAAAATCCCTGCTGCAGTGTGTGCAAACCTGGTCAAGAACTACAGGAAACGTCTGACCTCTGTAATTGTAAACAAAGGTTTCTGTCACAGGCCGGGGCAGGCGACCGGACCTTTCTACACCGCCCCTCTGAACCGTACCACCTCAAGGAGCTAGCAGAGAACACCACCAGACCAGACAATCAGATAAAAGATACAAAGTTCGTCTTTATTGAATTAAAAGTATTTTTAAGATAAAATGGCACTCGATCCACTCCGTCTTCCTAGAATCCTCTTCGAAGCAGGCCAAGACAGCGAGAGAGGAATAACTCAGCCAGAGAATGGGAAGTACGTAGAACTCACAGCTTTATCAGGTTCTCCAAGCCTTAGCAGACTCTTCGCTGGACTCAGACAAAGGATAGAGGGTTAGTATAACTCACAGCTTTACCAAGCCCTTCGCTGGAATCAAACAGAGGATGGAGGGTTCATTTAACTCACAGTTTTAGCAGGTTCTTTGCTGGACTCAGACAAAGGATGAGGATTCGTATAACTCAACTTCACAGGCTCGTCGCTGGACTCAGGCAGAGGATAAAAGGTACGTGTAACTCTCAGCTTTAGCAGGTTCTTTGAGCTTTAGCAGGCTCTTGGTGGGACTCAGACAGAGAATGGGGGGTTCGTATAACTCACAGCTTTAGCAGGCTCTTTGCTGGACTCAGACAGAGGATAGAAGGTACATGTAACTCTCAGCTTTAGCAAGTTCTTTGCTGGACTCAGACAAAGTATGGAGGGTTAGTATAACACAGCTTTTACAGGCTCTTTGCTGGGCTCAGACAGAGAATAGAAGGTACGTGTAACTCTCAGCTTTAGCAGGTTCTTCGAGCTTTAGCAGGCTCTTGGTTGGACTCAGACAGAGGATAGAAGGTACGTGTAACTCTCAGCTTTAGCAAGTTCTTTGCTGGACTCAGACAGAGAATAGAGGGTATGTATAACTCACAGCTTTAGCATGCTCTTCAATGGACTCAGGCAGAGGATGGAGGGTACATATAACTCACAGCTTCAGCAGGCTCTTCACTGGACTCAGACAGAGGATAGAAGGTGCAGATAACTCACAGCTTGAGCAGGCTCTACAATGAACTCAGACAGAGGATAGAAGGCACGTATAACTCACAGCTTGAGCAGGCTCTTCATTGGACTCAGGCAGAGGATGGAGGGTATGTATAACTCACAGCTTGAGCAGGCTCTACAATGAACTCAGACAGAGGATAGAAGGCACGTATAACTCACAGCTTGAGCAGGCTCTTCACTGGACTCAGACAGAGGATAGAAGGCACGTATAACTCACAGCTTGAGCAGGCTCTTCACTGGACTCAGACAGAGGATAGAGGGTATGTATAACTCACGGCTTTAGCATGCTCTTCAATGGACTCAGGCAGAGGATGGAGGGTACGTATAACTCACAGCTTTAGCAGGCCCTTCATTGGACTCAGACAGAGGGTGGAGGGTACGTATAACTCACAGCTTCAGCAGGCTCTTCACTGGACTCAAACAGAGGATAGAAGGTGCAGATAACTCACAGCTCTGTATAATACACTCCACAAGCACTGGTTAGCGAGACCCAACGCCCCTCGAGTGAGGCGATCCAACAGGTCAAAGGCACGAACAAAGGCAGACTTTACTCCCCACACTCGTGTATTAAATAAAGCACTCGAAGACTTCACACGTGTAATTGTCCAACACACACTGCAATCCACACACTCACAGTAAACTAGGGCCTCTGCTCGTAGCTCCGACCAAACGCCTCAGTCTTCAATAGCGCTGTAACCCAGGGACAATCGAGAGGATGGATAACAGCCAACAGTATTCGCTTGGGAAGAATCAAATCAACATGATGTTTAGTTTTCAAACCCTCGTCTTCAATACATTTGGTCGACCCAAGATGACAAAAGATGGAAAACGGCAGGCAGTAAGACAGCGGGAGAGAGAGATGGACGACCACAAGCACACTGGCTTGGAGAAATTAGCACATCAGAAAACTTAGTTACTGGCCAGCAATCATCTGACCATCACATCCATGGAGAAACACAAAGCTTTATAAAGCAATATAAACGGGTAGGATGGTACTTAGCTCGTTCCAAAAGATAACATGTGTACATCCGTCCTTCAGTCTCCAAAGTCCTCCTTTTCAGCATCAATGTTTCCTCTGATCAACAGCCTGCAAAGAGCCGTCCCTGCCCCACTTCCTCTCCTCGCGATCTCTCACTCGCACTGGTTTCCTCCTCTTCCCCTGCTTACCCACCACCATGCCTTTTTATAATCCACATCTCAATTACGTGTCTCAATCGCCGATCGCCACCCTCTCATCACACACCTGACACTCATTTCCTCATCTAATCACCCGTTTACTCACAACTCACGGGACAACCGGAACCGGCCAGGTGTTACACCGGTACAGTTCCGGCAGGGAAACATCTTCCCGCACAAAGGTTCCGCCTGCCTCTAGTCACTCCGTGACATCCTCCCCCACCAGTCCGTTCTAGTCCCTAGAACTGGGTTCCGACACCCAATCCCCATACCTCTCTGGGGGCTGTCCCCTATTATCCCGTTGGGAACGTCTCGGTGGTGAAGCGGGATCCACCCCTCTTGGCTCGATGTTCGGGCCCCTCGGAACCACTGCCCACCCCACTAAGGGTGGCCTAGGGGCCACAGGGACTGTTGGAACCTCCACTGTAGGCCTCGGATAGTTCGGACAGGGGCGGAGTAAGTTCCGATGTAAAACCCGCTCTGGGCCCGACGTTCCCTCAGGGCGGATACTGTAAACCGGCTGGTCGGGGCGTTGTTGACGTTGCACCACATAAGGCAGGGCCTCCCACCGGTCACTAAGTTTACCCTTCCCTTGGCGCCGATTGTCCCGTACCAAAACTCTCTCTCCGGGCAGTAACGGAGCCTCCCGTGCCGTCCGGTCATACAACCGCTTGTTTTTGGCAGCGGCTACGTTGATTCGGTCAGTGACCTGTTCATACGCCGAGTGGAGTTGTTGATGATGTCTGCCTACCCAATCAGTCAGACTCCCAGTCTCTCCAGCCACAGCCGTTCCCAATAGTAAATCCATGGGTAGACGCACGTGCCTCCCAAACATCAGGTAAGTTGGAGCATACCCGGTGGTGCTATGTACACTATTGTTGTAGGCCTGTACCAGGGCGGGAAGACTCTCAACCCAGTTACTCTGATGGTCCGTGTCCAGCGTCCCCAGTAAGCCCAGCAAGGTCTGGTTAAACCGCTCACACCCCCCGTTACCCTGAGGATGGTATGGCGTGGTGTGAGTCTTCCTACACCCATAAAGTCGACACAATTCCTGGACAACCTTGGATTCAAAATTTGGCCCTTGATCTGAATGCAGGGTCTCTGGGCACCCAAACGGTTGGAACACCGTCCTCCACAGAGCGTTTGCAGTCGTAATAGCTGTCTGGTCCAGAGTCGGAATGGCCCAAGCATATTTCGTGAACAGGTCAGTTACCACCAGGATATTCTGGAAGCGATCCGTCGGTCGACCCAACGTCAAAAAGTCCATAGCCACAATGTGCAAAGGGGCCTTGGGCCGCATGGGGACCAGTGGAGCTCGCACCTCCTGTCTAGCTTTAAAGAGCGTGCAACGCTGACATTTCCGAATGAACGACTTCACGGACGTCTCCATCCCTGGCCAGTAGAAATACCTCCGCAGCAGGGACACCGTCCTCTCCTGCCCTTGATGTCCCAACTGGGTGTGGTAAGCTTGTAACAAGGCCTGGATCTGACCCTCGGGTACCACCACCTGACACACAGCGTCATGCGTCACTGGGTCTTGGATGGACCGACAAACCACCCCATCTCTCAGACAGAGCCTCTCCCACTGCCCGAGGAGTTTTCTCACTACCCATGTCTGGGCCCGTCTTTCTGCCACCTCAGGCCATAACCCCTGTACCAACCAGGACCGTATCGCCCCTAGACCAACATCCTCTTCCTGCCGTTCCTTCCATCGCTGCGGATCCCAGCCCCAACTAGCGGGGGCTTCCTCTAAATGGGAACCAGGTGCTTCCACAGCTCCTACCATGAGCTCCCCCTGGTGTCCAATAGAAGGCACCAACGGAGGACCACGGGCCTCGACCTCCGGGAGTCTGGACAGCACATCGGCATTAGTGTGTTCCCGGCCCGGTCGATACTGAAGTTGATAGTCATAATTGGCCAGTTGCGCTACCCACCGTTGTTCGACTGCCCCCAACTTGGCTGTCCGCAAGTGAACCAGGGGATTGTTATCAGTTACTACGAACACCTTGGCTCCCCACAGGTAATCCTTAAACTTTTCACACATGGCCCACTTCATGGCCAGCAGTTCGATTTTAAAGGAGCTGTAGTTAGAATCGTTTCGTTCGGCGGGGTGAAGACTTCGGCTTGCGTAAGCTATAACTCGCTCCATTCCCTGCTGCCGCTGGGCCAACACGGCTCCCAGGCCAATGTTACTGGCATCAGTATACAGGACGAAGGGCTGGGTGAAATCCGCATATGCCAGGATGGGAGCCTGTAACAGCTCTTGCTTGAGCCTCTGAAAGGCGGCATCGCAAGCGGAGTCCCAAGCGACAAGAGGAGACCCCCGGCCACGGGGACGACCTGAGCCCGCGAGGAGCTGATTTAACGGCTTAGCGATCTTCGAAAAATTTTTAATAAACCGCCGATAATACCCCACGAAGCCCAAGAAAGATCTCACTTGTCGCACTGTTTTGGGTGGGTCCCATCCTTGAACGACCGACACCTTTTCAGGATCCACAGACACTCCAGAGGCACCTACACAGTGGCCCAGAAATTTCACTTCTTTTCGGAACAGTTGACATTTCTCTGGTTGTAACTTAAGCCCGTACTTTTCCATTGCCCGAAACACCTGTTCCAGATGCTGGAGGTGGGATCCAAAGTCTGGGGAATAAACTATGACATCATCTAGATATACTAACGTGGTGTCCACCAACTGGCCGCCCAGACACCGCTGCATCAGCCGCTGGAATGTGGCTGGAGCATTGCAAAGGCCGAACGGCATCCGGTCCCATTCAAAGAGCCCGAAGGGGGTAGTAAATGCGGTCTTTTCCCGATCCCCCTCCTCCACCTGCACCTGCCAGTACCCGCTGGCAAGATCTAATGTAGAATACCAGGCGGCTCGAGTCAGGCTGGTAAGAGAGTCCTCAATCCGCGGTAGCGGGAAGGCGTCCTTCTTAGTTACTTGGTTCAATTTACGATAGTCCACACAGAACCTCCAGGCTCCAGTCTTCTTTCGTACCAAGACGATAGGAGCTGCCCAAGGGCTACTACTCTCCCGAATAATCCCCTTCTCCAACATCCCCCGCAACAGGGTACGAACCTCAGAGTAGAGAGTTGGCGGCACCGGACGATACCGCTCCCGACTTGGTGCGGCATCACCGGTAGGAATCTGATGTTTTACAACATCAGTACGACCATAATCCTCATCGTGTGTAGAAAATACGTGCTGCCATTTCGCCAGAAAATCCTGGAGCTGTTGAGTATGACTCTCTTCCAGCCCCTCTCCTCGCAGGGATTCTCCCTGAAGATGAGCCGGCATCCCCTCTCCAGAAAGACTCGTAGGCTGGTCCACTCGCCTCAGGGCCACTTCGACCACCGTAGAGCTCACTTGACAGAAGCTAACCTCCCCACCTTCTCTCACTTGTTGGGGGCTCACTGAAGTAACTCGGGCCAGTCGTTGATGGCGGTACAGGTTAACGGGATAAGGATTCACATTCCGTACTCTCACAGACACTCGGCCCCGATGGACCACGGCCAGTCCTCGAGCCACCTCCACGCTCTGACAATCCCAATGGGGCTCGACAAGGACCCAATCCTCCGGTCCATAGGCCCGAGCAGGCAACCGGGCCCAAATAACAGCCTCACTCCGAGCCGGGATAGACAGGGCATATCGACAAGCCACCCGGCCGGTATCCTCACGGTCTCTTTGGGAACTGGCCGTGTGGATCCGGCGACAATCAGCAACAATACGTTTCCATTCCCATTTCTCGGCTGGCGGAGCGGCTCGAGTGGGCCTAGCTTGAAACAATTCCTCCCAACAATCCATTATGACATTCATGCCCAAGAGGGCTCGATGCGCCCCCAAGCAAGGGTCTCGAACCACCACAACCCCCTTCTGCGGCACGGTGACCCCATGGATCTCAAAGTCTGTGACCAGGTATCCAATGTAGGGGATGTCCAAACCATTTGCCCCTCGCAGGGTAAGCCAAGGAGCCTCTGCCCCCTGTAACCATTGGGCACTGAACAGTTCTTTAGACAGGCTTTCGGAGAATAGAGTAACTTGGGACCCGGTGTCCACTAGACACCGGACTTTAACGCCGTTCACCTGAATCTCCACAAGGGGGCAATGCCCGACTAAACTATCTCTGAAGCCAGGAGATGAAGGGTCCATCAAGGGGGTCCCGGCCACTTGACCCACAGTAGCCGGCAACTCTAAAAACCCCCCTGTGAACTGCGGCGAGAGCCGCACTGGCGACGATAATGTCCAGATTCTCCACAACCATTACAAATCGGGCGACCCTGTTCGTCCCACTGGAATCTAGGGCCGGCAGGCTGGAATGGGCTTCTTCCTGGGTCTCGACTCCCATCCGAGTAAGAACGTTCCCGGGGTAAAGTCAGAGGAGGCCGTTCCCGGCGGAACTCCTCCAGAAGGGTCTTGGACAACTCGGTCATTTGTTCACGGACATCCTTCATAAGGTCAGCACGTAAGGTGTGCCTCCAATCGGACAGCCCCAAAGGGGAAGGGTCACTTGTTCCACTGGCGGCCATGCAAACGGAGGAATCCGCAGTCTCCGCATGGTCCAACTCCAGAGCCAAGGCTTCTCTCCGCAAATCCTCAAACGTCAGCCCGGGGTCCCGGCGGAGCTGCACCCGCAAGCTCTGACGAACAGGGCCTTCCCGGAGCCCCAGGAGAAATTGGTCCCGCAACAGAGTCTCCTCTCCTCCCAGACCATGATCACGCCTCCCCTTCAGCCTAGTAAACTGCTCCCGCAATCGTAGAGCGAAGGCCCGTAGAGGTTGCCGGGGTCCCTGTTTACAATTAAAAAACTGAGTCCGGAGGACAGCTACTGGAGTGGCATCGCCATACTGCCCGGCCAAGAAATCAAAAATGGCTTGGGCCGTAGCTCGAATCTCTTCAGGTGCAGCCTGCACCTCTCTCTTGGCCTCGCCTTCAAGTGAATTCAGAACGAACTGTAACTTCTGTGGGGCACTTAGCCCCTGAAGTCCCGCCAGGTACTCGACCTGGGCCTTCCATTCTGATAAGCTCAATTCCGAACCTGGTCCCCCATACCCCTGGGCCCAGGGAGCCCCCATAAAAATAGGCGTAACTTGAGGCCGGCCCGCCGGCAAATCTTCGTCTGCCATCGGGGGGTCTCTGGTCGCTCAACTCAAGGTGGAACCCTGCCGACTACGCCAAATCTGTCACAGGCCGGGGCAGGCGACCGGACCTTTCTACACCGCCCCTCTGAACCGTACCACCTCAAGGAGCTAGCAGAGAACACCACCAGACCAGACAATCAGATAAAAGATACAAAGTTCGTCTTTATTGAATTAAAAGTATTTTTAAGATAAAATGGCACTCGATCCACTCCGTCTTCCTAGAATCCTCTTCGAAGCAGGCCAAGACAGCGAGAGAGGAATAACTCAGCCAGAGAATGGGAAGTACGTAGAACTCACAGCTTTATCAGGTTCTCCAAGCCTTAGCAGACTCTTCGCTGGACTCAGACAAAGGATAGAGGGTTAGTATAACTCACAGCTTTACCAAGCCCTTCGCTGGAATCAAACAGAGGATGGAGGGTTCATTTAACTCACAGTTTTAGCAGGTTCTTTGCTGGACTCAGACAAAGGATGAGGATTCGTATAACTCAACTTCACAGGCTCGTCGCTGGACTCAGGCAGAGGATAAAAGGTACGTGTAACTCTCAGCTTTAGCAGGTTCTTTGAGCTTTAGCAGGCTCTTGGTGGGACTCAGACAGAGAATGGGGGGTTCGTATAACTCACAGCTTTAGCAGGCTCTTTGCTGGACTCAGACAGAGGATAGAAGGTACATGTAACTCTCAGCTTTAGCAAGTTCTTTGCTGGACTCAGACAAAGTATGGAGGGTTAGTATAACACAGCTTTTACAGGCTCTTTGCTGGGCTCAGACAGAGAATAGAAGGTACGTGTAACTCTCAGCTTTAGCAGGTTCTTCGAGCTTTAGCAGGCTCTTGGTTGGACTCAGACAGAGGATAGAAGGTACGTGTAACTCTCAGCTTTAGCAAGTTCTTTGCTGGACTCAGACAGAGAATAGAGGGTATGTATAACTCACAGCTTTAGCATGCTCTTCAATGGACTCAGGCAGAGGATGGAGGGTACATATAACTCACAGCTTCAGCAGGCTCTTCACTGGACTCAGACAGAGGATAGAAGGTGCAGATAACTCACAGCTTGAGCAGGCTCTACAATGAACTCAGACAGAGGATAGAAGGCACGTATAACTCACAGCTTGAGCAGGCTCTTCATTGGACTCAGGCAGAGGATGGAGGGTATGTATAACTCACAGCTTGAGCAGGCTCTACAATGAACTCAGACAGAGGATAGAAGGCACGTATAACTCACAGCTTGAGCAGGCTCTTCACTGGACTCAGACAGAGGATAGAAGGCACGTATAACTCACAGCTTGAGCAGGCTCTTCACTGGACTCAGACAGAGGATAGAGGGTATGTATAACTCACGGCTTTAGCATGCTCTTCAATGGACTCAGGCAGAGGATGGAGGGTACGTATAACTCACAGCTTTAGCAGGCCCTTCATTGGACTCAGACAGAGGGTGGAGGGTACGTATAACTCACAGCTTCAGCAGGCTCTTCACTGGACTCAAACAGAGGATAGAAGGTGCAGATAACTCACAGCTCTGTATAATACACTCCACAAGCACTGGTTAGCGAGACCCAACGCCCCTCGAGTGAGGCGATCCAACAGGTCAAAGGCACGAACAAAGGCAGACTTTACTCCCCACACTCGTGTATTAAATAAAGCACTCGAAGACTTCACACGTGTAATTGTCCAACACACACTGCAATCCACACACTCACAGTAAACTAGGGCCTCTGCTCGTAGCTCCGACCAAACGCCTCAGTCTTCAATAGCGCTGTAACCCAGGGACAATCGAGAGGATGGATAACAGCCAACAGTATTCGCTTGGGAAGAATCAAATCAACATGATGTTTAGTTTTCAAACCCTCGTCTTCAATACATTTGGTCGACCCAAGATGACAAAAGATGGAAAACGGCAGGCAGTAAGACAGCGGGAGAGAGAGATGGACGACCACAAGCACACTGGCTTGGAGAAATTAGCACATCAGAAAACTTAGTTACTGGCCAGCAATCATCTGACCATCACATCCATGGAGAAACACAAAGCTTTATAAAGCAATATAAACGGGTAGGATGGTACTTAGCTCGTTCCAAAAGATAACATGTGTACATCCGTCCTTCAGTCTCCAAAGTCCTCCTTTTCAGCATCAATGTTTCCTCTGATCAACAGCCTGCAAAGAGCCGTCCCTGCCCCACTTCCTCTCCTCGCGATCTCTCACTCGCACTGGTTTCCTCCTCTTCCCCTGCTTACCCACCACCATGCCTTTTTATAATCCACATCTCAATTACGTGTCTCAATCGCCGATCGCCACCCTCTCATCACACACCTGACACTCATTTCCTCATCTAATCACCCGTTTACTCACAACTCACGGGACAACCGGAACCGGCCAGGTGTTACACCGGTACAGTTCCGGCAGGGAAGCATCTTCCCGCACAAAGGTTCCGCCTGCCTCTAGTCACTCCGTGACATTTCTGTACCAAATATTAAGTTCTATTTTTCTATTGTATCAAATACTTATTTCATGCAATAAAATTGAAATTAATTATTAAAAAATCATACAATGTCATTTTCTGGAATTTTTTTATATTCTGTCTCTCACAGTTGAGGTGTAGCTACAGCTTCAGCTGAGTTGCTGAAATCGCGTTTGGTCTCGTACTGTATCGTGTATCTTGTCAGTGTGTGCACTTGCTTGGCCATTTGTAGTTGATAAACAGGAAAGTGGGTCCAGCTGAATTTAAATGATCATTTGTTGGATTGGTATAATAAAGGTTATTATACCGCGGCAGCGGTCGCGGCAGTCGTCGTGTGAAGCCCTCTTAGTGTGAAGACCAAAGAGTGTAAAGACCATCGACTCTACCGTGCGACTCCACCGGGCAGGGACAATGGCAAGGGATAGTAGTATCGCTTTTTATTTAATTTTTTCATTTATATGTTTATTATTGAAATGTTGTTATATGCATGTGTCAATTTTATTTAATTTCTTTATTTTCTTAAATATGTGGGTAGATAGTATTTATAGAGTTGTAACTTTTTAGTTTTAGTTACTTTTTCTTATTTGTAAGTCGCTTTGGACAAAAGCGTCTGCTAAATGACAAAAGTAAAAAAGTAAAGAGTGTAAAGACTATCGACTCTACCGTGCGACTCCACCGGGCAGGGACACCGGCAAGGGATAGTAGTATCGCTTTTTATTAAATTTTTTCATTTATATGTTTATTATTGAAATGTTGTTATATGCATGTGTCAATTTTATTTAATTTCTTTATTTTCTTAAATATGTGGGTAGATAGTATTTATAGAGTTGTAACTTTTTAGTTTTAGTTACTTTTTCTTATTTGTAAGTCGCTTTGGACAAAAGCGTCTGCTAAATGACAAAAGTAAAAAAGTAAAGAGTGTAAAGACCATCGACTCTACCGTGCGACTCCACCGGGCAGGGACACCGGCAAGGGATAGTAGTATCGCTTTTTATTTAATTTTTTCATTTATATGTTTATTATTGAAATGTTGTTATATGCATGTGTCAATTTTATTTAATTTCTTTATTTTCTTAAATATGTGGGTAGATAGTATTTATAGAGTTGTAACTTTTTAGTTTTAGTTACTTTTTCTTATTTGTAAGTCGCTTTGGACAAAAGCATCTGCTAAATGACAAAAGTAAAGTAAGTAAAGTAAGTAAAGCTACAATGAAAATTACAGATCTCTCCATTCTTTGTAAGTGGCAAAACTTGAAAAATCGGCAGTGTATCAAATACTTATTTGCCCCACTGTACATATATATATATGTGTGTGTGTGTCATATTTAGGGTAACAATGCAATACATAATATCATATTATTGATATTAATAATATGACAATATCTGTAGTCAGTATTGATTAAATGGGAGGGGGAAATCCTGCCCATACCCAGCTAGGAAACAAATGATAAAAGTACTTACTGAAGTGGTATCCTGGAACTGTGATTAAATTAAATAAAACAGCAAAATAATAACAACAACAATAACATCCTCATCAAACAAAAAAGAGATGACCTTACATAAAGTTTGATGAATATGTACATACAGTACCGGTCAAAAGTTCGGATACATTACTATTTTTAATGTTTTTGAAAGAAATTTCTCATCAAGCCTGCATTTATTTAATCAAAAATACAGAAACAGTAATATTCAGCAAGGATGTGTTAAATAGATAAAAAGTGATAGTAAAAGACTTATATTGTTATAAAAGATTTATATTTTTATATTTTTAATAATCAAAAAATCCTGGAAAAAAGTATCACAGGTTATAAAATAAACATGAAGCACTGTTTCTAACATTGATAATAAATCAGCATATTAGAATGATTTATGTAGGTTCATGTGACACTGAAGACTGGAGTAATGGCTGATGAAAATTTTTTTTGCGTCACAGAAATATATTTTAAAGTATAGTAAAATAGAAAACCATTAATTTAAATTGTAATAATATTTCACAATATTATTATTTTTTCTTTATTTTGATCAAATAGGCTAAATCATGGCTTGATGAGGATAAGAGACGTCTTTCAAAAACATTTAAAATAGTAATTTTCCAAATTTTTGTACTGTATAAGTATACAACATTTAAAAATTTAAAGGCCTCCAACATGATTTTTGCCTAGGGCCTCCTAATAATGTCTAGAACCGGCCCTGTAAATGATTTTCAAAATTTTTACAACTCTTTTGTTTTAGACCACCTACAAATGTTAAATCTTAAAATAAAATGTTAGGGTTAACACTGCATCTTTCTGGGAGAAAAAAATGCAGCGATTGATATAGTTTATTTATAGTTATTTTCAAAGCTTCAATGTACTGTTAAAAAACATTCACTATTTTTTATTTAATTCTAATAAATAAGTTCTTGTTAAAGAGTTCTTGTTAAAATTAAAAATATTTTGCTTGTAATTTCTGCACAGGAGAGACTTGGTGTTGTTTCCAAACAAAATGAAATATATCGGTATTGACACCGGTATCGGCCAAAATGAGTCGAAAAATATCGGCATATTGGATATCGGCAAAAATTCAATATCGCGCATCCCTAGTTTATGGTTTTAGCCAGTAGACTCCTTAATGTTCATCAAAATATTATTGCGTCCATTTGTACCCCTCCAGGCTTTTGTAGGCTTTTAAAGAGTCTCTGGAGTAACGTTAGGAGGGAAAGTTGATGAGGTAGTTGTGCATAACTGCAGCATAAGGATACTGCAGGTCAGGAAATCTATTCATTCATATTGATACACGTTAAAAGCACCCCGGGGGCATTATAGGCATCTGTTATGTTTAATCTATTAAGTTTTGCTATGTACAGGTCTATGTCTTTTGAATTAAAGTGTGCAGTGAACACTGTTGCCTTGAAACTTATGCTGGCACCATTCATTTCATATTCGCTCCCGGCTGTTCTTGCCTGCCAGCATGGTGGTGTAAACAGAATGGGTCATGTGACGTCCGGAGCTCTACACAAATGAGTATCATCATTTCTGTAATATTTTCCAGCGTTCTCCTCTGAACACTGTGTGCCATGTGCTTTGATGTATGATATGGCCAGCATACTCTGTGATGCGACCGTGTCCCCCTTCCCTCTGTCCCACACACATATGTAATTAACATATATTATATAGGTAGTTTACACAATAAACGTGAGCCAAGTTTTCAAAATGTATATACAAAAAAATTGCTGACCCTGTCAGGAAAAATTATGTCTGACCCTTCTCACATTTTGTATGAAGAATATTCATTTTTGCCATCTAACAGAAGGCTTACAGTGCGTTCACACTAGACGCGACTTGCGCAAATAAATCGTGCTATTCGCGCGTAGTTGGACGCTTGAACATTTTGAGTTTACTCGCTTCATTTGCGCGTGATATTCGCTTCATTCACGCGTGAAATTCACTTCACAACAGATGCGAATTCGCGTCATGGGAGGGGCTTCTGCCAGGCGGCTCCAGTCTCGTTGCGAAATGGCTGACGTGGATTTTGTTGAGAGGGTAGCTGCACTATGGAAACACTGGACGCGTGTATTTCAGCCGAGAATGTAGTTGTTTAAAACTCAAATCTGCAGTTTATTTATAAAAACAGCGCCTATTTGAAAATGTGCTTCGTCGATTTCGGAGCCATGAGCTCCAGGCGATCACCGGGCGCTCGTGCTCATGTATCCCGAAGAGAGGAGCATAACCTCGGCTTGTCCTTCTGACATTTTCCGCTGGCTCTGATGTCTCTGTAGTGGATAAACTTAAGATATAATTTGTTTTGGGTAAATCTAACAGGTAATCTTTGGTCTATCGTACAGCTCTGGGTATCCACATACAGCGACGATGATTTTGTCCTCTATTGTTGTTTCGGATTTCTGCCTCCGCTGGCAATCACGTTACTACTAGAGCAAGCTCCTGATTGGTCAACGCGGCGCGAATATCCACCAAAGTTCAGATTTTTCAACTTGCGCGATTCGCCCGAAATGCTCAATTCGCGCCGCAGGAAGTCTATTCGCATCTTTGCATTGACTTAACATGTAAATCACTCGCGCTTAACGCTTCATTCGCGTCTGGTGTGAACGCACCATTAGAGTTGCATATGCTAGATTGAATTGGCAATGTTATGGCATAATGTGTCTTTCCTAAAGGGAAATGTTGCTCTGCCCTCATTCATTTGAGCAATAACACTAGTGTTATCAGATCGGTTGCAATGGAACTGGGGCCTGGAGTCACTCACAGACATATTGGCACCCAGTATTTGCATTGGGTGAGGGGTCAGTGACTATTTGTTAATTTAAGGACTAATTGATTTGTTAAATCAAATGCAAAATCGTGTGTCTGATTGCTACACTTAAATGTGACTCTTGAATAAAAGCTTTATAAACAATAACATACTAACTGCTCATTGTGTTTGTTTTAATACAGTAATTGATTAATTCAATGTATTTAATCAATTTAATCATCACCGTGTGGGTGGTGATGGCGCAGTGGATAAGACACATGCCTTTGGTGTGAGAGACCCGGGTTCGAATCCACTGTGAGACACCAATGTGTCCCTGAGCAAGACACTTAACCCCCTAGTTGCTCCAGAGGCGTGCGACCTCTGACATATATAGCAATTGTAAGTCGCTTTGGATAAAATCGTCAGCTAAATGAATAAATGTAAATGTAAATGTATTTGATAGTTAAAATGACTACAAATTCAGGTTTTCGTCAGATGTGTCAACTCCGTCAGTTCTGTCACATAATATTTCATTATGATATTTTATATTTGTTGTGGAATTGTTGGTCACATGTGAAAGTGTAATCTGTCTGCTAACATGACAATGTGTTTTGAAATGTTAAAAACATCTTGAATGCTGTTAAAGATAAAGTTGAAATTATATTACACAGTCCAAGGTAAAAAGCACATTTTGTTAAAAAAAAGAGAAAAGTTGGGAGGTTGTATCAAAGCGTAGCTCAATAGCTTAGTACATATAAGATATATAAATGTAGTTTAATTTTTCTGAGTACAAGATTTTTTTTTTTTTTAATTTTGCACCTTGTTTTGTCCCACTTCTTAAGAATGACTGAAATACTGAAGTTACTGTTGCCCTCAAGTGTCCGCGCTGCAGGAGCGCCCTCAAGTGTCCGCTCCTCCGGAGCGCCCTCAAGTGTCTGCTCCTCCGGAGCGCCCTCTTGTGCCTGCTCCTCCTGAGCGCCCTCAAGTGCCCGCTCCTCCTGAGCGCCCCAAAGAGGCCGCCTGTGAACTCACGCCCTGTCCTGTCACGGCTAAAGAGGCCGTCTGTGAGCTCACGCCCTGTCTTGTCACGGCTAAAGAGGCCATCTGTGAACCCTCGCCCTGTCCTGTCACGGCTAAAGAGGCCATCTGTGAACCCTTGCCCTGTCCTGTCACGGCTAAAGAGGCCGTCTGTGAGCTCACGCCCTGTCCTGTCACGGCCAAGGAGGCCGTCTCTGAGCACACGACCTGCCCTGTCACGGCCCCTGGGACCATGGGGACTCTGTCTCTGTTCTCCCTGTGGTATCTGTCTCTGTTTCCCCCAGATCCCTGATCCTGCCCTGGCTTCCTGACCAGTCCACTCTACAGTGGAGATTCTCTACCCAGTCTACGCCACACTGGTGGGCTCCGGCTTTGTCTGCTCAGCGGTGGTGGTCAGCTGTCTGGTTCTGGGGGTCTCCTGCTTCGCCCAGGTGCACTCTGGTCCCGTCCTGCCCTGCAACAAGGACTCTCTCAGTGTTGTCTGTCCCTGCTCTCTCTGTGTTGTCTGTCCTTGTTCTGCCCAGATCCCAGTCTCCGTCATGGGTTCCTGCCCTGTCTGCCTCCCTGTGGTGGTCCTCTGCCCTGCCATGGTGGTCTTCTGCTCGGGTCTGGTGGTTGTCTGCCCCGCCGTGGTGGTCTTATGCTCGGGTCTGGTGGTCATCTGCTCCGCCGTGGCAGTCCTCTGCTCCGGTCTGGTCTCGCCTGCTCCGCCCTGGTGGGCTCTGGTCTCGCCTGCTCCGCCCTGGTGGGCTCTGGTCTCGCCTGCTCCGCCCTGGTGGGCTCTGGTCTCGTCTGCTCCGCCCTGGTGGGCTCTGGTCTCGCCTGCTCCGCCCTGGTGGGCTCTGGTCTCGCCTGCTCCGCCCTGGTGGGCTCTGGTCTCGTCTGCTCCGCCCTGGTGGGCTCCCGTGCTGTCTGCTCTGCCCTGGTGGGCCTCTGCTCTGTCGGTCCTGACCTGGCCTCTGGCTCCGCCCTGGTTTCCTGCTCTGCCGGTTCTGCCTCTATCCCCGGTCTTCCCACGTCCTCAAGGACCTGGCCCTCCGTCCCTCCCCCTGCTCCGCCTCCGCGCCACCGCCCTCCTGGATTGTTTAGGAGCGTCTGGAAGCCGCTCCTTGGGGGGGGGCTATGTCACGAATCCTGGCCATGCACTCATTCACCACCAGAGGTCACCCGTTCACCACATTGACTTTTTCACTCACAACACACTGGACTCCATTTCCCATAATCCTTTGCACTGACGACATTCACAGCTGTTCACTATTTCGCCCACACCTGATCACCATTTTCCAATCACCACCACACACCATATAAGCCTGGGACTTGCTCTTGCTCAGGGCCGAGTATTGTTTAGCGTTTATCACTCAGATAGACCAGCGATAGCTACTTTACAGAGCCATAGTCACAGTCACAGTCTTAGTCTTACCTTGTGTTCCTGCCGTGCCTGACCCTGCCCTTGTTTACTGGATTTATCCTTTGCCTCTGCCGTTTGGACTCTGTTCGCTCCCCGTTTGGACTATTGCTCCTGTTTCTGGATTATCTCTCTGCCTTGCCCCTTTGGATACTGTTCGCCGATCGTTGACCCACGCTTGCTCCACGGATTGCTCTGTCTTGCCCTTGCCATACCTGTTTGCCACTGTCTGACCCTGCCTGTTTCTGACCATGTTCTATAATAAAGCCTTGCATATGGATCCGCACGTCTCACGTCTCGTCAGCCCCGTAACAGATACAGTGGGCTTTATCATAATATGGAAAAGTAATTACTCATTGCTTATTAATGTTCTGTAATGGTGCTTTCAGTCATTGATTTAATTATTTTCTCAAAACTGTTAAATTAGATAAAATAAAAATATTTAGGTGCCTTTATTGAGCTTGCATTTATCAAATATTTTTGTTGTATAGATTTGATGCTTAGTTATAATGTGACTTTACTTGTATAGGCCACTTCTTGTGTGTGAAGTTATGCTCATTAATGTTCCAGTGTGCTGTAAAACAAAAGATTCATATTTTTGTTTCAAGTTGAAAGTTGTTTGCTGATACAACAACAATACAATTTCACCAGAAAATACTAACTTTTCCTGCGTGTGCAATAATAATCAATCAGTAAATAAATTATTAATGTGTACACTTTATATTAAAGTTCTCTTTGACTGGTTATTAACGTTTATAACTCATTAATAAATGGTTCACAGGTGTTCTCTTTACATTAAGGTTTGCTTTCACAGGTTATTAATGTTTATAACTAATTAATATATGGTTCACAAGTGTTCACTTTACATTAAGGTTCGCTTTCACAGGTCACTAACATTTATAACTCATTAATAAATGGTTCACAGGTGTTCAATTTACATTAAGGTTCGCTTTCACAGGTCACTAACATTTATAACTCATTAATAAATGGTTCACAGGTGTTCACTTTACATTAAGGTTTGGTTTCACAGGTTATTAACATTTATAACTCATTAATAAATGGTTCACAGGTGATCACTATACATCAAGGTGTACTTTCACAGGATATTAAGGTTTATAAATCATTAATAAATGGTTCATTACATTAAGGTTCAAAGGTAATATTGGAATTAAAATTTTCAATATTAATATCTCATCAAGTCTTGATTGTGCTTTTTTTGAGTGAAATAAGTATTAATAAATAAATAAATATAAATATAAATGTTAAGCATTTATAACGTGAGTTAAAATTGGCTCACTATTTGGCAGGTATTCCATCAAAATCCCTGTTTTCTTCATGCATTTATAACGGCATTTATAATGCATTTGTAAATGATTTATTAGTCATTTATGAAAACCTTTATGTAACCTTTATGTAACCTTAATGTAAAGTGTTACCAAAAAACTATAAGCCTATAGTACAAATCACCTCATCAGCCATGAGGAAAAGTTTTTCTGCTGCAGCAAATCGTATCACATCCTCAATGCACTGCCGGCTTTGCACTTGACCTGTCAGGTAAAAACAAACAATGTTGCCAGATTAGTTTGATATTTTCTAGCTCAGTGATTGTTCATGATTGTTCCTGTGATCACAACTGCAACAACAATTTTGTGCAAATAAAAATTTGGATAACTGAGAAATCCTTAAATTCTACTACAGGTTTCTGTAGGTTTTATTAAAGTAAATGTAAGATAAAAAAAAAACAAAACAAAAAAACTTTAAGACCAATTAATGAAATTAAAAAAAAAAATTAAAGGGAACACAATACGCATGTCTATGATTAAAACAACAACAAATATGTCAAGGTCAGAAAAAAAAAAAAAACTAGAAAACTAGTTTTCATACACCATTGACAGATATTTGTTTGTGCTTTTTAAGTTACATTCCCAAGAAAACAAGACTTATTCTTATTTTACATCTCAATAAATGTATCTTAGATTTAAGTTTCATATCAAGTAATATCAAATTAACTTATATTGCAAACACAAACTGGCCTCAATAAAAGCTGATAGATATGTCATCACACCTGTGGGGTTGCCAGGATTAATAATGCACAGAGCTCGAGGGCTGCAGTGCTTCTTTGCTTCCTGCAGGGCACGTTGTAACTCACTGATGTCCAAACTCCAGCAGTTGTCTTCATCCAAATAGTAACTGATTTGTACAGCACCCAACTCAGCCAGAGCAGCAGAATACAGAGGATACTGAGGTATGGAAATCATCACTCCCGTACGAGACGTTCCTTCCCCTGACACCAGCAACTTAAGCATGGTCTGACACATAGACAAAGACAGATTTTTAAAAGTAATTCTGATATTTAATTTTCTAAGACACTGACATTTAGCAAAAAAAACAAAAACAAAAATATAAAGAGTGTATGGAATATCCAGGCAGGCACTCATAAATAAAACTTTGCTTAGATTTTATCCTAAAAGTATACACATGGTTACGTCCCGTGACTTAATTGTGTATGTTGGGATATGGTCATATGTTTTTCTCTCCTCCCTCTTTTTTTTTCTCCCTCTCTCTCTCTCTCTCTGCCAAGCAGCGCTCCAAATCATCCGCAGTTGACTGCAATTAACGGCAGCGTGGTTTCCCTGTTACACAGTGTGCAACAGATATAAAGGAGCAGAGACACAGCTCGGGAGGAGTCCCTTATCTGCTACTCCAGAGACGTTGTTGTTTTATTTGCTCTTAAGCAATTTGTGAAATGTAAACCTAAAGTGTGGTTACAATGACTGTTGAGATTCTGTGTGAGTCTAGTTCTGTTAAACCGTGTAGGGAGATGGGCGCTGATTTATTTGGGTTTATGCCCTTCTAAACTTTTCACTTGTTTTTTCTTTAGTCAGGGAGAGAGGTACGATTATTGTCTTTTATTTTGTTTACTTTTGCCAGGGAAGTTACTTTATCACCTTTAGAAAGACTGTTTTGTTTGTTATTTTGGCATTTGCTCTCTTCTGACGCCTTGGTTATTTAAGTTGCTTAACTGCCCTGATATTGTATATTTTCAATATATATTCTTTTGGTTTAAACACTTATTTCCGGTATTTGGTATTCTTTTGTATTATGGTGTTAAATAGAGGGTTTTGTGTGAACCATTATTGGAAGTGTCAATGGTGAAAGTGATAAGAGCTGGGATAGAGGAAAAGGAGATTTCTCAACATTCACTTATTTATTTAAATCACATCTTTTAACTTTGTTACTTCCGCTCTGTAACCCCTAGACTAAACAGGAGATCGTAACAACATGTTAGAAAGGAAACTTTTGCACACACACACACACTTTTTCATAAAGCCATCTGTACACCTGTCACAGACCTGCCAGGCTCTGCCACCAGCCAATCACTGCGCACACCCTCACCTGAGTTCTGATCACGAACACCTGCACCTCATCATGTCCCTCATCACGACACTCCTATAAAGACACACACCGCCAAACACTAGACGTCCGGTCTCGTTAATCCGAAGAGGACTGCTAGCGCTACTCCAAGCCTAGTTGTACCACCTTTCTGACAAACTTACCTGATAACCTTCTTACCTCTTGTGTGTATGCTCCTAGGATCCCTCGTCTGTCTGCTCCAGGAAAACCTTCCAGTCTGCTCCACGACGGCAGTGTGTGTCTCCTCCGTTCAGTCCTTCAGCCCTGTGTCACCTGCAAGACAAGATCCAATGTTAATCTCCAGCGACTTCATCTAAGATTCCAAGTCTGATACTCACCGCTACTGCCTCTCTGCTGGTTCAATAAACTTACCCATTACCATCTGTCTGTCTCCGGGCCTCTTCTGTAACAGAAGACCGGACCATCACCGATGACCAGCAGCATGAGCACCACAGATCCCTTCCAAGAACTCGTCGAGCTCATGAGACAAACTCTCACCCCGGCACCATCACCAGCACCCACCGCACCTACCGGCAACTCTTCTTCGATGCCGATTTCCAGTCCCATGGCCCGACCAGCGCCCTACTCAGGATCGGCGGAGGATTGCAACAGGTTTTTACTCCAATGCTCTCTCACATTTGAGATGCAATCCCAGCAGTTCCCTAACGAAAGTTCCAAGATTGCTTACATCATCTCTCTTCTCCAGGGGAAGGCCCTACAGTGGGCGGGGACCATTTGGCAACAGGGTGGTCCGGTTACTCAGTCATCCCGAAATTTTATTCACCATTTTCGAGAAGTTTTTGGTAAATCAGCCCTAGACACCTCTATTTGTCACCAGTTGTATCAGTTACGTCAAAATTCGCTGCCTATTAAAGATTACGCCCTACAGTTCCGCACCCTTGCCGCAGCTAGCGGTTGGAACGAGCGAGCCCTCCTAACCGCCTACCGCCAAGGTCCGTGTCTCCGTCTTCAATTGGCAGCTGTGGATGACTCCTTAGGATTGGAAAATCTCATTCAACACTCCATCAGATGTTCCACCAGTATGCACTCCTGCCTAGATGAATTAAACACTGATAACCGCCGCAGCCCTCTCCTCCGCCGTCCTGCCGATCTGTACCCTCCAGAACCAGTACAAGAACCCATGCAGCTCGACCACTCCCGTTTGTCCAACCAGGAAAGAGCTAGACGTTTTTCCCTCTGTCTATGTCTATACTGCGGAGAAAGGGGACACCTACGCACCTCATGTCCAGTGCAACCTCCGCGCATAATGGTGAATCCCATCTGCCCCGACGTGCCTAATCTTAAGCCACTGACCATCAAAGTGCTTCTAACTGACCACAAAAACTTGCAGTACCTCCAGGAAGCCAAGAGACTAAACCCACACCAGGCCCGTTGGGCACTTTTCTTCACTCGTTTCAACTTCACAATCTCCTACCGACCTGGTTCCAGAATCATCAAGGCTGATGCCCTCTCCCGTCTCTTTGACTCCCAAGATGAAAGCTCCGAGGAACCAGAACCTGTAATCCTGGAGGAACTGTTCGTCAGTCCCATCCAGTGGCAACCGGATCCAACCACCTCCTCCAATGCCTCCACGAACACCCCGCCGGGCTGTCCCCCAGGACTGCAATACATCCCCAGGTCCCAACGTTCAGAGCTCATTCACTCCGTCCATTCCTCTCTGGGCACTGGCCACCCCGGGACCAACAACACCCTCTCGCTGCTGAAGGATCGTTTCTGGTGGCCTAACATGGCAGAGGAGGTTTGGAGGTTTGTCCGCGGCTGTGCGGACTGCGCTATGTCCAAGAATCCCCGACGTCTACCTGCAGGTAAGCTCCTACCTCTGCCTATTCCCAACCGCCCCTGTTCACACCTAGGAGTTGACTTTGTCACCGATCTGCCCCCCTCGGATGGAAATACTTGCATCTTCGTGATCGTAGACCGCTTCTCTAAGGCTTGCCACCTCCTTCCCCTCAAGGGTTTGCCCACCGCCATGGAGGCGGCAGAATTAATGTTCAACCACGTCTTCCGGTACTTCGGCATCCCCGAAGACATCGTCTCTGACAGAGGTCCTCAGTTCATTTCGAGGGTTTGGAAGGCCTTCTTTAGACTCCTAGGTGTGGCCATCAGTCTATCCTCGGGTTACCATCCACAGACGAACGGGCAGACCGAAAGAAAGATTCAGGAGGTAACCCGCTTTCGCCGAACCTTCTGCCATAACCACGAGGACTCCTGGAACCAGTTTATTGGCTGGGCCAACCAGCCACCGGCATGACTCCCTTTCAGTGCATACTCGGTTACCAGCCACCCATGTTTCCCTGGTCGGGTGAACCGTCGGACTTACCATCTGTGGACCACTGGTTCCAGGAGAGCGAGAGGGTCTGGAACGCCGCTCATTTCCACCTGCAGCGAGCAGTGCGTAGACGCAAGATGACAGCCGACCTTCGTAGATCCAAAGCTCCCGAATACCAACCTGGTCAGAAGGTCTGACTGTCAACCAGAGACATCCGGATGCGTCTACCCTGCAAGAAATTGAGTCCCAGATTTGTTGGTCCCTTTCCCATAGTAAGACAGATCAACCCCGTCACTTATCAGCTCCAGCTCCCCTCTCAATACCGGATCCACCCGACTTTCCATGTTTCCCTGCTCAAACCTTACCACCCTTCTGTTTCTCCTCCCGCAGAGCCTGGCCCCACGGAGGATCCCCCTCTCCCGTTGATCCTAGAGGATGGTACCATCTACCAGGTGAAGGAGATTTTGGACTCCCGACGTCGAGGCGGCAGAATTGAATACCTCGTGGACTGGGAGGGGTATGGTCCAGAGGAGAGGTCATGGGTACCTCGGGACGACATCCTTGACCCGACTCTCCTCACTGATTTCCATTCAAACCATCCAGAGCGACCTGCACCTAGAGGAAGAGGCAGGCCGCCGCGGCGTCGGGGTCCTCGGCCCTCGGGAGTGGGCCGTGGAGAGGGGGGTAATGTCACAGACCTGCCAGGCTCTGCCACCAGCCAATCACTGCGCACACCCTCACCTGAGTTCTGATCACGAACACCTGCACCTCATCATGTCCCTCATCACGACACTCCTATAAAGACACACACCGCCAAACACTAGACGTCTGGTCTCGTTAATCCGAAGAGGACTGTTAGTGCTACTCCAAGCCTAGTTGTACCACCTTTCTGACAAACTTACCTGATAACCTTCTTACCTCTTGTGTGTATGCTCCTAGGATCCCTCGTCTGTCTGCTCCAGGAAAACCTTCCAGTCTGCTCCACGACGGCGGTGTGTGTCTCCTCCGTTCAGTCCTCCAGCCCTGTGTCACCTGCAAGACAAGATCCAATGTTAATCTCCAGCGACTTCATCTAAGATTCCAAGTCTGATACTCACCGCTACTGCCTCTCTGCTGGTTCAATAAACTTACCCATTACCATCTGTCTATCTCCGGGCCTCTTCTGTAACAACACCAGTATCTTTGCAAAGTTAATTTTGCGATTAGCCTTATTCTGCACCCATGTACTGTATCTTTCAAGAAATAACCATACAGAGCTGACAATGTCTTTTTAAATATCCTAATATCTAGACTTAAATTGCATATTGTTCCCCTTATTGCAATCATGCAATATTTGAAATCTGTGCATTTATGCTTTTGCTCCTGATGTGAATGTATCATTTTCAAAATGTCCATGCTATCTTTTTTACTGCCCATTTTGGGCATCGAAAAGTGTGTACTCCATTTCCCACAGACACATAATATAAAAATAAAAATTAATTTTTTGGGGATGAACGGAATGAAGACAAAAAATATTAAGTTCCACAAATAAATGTAGCAGCATGTGCTGTGTCTGACATTGCAAAGTATCAGCTTTCATTAATGGTGGGAATACATGCATCCAATGGGAAAGCTATTGTTTTTAGCATATATTTCATGCATTCCAATCAGAATGCGGATATTATGTGCCACCTCTGCTATCCGCCATCTTGCCCGACATCTATGGCTGGCCTCCATAGAAATCCATGTTAAAATGGGGTAAAAAAAGAGACTGAATTTAAACTTTTTCAATATAACTAAATATAAAAATGTGTGCAGGGTTAAGCTGTGCTGTTGTTGGCTACCATAGTAATGGCAATAAGCTAAGGAATTCCTTTAAAGGGGACCTATTATGCAAAAATCACTTTTATAAGGTGTTAGAACACAGTTGTATGGCTGCAGTGTTTGAAAACAACCAGCCTATAATGCTAAAAATCTACCAACTCATTTTTTTTATAAAACCAATAAATCATGAACAGTCTCTCCAACCGAGCTGTTTCAGATTCGACCTCTGTTTACGTCACCGAGGAGAAAAAGTCCCACCCATTTGTGACGCTCTCTGCCCTATTTGCATAAACACACCCCTGCGTGAGAAGCTGCGGTCTGCCATTACTGGAGATATATACAATGTCAGCACCAAAGAGGCATTACAAGTGCTGTGTTTTGGGATGCACTAATGAAAATAGGAGTCGCCGTAATCTCCCCTCATCTGAGCAGAGGACACTATGGTTAAATTTAATTTTCGAAGGAAATATCCCGGAAAAAAATTTGGTAACGTTCCCTATATGTTTAGGAATCAATACCAACGCTTCGTGCGCAAACGTCAGCTCCAGACAAAGTAAGTGTCATGAGTTTTTTTTCAAAAGTGCCTTTCTGAAAGAGCTTCTTTGCACACTGTAAGGCTAATTGCTAAAGCTATCATTGACTACGTTTATATGGACATCAATACTCTGTTACAATTTAATACTCTGATTAAGAGTCTACCATGAGAGTCTACCATGAGATTTTTGATTACCTTAATCCGGCTAAAGTCATAATCGAAGTAAACACAAATCGAATTAAAACATGTGGAGTATTCCTATTTTAGTCCAGACATGTACACACCTTAATCAAACTCGTGTAGGACTTTTTGGCGCATTTTTCGACAGGATACACACATGGCAGTGGTCAACCGTTTGACGGCAAATAAAAGAGCTTCAACACTGCCGTCGTCTGTATGCATGTACAAATAATTAACTGCACGTGAAGCTTTCATGAAATTAAAAATGAAACACCAAAAACTTTATATGGCATCATCACAAAGACAAACTATATGTTTACACGTGAAATTCTGGAGGGGACGTCGGATGGCGTCATGTGGTGACGTGATGAAGCATGCCATTAATCGATCTATGTACTATAACATGGAAAACGGGAACATGAAAGGATTACTCTAAAAGCAACTCATGTAAAAACCTTAATCATAATATTGTCTTATTCAGAATAAGGTAAATAATTAGATTACTGATGTCCATGTAAACGTAGTGATTGTCTCTGCCTGTTTTCACTGCTGCTGCCTCCACATGCTACGAGCATACTTTTTGTGTGCAAAGAAAACAAAAATAATGACTTAATTCAACAATTGTTCTCCTCATCGTTACCCTAGTGCCATTTTGGAGAGTATCATGATGCATGCTTGTGCTTTCCTCTGAACATAAAGAAGGCATAGTGCATGCGTGTTATAGGTCAACAGCACCACGTGCATGCATTGTTTATAAAGCACAAGCATGCACCGAAAACGTTTACTCTTATTTTTTTTTGCATTTTTACTCTCCAAAATGGCGGTAGGGTGATGCGGAGGAGAAGAATTGTTGATTAAAGACGTTATTTTTGTTTTCTGTGTGCACAAAAAGTATTCTTGTAGCTTCGTAAAATTACAGTTGAACCACTGATGTCCATTTTAACAGTGTCCTTACTATGTTTCTGTGCCTTGATTGTGGAAGTACCCTTGCTGTCTATGGAGGGTCAGAGAGCTCTCAGATTTCATCAAAAAATCTTAATTTGTGTTCCGAAGATAAAATAAGGTCTTACTTTTCATTCTGAAGATGAATGAAGGTCTTTACTTTATCTACAGGTCATTACATCTTGAAATTTGAAGTAAAATAAAGTATTGCAGTAAAAAATAAATAAATTGTGCATGCTCCCACTCTGACGAACCCAGATGATGTCAAGAAGTTCTATGATCTACACAGACTGGTCTCATCAACCTTGCAATCTGAAAAGCTCATAATCCTTGGTGATTTCAATGCCCGGGTTGGCACAGACTTTAACATCTGGAATGGAACTATAGGTAGACATGGCATAGGGAAGTGCAACTCCAATGGCCTTTTCTTACAACACTTCTGCACAGAACACGAGCTGCTCATTACAAATACAATCTTTCGCCTCCCTATTCAAAATAAAACATCATGGATGCATCCACACTCTAAGCACCGGCATCTTATTGACTTTGTTATCATCAGGAGGAGGGACAGACAGGATGTAAGGGTGACAAAATCCATGTGTTGAGCTGACAGTTGGACTGATCATAGACTTATCATCAGCAAGATGAACTTAAGAACACTCCAAAAAAGACACGCACAAGAGAAGACTGCACAAAAGCGGCTGAACATCTCAAAGCTGTAGAAGTCAAGTAACAGTTGAAAGAGAAACTGGAGAACTTAGCTGTCCACCTCCAGATTAATGACAACAAGGAGGACAGCTGGGCTACATTTCGTGACGCATTCTACTCCTCCACCTATGGACTACTTGGTCGTTGTAAGCACCAAGAGCTGGCTGTCTGGTGCAGTCTTAACAACCTGGAGCTCAACACACTCAAAACAGTGGAGATGATCGGGGACTTCAGGAGAAAGTACCTATGACGCTATCAAGGAAGTGTACGGACCCCAACCTGTCAGCTCATCCCCAGTTCTCACTGATGATGGAACAACGCAGCTTACCTAGAAATCACAGATACTTGAGCGGTGGGCAGAGCATTTTGATGTAATCCTCAACAACTTATCCCACATCTGCGAAGAAGTGACAGGCTACCACAGGTCACTGTCAATGATGATCTCGACATGCCCCCCACACTGTCAGAAGTTGACAAAGCCATCAGACAACTGTCAAATACAAAATTTACAAATTTGCTGGACCATGACTGCGTAACAAGCTGACAGAACTATTGCAAACAATGTGGGCGCAAGGCACTCTCCTTCAAGACTTCACAGATGCCACCAGGAAAGTCTCGGGGAGTCACGTGACGTGCTCATGAGCCTAGTCGCACTTGAGTAGAGCTCCGTATGTTTGGCCCCTTTTTGCTGATTTTTTTTTCGTTTTTTTTAAGTTTCATTCGTTAATAATACTTTCCCTGATGGCATACAATCGGAAACAGCAGGAGTTGTCTCCATCGGCTTCTCCGATTAAGAAGAAATACAAGCCACCGAACACGAGCAATATGATGGACAAGATGGCGAACACGGTTACACACTTTGAGGATATTCTAAGAGCTGAGTTGACGGCGATGCGGAAAGAGTTTGCTTCTCACATGTCAGTTGTTCAGTCGCTCTAAACTGGATCTTCTTACAGGGGAGAAGAGAGAACAAAAGAAAGTTGTCGCAGATCCCGATAGGCGAGTAGCCGTGCTCGAACAACAGGTTGTAGACTTACAGGATCGCAATAGGCAAAGCAATCTGCGTCTGGTTGGATTGCCTGAAGGTTCCGAAAAGGATGACAATATTGGGCTTTTTGAAAAGATCACTACTGACGTGGCTCCCATCTCCGGAGGGCAGAGAGATTGAAGTGGAGCAAGCGCATCGCGTGTACACAAGGCTCTCCTCAGATCATGCTAAACCACGGGTTTTTATCTTTAAACTGTTGCGGCACACAGACAGGCAGCTCATTCTGCGGGCCGCCAGACTTCACGCCCCGGTGAAAACATCTGAAGGAGCAACGCTGTCTTTCTTTCCAGATTTTTCTCCGGTCACCGTAAAAAGAAGTGCATTTGCGCCAATTAGGAAAGAAATGAGAGAAGCTGGTATCCAGAATTTTCTTCTTTATCCTGCAATGCTGAAGGTCATTCTCAATCAACCTAAAATGCTACACTCCCCAGAAGAAGCAAGAGTTTTTCTCAGATCCCATTCATCCGCCAACTCTCAGTGAACTTCAGCTGGACATTTGCTGTCTAATCGGAGAAGTGATGCTCTAAATGGTTAGGCGACTGTGTCTTTCGCTGTTCACTTTAATGTTCACTTCTTAATTCATAGTTACTAGAAGCTTTCATTGTGCATACAGTATTGCTTACTGATTATGATGTTATTTTATTTGTTTTAGTTGTATTCTTTATCTCTCTTTCCCTTTTTTATTTTAATAGAGATATTATCTTGTCAATATGTGACTATGGGGCCACTATGGGGTTTTTGTTGACGCCACGGATCATATTAAGGGGTGCTGGCAGATCATGGTCTGTTCTTGGTTCGATCTGCCATAGTTCATGGGAATGTTTTTTTGAATAGTAACGGGAAGGGGAAGGGTGGGGGGTGGTTTAATGGTAGACTCAACTGGTTTTATTTTCAAACTTGTGTTTTGTCTAATTATGCAGTAATTCTGTTTGATACCTATGACTGACCTTAATATTCTCAGTTGTAATATTAACACTAGAACCACAAGGGGTCGCTGTATACCTAAAACCGCCAGCGGGTAAATTTTACCCGCGCATATCACAACAGTTTTTATATTGCTAAAGAACATATTATTTCACTGTATTATATGTCACTGTCTTCACAAAGAAGTGTCTAGAATGAAATGATTGTCTAGTCATCGACTATATTTTTGTCCTGTTTTATGTTCAAGGCTTTTTTTTTATGCAGGCCACTTTTTCATAGCGGTCAATATAAACAAGCCTGCACTTGTAAATACTTGGAAGTAAATACATATTTGGGTGGTTTAATATTATACTACAATGTCATTAATTAATATATTAAGATATGATAATATAATCATATTAGATAATATATTAACTTATGTTATTTAAATTACAAATAGCCAATAGACAATGATGAGCAATAATTCACCACACTGCATGATGTGATGACAAATTCAAGCACAGCTTCACCTAATTAATAATTAATTTGTTTAGTTATATCATTTGAATAAGAGAACAATACCAATAAACTTGGGGTAATATCAAAAAATAGTTTTGTTCATTACATCATAGATTGGATTAAAAAAAAAAAAAATCTTCAGGAAACGGGCAGACTAAAAAGCACCAAAAGAAATGCACAATGAACGATAGAAATGGCAAAACAAAACAATCTAAATTTTGGAAAATTTTTAAACATTAGGCTACATAAATATGACATTATGAGTAACATTACGCAACAAATCTTGATCGCTGTCAGATGAGCCGTCAGGCGCTGAGCTGACCCAGGACGCTTCCTCTCCCCACCATCAGACTCTCCATCGCTCATGGTATTTAGTGCTTCTTATACCCTTTCAGCATCCATAAATCGTCTTCTTTTACTCATTTTGCCTTTATTTATGAAACTGATAACCGCTAATTCAGTGAGTGAATGCGTTGCCTAGCAATGTACAATGTTAAAACATACGCGGCAAGGAAATGACAGCGAAAATACAGGCATTATACAGGTGCTGGTCATAAAATTAGAATATCATGAAAAAGTTGATTTATTTCAGTAATACCATTCAAAAAGTGAAACTTGTATATTAGATTCATTCACTACACACAGACTGATATATTTCAAATGTTTATTTCCTTTAATTTTGATGATTATAACTGACAACAAATGAAAGTCCCAAATTCAGTATCTCAGAGAATCAGAATATCAATTAAGACAAATGCAAAAAAAAATTATTTTTAGAAATGCTGGCCAACTGAAAAGTATGAACATGAAAAGTATGAGCATGTACAGCACTCAATATTTAGTTGGGGCTCCTTTGGCCTGGATTACTGCAGCAATGCGGCGTGGCATGGAGTCGATCAGTCTGTGGCACTGCTCAGGTGTTATGAGAGCCCATGTTGCTCTGATAGTGGCCTTCAGCTCTTCTGAATTGTTGGGTCTGGCGTATTGCATCTTCCTCTTCACAATACCCCATAGGTTTTTTATGGGGTTAAGGTAAGGCGAGTTTGCTGGCCAATCAAGAACAGGGTCCTTAAACCAGGTACTGGTAGCTTTGGCAGTGTGTGCAGGTGCCAAGTCCTGTTGGAAAATGAAATCTGCATCTCCATAAAGTTGGTCAGCAGCAGGAAGCATGAAGTGCTCTGAAACTTCCTGGTAGACGGCTCCGTTGACCTTGGACCTCAGAAAACACAATGGACCAACACCAGCAGATGACATGGCACCCCAAACCATCAATGACTGTGGAAACTTTACACTGGACCTCAAGCAACGTGGATTATGTGACTTTCCTCTCTTCCTCCAGACTCTGGGACCTTGATTTCCAAAGGAAATGCAAAATTTACTTTCATCAGAGAACATAACTTTGAACCACTCAGCAGCAGTCCAGTCCTTTTTGTCTTTAGCCCAGGCAAGATGCTTCTGACACTGTCTCTTGTTCAAGAGTGGCTTGACACAAGGAATGTGACAGCTGAAACCCATGTCTTGCATACGTCTGTGCGTGGTGGTTCCTGAAGCGCTGACTCCAGCTGCAGTCCACTCTTTGTGAATCTCCCCCACATTTTTGAATGGGTTTTGTTTCACAATCCTCTCCAGGGTGCGGTTATCCCTATTGCTTGTCCACTTTTTTCTACCACATCCTGTCCTTCCCTTCCCATTAATGTGCTTGGACACAGAGCTCTGTGAACAGTCAGCCTCTTTAGCAATGACCTTTTGTGTCTTGCCCTCCTTGTGCAAGGTGTCAATGGTCGTCTTTTGGACAACTGTCAAGTCAGCAGTCTTCCCCATGATTGTGTAGCCTACAGAACTAGACTGAGACCATTTAAAGGCTTTTGCAGGTGTTTTGAATTAATTAGCTGATTAGAGTGTGGCACCAGGTGTCTTCAATATTGAACATTTTCACAATATTCAAATTTTCTGAGATACTGAATTTCGGACTTTCATTAGTTGTCAGTTATAATCATCAAAATGAAAGGAAATAAACATTTGAAATATATCAGTCTGTGTGTAATGAATGAATCTAATATACAAGTTTCACGTTTTGAATGGTATTACTGAAATAAATCAACTTTTTCATGATAATCTAATTTTATGACCAGCACCTGTATAGTGGGTAAATTTGACCCGCGTGGCACTTATAGGTATAAATGCCCCGTTTTTTTATCTGGTTTTATCTAAACCATTTTTAACAACAGGGGATTGTAAATCACACAATTTTAGTAAAAGTCAATGACTGGGAGACTTGAATGTTTCATTGAAAATCTGTTATGTATATTTGAAAAACAGCCACGGGTAAAATTTACCCCGTGGCGGTTCTAGTGTTAATGGCCTAAATGGCCCTCACAAATGTACAGGTTTTCTGGATTTTTTGAGAAGAAGAAAGATTGATACAGTGTGAGTTCAAGAATGTCATTTGAAAGAGGAGGATATACACAGGTGTAATAATAAGTTTTATGAAGGGGTATCTCACTCATCTTCGGATACTATAACCAAGGGTGTCCTAATATTGGTTCAGAGGACTTTAAATATTACTATTTTTTAGGTTGTGATACAGACGGTAACACATATACAAACAATTGTGGACAATAGGAATATTGTATTTCTTTCAGTTTATGCCCCTTGTACTCCTGACCCTACTTTTTTCTCTGTTTTGTCAAACTATCTCTTGAAATTTTCGGATGTTGAAATTGTATTGGGTGCAGATACGAATTCTGTAATGTCGCATATACTAGATACATCTGGACCAAAGGAAGCACACTCTCAAGCTTTTTGTTCTGGGAAACTTCGGCAATGTGTAACCTCATCCTCATTGGTGGATAGTTGGCGTCTATTAAATCCTTCTGCTAAGTCTTTCACTTTCTTGTCTGCTACTCATAAATCCTATTTGCAAATCGACAATATTTTAATTTCTTCTTCTTTATCTTCAGCTGTTCATGATGCCGATATCTGTTCCTTATCTCTGTCGGATCATGATGGAAATTTGTGCAGATTATCTTTGATCCCACGGCCATCTCATGCCACTAGATGTCGATTTAACCCTAAATTGTTACAGGATGAAAACTTTTGCAGTCAATTCAGAACTAAATTTGCTGAAAATTTAGCTTATTGAAATTAACCAAGGTTCAGTGGATGATCCTCGAAAACTTTGGATTGCAGTTAAAGGATTTATAAGGAATAACTCAATTTCATATGCCTCTTTCCTTCAGAAAAACCAACACAAAAAGATAGTTGAACTCGAATCACAGCTCCAGAATCTGACTAGAGATAATCAACGTTGTTTCTCAGACAATACACTCAGTAAAATCATGGCGGTTAGGTCCAAACTCAATTCATTACTGAGATCCAGGGCAGAATTCCTGATTCAAAGATCCAGGCAGAATTATTATTTTCAAGGGAGTAGACCAAGCCACCTATTAGCTCTAAGATTATGCAATAATGAAAAGTTTGCTAATATTTCAGCAGTGAAATCACAATCTGGGCTCATTATGACAGACCCAAAAGACATTCAATTATATGCTAAAGTACTATCTTGTCATCTAGAGAAATTAATGAATAGGCTAGTTCATCATGACCAAACAGGATTTATTAAATCTCACTCAGCTTTGGATAATTTACACAGGTTATATCATATTATTAATTCAACGAATAGTTTGTCCTCCTTGCGCAGTATTATCTCTAAGTGCAATGAAAGCTTTCGACCAGCTAGAATGGAACTATTTCTGGGCGGTTCTACAGCATCTGGGTCTAGGATCGAGTTTCATAAATATGATAAAAGTTCTGTATGTCAATCCATCAGCCACTGTTCTCACAGGTGCTGTTTGCTCTAACCCATTCTTTATACATCGAGGTACTCGTCAGGGTTCCCCGCTTTCGCCTCTGTTATTTGCCCTATTCTTGGGACCCTTAGCTCAAGCTGTCCGACAATCTGAAACTATTTCTCCCATAAATATACGGAATACTCATCATCATATTTCTTTGTTTGCTGATGAAATCTTATTACAGTTGTTAGTGTAACAATAATCCATAGCACAAAGAATGGGGAGACGAGCTAGCAAACACTGACGTATGCACAACAGGTTAGATTAACGAACTGACAAAACAAGAGGGAAAGGGAGAACAATATAAAGGAGAGGAGAACACGAGGAAAAGGTGAGAACACTCTGAGACATACAAGGAGAGAACTAGAGGGACATGTGACAACACTCAGACAAACGAGAACTCTACAAGGACTAAACAAGGGGGCGTGGTAACGAGAAACAAGGAGGCAGGAAGGAGGAGTACATGGCAGACACAAACAAAGACAAAGTCTTATGCTGCAACACAACACAGACAAGGAAACACAGAACAGGAACAGAACAGACTTCCATGCCAGAACAGACTTCCATGCCGGGATTGGCCTTATTAGCCATTTGCGAACTGACATTTCCCATCCCTAAATGACTTTGATGAAGTTGGTCATCTTCTTACTAGAAGGACAAGCAGAGACCCTTGCTGTCTATGGAGGGTCAGAGAGCTCTCAGATTTCATCAGAAATAGCTTAATTTGTGTTCCAAAGAACAAAGGTCTTACTTTTCATTTGAAGAAGAATGAAGGTCTTTATTTTATCTACAGGTCATTACATCTACAATTTTGAAGTAAAATAATGCAGTAACAAATAAATAAATAAATTGTGCATGTGTCAATTACCTGTGTCTGTGCCATGTCCCTCTAGACAGCAATGTTACCACATCTTTGCTGATAACTATAATACAGCTTTTCAACAGCAGAGCTATTTTACTGATAAAGTCACAGGGTAGTGCTTACAAGTTTTTAGTGTCCTGAGCAAGGGTATCAAAATTCGCTCTGGTAGGGCCAGAGTCCTACAAAATTTAGCTCAACCCATTGATTAAATCAACCCATCTGAACCTCATAATCAAAGTTTTCAGAATTGAAAACTACAGGTTGGAATGTTGTGGCGCTTTTCCACTGCGTGGTACGGCTCGGCTCAGTTCAGAACAGCACGGTGCTGCACAGTTCGGCTCGGTTTGTGTTTCCACTGCAGTTTAGTACCGCTTTTAGAGTGGGCAGGATTATTCACATGTCGTTATAGTTGCACCGCCTCTACTGCCATGACTCCTGAAAAACGTTTTAATTCCACGTCGCTCCATCAAGCTCTCGCTGGATCCGCTCCTCGGCTATCAAAGAGAGGGACGTCTGTACTTCCTCAACAGACAACAAAACAGCCGTTTTTAGTTTTTAAAAAGGTGCGCCCATTCAAAACAGCTGCGTTCGATCCTTCGCTGGCTGTGCTGATTTAAATCTAGCGGGTCTGTTGTGTCTCGTGCCGCAAGTTCAATGACGCAGGCAGAGATGATTCTCTCCGGCCAATAAAAAAAGTACCAGGTACTGTACACAGTGGAAAACCCCCCAAAAGTGTGGCGTACTGAACTGTACCGTGCCGTACACGCAGTGGAAAAGCGCCATTGGACTCTACAAGACTGTGAAGATGAGACTAGAGTGTGGATGGATGATTTCTGTGGATGATGCACATATCTATTTTGAATAAAAATTCACATGAACACTTTTTAAAATTAATGTTACATTTTGGTCTGTTTGTCGTATCTGCTTACCACGATTGCATCACTGGCTCCTGTGGATAAGTAAATGTTGTCAGGGTCAGATGTGATTCCTCCATCTCGCCATTCAATGTAGCGTGCAACGTCTTGCCGAATCATTTCAATTCCCTGACTAGTACTGTAAGCACCTGAAAGATCCAGAAAGCCAAAAAATTATTAATTTGGAAAAACATAAATGTAAATATACAGTGGTGGCCAAAATTATTAGAACACTAGTATTTTCACCAGCTAAAAAACGTCTCCAATATGCTTCAAGCAACCTACCTGCAAAGCTACAGTACTGTTAAACGTTTTAGGCACTTGTGTAAAAATGCTGTAAAATGAAGATGCTGCCAAAAATAATGTCATAAGGTGAAATAAACATCAATGATGCTTTGCCACAAGCAGGAACTGCAAGAGCAACTACGGATGCAATATTCTTGGTAACCGTTGGTGGCAGCATGGTCAGAGTAATGGTATCATTGGGAATCCCTCTGCATCTTCAGCAGGTACCTCAGGGTCATGAGCGTTTCGCCCCTTAACCTGTACGCTTCATCTGAGCAGGGCAGCGAAGACAAGATCAGCCTTCACCTGCAGAAGGATTCCTCTTATGAACTCTCATCGACCGCAACCACCCTGAGCTAGACTTGTTTGCTGCTGCTATCTCCCCGGTGGCTTTCCTCAGTCTTTTAGGTTCCAATCCAATCTTCTGTAGGAAGTAGCGCACAGATGTAGGTGGGAAGCCGCAGCAGCCAACTTCAATAGGAAACAAAGCTGCATTCCATCCTTTAATAGTAGCTTCGTCGATCAGATCTTGACACGTAGCCTTCTTTAACTCATGAGAGATGACTAGCCTGTCCTCCCAGGGCACAGTCAACTCGACTACTATGATGGTTTTTGTGCTCCTGGACAGAAGAACCATATCTGGTCTAAGTGTAGTCATTGCCACCTCTTCTGTGAAGACAAACTTCTTTTTAATGTTGACTTGCATCTCACAATCGGATGTTTGATACAAAATAGAGGGCGCAGAACTATCAGTTCTCCTTGACTTGGGAAACTTTTCTCCTTGCTTTAAAAAAACTGACTCCTCTGGGGGGTGGTATTTTATGTTCATTGGCTTTAATCCTCTGCAAGTCTGTCCATTTGGCAATTTCAACAAGGACCTTATATCTTCATCTGTATCGTCCTTCTCCCAGAGCCTTGGGACATCCTGACAAAATGTGGTTCAGGGTGAACAATGCTGCTTCACACTGATGGCAGGATGGATCCTTGTCTTTGCCCCAGATCTTCATAAATATATTTTTTTATCAATTAACTTCTATTAACTAAATTAAATCAACATTCAGTGTGACCTTTGCGTTTAAAGCAGCTTTTGCCCTAGGTGCACTTGCACATAGCTTTCCAGGTAGGTCTCTTGAAGCGTCTTGACAGTTCTTTTGGATTTAGTCTGTCTCAATTTGTTCTGTATCTTCATGTCATTCCAGACAGACTGGATGATGATGAGATCAGATCTCTGTGGTGCACTGGCTGTTGTCAGACTCCTTGTGCAAACAAAAATCTCACTGTATTATTACAATTAATGGCAAAATTAATGTTTGGAAATGTAAAGTGATATTTCAACCCGATCTCATGAAAGTTCATATAAACAGTAGGCCAACTAAAAATGAAAACTTGGCATGTATATGCTACACGATGGGTAGGATTAGGGTTGTGGGGAAAGTGCGTACTCGAAAACTGCATATCATATGCATGCCAACAAATTTCGTATCATATGCACGCGAAAACTGTATATTATATGCCCGCCAAACACGTTTGTATCATATACGTATATGCCAAAGTCCATTTTTGTGTATCAATACCACGAGTTTTCGTTATTATTTGCCATACGAGACCGGGATCGATATTTCCTACTGACACACTACAGTAAAAGATAGAAATAACTGACTTAAAACCATCTTTTAGCTGGTGAAAATACTAGTGTTCTAATAAGTTTGGCCACCACTGTATATTAAATATATCTAAATAACAGTTTAATACACAGCCATTGTATCCTAAAAGTTGTATATATATAACACACATAACTTGTAGTTCAAATGTCCTCTGAAAAAGCAATATCTTTGCCATAATATCCTTTCAATTGGTTAAGGGGTTTTTGTCATGACAACGAAAAAAATGATGAAAAAAGTATTATGGAAGTCAACTACCATCAACTGTTTGGTTACCAACATTCTACGAAATATATTATTTTTTGTTATTTTTTGAAAGAAGCTCATATAGGTGTGAAACAACTTGAGGGTGAGTAAATGGTGACAAGTTGAAAGGACTTTCCCTTTAAAGTAAAAATATGTCCTTGTTTACAACCTTGTTTCAGCCTTTCAATATAAAAACCTTGCTGACTCAAAGACAATCTCTTGTCACCAACCTGCGATGAAGTAAAAATCACCATCACTAACACATATACTGTTTCTCAACACCAAATACTTTTTAAATTAATTTTTTAAGTTAAATTAAATATTATTTATAGAACAATAATATTTAATAAACAATAATAACCATTGTAAAAGAAAATAAACACAAGCAAATAATTCAGTCAAAAGTACAAAGGCAGCACTCTGATACAGCATTAAAGTTATATAAAAAGAAATAATACATTAATGAGATATACCCAAAACCAACTATATCTTGTGTTTATCCACTATAAAAACATCAGTTTCATACGTCCTGTACAGCCGCTGATGCCCTAGAGCTCACATTTCTGAATCTTTATAAATAAACAGCACCTCAGGAATGAAAATTTTCGAGACTGTGAGGGCTAGAAGTACTGTGTTCAACAACATACCGATTGTTCATCTGGTGAAATGTCTTTCTGAAAAAAAAACCTTTACGTAGACAAAAAACCTCCATAAAACAGTTGTGAAAGCAGTGAATTGCTGAACATTTTGTTATCTAGGACCTTTATACAGTGCGTACCATTGTAAATACTGTAAGTCTATCCACTTCTAGCTTTTGATGCGTTTCTAAGGTGTGGGGAGTTAACTTTTTAAATCACTCCACTAATCCTTCCAATATTCACACTATGTCAGATATTATTGTAGACCATCACCAATTGACTTTATTGCTGAAGACCCTTCACACAAAATGTAAATGAGCCAATATTTTATTCACAATAGAACATAGTTAACATAACAAATGTTTAAACTGAGAAACTTTACAAATTTATGCACAAAATGAGCTCATTTCAAAATTGATGCCTGTATTCCACAATCTTTTTACGCACTCTTTCGAGATTGGAGAGCATCTGCCCCTCTTTACTTCTGAGAGACTCTCTAAGACATCCCTAAGACATCTCTAAGACATTTTATAGCTAATCATGTTACTGACCTGATGTCAATTAACTTAGTTAGTTGCTAGATGTTCTCCCAGCTGAATATTTTTTAAAAGTCTTGCTTTTCAGCCCTTTGTTGCCCCCGTGCCAACTTTTTTGAGACCTGTAGCAGGCATCAAATTTGAAATGAGCTCTTTTTGTGCATAAAATTGTAATATTTCTCAGTTTAAACATTTGTTATGTTCTCTATGTTCTATTGTGAATAAAATATTGTCTCATGTGATCTGAAAGTCTTTTAGTTTTCATTTTATTCAAATTTAAAAAATGTCCTAAGACTCCCAACATTTCCGGAATTCGGGTTGTATGTAATATGTAACTGAAAAGATTTTCCAGTACCGAGACTTCCTCCACCACAAGCTTGGAGAATGCGGCGAGCTCTACTTTTGGCATCTTCTGGAAATTTGCTGTCTTCAAGAAGATCTGGATAAGAGCACAATGCCAAGACCTGACAAATAAATAGAACATATTTACAGTATGTACAAAAACTACTGCTCAGGGTACAACATGATATGCACAATATCTCAAACACACCTGTCTGAAGAAGGTGATGGGTTTCTGGCCCATAGCATGGCAGTCGCCGATGTTGGCTTTAATGACCTCTGTGAATGGCTTTTTTATTCCCTACATTAATAGAGCAGTTAATGAGAAAGTAGAAAAGGTAGGAAAGCAAAAAGAGACAAAGAAACAGGAAAAGGGACAGAAGATTTATAACTGGGATTCTTAAAGGTGCCATAGAATGCATTGATACAGTATTTTTAAATTGTTCTCTGATATCTACACAGAAGGTATGTGGCTTAGGTAAGGGCAAAAAATCTCCAGAAACGATTTTACATGTCCATTTACAACCCTAGGATTTGTCCCTAGAATGAAACGGTCTGTTATTGGCTTATTTGGCAGGGTCATGTATAATAATGAGCTCTGCTCTGATTGGCTGTTTCACAGTGCTGCTCAATGTTGAGCTCTGCTCTGATTGGCTGTTTCACAGTACGGCTCATCAGCAAGAAGGAAGCACAGGGAGGAAAATATATATTTAAATACTTTCTCTCGCAGTTATATCGTCGGGTAATTATACTGTATATAAAACGCGGGCATCAGGGAGCCGTTATTAATATGCGAGGCATTGAAACTGCTTTTGAACGATCCATCGATCGCGTTATAGTTTCACTTCCAAGAGACGCGATCACACAAACTATGTTTACATTATGGAGCAACAGTACTTACAGTACAACAGTGACATACATTTCACAAGATCAGATGCTTGTCAGTGGTGCTCAGGATCTGTAAGTCATTCGCCATCATCCTCATCTCTCCTTACTGAGAGTGAAATCTTATGTACTGTAACAGGCTACCGCTAGCAAGGAGCTAACCATGACCCTTTAGTGGCTCGCGTTATTTGCTTTCTGTGCCTTTCTGAATACAGACACCAACCCATCCCTGCACTTCACACCCCCTGCACGGCCTGGAACATAAAATTTATTTTGTTATTTTCGCTGTTGTCCGCGCTTGTTTATTTACAATACCTGCAGAGCTTCTGATGGTTCGGCCGGCTTAGAACAAGGGCGGTTTATGCAAATGTTGGGGGCGTAGTGATCCCGACTGTTGCGTCACAGTCGGTGTCATGTTCTGATTCGCCTGTTTTTCAGTGGTCTTTTTTAATCACGAGATTTACATATGAAGGAGGAAACTATGGTGTTTGAGGCTCACTGTATGTCATTTCCATGTACAGAACTGTTATTATTTAAATATGCCAGGGTAAAGACAGTTTTTCATTCTATGGCACCTTTAAATAATTAGATAATTTTATTTTTTTTATTTTTATTCAATAATTATAAAAATTATTAAATTATTAAATAATAATATAATTTTCCTTAAAAGAGTTCATTATTATATATTTTTTAAACCAATTTCTGTAAATAAGTAAATCAGACAAATTTTGCTTAATAGAAGGGTTGCAAAAAATGAGTATGCCCTTGATTAAATTTAACAAACTCATAATATTGTAGTATCTACAGTGGGGCAAATAAGTATTTGATACAGTGCAGATTTTTCAAGTTTTCCCACTTACAAAGAATGGAGAGATCTGTTCATCGTAGGTACACCTCAACTGTGAGAGACAGAATATAAAAAAACAAAATCCAGAAAATCACATTGTATGATTTTTGAATAATTAATTTCTATTTTATTGCATGAAATAAGTATTTGATACAATAGAAAAACAGAACTTAATATTTGGTACAGAAACCTTTGTTTTCAATTACAGAGGTCAGACGTTTCCTGTAGTTCTTGACCAGGTTTGCACACACTGCAGCAAGGATTTTGGCCCACTCCTCCATACAGGTCTTCTCCAGATGTTTCAGGTTTTGGGGCTGTCACTGGGCAACACAGAGTTTCAGCTCCCTCCATAGATTTTCTATTGGGTTCAGGTCTGGAGACTGTCTAGGCCACTCCAGGACCTTGAAATGTTTCTTAAGGAGACACTCCTTAGTTGCCCTTGCTATGTGTATGGGGTCATTGTCATGCTGGCAGACCCAGCCACAATCCATCTTCAATGCTCTTACAGAGGGAAGGAGGTTGTTGCCCAAAATCTTGCGATACATGGCTCCATCCATCCTCCCCTCAATACGGTGCAGTCGTCCTGTCCCCTTTGCAGAAAAGCACCCCCAAAGCATGATGTTTCCACCCCCATGCTTCACGGTTGGGATGGTGTTCTTGGGATTGTACTCATCCTTCTTCTTCCTCCAAACACGGCGAGTGGAGTAATACCAAAAAGTTCTATTTTGGTCTCATCTGACCACATGACCTTCTCCCATGCCTCCTCTGGATAATCCAAATGGTCTTTGGCAAACTTCAGACGGGCCTGGACATGTGCTGGCTTGAGCAGGGGGACCTTGCGTGCGCTGCTGGATTTGAATCCATGACGGTGTAGTGTGTTACTAATGGTAACCGTTGAGACTGTGGTCCCAGCTCTCTTCAGGTCATTGACCAGGTCCTCTCGTGTAGTTCTAGGCTGATCCCTCACCTTTCTCAGGATCAGTGATACTCCACGAGGCGAGATCTTGCATGGAGCCCCAGTCCGAGGGAGATTGACAGTCATCTTGAATTTCTTCCATTTTCTAATAATTGCGCCAACAGTTGTTGCCTTCTCACCAAGCTGTTTGCCTATTGTCCTGTAGCCCATCCCAGCCTTGTGCAGGTCGACAATGTTGTCCCTAGTGTCCTTAGACAGCTCTTTGGTCTTGCCCATAGTGGAGAGGTTGGAGTCTGATTGACTGAGTGTGTGAACAGGTGTCTTTTATACAGGTAACAAGTTCAAACAGTTGCCATTAATACAGGTAATGAGTGGAGGATAGGAGGGCTTCTTAAAGACAAACTAACAGGTCTGTGAGAGCCAGAATTCTTGCTGGTTGGTAGGTGATCAAATACTTATTTCATGCAATAAAATGGAAGTTAATTATTTAAAAATCATACAATGTGATTTTCTGGATTTTTTATTATATTCTGTCTTTCACAGTTGAGGTGTACCTACGATGAAAATTGCAGGTCTCTCCATTCTTTGTAAGTGGGAAAACTTGAAAAATCGGCAGTGTATCAAATACTTATTTGCCCCACTGTATGTCCTCTATAATTTTAAGTACTGTCCACTGCTCTTACCCTACTTGGCACTGAATATACAAGTTCACGGCAAATTGTCACATCTCCTGGTGTTGTCCTGGTCAATTGTCCTGATGTTCCATGAGGGTAGTCTCAACTTGTCTCCACAAAATTGCCCCCACTGGTGCTCAACTGTGTTTAGGTCAGGTGAAATACTTGTCTACAGTAAGATTTCACCATGAGCCATCTATTTAATGTCTTTGACACATATGCGCAGGGGCGTAGATTACCCGGGGGACGCGGGGGACGTGTCCCCCCCACTTTTTATAAAAAGTAAAGTCGTCCCCCGCAATTTTTCATTGGACAGTTGTGTTCTCGACATGTTGAGGTTTTAATGGAGCAATGTATATAAATGGAGAATGATTTAAAATTCAAAGAGACAAAATAATTTATACATGACGTTTACGTTTCCATGGCAATCAGCCACTCAGTTTGTCACGTCACTACTCGCCCAGGCTCGCCCGCGGTCCACCATTCATTAGAGGTCGAGATGAGTTCAAAGCGGCAAAAAACTCTTCACTCCTTTTTTACGAAGAAGTCAAGCAGCGTAAGTTAGCATGTGGGATCCGATGTAACGGGGACGCTGAGGCAGAAGTTGAATCCATTTGCGGATGTTTATTAAGAAAAGCAGAGTACACAAAACAGGTAGGACGTCGGTGTCAGAAGGCAGTCTAAGGCAGATGCAACATAAACGTATTCCAGGCAGCGGTGAGATAAAGCAGGCAGAGGGTCAATACCGGGTGATCAGTCCAATTAAACAAACGTAGCAAGAAGGGGAAATCGAGAGAGCAAAAGACAAAGGCAGGCAAAAGGGGTCAAACCATAAAGCAGTCCTCACTGGCAAACAATCCAAAAGGGGCGATCCGTAAACTCGATAATCCAGAGGCAAAACAAGACGGCAACAGGTAATCAGACAGGGTATATGAAAAACGCTCGGTAAGGCAGGTGAAACTGGCAATACTTCGCAAGGTGGAAGCACATGGTGATCGCTTTTAAAGTACCAAACAGGAAGTGGAAGTAGAAGCAGCAGAGGGAGCATGCAGTCAGTATTCAGGTGAGGGCTCCCTCTGCTGGCGTGGCGTTACATCCGAATAGTGTTGCACGGTGTTCAGTGAGTCTGCCTATTGCTCTTGTTGAATAATTAGCAAGTTTTGATGTTCATTATATGGAGAAAAAAAAAGCTGCCTGGACAAACATGCACTTATTTATTTTCAGTGTATTTTTCCGTAACTCTTATTTTAACACGTATGTTATCAGAACCCTTCAAATAAGAATAAAGATAATGTTGAACTGAGATTTTACAGCGTTTGTAGCATTGTGACATGTTTAACTCAGCCAATACTATACATGATGTATTTCAATCAAGTATGCAAGCACTGACTGATACAGGACCGATCTTCATTTAGGGGTGCTCTGTCATTATTGCACTAATTTGACGTTTTTATGTGTTGTCAAGAATGAACAAGAAACAGTCAGCCTAGGTTTGTTAGAGCAGAATCAGGACGACACGCAAGAAATACAAACTTCACAGCTGAGAAGAACTGATAGAGTGGCTTTTAACACCTATTAAACACCTATTGGCTATTTTTACATTGTATAAAATCTATTAATACACAAGCATTTGTAGGATTATATATGGACCAATCATAAAAAACACATAATTAGTCAAATATAGAAAAATAAAAAATAACATTAGTATGATGAACAACTTCTCAGCTATCATTTTTAACTACAGTAGGTAATTATTAGCTTGCATATTGGTTGTTTATTAGCACTTAAGCACATATTAATTCTGTATTCTGCATGACCATATTCTGCTTCCCATAATCCTACCTAATACCTAAATTTAACAACTACAGTGACTACCTTACAAGCTATTAATAAGCAGTAAATGAAGAGTTTATTGATGCAAAAGTCATAGTTAATAGTGAATATGTGTTTATCATTCTAAAGTGTTAAAAAATAATTTAGGATACAAATTATTGGTTATTGTCCAGCAGTGTACTTAATTAGTTATTTTCTTCTGTATGTCACTATTCCCTGTATGTAGATGTTTCAAACACTACTTTATTTGCTATAGACAGAGGCAGAAGTGAATTCAGAGTTGAGAGTGAATGAGGCAGACAGTTTCAGTGAGGCTTCAGAGGTAAAGATTAATTACAGCATTGTCTATGATAAGATATTTCTTTTAACATAGACTAATCAGACTAATGTATAATAGAACAGAACAGAATAAAGAAGCATGTGAATGTGCAAGTATCCATTACTGTGTGCCATGTACTGTACATACAACACACACAAAATACAATCTGAAATATGTAAACAATAGTACCCTTATAAGGACATCTTTGTAGCTTATACTCAAAAAGGTGCATATTAGTACATTAGAATACCAATATGTACCGTAATGACTTTTGTACCGTTTGACTTACATTTCACTGCTGGTTATACTCTGTATAATGGTGTATGTGACGAATAAAAATCTTGAATCTAATGTACAACTATGAAACTTTTTGGGGTAAATAAGGTACAAAGATGTCCTTTTAAGGGTGCTGTCCCAGTGACAAGCTGTTGTATTTCTTTCTTTCTTTTTCTTTTTTCTCTCTTTCTTTCCTTCTGTTTTATAATCATATATAATAATATAATCATTAAGCAAAAAGGTATGATTAAAAATAAAACCTGTCAATTAGACAAGGGTTAACTGAAAAAAAACAAACAGGTATAACACTAGACATTCTGTCCCCCCCACTTTTGAAATGATGGCTACGCCCCTGCATATGCGCACACTTAGTGCTCGCTCAGTGAAGTCTTTGAAGTTTAACAGAGACTTGATGCCTAGACAAGCCTTTATGCAACATGGAAGTTCTCACGTGAATTTCTAACATTTACAGATAAGCATACAACCATTAGATGCAAGTTATCCAATGAGGAAAAAGGTATCAAAAGCATTTATCAGCACATGCATCTGACAGGAGGGCAAGCTGTTATAAACTGTAGGCTTATGAGTTAGTTTGAAGCATGTCTAATGCTTAGGACAACTTGGATTTCTGCAGCAGCTCATTCTGTTTCCTCGGGTGGACAAATATCATGCATTTCACTGCTGCAGGTTGCACCTTACGGTGTGACTTCTTTTTGTGCAAAGAAAGAAGTCTTCTGACAATTCTCTCCCAAGTGGTTCCATTGCTCTCATAAAAAGAACTGAAGAATTTGTTAAGTTTCAGAGGGGATGTGCTCATTTACCCTGTGTAAAGGGTAAATGAGGGGGGGGAAGTCGTGGCCTAATGGTTAGAGAGTCAGACTTGTAATCGAAAGGTTGCGGGTTCGAGTCCCCGGCCGGCAGGGATTGTAGGTGGGGGGAGTGAATGTCCAGCGCTCTCTCCACCCTCAATACCACGACTGAGGTGCCCTTGAGCAAGGCACCGAACCCCCAATTGCTCCCCGGGCGCCGCAGCATGGCTGCCCACTGCTCCGGGTGTGTGTTCACGGTGTGTGTGTGTGTGTGTGTGTGCATTTGTTCACTACTCACTGCTGTGTGTGTGCACTTGGATGGGTTAAACGCAGAGCACCAATTTCGAGTATGGGTCACCATACTTGACAATACGTCACGACTTTACTTTACTTAATGTGCAGGTGCATCTCAATAAATCAGAATGTCGTGGAAAAATTCATTTATTTCAGTAATTCAACTCAAATTGTGAAGCTCGTGCATTAAATAAATTCAATGCACACAGACTGAAGTAGTTTAAGTCTTTGGTTCTTTTAATTGTGATGATTTAGGCTCACATTTAACAAAAATCCACCAATTCACTATCTCAACATATTAGAATACTTCATAAGACCAATTAAAAAAAAAACATTTTTAGTGAATTGTTGGCCTTCTGGAAAGTATGTTAATTTACTGTATATGCACTCAATACTTGGTAGGGGCTCTTTTTGCTTTAATTACTGCCTCAATTCGGCGTGGCATGGAGGTGATCAGTTTGTGGCACTGCTGAGGTGGTATGGAAGCCCAGGTTGCTTTGATAGCGGCCTTCAGGTCATCTGCATTGTTGGGTCTGGTGTCTCTTATCTACCTCTTGACAATACCCCATAGATTCTCTATGGGGTTCAGGTCAGGCGAGTTTGCTGGCCAATCAAGCACAGTAACACCATGGTCATTGAACCAGCTTCTGGTACCTTTGGCAGTGTGGGCAGGTGCCAATTCCTGCTGGAAAACAAAATCAGCATCTCCATAAAGCTTGTCAGCAGAAGGAAGTGCTCTAAAATTTCCTGGTAGATGGCTGCGTTGACTGTGGACTTCAGAAAACACAGTGGACAAACACCAGCAGATCACATGGCAGCCCAAAGCATCACTGACTGTGGAAACTTCAGAGTGGACTTCAAGCAACATGGATTCTGTGCCTCTGGGACCTTGATTTCCAAATGAAATGCAAAATTTACTTTCATCTGAAAAGATGACTTTGGACCACTGAGCAACAGTCCAGTTCTTTTTCTCCAAAGCCCAGGTAAGACGCTTCTGACGTTGTCTCTGGTTCAGAAGTGGCTTGGTAGTCCTTTTCCTGAAGACGTCTGAGCGTGGTGACTCTTGATGCACTGACACCAGCTTCAGTCCACTCCTCGTGAAGCTCTCACAAGTGTTTGAATCAGCTTTGCTTGACAGTATTCTCAAGATTGCAGTCATCCCTGTTGCTTGTGCACCTTTTCCTACCCAAATTCTTCCTTCCAGTCAACTTTGCATTTAATATGCTTTGATACAGCACTCTGTAAACAGCCACACCTTTCAGCTGTAAGCGCTAATCATCAAAATTAAAACAAAAAAACTTTTGAAATGTTTTGAAATGTTCTTTACATACAATGAATCTAAAATATATGAAAGTTTCACTTTTTGAAATAACTTACAAGAAAAAAATTAACTTTTACGACATTCTAATTTATTGAGATGCACCTGAATGTACTTGATGTATATTTAATTATTTGCTATTCAGATTAGACGATTCTTCAATTATCCAAATATTCTAACATTGTTAAAATTATAATCAAATATATTTTAACCATAAATTATGATGTGTATAAAGGCATTATGAATGTTCCTAATATTTTTCATAAAATAAATTTAATTTAATATTAATTTAATATTAAGCACAGATAAGTTCAGCTTTTCAATGATTAATAATCACTCTAAATATGTTTAAAATATATAAGATGCAGGAGGAGTCATGTAGAGAAAATGTGCTTGCAGCAGATAAGAGATTGTCATCTATGAGAAACTGACAGCAGACAGCCAACAAAAACAAAATGTGCAGAGCATTTGCTTTTTAGACCACTGGATGAACCTTTTAAAGCAACATAATGAAACTGAATGAAAAGGTCATAAAATATAGAAAGTAAGCTTAAATGAAAACTTATAGGTATACAACACTAATGCTTTCATAACCACTTGATGTGTTAAAAAAAATTAATAACTTTTTTTTTTAACTATTAAAATAAAAATAAAGTACTTATTATTATTATTATTATTATTATTATTATATAAAATCACAAAATATTATTACTGAATAAAACTATTAAACAAAATATGTAACATATATATATAAAACAAAAATAGAGTATTTAAAATAACATTTTAGTTTTTACATTTTAATATTAAAATTACATTTTAATTTAAGTATTATTAAAATTAACATGATAATAATTTGTTGATACTTCTGATGTATTTTTATATTTCATACATGTATGTATATTGCCAATTTATATTGCAAATTTATCTTGACAAGAATAAAATAAAATAAAACAAAATTAAATTAAATTAAATAATAAAACAAAACATCAAGCTTTTATTTTGGAGGAAAACATCGTTTTCTCATGCTTTGGTCAATGTTGTTGACAGTATTTTCTGATTTATGGAGTGACAAAAAGAGATATCCAAAATGCTCTTTGTAAAAATAACATTTATCCAATGTTCAGATTTATGTTTTGGAAATGTATGCAAATGAGTGCATATTTAATTATATGTAATGCCTCATTTGCATTTTTAAACCTAACATTTCAGAAAACATGTAATACAAGATTTTTTTTTTACAATTCTTAATGTAATCAATCAACTCGGGACGTATGGTGATATGTATTAGTTATATTTTTATCCTATTAAACGGTGTCTCACCGTATTTTTTGTCAGGAGGTATGCAAAAAACAAAAACGTCCATGACTTTAATAATTATGAGCTAAGCATATTTTCTCAGAGTCAATGGGTCTCATTCACTAAACATACGGAAACGTATAAACGTATAAACGTACGGACGTTTTCACGAATAAATCATGATTCATCAAAAACTTTCGTACTAAAATTTATTCTAAATGTACGAAAAAATTCAAGAACAACTTATACCACACGTATGCAATAATCATGTACGCCCAGGGCCTTATAAGCATGTATAAAGAACCCCACATATAATTAGATATGTTATGTACAGGGTGGGTGAAAAGTAACTAGACGTTAAAATTGATAATAAAGTATAATTAGAGGTCCAATTATATAAATATATATATATAAAATTAAGTCAAGGCAAGTCAACTCAAGTCAAGTCAGCTTTATTGTCAATTCTTCCACATGTACGGCACATACATACAGAGAATTGAAATTGCATTACTCTCAGACCCTTGGTGCATACAGTTAACATTAAACACGTTCAGATACAGATAAATACAGTTTAAACATATGTATATACAACTATACAAATATACAAATGAGGATATTGTAGAAAAAAATAAGAATTAGATCGATAAAGTGGCATAAGGCGCATGGCAGATAGAGTGCAAAACCACTTAAATAAAAACAACACTGTGTAGATATATTTGTAGTGCAAAAGAGCTTATCAGTCTGAAGACATTGTAGAAAATAAAAAAGAGAGATAGATAAAGTGCATAAGGCACATGGCAGAATAGATGGAGTGCAAACCAGTTGAATGTACAAAAAGAAAACTGTGCAGATTTGTTTTGTTTTGTTATGAGTGTAGTGTAAGAAGAGCTTATCAGTCTGTTAAAGTGACAAGTCGAAGTGACTGTTCGGATAGATTTTTGTCAGACTATCCGAAGAGGTAATTTGCAGTCAATGTTGGATGGGTAGTGATCAGCCAATGCTGCACAAGTGACAGGTGCCGGTCACAGTTTGTTGGTCGGTGGGGGGGGGTCCTATGGGTGTGGGGGGGCTGGGGGGGGTGTCACAGAGTCAGAGTTCCTAGTGTGTTGCTGTGTTAAATGGGGTGAAAGAGGGAAGGGGGGGCAAGGACGGGAGGGAGTTCAGCTTCCTGACAGCCTGATGTATGAAGCTGTCCTTCAGTCTGCTGGTCCTCGCCTGGAGACTCCGCAGTCTCCTCCCTGATGGCAGCAGACTGACGAAGCTGTGTGACGGGTGGGACCACCTGCAATGCGGAGGGCTTTGCGGGTGAGACGGGTGCTGTAGATGTCCTGGAGGGAGGGGAGAGAGACACCAACGATCTTCTCAGCTGCTCTCACTATGCGTTGAAGTGACTTGTGGCAGGATGCGTTGCAAGCGCCATACCACACAGTGATGCAGCTAGTTAGGATGCTCTCGATGGTGCCTCTGTAGAAGGTGCACATGATGGGGGCCGGGGCTCTGGCTCTTCTGAGTTTGCGGAGGAAGTAGAGACGCTGCTGTGCCTTCTTGGCCAGTGCTACAGTGTTGTTAGTCCAGGAGAGGTCCTCAGTGATGTGCACACCCAGGAACTTGGTGCTGCTCACTCTCTCCACAGTCGCACCGTTGATGGTCAGAGGGGCATGCTGAGTGTGTACTCTCCTGAAGTCAACAACAATCTCCTTCGTCTTCTTCACATTCAGAGAGAGATTGTTGTCACTGCACCACCCGGCCAGGCGGCTCACCTCGCTCCTGTAGTTTGTCTCATCTCTGTTGCTGATGAGACCCACCACAGTCGTGTCATCCGCAAACTTAATGAAAATGTTGGAGTTGTGTGATGGTGTGCAGTCGTGGGTCAGCAGAGTGAAGAGGAGGGGGCTCAGCACACATCCTTGGGGGGCCCCAGTGTTCAGTGTGATGGTGCTGGATGTGTTACTGCCGACCCGTACTGCTTGAGGTCTCCCGGTCAGGAAGTCCAACAGCCAGTTGCACAGAGAGGTATTGAGCCCCAGCTGGGCCAGTTTGTGAGTGAGCTGTTGAGGAATGATTGTGTTGAATGCTGAACTGAAATCTATGAACAGCATCCTGACATATGAGTCTTTTTTCTCCAGATGTGTGAGGGCTGGGTGGAGGGCAGTGGCGATGGCATCATCGGTCGAGCGGTTGGACCTATATGCAAACTGGAAGGGGTCCAGGGAGGGGGGGAGGACAGACTTGATGTGGTGCAAGACTAGCCGTTCAAAGCACTTCATGAGGATGGGAGTGAGTGCTATTGGACGGTAGTCATTGAAGCAGGATGGAGATGACTTCTTAGGTACTGGAATGATGGTGGTAGCTTTGAAGCATGTGGGGACAACAGCCTGATTTAGTGAGATGTTGAAGATGTCTGTGAAGACCTCAGTGAGTTCCACTGCACAGTCTCTCAGTACACGCCCAGGAATGTTGTCAGGACCCGGAACTTTGCGTGCATTGATCCTGCTGAGGGATCTCCTCACACTGTCCGGGGACAGCGTCATCACCTGGTCACCGTGAGGAGGTGGATTCTTCTGTGCAGTGGTGCTGTTTTGTGCCTCAAAGCGAGCAAAGAAGGCATTCAGCTCGTTCAGCAGGGGGATGGTGTTGTCACAGGTCTGTGGTGGGGGCTTGTAATCCGTAATGGTCTGTATCCCCTGCCACAGGCTCCGCATGTCTCTGCTGTCGCTGAAACGATGGGCTATCCTCCTGGAGTACTGTCTCTTGGCCTCTCTGATGCCGCGGGAAAGGTTGGCCCTAGCTGTCTTCAGGCCCTCCTCATCTCCAGCTCTAAAGGCAGCGTTCCGAGCCTTCAGAAGTCTGTAGACCTCCCCTGTCATCCACGGCTTCTGGTTGGCCCGGACAGTGATGGACTTTGTGACTGTTACATCATCAATGCACTTGGAGATGTAGGCAGTAACAGTCTCTGAGTACTCTTGGAGGCCTGTAGTATTGTTGTATGTGGCAGCCTGTTTAAACATATTCCAGTCAGTGGTGTCAAAGCAGTCTTGAAGTGCCTCTGACGACCCTTCCGGCCACACTTGAATCTGTTTGTGAACTGGTTTGGTGACTTTAACGAGCGGTCTGTATGCAGGCATTAGCAGGACAGTGATGTGGTCTGAGGCTCTGAGGTGGGGGAGGGGGAGGGCCTTGTAAGCTCCTCTCTGGGTGGTGTAAACAAAGTCCAGAGTGTTTTTTCCCCTTGTTGGAAAGTCTATGTGTTGGTGAATTTTTGGGAACACACTCTTTAAGTCTGCGTGATTGAAATCCCCAGCCAAGATAAGAAAAGCATCTGGATGGGCTGTCTGCTGCTCACTGGTGTGCTGGTACAGATCATTTAGTGCCTCACTCCTGTTGTTGTTGCTGGAGCTGGGAGGGATGTATACAGCAACGAGCAGTATGGCTGTATATTCCCTCGGTAGATAGAACGGCCGGCACTTAATAATCATAAACTCCACCAGGGGTGAGCAGTGTTTGCAGACCACAACAGCGTCGCGACACCATGCATCATTGATGTAAACACAGAGACCGCCGCCACGGATCTTACCTCCCTCGACGAGAGCTCTGTCAGCTCGATAGCATGTTAGCTGGTTGAGCTGTATGGCGCAGTCCGGTACGCTGTTGTTAAGCCATGTTTCCGTAAACACAAAAACACAACAGTCTCTTACAGTCCTCTGAGTAGAGCGGAGTAGTCGGATGTAGTCCAGTTTATTGTCCAAAGAGCGTACGTTCGCCAGTACGATGGTGGGGATAGCTGGCTTGTGTGGGTTGGCCGCTAGCCTAGCTCGGATACCTCCGCGCTTACCCCTCTTCTACTTCCTCTCACGCCGCTTGTAGCGCCTCCGCTGTGGGCGAGATGCAGTAGTGGGGGTCGGTGATGGAGAAGGCATTCGGAGCAGACCGAGGTCCCGCAGCTCTTCAGCGTGCGCGGATTTTAACTCTAAAAATGTGGTTCTGCCGACATCGAGCAGAAACTCACGACTGTATGCGCGCTTAAAGACAGGTAGACGAGACGAAGATGTGCAAAAACATTGCGACTTACAAGACAAAAAACACGAAAACACCGATTTGTCGGGAGAGAGAGAAGCTGCTGCGACTGCGCGCGCCGCCATCTTAGGTATTAGAGGTCCAAACAACAAATCACCTGATCTATGCTTATATAAACAGTGATTATTGTTTCTCACCTTGTGTTTGGAGGCATGGCACACTTGGTACTGCTTGAAGACATTGCGGCGCGTGCTCTAAGGAGAGAGCGCGTCTTTAGAGAGCGCACAGCAGGGCCGGCGCCAAGGGGGGCACTCGTGGGCCGTGGCCCCCCAAACGAGTTACTGTGCCTCCCCATTTTCCATCCTCTTCCCTCCTTGCTGAACGAGATCGATTTTGAAAGCGAAAGTACCGATAAAACAGCGCACATAAGAAAGCAATTGAACGCTTTAGCGAGCGTCAGCCACTGCACGCGATCACAGATTGCACGCTCTTCACGAATACACCCCCCCACACACACACACAACGTGATTTGTGCCCCCCCCCCCAGAAATGTAAATGCCCCCCGATGGAGGTGCCCTGGCGCCGGCTCTGGTGCACAGATATGTTTGCTGAAAGTGAATGGCTGTTCAGTTGCTTTTAAATAACACATTTTTTCTGGCTTCCACCTCCGACAGCAAAACCTCACGTTCATTATCGTTAAAGTTATTTTTCTTTGTCTTTTGTTTCGATGTCATAATTGTCTTTCTCTAGACGAGTGCCGCTTTGCGGAAAGCCCTTATATGGAGCTGGTTTGGGCGTGTATTATGCTAATCACTAACCTCGTGCACGCCGGCGCTCTTTTAGAAGACTCCAGATTCACTAACAGAAGAACGAGTTTAAGAACAAGCTCATGTGCGTACGCACATTTTGTGAATTAGGCGGAAAGTTTTCGTGAGAAGTTCAAATGTGTGTATAAATACGAAAAACGTACGCACTTATTAGTGAATGAGACCCAATGTTCTTAGTCGTCGTATAAGTTACAAATAAGTAAAGTTTTATTCCTTTGTAGATAATGTTTTTGAGAACAATTTGGAAAACAAAACAGAGAAAGAAAATGTTTCTTGAGAAAATGGAGCTCAGATCTGTAGCAGAACTAACTTTACCCTGCGTGACAATTTTCGATTTCTCTCCCTCATATGAATAAACGAATGGAGCTATTTATGCATTTAAAAAAATGCAGATAGAGACATTTTACTGCTGAAACAAGAGGACACAACCGTGACAATATATGGATTATCTAATGTAAAATAAAGAAAATGCACAGCTCAGCTGTCGCCAGGACACAGTAGACTAAATATCAAGATCAACTGCATTACCATCATCGTACCAACATAGTACACAGCATGATTGTGATGAGATATACAGTACATCAGGTAGGCAGCTCACCAGGTTTTTACGACACAGCCATCATCACAACAGTGTGTTCTATAGCTCAACTCTTTTTTCTGTGTTATGCAGATTTGGTAGCCACTGTTGTTATGATGTATGATAGTGATTAGGACATTTCAGTGACACTGAGATGAACGTTAATGATGAGTTACATACGTCAAAATGTGCTATACACAACAGAGCTCATAGGAATACTCTATTCCACAATGCAATGCACTCAGCCTTGCATTTCCAGTGTGAAGAATGAACTAGAATTAATATTTCTTCCTTGACTTATTTTCTGTGTCTGAAACTACAGCCACCTTGCTACCTCAGCCCAGTCAGTCGGCGACTTCACACACAGAATTTTTAGGTACCACCATAATATTTAATAATCTTCAAACAAATATTTTGTGAATACAAGTCTTATTTTTTAATAGACAAATGCACATATTTCTTTAAAAACTCCTTTATGCTGCATTTTATTCTTACAGGATTAGGGATGTAATGATTACCGGTTTGATGATAAATCATGATAAAATTCCCCACGGTTAGTATTACCGTTTCATATTTTAATTATCATTAAAACCATATTCGATTACCGTGATTTGAACAACTCATGATAAATACTGTTCAGCATAAAGCACAGTTTTAAGTAACAGTCTCGCGTGCGCACAGCGCGCAGAGGAGTTTTGTTTCGAGTGAAAATAGGGCAGAAAAGCTGGGAGGTTTTAAAAGAGTACTAAGGGAATTATACAAATTAATATATGGATGAATTAATTATGTAAATGCACCTCTGAAGGTTCTGACTGTCTTCAGAAACGATTCGATGGCATTTTGTTTTCATCTTTGCTCCATTTAATACTTAAAGGAAGTGTTCTTAAATCGCAATACTGCTTTGTCCACGGAGTTTACAGGAAACAGCTTTTCCCATATAAAGTGCCACCTGCTGTCAAGTAAGAGGATTTACAGAGACTTATATTTACATTCAGCTCGTGTGCAGTTTCTCTCTGGCCAAAAAGGACCGAATTTGCATGCACTGCTGTAAATTTTGACTGGTTGATGAAAAACAAGCTTATGTGGATTCTATACATTTAAACAATTCAGATAAGCTATCTAGAATTATTTATGGAGCAGATAAAATACATATAATCATTTATTAATCAATTATTTGTCAGTCAAATTGTCATTTAAAATCCGAACATCAGTAATGTTATTGTTTTAGTGATTATGCAAACAAAAAGTCATTTTATTTGTTGATTTTTAAATATAAAACTTGAAGTGATTTGTGTGTCAGTACTTTTTGAACATCTCCAGCACATTTTAACAATACCGTGATAATACTGACAACCGTGATAATTTTGGTCACTATAATCGTGATAAGAAATTTTCATACCGTTACATCCCTATACAGGATGTTACATAAACATTGGATTCAGTCATGCTTGTTGTTAACACTAATCTAAAGCTGGTTTAAAAAATAATAATTCATTATTCTTATTTCTGTGAAGATAACTATCTGAACTAAACTTGCCACAATGCGGATTATATGATAACAATATGCAAGCTATTAAACGCTTACCATATGTCATTATAATGTTTTCACACTGTTTGGAAAATAAACAGAGGGCTGTATGCTGTGTAGCAAGCTAGTCAAGATGTAGGGGAGAGCGGGGCACAAAGTAACACTTTTTGACTTTCTCAAATTGTGTAAATCCACTTCGTGTTTAGAGTATAATTTTTTATCCACAGTAATTTCACACTTGTCTAGTACAACAAGGTCGTTTGCACCGCGCTCCTCTGTTACTTCATCTTTTTATTTTGGTGCGTCAATCTGTTAAATTACTTTATATAAGAAATTATGATCACACTCACAAGAAGAGTCTTCTTTTTCGTTTTATTTAACATCACCAATGGGGAAAATACCCAAATGTTTCGGCTACCGAGCCTTGTGGAGTATGTACTCACTGAGGATTACACACTACATTGAGGAAGGCTCGGTAGCCGAAACACTTGTCTAGGACAAATATGTTGCTTTGTTTCATAAATACCGTGTATACGTTTTTCTTTATTTACCCTCAAAAATTGGAAGTGAAATGTGACAACATGCCCCATAGGTGGGATACATTGTAACAGCTGAGGGGCACGCTGTAACATGACCATATGACAACCCCATCTGTGCAACTTTAATTTAAAAAAGGTTAGTGTATTCTGCTAGTTATCGAAGCATTAAAAACTATGTAAATTGATAAATAACAGACTGGAGATTAAAATAATAGATTAGTCTCATTTTAAATTAGTATTAAAAACTATTAAAAATTTACTTAAGACAGAAATATATTTGTACTATGGCAAAATAAATGTTCAGCGAAAATTCAAAAGTCTTTTGAATTTTGGCGCACTTTTTTCTCTATATAATGTTGATATGGTAACTAGTGAATACTGTAAATTTGGTTATGGTAGCATGTGTAGAAATATGTTAAAAACGTGCGTTACAACTAACCCCGCGTTACTTTGTGCCCCGCGCTTCCCTATACAAGTATTTAATAAGATGCAACTTAAATATAAACTAATAAATAAATAAATTTGCGATCTGATTGCCTTCCGTTGTTGACCGCCTACAGGATTTGAATGATTATGAGTAGAAGAATTGACACTCACCATCTGGAGTTCTCTTTCAATCTGAACTGCCCTCTGTACAATGGGCCCCCTTACAGCGTATTCCACGCGTTTAACGTTAGGGTTCATCGTGTCTATCGTCAGCACTCTCTCACGGTACTCACAGCCGTTTTCACTCATATCTCCGTGTAGCCTATTTCTTTTCAGAGAATTTCTGGTGTAAACCTGGAAATAACAGAACAAATGTGCAATACTCAAAAAAGATGGCAGTAATCAAGAACGTCATGCATGCACATCCTTTGTTTCCCATTCCTCTTCTTTTTTTTTTCTTTTTTTTCGTTGAAGAGACAACATGACGATGGCACCTATCCGTTAGTTGTTTTCTTCTTCTTACACCTATTCTTCTTCTTCACCTGCTCTTGATTCTGTTGTAGCCCATAGAACCGCTTGTGGGAAAGTTATGTAATTTCGTACACAGATAAAGAACAGTATGAACATTAACCATGGCAGGGCCCCAAATAACAAGGCGGAGCTTGCAAATGCTAGGGGCGCCCAATAGTTTTTTCTTTTCTTTCCTATTTTCATTATGGCTGCACGATAAACCGATATGCTAATGCCATAGTCATATCGCGAAGGCTGCCATAGCTTACCGTTAACATATGCTGACGGACGCAAAGAGGATGCGCAAAATATTGGAAGAAATAAATATTAAATTGGGGGTGGGGAGTTATATATATTTTTCTGAATAATCATAAAGTTTAGATGGCGACTCTGCTGAAAAAAAAAAAAAAACAATTGAAACCATTACAGAAATCCTAATGGTTTCACTTACAAAACCATCACAAACCATCAGCCATTAACCATTAAAACCATTACCAAATGGTTTCCAATTCGTAGTGTGTTTTGGGACAAATTCCATTAGGATTTATTGGTTTGTATAGGTTTCCATTAGAAATTTGTACTGGTCCTGATTTGCACATAATGGTTTCCATTGCAGTTTTATATTAGTTCTGATGGTTCCATTTAAAAAAAACAATAGAAACCATCACAGAAATTTGTATGATTTCCACTACAAATACCATTACAAACCATCAACTTTTAACGCATAAAACCATTACCAAATGGTTTCCATTACATAGTGTGTTTTGGACATATTCCATTAAAATTTAGTGGTTTATATTGGTTTCCATTACAGATTTGTATTGGTTTTGATTTACGCATTTTTAATGGTTTCCATTACAGATTTGTATTGGTTTTGATCTGTACACTTTTAATGGTTTCCATTGCAGTCAGGTGCACAGGCAGCCATTGAAACCTGCTGGTCATGTTAATTATAACATAAAAATTATGCATTGGTTTTGTCCTTATTGTTGAAAGAAACACCCTCAAGAACATATATTTTTGATAAACTGTTGCCAAAACAACACTAGAAACTGTAACTTAAAATCATAACCAGTTAATATTATAAAGACTTGCATATACCACCTTTTTGTCTCAAGTTGTGTTTTTCTGAAGTAAATTCATCAACCATGCACATGAAATCAAAACCATACAAATTATTAATCTCTTGATTCAGAGGGAAATAAACATCAAACACGAAAAGTTAACATTTTAACATCTTTATTTAAAAATAATAAATATGAATGTGTATTGTCTGGCTTTCACCCGGACTCGCGGATTAATCCTGCAAAAAGAAATAAGCAAGCTTCATTGAAATGTTGAAATAAGATACATATAGAGATTGAAAACGTTATAGCCAATCCTTAAAGTGGAAGTGAAGCAGTCATAATTTAGTAAAGTGATTTCCACATTAATTAAAAATATCTAACAAACACGATTAATGAAACCATTTTAAAGAAAAAAGGGTGTTTTGTTATAGCTTTTAAAGCAAAGACACCGCCATCTTGCAGTACCACCGCGTGTGACGTCACGGGGTTGGTTCGCTCCGTTGGCCAGTTAAGTAATATATAAGTATTTCTTTATTTTTTGAATACACGCTTGTTTAAATGGAGGAAGACACACTTGAAAGGACTGTTGAGCCCATAATAAGTGCAACTGCTCATGCATTTGAGCCGATGCAGCGAGGGGGCCGAGCATTAAGAAGTGGAAGTTGTGAATCTGCTCTGGTTTGGGCACAAACCAGAAGAAACAAGGTCGGAAACAAGTTACGTTTACGTGGATACTCATCAAAACAGCCATTGACATAATATACTGTGCATTTGCTTAAACAGGCAAGAAAGCGGACTCAATTTGGTACTCGCGTGCAGTCCAAACCGAGCGCTTTTTGCATGTGTGCGCAAAGAAAAAATGTGTCACAGCGCACGAGTACCGCATTGAAATCTCTTTCATGCTGACTCGCAATTTAAATGGCTTAAAACAGTTTAATGTTTAAACTGACAAGGCAATATGAGCGATATACAAAATGGCGCCGCTGTGTTCGGACGCCGTTCAGGCCGCTCCGCTGAGATTTTGCTTTAACTTACTTTTTTACTTACTTTTACTTTCTCTTTTTACACATTTCACGTCGGCACTGATCACCTACAACATAGAAACACTTTTGGACATTGGAAACCCCTACACTAACCTGTTCCAGGACACTTTATCCAGGAATCCTTCATGGCCTCTGGAGATTCTTCGGAACGCGGAGACGAACAATATCCCCCCGAGGCGACGGATCAAGAAACACTGCGGGAAACGCGCTGGGATTCGAGATAGACTCCGGAAAAGGGCTCATTGTCCTCCTCTCCCGAGCATTCTGCTCGCAAATGTCCAATCCTTGGAAAATAAGATGGACGATCTTAGAGCCAGGATTAGTTTCCAACGGGACATAAGGGACTGCAACATCCTTTGTTTGTCAGAAACGTGGCTTTCATCCTCGGTCCCGGACACTGCTGTAATGCCAAGTGAGAACTTCTCTGTTTTTCGGACGAACAGAACAGCAGAGGCTGGTAAATCCAGGGGTGGAGGAGTGTGTTTCATGATCAACAAGAAATGGTGTGATCCCAGGAATATCTCCATTCTGTCGCGTTCCTGCTCGCCTCATCTGGAACATCTTTCCATTATTTGCTGCCCATTTTATCTGCCCCGGGAGTTTTCATCGATCATAGTTACTGCTGTGTACATTCCACCAAAGGCAGACACCAGCTTGGCTTTGTCTAAGCTTCACGATGTGCTCAGCGGCTACATCAACAAACATCCTGACGCTGCCTTTATCATCGCGGGGGACTTTAACAAAGCTAACCTCAGACGGGTCATGACGAACTTTCATCAACACGTATCCTGTCCAACTAGAGGACCAAACACACCGGATCATTGCTACACTCAGTTCAAGAATGCCTACAAAGCCCGCTCACTACCAGCTTTTGGCAAATCGGACCATGCCGCCATTTTTCTAACACGGGATACAAACAAAGGCTCGTACAGGATCCTCCGGTGCAGAGAGTAGTGACGCGCTGGTCCTCCCAATCAGAGGCTATGCTGCAGGCGGCTCTTGATGACATCGACTGGGACATGTTCCGGGCGAGTTCATCTGACGTCAGCGAGTTCACGGATGTAGCATTAAGCTTTGTAAACACGCTAACCGAACAAGCTACAGAAACAATAACGATAAGGACATTCTCCAACCAGAAACCGTGGACAGAACAATCCGTGCTGCGGTTAACACACGCACTGCCGCTTACAATGAGGCTCTTCTGACCGGGAATATGAGCGAGTACAAAGCATCGTGCTATGCTCTCCGACGCGCAGTAAGAGCCGCTAAACACAGATACAGAGAGAGAATTGAGTCTCATTTCCAGCTCAATGACTCTCGACGGATGTGGCAGGGACTGAGGACCATCTGTGCCTTTGGAAACAAACCCTCCGCGGAGGTGAGAGCAGATTCGTTGCTGGCTGACGAGTTAAACATCTTCTACGGCCGCTTCGATTGCAACGGCAGCAGCGCATCTCTGCCATCCAGCACGTCAGGAAGCAGCAGGCAGAGCAGCGATGATCCTGTAATCACCGTGTCAGAGGATGAGGTTCGGAGGGCGCTAAAGAAAGTGAACATCAGGAAAGCAGCCGGACCCGATGGGATAACCGGCCGTATTCTGAGGTCCTGCGCCGATCAGCTCGCTGGTTTGTTCACGTCTATCTTTAATGAGTCCCTTGCTACCTCCGTGGTTCCCACCGCATTTAAAAAAATCTGTCATTATCCCTGTGCCAAAGAACAATAAACCCTCTTGCCTGAATGACTATCGCCCAGTTGCCCTCACATCAATAGTCATGAAGGTTTTCGAGAGACTTGTAAAGAGCCACATCTGCTCCTCCATACCTGATACTTTGGACCCTCTTCAGTTTGCCTATCGCCCAAATAGATCCACTGACGATGCCATCTCTCACGTCCTCCACTCTTCCCTCACACACTTGGACAGCAACAATGGGAATTATGTAAGGCTGCTATTCATTGACTATAGTTCAGCTTTCAACACTATAGTCCCCATCAAGCTGGCTTCTAAACTCACAGACCTCGGCCTAAACTCCTCACTCTGTGACTGGATTCAAGACTTCCTCACCGGCAGACCTCAAGTGGTGAAAGTTGGCCAGTTCACCTCAAACTCCATCACCCTCAACGTAGGAGCCCCACAGGGCTGTGTCCTGAGTCCCCTGCTCTACTCTCTCTACACGCATGACTGCATATCCTCTCACAGCTCCACATCTATTATCAAATTCGCTGATGATACTGTGGTTCTGGGCCTCATCTCCAACAACGATGAGACCGCATACTTGGATGAGGTAGAGAGACTCACATCATGGTGCCAGGACAACTGTCTCTCTCTGAATGTGAGCAAAACTAAAGAGCTGATCATGGACTTTAGGAAGAGACAGCAGCAGCCCTACACTCCTCTTATGATCAGTGGGACCCCTGTGGAGAGGGTGAGCAACTTCAGGTACCTCGGTGTAAACATCTCCGAGAACCTGACTTGGACTACACACATCCAAACACAGGTTAAGAAAGCCAGGCAAAGACTGTACCATTTGCGACAGCTGAGGAAATTCAGGGTCTCACCAGCAATCCTGAAAACTTTCTATTCAGGGACCATAGAAAGTGTATTGTGGTATGGAAACAGCTCCAATCAGGACTCCAAAGCACTACAGAGAGTTGTGCGCTTAGCTGAGCGCATCTCAGGGTCTGCTCTCCCCTCTCTGCAGGGCATCCACCTCAAACGCTGCAAAAGTAGAGCTGTTAAAATCATCAAGGACTCTAATCACCCTGGTAACCATCTATTCACTTTGCTTCCATCTGGTAAGCGCTTCCGTAGCCTGATGGCAAAAACTGAGAGACTTAGGAGGAGCTTCTTCCCCCAGGCCATCAGGCTCCTAAACTCTAACTCTGTGTCATAACATCACATGACTCCATGTAAATATCCCTATATCAATAAGCTTCAGAATTTTTTCTACCTCATGTTGCTGCTATTTACATACCCTGTACAACTTTTTGCACATTCCTCTTATTATTATCTAAGTCAACAACATACTGACCTGCACATTTATATTTATATTTTTTAATCTTTATTTTATTTTATTTTTCTCTACTTTTCTTTTTCTTAATATTTGTATACTTTATAATTCCACTGTCCTTGGAGCGGACCTGACCTACATTTCACTGCTGGTTATACTCTGTATAATTGTGTATGTGACAAATAAAAATCTTGAATCTTAAAACACACAAGAATAATAAAGCAGCACTAGCCTGATCATTCAGAGAGGCGATTAATTAAAACACTGCATTCTCCTAACAGGAGGTGCATTCGCAGGTTTTACATACAAATACTGGTGATCGAGCCAGTGTAATGCAAGTGTCTGAAAGGTTTGACATAAGGTGCCACACGAACGATACTGTGTGAAGCATTGTTTGTTTACATCACGTTGCGCCTCACGCTATGAAAATTATATTTGGCATATCTTAGTGATCCTTTGTGAAATAGGCCTAGATAATGTGATATAGATATTTATGTTGACTATTCATCCAAATTATGGTGAAAACCAAAATATTGATGTGATAAAATAACATTTATGTGTTCAAAAAATAAAGAAATGCCTATTACTTTACTGGCCAAAGGAGCAAACCAACCCATCACACGCGGTGGTACTGAAAGATGGTGGCGCCTTTGCTCTAAAAGCTATAACAAAACATCCTTTTTTCTTTAAAATAGTTTCATTCATGTTTGTTATACATTTTTTTATTAAAGAGGAAATCACTTTACTAAATAATGCAAACTTGACTGGCTGCTTCACTTCCACTTTAAGGCAGCATTTACACTGCAGGTCTTGATGCTCCGTTCTAATTTGTTGCCTATATCTGTAGTGCTTAACTGTCCATTTAAATTGAGTGGTGTAACTTTCAGAATGGTTATGCAAATACTCCCAACCGACAGTCTTTGCACGGTTTATGTCACTGATCTTCTCAGCCAGGTATTTGCAAACCCTGAAGAGGTGCTTGCTTATGTCTTCCGAGGTGTGACCTCCTGCTTTAAGTCTCGGAGACCTACCGAACACACAAATAAACACAGAAACTTTATCTCAAGTATTGATGACCAGTGTTTTTCACATAATTTGTAAATACAAAGTTGTTTGCATTAATACAAGGGTTTTCAAAGTCTGTGTGCCTCCCTTCTGTCACAACATATGTGATGAAGGATGAAGTACTGTTTTGAATTACAAAGTTAAACACTGAGTTAACCTGGGGTGACTAAAGCAGCAACATTCATGTCTTTTACAAGAAAAATAAAACATGGTGAAATGTTGTATACATGCTTAGTTTTGAGTTTTGTCTGTTTCAAATCCAATGTAATCCTCCCACAAACATTGCAGTATGATTGTATGATTAACATAGCATGCTAAAGTACACATACATAAGTAAAGTGGAGGCAGAGTTTGAGAAGGAAATTCTCACACAAATGTGCATTGCTGTTGAATTATGATATAAAATATTTAAGTCCATGTTTGATCATTTGTAGACCTAAACCTTAAATGGATAGTTCACCCAAAAATGAAAATTCTGTCATTAATTACTCACTCTCAAACCCATAAGACCTTCGTTCATCTTCAGAACACAAGTTCAGATATTTTTGATCAAATCTGAGCGCTTTCTGACCCTGTATAGACAGCAACGGAACTGACATGTTCAAGGCCCAGAAACATAGTAGACATTGGTAAAATAGTCCATGTGTCATCAGTGGTTCAATCGTTATTTTATGAAGCTATGAGAATACTTTTTGTCCGCAAAGAAAATAAAAATGATGACTTTATTCAATGATTTATTCTCCACCACCATTTATGAGAGTATCACGGCGCATGCATGTGGTGCTGCTGTATTCACGTAGAACACGCATGCGCTGTGCCTTGTTTACGAGAAGCAGAATGCACACACATACATCATGGTACTCTTGATAATGGTGCCAGACTGACCCAGAAGAGAAGAAATCATTGAATAAAGTCATTATTATTGTTTTCTTTGTGCAAAGAAGGTATTCTTGTAGCTTCATAAAATTGCGGTTGAACCACTGATGTCACATGGACAATTTTATCGTTGTCTATACCCTATACCTTTCTTTGCCTTGACCTTGGCAGCTCCCTTGCTGTCTATGGAGGATCAGAAAGTTCTCATATTTCATAAAACATTTCTTAATCAGGGCTCAGAATTAACTTTTTTACTTGGTAGCACTGGTGCTCCTAACTTCAAAAAGTTAGGAGCACCAGCACAAATTTAGTAGCACCCTAAATTTTAAAAATTATTGAGCACCACAACTACAAATTAACAGATTTCATCTTTACTTAACTGCAGATTTTAGATTGGTTAATATTATCTGTCAATCATTCAGTCACAGCTTTCCGCTGTCAGGTGACAGGGAGCTAACAACCGCGGGAAACGTAAAAGCTCGTATCCACCGCAGGACCTTTCCCAAGGAACTAGGGACTTTGGGCCGGTACTCTGTGTGTTTCCACAGCAGGAACCAGGATCTAAATAAATTTAACCATCAGACTTAATAATAAGTTCCGGGTAAATATTTGCCCCTCAAAATGTTCCTGCTTGCGAGGTTGTACTTTTTCAAAGGTCATGAACTTTCAGGGGTGGGACTTGGACGCTGAACATGCTGATTGGTTGCGTTCATGCAGCATTGTATTTCAACCACCATTTATTCACATAATTTTCAAAATATTTCTGTTATTGTGTCATGAAATGTAGTTTTAAGAGCATTTCAGGCGAGAATGTAGTTGTTTAAAACTCAAATCTGCTGTTAAAGACAGTGCCTATTTGAACATAGGCAACATAGGAATATCATGTAGCAGCCTCACCTCGGCTAGTCCTTCTGACATTTGCCGCTGGCTCTGATGTCTTTGTAGTGGTTAAACATGAGATATAATTCGTTTTAGGTAAATCTAACTGTAATGTATATATGTTACCACTGTTTCATTTAAGATATTACTTATGTTACACATAAAAAAAAATATATAAAATATATGTACAAAAACAAATTTCTTAAAATAATAATAATTGTGTCCCTCGTGTTTGGATGTCAAAACCTTTCTAAAATAACTAATGTAACAGATGCATGCTATAACTCCTTCAAAAACAGCCAGAAACCTTGGAGTTGTGATTGACGATAAGCTAAATTTCTCAGACCAAATTGCTAAAACTGCCCGGTCCTGCAGATTTGCATTATACAATATTAAGAAGATCAGGCCCTTTCTCTCGGAGCATACAACACAACTCCTCGTTCAGGCTCTTGTTCTGTCCAGACTTGACTATTGCAATGCTCTCTTGGCAGGTCTTCCAGACAATTATATTAAACCTCTATAATTAATCCAAAATGCTGCTGCAAGATTAATCTTTAATGAGCCGAAAAGAACGCACATCACGCCTCTGTTCATCAATTTGCACTGGCTACCAATAGCTGCTCGCATTAAATTCAAGGCATTAATGTTTGCCTACAGAACCACTACTGGCTCTGCACCCCTTTACCTAAATTCATTAATTCAGACTTATATACCCTCTAGAAGCTTGCGTTCTTCAAGTGAACGACGCATTATTGTACCATCCCAAAGACACACAATAACACTTTCACTGACTTTTTCATTAACTGTTCCCATCTGGTGGAATGACCTGCCCAACTCAATCCGAGTAGCGGAATCCTTACCTATCTTCAAGAAACGACTAAAAACTCATCTGTTCCATCTTTACTTGACCCTCTAACTCTAGCACTCTCTATTCTAATTTAATTTTATCTATATGTCTTTTTATTTAAAAAAAAAATTAAAATTAAAAAATTAAAATTAATAATAATAATAATTATCTGTACTGCGTTAGGCTAACCAAGACTTGTAATAGTACTTGCACGTTGTTGCTCTTTTGTTGGTTTTGATTGCTTCTTATGTCCTCATTTGTAAGTCGCTTTGGATAAAAGCATCTGCTAAATGACTAAATAAATAAATAAATAAATAAAGCAAATATGTTGTGTATGTAATATGTATATTAAACATTAATTTAATGTATTTAATGGACTTTCTCAGCTCACATGTGTTTCCTGCATTTCTTTCAGCAGCTCCCTTCAGAAATGTTGATGTTTTGGAGCTCTTCTGTTGTAGAGAAGTTATTTTATAACCACAGAAACTACAATAACCCGAAACCACAGAACAATTTTTGCCAATATTTGTTTACCATTAAAGATCAAAACATGTTAGATTCAGTTCATTTGCGCTCTTTGTAAGTGATGTCACAGATTAACAGTACAGCACATATTTTAGGCTAAATAAGTTAGACAACTTTAATAAACCATTGAAAAACTGTCAGCAAACCCTTTATAAAGCAATCAAAACATTGCATCTACACATATGGAAGTGATTAAAAGTCAAAACTTCCATTCACATGGGGCGTCGGCGTCAACTCTTTTTTTTTATTATTATTATTAATGCAATACAAAAAACACAGAGTTGACATTCAAATACTGATTGTACACAATATACCAAGTATCATGAATATACATTATGCCAACTGAAGTCAAGTACTACAGATTATAAGAGAAAAAGTAGGAAAGGAGGAAAAAACAAAAAAAAAACAAAGACAAAACCATAAGAAGTTGAGGGTAAGACATTTAAATATCAATTACAGTATACAAATTAAAGTCGCGTCGGCGTCAACTCCTCTCGTTTACTTTGAATGGAGTGACGTCAGCGTTGCCGAACTGAATTTTGAGTCGGTGGCGTCGCGTTGCTGGCAGCAGTTGAAAACTTTTCAACTTTAAGAGCCAACGCAGGCGTCAGCCAATCAGATCGCCTTATGCAAATACCGTAGCGCAGACGCTAGCCAATCCCGTTCATGCAACACCAGAATTGTGATTGGCTGTTGTCACTATGACTTCGACGGTTAATGATGACGTGGAAGAGAACACAAGATCGCTGAAGAACGCATATTTAGAAACAGCCAAGAGCTGTAAACTATTTATATGAAGTAAATATTCAACAGAAGCAAGTCATTATAAGTAAGAAAAGTGTCAGGAACAGTTGTATGTATTGTGTGTGTCATTTTAGGGACTAAACTCACCTGAAAACCGTGAAAACATCAGCGAGAGACGGACTGTTGAGATTTATCCAGTTGTAGTGTTGCTGCCCCGTCTCCATAGAAACTCCCTCCTCTGCGGTTTGAATGAGACTGCGCGCACGCACATTAAAACACGTCGCAGTTTACATAAATAAAAATGTAGAATTAGAACACTTTAAATCATTGTAAACAATTTAAAATCTCATTAAAACATTATTAAATCGCGAATTTAGTGGCACAAAGTGGCACTTTTATATTTTAAGATTTTGTACTCAGCCTTTTTGTTTAACTTTAAAACACGATTTCATTTTTTATACTAAACTTAGCTTTTGTTAACTAATAATTCAATCAGCAACGTCTTCTGTAAATTAGCCTACATAATTGTATAGCTAAAAGTAAGTGACATAAGTGACGTGAAATTTGAGGATTTTCAGAGAGTTTTGAGTCATGTAAAACAGCATTAAAATAGATATAATAGATTAATTAATAAACACCACAACACTATTTATATAACTCAAAATGAATACTTTACATTGCACCATTTATATTGATTCGAGTCTAGAAAATGAGTTTTGGACCAGAGAGGACAATTTAGCTCACTTGATCTCACTTTCCAAAAAAAAAATCCATTTATTTATTTACAACATGTTGAGTGTGAAGAACCATTTTCCATCCACTTTACAAAGTGACTTACAAATGAGGACAATGGAAGCAATCAAAATCAACAAGAGCGCAATGATATGCAAGTGCTATAACAAGTCTCAGTTAGCTTAACTGTAACGTGTACTGCACACATAGAAAGTTTTTTTATTATTATTATTATATTATAAATAAACAGAATAGAAAAAGAATAGAACAACCTAGTGTTAGAGGCCTTTTTTGCTTTTGTTAATTGTATAATAAAAAAAACTGAATACAAAAATATTTGAAAAACTGTAATTGTCCCTGTGGGCAAATTGTTGCCTTATATTGGTGGCTTGTTAAAACCATTAAATCGTAAGGGAATATGTCCCAAAACACACTAAATGTACTGGTTTTATTTTCCCGGGGGCATGGGAAAAGTCATGTGCCCCAACACAAGTGGAATGACATAAAATGGACACTGCACAAGTGCCTGGACAACTCATCTCTCTTTTTATAAATAAAAACCACTGAACAGACAATACTTGTTCTCAACTTCTTTCATTGTCCAAACAGACGGGGTGTGTGTCTAGTGAACTTTTTGTAAAGATTGCTCATGTTCTGTTGCTGCAGATAGATGGCTGCTGGTGTGGTCCTCACTGGCCCTCTGGCCAGCTCTGACCTGTGCTGCCAGGTTCAGGGCTGCTAATTTGCTGGCCTACTTGCCCCTGCCTGGTGGATTGGCTCTGACCTGCACTGTACTGCATATACCTGACATGGTTTATTCTTGAAGAAACCTTGAATGTATTGCTGCTGTGCCTTCCTTTGTCCCCTTTTTTCTTTTCTTTCTTTTTCTTACACAAAATTCTATCTAAAAAAAACTAACTCTAACTTAATCATCAGTAGGCCCTATTACACAAGTAGCATATTTAATAGCCATATTATCATCTAATTAAAGACAAAATTATTTAACGTTTAGATATTCTTGGACAAACGAAAATAAAAATATAAGACTACACGCAAAAACGTTTGTTTATTCAAAACAAACAGGTGTTTACTATTCTTCATCTTAAAATTCCAAGTATCAGAACGCTAACATAATTAAAACCCCACATTTAGCGTTTACCACGTTACTGCAGACTGGTTGAGAAAGTGATTGTGCCTTTAATCTTTGAAACAACAGAAGAAACGTAATAACGATTTCTATTTAAGCGGGGCATCCGGCAACACAAATAAGCCCAAACTTAAGGAGCTTTCAGCATACATTTTCAGCTTTTCGGCATGTAATTATAATTTAATACTTACAATAAACAGAGACGTGGTCTGCAGCCTGCGAAATCGCGCTTCTCCTTTTTGAGCTGTGAAATTGACAGCACTCTAATCCAATGGCATCATATTCGGGAACTGATTGGCAGCGTTATAATGTATCTAAAATAGATGGCCGCGTTCATTGGCCAAAGCCCGCACATGAGGCCGTTTGACCGACATGTCAAACAACCAATCATAGTTCGCTTCGTTTAGCGTCACGTTTCAGGGTGTGGAAATGTCGCCACAATAACAGTGTGAAACTCTCGGATGTATTTTAAAGATTCAATGCGTTCAAACGGTTGAATGCACTTGTAGTTCCAGTCAGTTTAATCACCTCTAAATTAATGCGCTGCCTTCACTGAAGCGCAAACAGGCGCACAGAAACAATTTAACTGATTTGATGCGTTTCAGCACTTATATTTCTTTGTATTTTTGTAGAATTTTTAATTATCGTGTCCCTTGCACTCATGCTTGTTTTTGTCTCTCTCTGCAGATAAGTTATGTGAATTTGCTGTTTATCAAGGAAAACGTCAAAATTAGAGATGTTTAAGATATGTAATATATATATATATATATATATCATTATATGTAATGTATGTTTACTTGCAGTCATCCCTGTGTCACTGTTTGAGCCACTACAGGGATACTTTACATGTGAACATTTTAACTGTAAAAAAAAAAAGTTGAAATATCACATTTCAAAATGCGAGGAGGTTAAATTGCTCATTCAAAAACGGTGATAATTCTTTTTCAGTGCAATGTTTTTCATGTCCCACCCATCTAGAAAGCGTAAATCAACCCTATAGAATTTGAACCACATACAAGAGAGTGTCCTTTATGTCCTGAAGCCAATAAAAGCTCTTTCACGAATCAAAACTACAAGTATGTGTTTTGATTTGTACATCCTAAAACTTTAATATTCGAAAAGTAAGCATAAAAATATGAGTATTATATTTATTATGTATTATATTTTCCTAGTTATAATTAAAAATTCCAAATAAACCATAATGTTAAGTATGGCAAAATATAATACACAGCATAATTCAAGTATTGTGTCCATTATTAAGGTCAAAGAGATGTTTGACAGTCCTCCAAACAACTAACTGTCCTCAAACACAGCCAGATGGTGTGATGGTGCTGGTCCCTGTCTGGTGAGTTCATGCCTGTATTCAATGTTTCTGTTCTAAATGCCTTTATTTTTTGTACGAGATGTAAGAGGCGTGTCACGCTTACATGAGCTTTGTATTTTTAATGCGTCTCACAGTCTGTTTTGACACTGAATTATTTTATATGTATGTATTTATGTATGTATATTTTTATTAAATTTGCACAAATAAAATATAAAACATTTTATTTGTGTTGCTGAAATGTAGCCTTCAACCTTCCTTATATTATTAAGTGGATGGGGATAATGAGAACAAGGCAAAATGGACCCAGTTTAGTGAGATGGAGGTGGTTACTCTTGAATCAGTACCAATAGAATGCCATCAGCAGCCTTCAACAAAAGAAATGTAAGTTCAACTTTAAGTAATATGTCTTAATAGGTACATTGGTAATTATAATAATTCAAGTTGAATTCACTGCATGCTGGTTTTGTCGTTCCTTCTTTCCCAGAAATCCTCTGACCAGACTCCGATAAAAACACGTCAGAAATCTCCAAGAATAGGACACATGTAAGTCAGATTCATTAACTTATTTGTAATTTGTTCACCCTTGCTTCACTTATATACATTTAAAGTATATACTTTATAAGTAATAAAAGCAATGTTGTTTACAAATTGATTACATCTTAGTTTTTATTTTTATTTTATCTTTTAGGTTCTTTTTGCCAAAGCAGAATATGTGTAGATTTTTTCTTGTGAAATATTCCTTTCCTTATGAATCTGGAAGGAAATGACTATGTAAGTTACTTTACAGACTTTTATGTGAAAAGACCTTACAAGTGTAAGATATCTCAGAAGATCTAATGATCAGAAGTCATTTCTGTTTTTTATACATTTTTATAATTGGAGGTTTTCCTTTTGATCTGATCTGTTGTTACCCTCTATGTTTGCAGTCATGGTACCCGTTCCTCAAACACAAATTAAAATCGGAGCTGCACCTCTGGTTCTCGATGAGCAAGGAAAATGATGCTGTCTCAAGAAACTCCAGGATCCTGTCCCAGATCTATGTTAGGGGTAAGAGTATTCCTATACATTAGCACAGAGCTTCTCTAACCTGTGCATGAAGCCCCACTCTTTCAACAATGACTGATGCCAAGTATTTTAGCATCCACAAAAGGGGATGATGACATTGTTTATTCTAAGTGGTTGCTGCAGTTAAATAATATGCTGCTTTAAATGCTTGATCTCGTTTTTATTGTTCAGTAATAGAGAAATCATAGTCACTATAGCTGGGGCAATTAAAATGCTATGGTTATAGTTATTTTTCCTGGTGTGAATGGGTCTTGACAGAATAACTATGTGGTATATCAATGTGGTCACCACAAAAAAGTAGTGCTGTCAATCGATTAAAAAAATGAACTAATTAATCACACATTTTTCTAAAATTAATCGTGATTAATCACGCTTAACCCCACCTAACATTCAAGTTTTTAAATAAACAATCTTCAAATGTACACTGTACAAACAACATAAAGACAGTATATTTTTTATATTTCTTTAATGGTATATTTTTCATGATTGAAGGCCAGCATCACTGATATCAATACTACTGATGTCTCTATAAAAAAACAATTTTTGCCCCCTGAATATTTAACCATTGACTGTAGCCATTCAGCATTACAGTATAATTGAGAGCTATCAATTTTAACATTTATTAGACTTAACGTCTAATTTAAGTGAACTTAAAACAATCTTCACATGAACCCATTATAATAAATGACATATTTAGCTACCTGTGCCCTTCAGCAGAAATATACAGAAAATTAATACTTACCAAACACTAAATTCTAAATTAAATATAGATGAACCCCTTAAAACTATAAAAGTTATTGATTTCCTCTTTTTTTCTTTTGTTCTTGGATTAATAGACATCACAGCAGCTGGTTATTAATTTATTTGCCTGCTATTGCTTTAAAAGCTGCTGCTGCTGAAGGTGATGGGGATCTGACATGCATCTTATTTTCTCACAAATCTCTTTACATTTTCTGACTCACTTCAGGTCTGAAAGTCTCGACTAATGAGCGGATGAGTTGAATTGGGTATTTTAGATGAGGGAGACAGTGCTAGGGTGCCTCAGGACAGTTTTTAAAACCATTTCAGAGACATGTACTTAAATGTGACTCATATATAACATAGGCTATTGCATGCATGCACACAGTTTAAGGCAGCTTTATTCGCCTTTTTGGTAACTGCATGCCTTAACTGACGGCATAACTACGACATTGCATGCACGTAGTTTCTTTCGCTGTATGATATGAAATGATATAGGCTACAGCGCGCACTGGCACCTTTGTGCGTGTATTTGAAGAGTGCGCGCTAAGAGCACAGTATCTTTATGCGCTTGTTTGACTCGCGTCTGGCGTGGAGGCGACGTATAGAGCACGTGTCTGAAACATCTCCCGTTTGATGTGGTCATAAAGACATTCTGCATCTAAATAAACGCAATCCTTTGCAAGAAAAAAAGAGACAGAGACAGCAGTTGCGAATGGGGTGGCCAACCCTAGCCCCGCCCCTGCGTTAATTGCATTAAATATTTTTAAAGCGTTAATCTGAAAATAATTAATAGCATGCGTTAACGCGCTAATTTTGACACCACTACAAAAAAGGTAAGGTCAAATCAAGAGAGTTGTTTGTGCATTTGACGCTGAACTAATTTATTTTTTCTTGGCTTCAATAGGAACTTGTTGCCATTGAAGATACATCCTCCTGTGAATGCCTTGGATATTCAGTGTAATGTGTATTCAGTGATGTGACCAGATACCTTGCTTGTCAAAGCCATATGATGTCTGTGTGGTAAGCTTTTGAATTCAGTGTCTTATGCTTTACATTTTTCATACGTTGAAACTGAATAGAGTATAATTAAACCAGGAGTTGGACTTTCAGGCCATTGACACATGCTCTGTTGTTGATAAATTGTGATTCTCATGAATGCTTGAATTGTACATTTAAAATGAAACATACAGTACTAATTTTCAAAAAAGGGAAATTTATGTGATAAAATGTTAATGGAATGAATGTTACAGTAAAAATAATTCAATTCAAGTTAATTTGTATAGCGCTTCACGATGCAAATCATTTCAAAGCAGCTTTAGAGAAAATTAAAGTTTCTACATTATATTTAGTAATAGCTTATCAGTGGTGTATCTCAAGTTGATGTCCATACGGCAGAAATGTACAGTAAAAATCAAGCAGTTAGTTAATGTCATGTAATCAAGCAGATGGTGAACTCTATTAAGAGCAATGATTATATGTTGCGATCAAACTTATAGCAAAATTTAAAAAAATGTGTATACTGTTTTTGGAAATTACTCAGTATGAATCCTACTATATTGACACATTAATTATTTTTCAATGTTGAACTGTAAGCTGTTGAACTGTATCATCCATAGTGTTTTTAACCTCTGATTTACGTGTACTGTACTTTAGTTCTTTCTATTCAGGGGATACACAATCCAGTTTATATTTGTATTTTTGAATTGTTGCTTGATGAATAAAACTTTCTTACATTTATTACTGTTGTGTCATTATTTTGGTGGTCTAAAATAGGACATCAATCTGTGGACGTCAAATTGACATCAAGTTTGATTTGCATTTTTGACCTGTTTTTTGACGTCAATGTGAATTTGTCAATTTGTCAATTTGCCACTGAGGTGGGCATGACGTCTGAGGCTGAGACTACTTCAATTTTAAATGCATCCAGACTGCTCCCGCACCGCTGATGTATACTATGATCAGTCTGCGCTGTTGGAGGGGCACAAGGGGGGACCAAGTATATTTCGAGGGGGGGCCAGTGCCACACCGTGCCCCCCCCCCAGACACGCCCCTGACATTACATCTGAATTGAATGTTTATTAATTTCATTACAATGATCTAATTCAAGAGATTCAAGAGTTTTATTTGTCACATACACAATTATACAGAGTATAACCAGCAGTGAAATGTAGGTCAGGTCCGCTCCAAGGACAGTGCAATTATAAAGTATACAAATATTAAGAGAAAAAATAAAATAAAAGAATAAAATAAAATAAAAGATAAGATAAAAAAATATAAATATAAATGTGCAGGTCAGTATGTTGTTGACTTAAATAGTAATAAGAGGAATGTGCAAAAATAATGTGCAAAAAAGTTGTACAGGGTATTTAAATAGAAGCAATATGAGGTAGAGAAAAATTATGACTAGCTTATTGATATGGTGATATTTACATCGAGTCAAGTGATGTTATGACACAGAGTTAGAGTTTAGGAGCCTGATGGCCTGGGGGAAGAAGCTCCTCCTAAGTCTCTCAGTTTTTGCCATCAGGCTACGGAAGCGCTTACCAGATGGAAGCAAAGTGAATAGATGGTTACCAGGGTGATTTGAGTCCTTGAAGATTTTAACAGCTCTATTTTTGCAGCGTTTGAGGTAGATGTCCTGCAGAGAGGGGAGAGCAGACCCTGAGATGCGCTCAGCTAAGCGCTCAACTCTCTGTAGTGCTTTGCAGTCCTGATTGGAGCTGTTTCCATACCACACTGAGATGCACTGAGTCAATACACTTTCTATGGTCCCTGAATAGAAAGTTTTCAGGATTGCTGGTGAGACCCTGAATTTCCTCAGCTGTCGCAGATGGTACAGTCTTTGTCTGGCTTTCTTGACCTGTGTTTGGATGTGTGTAGTCCAAGTCAGGTTCTCGGAGATGTTTACACCGAGGTACTTGAAGCTGCTCACCCTCTCCACAGGGGTCCCACTGATCATAAGAGGAGTGTAGGGCTGCTGCTGTCTCTTCCTAAAGTCCATGATCAGCTCTTTAGTTTTGCTCACATTCAGAGAGAGACAGTTGTCCTGGCACCATGATGTGAGACTCTCTACCTCATCCAAGTATGCGGTCTCATCGTTGTTGGAGATGAGGCCCAGAACCACAGTATCATCAGCGAATTTGACAATAGATGTGGAGCTGTGAGAGGACACGCAGTCATGCGTGTAGAGAGAGTAGAGCAGGGGACTCAGGACACAGCCCTGTGGGGCTCCTATGTTCAGAGTGATGGAGTTTGAGGTGAACTGGCCAACTTTCACCACTTGAGGTCTGCCGGTGAGGAAGTCTTGAATCCAGTCACAGAGTGAGGAGTTTAGGCCGAGGTCTGTGAGTTTAGATGCCAGCTTGATGGGGACTATAGTGTTGAAAGCTGAGCTATAGTCAAAGCGAAGCGGCCGTAGAAGATGTTTAACTGGTCGGCCAGCAACGGATCTGCTCTCACCTCCGCGGAGGATTTGTTTCCGAAGTCACAGATGGTCCTCAGTCCCTGCCACATCCGTCGAGAGTCGTTGAGCTGGAAATGAGACTCAATTCTCTCTCTGTATCTGTGTTTAGCGGCTCTTACTGCACAATGGAGAGCATAGCACGATGCTTTGTACTCGCTTGTATTCCCAGACAGAAGAGCCTCATTGTAAGCGGCAGTGCGTGTGTTAACCGCGGCACGGATTGTTCTGTCCACCCACGGTTTCTGATTGGAGAATGTCCTTATCGTTATTGTTTCTGTAGCTTGCTCGGTTAGCGTGTTTACGAAGCTTAATGCTACATCTGTGAACTCGCTGACGTCAGAAGAACTCGCCCGGAACATGTCCCAGTCGACGTCATCAAGCGCCGCCTGCAGCATAGTCTCTGAGTGGGAGGACTACTCTCTGCACCGGAGGTTCCTGAACGAGCCTTTGTTTGTATCCCGGTGTTAGAAAAATGGCGGCATGGTCCGATTTGCCAAAAGCTGGTAGTGAGCGGGCTTTGTAGGCATCCTTGAACTGAGTGTAGCAATGATCCAGTGTGTTTGGTCCTCTAGTTGGACAGGATACATGTTGATAAAAGTTCGGCATGACCTGCTTGAGGTTGGCTTTGCTAAAGTCCCCCGCGATGATGAAGGCAGCGTCAGGATGTTTGTTAATGTAGCCGCTGAGCACATCGTGAAGCTTAGACAAAGCCAAGCCGGTGTCCGTCTGTGGTGGAATGTACACAGCAGTAACAATGATCGATGAGAACCCCCGGGGCAGATAAAATGGGCGGCAAATAATGGAAAGATGTTCCAGATGAGGCGAGCAGGAACGTGACAGAATGGAGATATTCCTGGGATCACACCATTTCTTGTTGATCATGAAACATACTCCTCCACACCTGGATTTACCGGCCTCTGCTGTTCTGTCCGTCCGAAAGACAGAGAAGTTATCACTCGGCATTACAGCAGTGTCCGGGACCGAGGACGAAAGCCACGTTTCTGACAAACAAAGGATGTTACAGTCCCTTATGTCCCGTTGGAAACTAATCCTGGCTCTAAGATCGTCCATCTTATTCTCCAAGGATTGGACATTAGCGAGGAGAATGCTTGGAAGAGGAGGAGTGTGAGCCCTTTTCCTGAGTCTGACTCGAATTCCAGCGCGCTTCCCGCGGTGTTTCTTGATCCGTCGCCTCGGAGGGGTGTTGTTTATCTCCGCGTTCCGAAGAATCTCCAGAGGCCACGCAGGATTCGTGGATAAAGTGTCCTGAAGCAGGTTGGTGTAGCGGTTTCCAATGTCCAAAAGTGTTTCTATGTTGTAGGTGATCAGTGCCGACGTGAGATGTGTAAAAAGAGAAAGTAAAACTAAGTAAAAAAGAAAGTTGAAGCAAAATCTCAGTGGAGCGACCCGAACGGCGTCCGAACACAGCGGCGCCATCTTGATTTAAGATGGCGCCGCTCAATTGATACAACTGCTCAAAGTGCTATGTAACTGTTGCATTACTCTTGAAGCATAGTTTTATGGAAAATTATGAACAACATTACGAAAGTGAAGCAAATGAGGACTGAGTATGTTCAGGTATGATCAGTTTCAATATGCCTGTTGTTGGGAGAAAAAAAAAATCCCCAAAATTCTATATCATTGTTATCAGTATTTGTTTTTCCTGCAGTCTTTTTAGAGGTTGATAGAGCTGGAAGCTGATGAAAACCATTCATATTTTTGGATGAGGCAGGCTTTACCCTGGCCATGACAAGGATGAGAAGTTGAGAGCCCAACGGTTGAGAGGGGCCCATAACGATATTCGCTGGGGACCTAACCACCCTCCACTGAATGTGATTTTGAGGGGATCCATAGCTAAATCAGCGCAAAGGGCCAAGAATTCCTAGCAACGGCACTAAGAGCAATCATGGTTTCAGGCCCATCCGCAGTTTATCACCTTGTATTTACCCCCATACTCCCCTTTCCTTACTGTAACCGACTGAGGAGTTTTTCTCTACATGGAGGTGAAAGGTTCACAATAGACCTCACAAACAAGTCACTCTTCTCCAGGCTATAGACGATGCATGCAATGACATCACAGGAGACCGATGTCAGGCCTGTATTTGCCATACCAGAAGATTTTTTCCAAGATTTTTAACTAATGAAAACATCCATTATGATGTGGATGAGAACCTGTAGACAGGGTTGATAAAAACATAGAAGGGCAGTGAGGAACATTCCAGCTGACATTTTACTGTAGGCCTAAAGTAGTTTTTTCTTATCTAATGTTTTCTTAAAGTTTTTTTGAAAAACCTGTTGTGTTGATTATTTCATCAATAATTTTCAAATTTTGTTTAATGATTCCAGCATCTGTACTTTTCTCAATGATGTATGAATGTGTAGAACCGTAATGACAGCTGCATCATGTGTTTTGAACAACTATATTTAATGATTGTCCTAACTAAACAGTAAAACTATGGGTATCTTGTGTGTGGGTGATCTAAAGTAATGTACCTATGATATTTCATAATAAATGAGTATTTTGAACTAATGCTTCTGCAAATGCAAGGCTTCTTTAAAGATATTAACGCAATATTCAAAGTTTTGAACACTGGATAGCCTGTTTCAAATAATGACTGATTTGAGTTCTGTGTCTAGCGTTTTGAAAAATTACATGAAGGTTCTATTATTAGTGCAAAAATTATTGTTAAAAAAAAAAAACTGTAATACACAATATAAAAATCCATAGTTTTTTTGTAATTTAGCCTTCAGTTTACCTTTCAACTGAAACCCATTTTACACTTTTAAGTGTTGAATGTGTTTGTTCTTGGCAACATACTAAAACTGAATGAGTCATTACTTTATAGAATGTACAATAGAAAAAAAATAGGGTCCCCATATATGTGTCACAACACACACTCAGGAGGAGGGAAACGCGGAGACGTAAGAACTTCTTTCTAACATAGACTTTAAACAAAATTAGGAATCGCTGGAGATACAGATACACATAAAATGACGATCAGACAGGACACAGATGCAGGGAAACACAGGGCTTATAAAGGACAGACTAAAGTATATAATTAACAACACACCTGGAAGTAATGAACTGATAAATACATGGAACGAGGACAGGAACAGGAAGACCAAATATGGGCACGAGAGGAGAGGAAACACAGACACAGAGAGACAGAAGCTGTATTCTAAATGGCATACTATCATACAACTCCTACTATACTGCAGTATGCTGTGTGAATACTGTGAATAGTATGTGAATTTTCTGTATGCATGGAATGCCCGGATTACGTGCTACATTTTCTGAAATTAAAAACTGTCCTGAGGCAGTTTTCCCTAATCAAAAACACCCGATTCAACTCGTCCTCTCATTAGTAGAGGCTTTAAGACCTGAAGTGGGTCAGAAAAGGTAAAGAGATTTGTGAGAAAATAAGATGCATGTCAGATCCGCGTCTCGTTCAGCAGCAGCAGCTTTTAAAGCAATAGCAGGAAAATAAGCTAATAACCAGCTGCTGTGATGTCTATTAATCCAAGAACAAAAGAAAAAACAAAAGAGAAAATCAATAACTTTTATAGCTTTAAGGGGATCATTTATATTTAATTTAAAATTTAGTGCTTGGTAACTATTCATTTTCTTTATATTTCTGCTGAAGGGCACAGGTAACTAAATATGTCATTTATTATAATGGGTTCGTGTGAAGATTGTTTTAAGTCTAATAAATGTTAAAATTGATTTCAATTATACTGTAATGCTGAATGGCTACAGTCAATGGTTAAATATTAAGGGGAAAAAACTATTTTATAGAGATGTCAGTAGTATTGATATCAGTGATGCTGGCCTTCAATCATAAAAAAGATGCCGTTAAAGAAATATTAAAACTATACAGTCTTTTTTGTTGTTTGTACATTGTACATTTGAAGATTGAATGTGAAATTATTGTAATATAAAAGTATATTTAAAACTTTAATGTTAGATAGGATTAATTTTAGAAAAATGTGTGATTGATTAGTTAATTTTTTTAATCGATTGACAGCACTAATATATTATATATATATATATATATATATATATTAGGGCTGGGTATTGTGACCAATTCTGCGATTCGATTCGATTCTTATTTTTATGGTTTCGATTCCATTCGATTTCGATTTCGATTCCATTCGATATCGATTAGCTATCAATATTTCATTTAAAATGTTAGTTTTGCAGACATGGGATCCATATTTTGATATAAATGCTGGTAACTGAAACTCTCCTACTTAAGTTTATTACTGAAATGCACATCTACATTAATAATAGGGTGCACACAGTTGTTTTTTTTAGTGGAGCAATTCGAAAGATGGTGACACCTTCAGGACGAGAGGTGAATATTCATATCCTCTTACGTGAAGCACGCGCATTAAGAATCGATTCGGGGATTTCCCGAATCGATATCGTTGCGTTAAACTGAAGATCGATTAAAATCGGAGAATCTATATTTTTTACCCAGCCCTAATATATATACACATACATACATACACACACTGTCAAGGATCTGGAAGGAGGACCCAGTTGCAGAGTGAGTGACAAAGGTTTATTGACAAAACGGACTGATACAGGAGGGTAGCGAGGTGCACATGTGATACAACATCAGGAACATCGTAAACCAAGAGACAGCTAGGGAAGGCCACTGGAACAAATCTCAGACAGCAACTGCCAGATTACAATAGCAGCAAAAGGAGCGGCAAGACCAGGCAGATAGAGAGGACCAAACAAGGCACCATAGAGCTAAGCTCAGAAAATTGTTGGCTGCCAACTCTGAAGCAGACCAAGTGCCAGGCAGGGAGAACCAGTGGCAGGACTCACAGGAACAGGTCAGGACAGGAACTCTAATACAAAAAGACAGGAGACCGTTCTGTGGTGGTGTACACAGCCTAAACACAACATAAAGTGATCCCCATCATGGGAAGCGCGTCAGACAAGGGAATTAGTTCAGGAACAGAAGGGTTGGAGTGAGGGGATTTGGGGATACCACCTGACTTGACTGGACCCACGACGATCAACTGTGACTTGACTGAATTCATGAAGATCAGTGGTGACTTGACTGGACTCATGGAGATCAATGGTGATTTGACTAGACTCACACAGATCAGACGATACAAAGCGAGGTTCTGCCAGATCATATGAGACATACACAGGCTCTGATGCCTGTGTAGCCGCGACGTTAATGGGTTCTGAAGCCACAGCTGCGGGATGAATGGAGTCCGAAATAATGACATGTTTCGGATCAGAAACTACGGTAGTGTAAACACAGTACATTGTTGTCGCCACCATTTTGTGAGTGTGCTCCGTGGCTGCCATTACACGAGCGGACACGGAGTCACGTTCCTCCGCTACACCCACAGTGAACGCCGAACCAACAGTCAACAAAACATAGTCCAGTGCAGGGCGAACGAGACGTGAGACTCGCAAGATTTGCAAGCTTTACACAAACAGGCATGGTTCAGTTAACTGCACACAGACATGAATGAGGCAAGACAAAGAGTATTCCTAGGACAAGCGTGGGTCGTCGATCGGCAAACAATATCCAACAGGGTAAGGCAGAGAGATAATCCAGGTACACGAGTAATAGTCCAAGCGTGGTGCAAACAGAGTCTGAACGGCAAGGCAAGGGTTAATCCAGGAAAGACGGGCAAGAATCAAAACAGGCAAGGCAAGACTATGACAACTAAGTGGGCTACGTAGAGTAGCTATCGCTAGGAGAGTGATATACGCTATACAATACTCTGCGATCTGACTAAGGGAGTCCATGGTTTAAGTAAGACGTGTGATGGGAATCAGCTGTGTGATTAGTGCAAACAGCTGTGTGTGTGTGGTCGGTGCAATGGATGATGGGAATTGTAGTCCAGGGATGACGTGCAACAGTTAGTGTAGTGCAAGAGTCAATGTGATGAGCGAGTTCATAGACCGGATTTGTGACAGTTATCCTAAAACAAGAACGCATTTTGGTTTTAGGACAACTTTGATGAAAGGTTTTGATCCACTTCAAAAGTTAACTTCAAAGGCCAATTCACACCACACATAAAACACCAACAAATAAATTGGCCGTTCGTGGATTTAGAATTTTATGAAAAATGACTCATGTTTACACTTCCCAAACAGACACCAACAAACACTGAATGAACATGTTCAGTTGGGTGAAAACAAACTCTGACCAACAGCAACAGGCAGATGTTTTGAACTTGGCTAATAATTATGCATGCACCGTAATTTTAACTGTTAATTGGGCAGTTGTTTTGTTAGCAAATTATACTTTGTAGTCTAAGGGTTTGCATTGCCTTGAATAAAATAAAGGCAGCGGCTATTTGCACTAAGTGTAAATAGCGATAGATGCCATTTACAGTGGTGGACAGTAACGAAGTACAAGTAATTCGTTACCGTACTTAAGTAACTTTTTAGCGTATCTGTACTTTACTTGAGTATCATTGTTTTGTGAGACTTTATACTTCGACTCAACTACATTTCGAAGTGGAAAACCTTACTTTTTACTCCACTACTTTCCTAAAACCTGTCGTTTCTTTTTACGTTCCTTTCCACAACATACATGAGTAACCAGTGACAGGTCAAAATAAGTACACGTGCTCCGCAAGTGTACCAATCAGAACACGTCGTGTTTCGTGCAGTTTGGGCGCTGCTGCTGGCTGCGCCTACGCGCTTTACTGTCTATGGCTGCTGCCTGCCTGCTTCTTTTCGCTGTCACGTTTATAGCGAACGCAGGGGCGTAGATTACGCGGGGGACGTGTCCCCCTCACTTTTTATAAAAAGTAAATTCGTCCCCTGCACTTTTTCATTGGACAGTTGTGTTCTCGACATGTTGTGGTTTTAATGGCGCATTGTATATAAATGCAGAATGATTTAAAATTCAAAGAGACAAGATCATTTATACATGATGTTTACGTTTCCATGGCAATCAGTCACTCAGTTTGTCACGTCACGACAATTCCAGGCTCGCGCCCGCGGTCCCGCACTGTATCCATCATTCATTAGAGGTCGAGATGAGTTCAAAGCGGCAAGAAACTCTTCACTCCTCTTTTACGAAAAAGTCAAGAAGCGTAAGTTGGCATGTGGGATCCGAATAGTGTTGCACAATGTTGAGTGACTCTGCCTATTGCTCTCGTTGAATAATTAGCAAGCTTTGATGTTCATTATATGGAGAAAAAAAAAAAAAGCTGCCTGGACAAACATGCACTTATTTATTTTCAGTGTATTTTTCCGTAACTCTTTTGTAACGTCTTTTATTTTAACATGTATGTATGTTATCAGAACCCTTCAAATAAGAATAAAGATAATGTTGAACTGAGATTTTACAGCGTTTGCAGCATTGTGACATATTTAACTCAATTCTATACATGATGTATTTCAATCAAGCAAGCACTGACGATCTGATACTGGACCGATCTTCATTTAGGGCAGCTCTGTCATTATTGCACTAATTTTACGTTTTTATGTGTTGTCAAGAATGAACAAGAAACAGTCAGCCTAGGTTTGTTAGAGCAGAATCAGGACGACACGCAAGAAATACAAACTTCACAGCTGAGAAGAACTGATAGAGTGGCTTTTAACACCTGGCTGTTTTTACATTGTATAAAATATATTAATACACAATCGTTTGTAGGATTATATATGGACCAATCATAGAAAACACATAATTAGTCAAATATAGAAAAATAAAAAATAACATTAGTATGATGAACAACTTCTCAGCTATCATTTTTAACTACAGTAGGTGATTATTAGCTTGCATGTTGGTTGTTTATTAGTACTTAAGCACATATTAATTCTGTATTCATGATCATATTCTGCATCCCATAATCCTAAACTTAACAACTACAACGACTACCTTACAAGCTGTTAATAAGCAGTAAATGAAGAGTTTGAGGCAAAAGTTATAGTTAATAGTGAATGTGTTCCCCATTCTAAAGTGTTAAAGATAATTTAGGATACAAATGATTGGTTATTGTCCAGCAGTGCACTTAATTAGTTATTTTCTTCTGTATGTCACTATTCCCTGTAGATGTTTCAAACACTACTTTATTTGCTATAGACAGAGGCAGAAGTGAATACAGAGTTGAGAGTGAATGAGGCAGAAAGATTCAGTGAGGCTTCAGAGGTAAAGATTATTTACAGCATCGTCTATGATAAGATATTTCTTTTAACATAGACTAATCAGACTAATGTATAATAGAACAGAACAGAACAGAATAAAGAAGTATGTGAATGTGCAAGTATCCATTACTGTGTGCCATGTACTGTACATACAACACACACAAAATACAATCTGAAATATGTAAACAATAGTACCCTTATAAGGACATATTTGTAACTTATACTCAAAAAGGTGCACATTAGTACCTTAGAGTACCAATATGTACCGTAATGTACAACTATGAAACTTTTTGGGGTAAATAAGGTACAAAGATGTCCTTTTAAGGGTACTGTCCCAGTGACAAGCTGTTGTATTTCTTTCTTCCTTTTTCTTTTTTCTATCTTTCTTTCCTTCTATTTTATAATCATATATAATAATATAATCATAAAGCATATTAAGCAAAAATGTATGATTAAAAATAAAACCTGTCAATTAGACAAGGGTTAACTGAAAAAAAAAAACAGGTATAACCCTAGACATTCCGCCCCCCCGCCCCCCACTTTTGAAATGATGGCTACGCCCCTAATAATGGAAGAAGTGCCAGACATTGAAATTGAGCACCCATGGCCATATTTAAGCTAATTTTTTGAAGTAGTGGTAAGGAAGAACGAGTCATTCATTTTTAAGTGCCTTCTCTGTCTGCCTCAGAAGCATACGATTTCTTCTTTCAAGAATTCGCCGTCCAATCTAAAGAAATACATAGAGGTAATTTTCAGTTTGACTGTGAAATTAATTAAAGGCTAATATACCTGTCGTTTTACCCAAACTGGATATAATACGCTCATACATTGTGTTAATAATAAAGGTCATACAGTTAACAGTGCTATTTCTGTTATTCTTCTGTTATAGCACATCACTACTAGTTAGTAGTTCTACTACGTAAGTCTTCAGGGAAATCTGGTGGTGTGTTAGTTTCTGTTTTTGTGTGATTTATGCAAACACTAACATTTGTTTATAGAGTGAACATACAGCTGTGTTGTAAGGAGTCATGTTTAGTAAATTGGAAAAAAGACCCTTTGTAAACTTGAGTAAATCCGTTTTTGCAAGTTATTGCACAGCTCAGCTGTGATTTAGTAAAGGAGCAAGGTGCCATGGCATGTGATAAAGGAATAAGATTTCTACATTACTTTAAACAATAAATTGTTAAAGAAATACGTGTCTAATGTGGTTTCCCCCCACCCTATTTATTCCTAATCATGTGGTTTCCATTTAGTAGGATGTGCTTATGATAATTTCAAAAGATATCAGTACGAGATATCACAAATAGAAAACATTGTATTTTCAGAGTGGTGTTAGTGGGCATTTTTTTTTCTTTTTCTTTTTTTACCTTGTATGACTTGATTGAGTGTATAAAGGACATGACAAGACATTGGAACTACATTACACCAAATTACTTTTACTTTTGATACTTAAGTACATTTGAAGTCAAGTACTTTTATACTTTTACTCAAGTCGACGTTTAAGGGGAGCACTTCCACTTTTACTGGAGTAATATTTTACACTAGGTATCTAAACTTTTACTCAAGTACATGGTCTGTGTACTTCGTCCATCACTGGCCATTTACACTAAGTGCAAATAGCAATAGATGCTATTTACACTCAGTGTAAATAGCAATTAGATGCTATTTACACCAAGTGCAAATAGCATATTTTTTTAGTGACAGATGCTATTTACACTAAGTACAAATAGCAATAGATGCTATTTACACCAAGTGAAAATAGCAGTATTTTTTAACGATATGCTATTTACACTAAGTGCAAATAGCTATAGATTCTATTTACACTATGTTAAAATAGCAAGATTTTCTGCCATTTATACTACTTATTGGAAATAGTGGCAATTATCTGCACCTCAGTATTGTAGTACATTATAAAACAGTACGCAATAATAAAGTACTGAGTGTAAATTATAATTTTAATTCAAATTTATTAAATGGATGCCACCTTATTGGGACAATAAACCCCTCCCTACACCTACCCTAACCCTACCCAATACTTTATTTTCAACTTTTTGATTATTTCCTTAATTTTTATTGAAAATAAATGCCTTTCTGATGTGATATGAGATTTGAAAAAGGAGAAAAAAATGTTTGGCAAAAGGTGGGATCGAACTCGGGTCGCTCGCGTCAAAAAGCATGTGCCTTACCATAACTCGCTTCTTTTTTTAATGTTGACGTTAGTGGGCGGAGTTAGTGTAACTAGCGGGACGGGAGAAGACACAAAATCAATGCATCTCTATTATCGTGCGGGAATAAATTCTCAGAGTTTTGCGGGTGCGGGCGGGAGTGGACATGCATATTGCGGGAGCAGGTGGGAGTGTAACACATACGTTGCGGGAGCGGGCGGTAATGGTCAGAAATTCGGCGGGCGCAGGCGGGAGCGGGATGAAGAAAACAGTCCCGCGCAGGGCTCTACTACAATGTTAAAGTTACACAAAAATCTAAACTTATGAGCCTTAACTTTGCCCACAGCAAAAACAAAATTTAACAAAGTTTAAAAATTTAATTATTTTGAAGAATATTCTTTTTGTTTGTAATTATTATTATTTATTTATTTATTTAGGATAGTTTTTCTTTGTGATTTAAAGATGATTTGGTATTTTTGATGTGCCAGATATAACCCAGAGTCCCAATAATAATAATTTGTTACATTTATATAGCGCTTTTCAAGGCACTCAAAGAGCTTTTACATACAAGGGGGAATCTCCTCAACCACCACCAGTGTGCAGCATCCACCTGGATGATGCGACGGCAGCCATAGTGTGCCAGAACGCCCACCACACACCAGCTTATTGGTGGAGAGGAGACAGTGGTGAAGCCAATCAGTTTATAGGGGATGATTAGAAGGCCATGATGGTCAGAGGCCAATGGGCAAATTTGGCCAGGATGCCGGGTTAACACCCCTACTCTTTTTCAAAGTACATCCTGGGATTTTTTTAATGACCACAGAGAGTCAGGACCTCGGTTTAACGTCTCATACGAAGGACGGTGCTTTTTACAGTATCGTGTCCCCATCACAGACCACAGGGTGAGCATCCCCTGCTGGCCTCACTAACACCTCTTCCAGCAGCAACCTAGTTTTCCCAGGAGGTCTCCCATCCAGGTACTGACCAGGCTCAACCCTGCTTAGCTTCAGTGGGCAACCGGTCTTGGGCTACAGGGTGATATGGCTGCTGGCAACAAGAAATCATTCCCTATCAACCTCTGTAGTAGGCCTACCCATAGTATTTTTGGCCATTTGCCAGCAACAGCCTTTTTCAAGACACAAAGACTTTAAATGATTATGAGTGGGGTATTAGATGTATTTTATGGTGGAAAAAAAAGTGCAAATATCTTAAGCTTTTGTTAAGAACAGACCTTATTTCAAGCATCTAACCAAAAACCCATTCAAAAAGACTAGAACTTATTTCTGGGTTTTAGGACTCATTCCAACAGTACTCTACTCAAGTTCTGGGTAACACTTTAGAATACTGATCCTTTGTTAATGAATAACTACACAGGAACAAGTCACTAATGCACTATTAATTCTAAAGTAAAGGTAACCCACTAGTAATGACTCAAGTATTACCAAATTCTTCTAAAGGAATTACTAATTATTTGGATCAGTATTCTAAAGTGAAGATCATGATAACTCCCTAGTAATGACTGAAATCATGGTAAGCTTTTGAGAGTTTTGTAAAGTATTGGATAGTAACTATTCAGGTGGTACTACATCCTTCTAAAGGAATTATTAATTATTTGGATCAGTATTCTAAAGTGAAGATCTTGATAACTCCCAAGTAATTACTGACGTTATTGTAAACTTTTTAGGTTTTTGTAAGGTTCTGGTTAGTAATTATTTTGCTAACACTTAAATCATTACTAGTGGATTACCGTGATCTTCACTTTAGAATACTGATCCAAATAATTAGTAGTTTCTTCAGAAGGATGTAGTAACAATTTAGTCATTACTATCCAAAACCTCACATATATCTCAAAATCTTAAAATGATGTCAGTCAATATTAGGGAGTTATCATGATCTTCACTTTAGAATACTGATCCAAGTAATTAGTAGTTCTTAGAAGAATTTGATCATTCTTGAGTCATTACTAGTGGGTTACCATGATCTTCATTTTAGAATTAATTATACTATGCATAATTCATATTAATTATGAACCTGTATACAGTAGTTCTTAGTAGTTCTCCAGGATATATATATCAAAAAATAGTAGTTATTGATTAGCTAATAGTGAACTACCAGTTTCAACTGAGCGCTATTACTTACTAAATCAATAATCATAGTTTCTTGTTGGGTAATAGTAGTTACTACAATGTTAATAGTGCATTAGTGACTTGTTCCTGTATAGTTATTCATTAACAAAGGATCAGTATTCTAAAGTGTTACCAAGTTTTGCAGTCTCTACTAATGAGCTGATGAGATGAATCAAGTATGATAGATGGGGAAACATAAAATGTGTACTGATGGGACAATCAGAACAGGTTTGAGAAGCACTGATTTCAATTATTTCTATATTAACATAACCATGCCTCATGTTGCTCTTATACATTTGTACATTTTGTAACAACCTTTAAACTGTTGGTGTAAAAAATTAGTTTATGAATGAAGTCAGTTTCCCTCAAGTTAAAAGAATAATTACATCATCACATTAACTATTTGAATGCTTCACTAATGTCTGCAACCACAAAGTGTAACAATCATTTTCAATGCTGGTCTATTGTTTTGTTATTTCAAATTGTCATTTCAAAAACAAACAAACAAACAAAAATTTTTCCCACATATCAAAAATATTTTCAAACAATTCATGGTTGAAGTACATATTAAATAATTTGACAGTACCTTATTTGATCACTTTTGGTCATTAATCTCTAGTCTTCCAGTTATTTAATCTGCTCCTCTTCCCTCTTTACTGTGCACAATTTAAAAGACAGCTCCACCAATGTGAAGATCTTGTGTTCATATATAACATCAGAGCTTTTTCCTGCCCACCCCTTTCATTCCATTCTATTCAAGGAAAGTTTCCAAGACATTTACGAGTCGACTTTGGCCTCTATGGATTGTACCTTCTCAGGAGAGAGTGATATTCGATCTTTGTAGACATGTGATGTTGTTGACCCAGATGACATTCAGTTGAGCAGAACATGCTGCACTCTGACAAAATGTACAAATGCTGCAGTCCATCAGCATAAATTATACCATATATTACATATCTTCTTCAACAGCTGTTGCTCAAACATCAGCCATCAAAAGACGGGGACCACGTTCTAAAGATAACGCACAGCTGATTGTGACGTGTTGGTTGTGAAACGGAAGGAGAGAGTTGAGCCTCTGCTATTGTTAGGTCGTTTAAAGAACAGATCCCACGTGGTCTGAGAATTAAAAATTTTAATTGATCAGTTGGACTAAAATAAGTGGAAAGCAATACTGAATAAATTGAAAATTTTAAATTGAAATGCAAAAGGAAAAAATTAAATTTAAATTTAAATTTCTGAAGAACATTCATCTGAATACAGACTTAATTTTGAAACTAAATTGAAAGATGATTTAGATTTACTATCTAGCTTTATAAACGAAGAAAAGCACTCTAAATTTATACATGACCAGAAAGACTGTCAAGAACGAAAAATGTATAACTGGTATGAGGGACGAAGTACAGCACACCTGACCAGAAGGGTGAGGATGTGTAACGATACGTCTCACTAAGGGAACACAGGATTCAGAAATATGACAAAATGAAACTTTAATGAGGAAGAGCAAACGTTTCCAACAAAGGTTACTTTAAGACTGGACGATGAAACTCAAGAAACTAAAGGCCTTTGAAGACAGAGACTAATGAGCAAACGAGATGAACACAGGTGAGAATACTTAACAATGATAGAGTAATAATGAACTAATGAGAAAAACCGGAACAAAACCAAATATGGGCAAACAGAACTAAAAGGAAACCGACACGTGACAGGATGGTGACTTGTTTCATTTTTAAAGTGTGGTACCACAACAGTTATAATGCTACAGACAGTGTTTCAAAGAATAAATCCACAGAGGTGATAAGTGCCACTTCATTCAAACCAAAATTTCCTTTTTCCCTAAGAAATCAAATCTGACACTTAATACTTTTATTAAAGCTGCAGTCCTGAAGTTTTGCCTCTTTGTCACCATATCTGTTTGAAAACCTGGAATTGCAGCTTTTTGCAGAATTATCTTCATTGCGTGGTTGTCAGCCTGTGTCTCGTGTTTCCCCTCCTCTCGTGCCCATATTTGGTCTTCCTGTTCCTGTCCTCGTTCTCTGTAGTTATTAGTTCATTAGTCCCCAGCCCTGTGTTTAATTACTATTCACCTGTTTCTGTTCTTCCTCGTTGATTTCCCAATGTTCTTAAGCCCTACGTCTCCCTGTCTCCCATGTCCTGTATTGTTTGTCAACTCCCCGAGTTCCACGTTCCGAGTGTTGGCTCAATAAACCTTGTTCATTGAATATTCTCCGTGTCTCCTCACTCCTTGCTCCCTGAGCAGCGTGACAGAATACAGGACCCAAACAAAAGTAAGTGGCACTTCTTTTTTCCCCCTCTGCGGCGATGGAGGTCGCCGCCCGCCTCCGCGCCCTTATCCTACGCGATCTCCCCTTCGTGGAGTACGCCGGGGAGTTCTGCGGGCTCGCCGCAGTGATGGAGCTGCACGACGCGGCCATCCTCCACCTGTTCCAGCTCGCGGCCTGTCACCACTGCCCTATGGACCTTCCAGACACCACTGGATTGACTTGGAGAGAAGGGATATACCGGTGTCTGGGAGACGTCCGGGTCCGAGCCAGAGCCAGCTTGTCATCGCCCGCAGCTCTCCCAAGCCCGCCGCCGTTTGCGGCTCTTCCGAGCCCGCCCCCTTCCGTGATTCCCTCAAGCCAGCCGCTGCCCGCAGCGAAATTAAAGCCGCCGTTTGCGGCTCCCCCAAGCCCGCCATCCACGGGAAAATGCATGCCGCCGTTCGCGGGTTCCCCCAAGCCCATCGGTGGAAAATATGGCAAGCCTGCCTGCCAAAGATATGGCAAGCCCGCCATCCGAGAAGGTGGCAAGCCCGCCAGAGAAGGACAAGTGTCCTCCGGTGCCTGCACCTGCGCCTCGACAGCGCCCTCCAGTGCCTGCTCCTCGCAAGTACTCTCGTGCATCTCCGCTGGTCCCGTCCAGCTTCGCACTTCAAGAGCGCCCCCGAGTGTCCGTGCTGTCCGAGCGCCCCCGAGTGTCCGAGTGTCCATGCTGTCCGAGCGCCCCTAAGTGTCCGCGCTGTCCGGGCGCCCCCGAGTGTCTGCGCTGTCCGGGCACCCCCGAGTGTCTGCGCTGTCCGAGCGCCCCCGAGTGTCCGCACTGTCCGAGCGCCCCCAAGAGCCCGCGCTGTCCGAGCACCCCCAAGTGCCCGCTCCTCCAGAGCGCCCCACAGAGCCCTTTCCTCCAGAGTGCCCTCTAGTGTTGGCGCCTCCAGAGCACCCGCAAGGGACCTCGCCATCAGAGCACCCCCTAGTGCCTGCTCCTCCTCAATGGCTCCCAGAGGGGAACTTCCCCATGATAATTTTGGGGGGGGGGGGGGGGCTATAAGATCACGGCCTGCTCCTTGCTCCCTGAGCAGCGTGACAGTGGGGTTGTGAGTTGGCACGGCTCCAGCGTGGATGAATCTAATGTTTTGAAGAGTATGTGTGGCAGTCAGTCACCACACCGGTGTGCATATTTACTGTACTTCGCAATCACAGATTCTAGCCTATGTCTTGGAATATATGACCAAATAAAAATGTTCACCATATATTGCCATCTGAGCAAGTAAGTAACAAGTCTGCCACATTTGTTCAGACCAACTGAGGAAAAAATCATTACCATAAATCGCACTGGTGATTTAATCTAAAGATCGGTTTGCTCATATCACATTAAAACCATGCAAATTATTATTATTGTTATACTTAATTCTCAAATTATTAAATGTTAACCACATCAGCACTGCGTGACTGCGTGACTATGTGTATTTAGTGTGCATTAGCATTAAGTGTAGACTACTGGTGACTGGGTGAATCTCCAGATGTCACTAATGATTGTCGTATGGATCTTTCTGGATTACAATCCGCCATCATAATGATAAGACTCCTTCTTTATGTTTGCAGATGTGATATAATGACGCAAAGATGAATGGTGACATGCTTGTATTTCCTACAGTACCACTCAAAATAAAAAACATTATCATAAGCCAGGGGTCGGCAAGTAAGTTTGGCATCGGGTCAAAAAAACAATTTGACTAGATGAACATAGTCAAAGGATAATTTAAGAAATTAATTGATGAAAAATGCAACTAGAATTGCCTGTGACAGACTGTTACAGTGTCTTTTGTAACTGGTAGTGAGCAGTTACTCTGTGTTAAATCCTGTAGGAGGACAGTCATTAACAAAAAGCCTATTGGTGTCACAGATCGACTGGACTCCATCACCAACCCATCACAGCGATCTCTGTCACCTGAGTTCTAAATCACATCCACCTGCACCTCATCAGCACCCAATCATCTCCACACTACATAAGCACGCACCTCACACCAGTTCATTGTCCGATCTCAACAATTTGAAATGGACTCTCTCAGCTCTTCGCTGTTACTCACCTGCCAACGTACTTATCTCCTGCTCCTCTCCTTCGTGGTTCCTCTGTGTCTCCCTCGTCAGTCTTCCTCCAGCGATCATCCTCCATTGTCTCCATCATCCGTCTGGGGTGTGTGCTGCCTCAAGTCCTCCACGAGTTCCTGGCACGATACAACATCCATCAGTATATCCTTTCTGCTACACCTACAGTCTCAGGTCTCTTCTCACCTTCATACTGCCATATATTCCTCTGCTGAATCAATAAACACCCTGCATTATATACTAATCCTCTGTGTCCAGACCACTTCTGTTACAATTGGTAGTTGGTATTGTGGCTTTATTGTATACAGATACATTTATATAAATTATAACACTCCACAATAAGTAGTTAACATGAACTTGTAACGAGGCGTCAGCAGATTGAGGATCCATATGCAGTTTATTTAACAGCAGAACAATACAGACAAGCAGCCGTAAAGGCAAGATGAGGGCATTAACAGTACAGGCTAAGATCGGGGCAAGCGGCACAGAATCACAGTCCAGTAAACTGATACGAGTCAGGGCAGGCAGCAGAGAATCCAGAAACGAGAAACAGTCCAGGTCACAACAGAATAAACAATCCACAATGAAGAAACGCTCAGAAATGATCACCTTGGTAAATCAAGACTTCGCAAGGATGAATGTGTGTAGTGTGCTAATGGCCGTTTCTCAAATGGAATGCAGCCTACAAATGCGTCCTCCGGAGGATGCAGCCTTCCGTTTGAGAAACGGCCTAAATGAAAAGGGTGTAATGATTAACAGGTGTGTGTGCAATCAGTCCCAGGTATGTGGGCTGATGGGAATTGGAGTCCGAAATAGAGTCAGTCAATACTCTGGTGAGGGTTCCCTCTGATGGTGCAGAGGAGGCGGTACGGGAGCCTCATTTGTGACAGAACTAAGAATGAACAATACTTCTGCAGCATTTATCTTAATGTTAATTTCAACATTTACTAATGCATTATTAAAATCAAAAGTTGTTTGTTAACATTTGTTAATGCACTGTGAACTAACATGAACTACCAATGAACGACTGTATTTTCATTAACTAACATTAACAAAGATTAATAAATACTGTAATAAATGTGTTTATGTAATACTGTAATGAATGTATTTTATACATTATATGCTCATGTTAGATAATACATTAGCTAACATTAATGAAATCATATTTTATAGTGTTAGATTAAGCATATAAATCGTCAGTTTGTTGTTTTACACACATGTACACAGACATTATTTCATACACAACATAGTGGTGAGATCCATAAGAAATCTTTAGACGCGCCCATAACAACAAAAGACAATAACATTACTTTATTTAACCTTTTCTGATAAGAAGAGTGCTTGAAGAGTACTCCTCCTTGAACTGCCACCTTAACGTGGTGGAGGGGTTTGAGTACCCGAATTAACCTAGGAGCTATGTTGTCCAGGGCTATATGCCCCTGGTAGGGTCTCCCAAGGCAAACAGGTCCTAGGCGACGGGTCAGACTAAGAGCGGTTCAAAAACCCCTTATGAAGGATAACAAAAAGAGGACCGTGACGTCGCCCGGTATGGCGCAGGTGGGGCCCCACCCTGGAGCCAGGCCCGGGGTTGGGGCTCGTATGCGAGCGCCTGCTGGCCGGGCCTTCCCCCATGGGGTCCGGCCGGGCTCAGCCCGAAGGAGCGACGTGGGGCCACTTTCCCGTGGGCTCACCACCTGCAGGAGGGACCGTAAGGGGCAGGTGCAAAGAGGATCGGGCAGCAGTCAAAGGCGGGGACCTCGACGACCCGATCCCTGGACACAGAAGCTAGCTCTAGGGACGTGGAATGTCACCTCGCTGGCGGGGAAGGAGCCTGAGATTGTGCGTGAGGTTGAGAGGTTCCGACTAGAGATAGTCGGGATCACCTCTACGCACGGCTTGGGCTCTGGAACCACACTCCTCGAAGGGAACGCCTCGGTGTCCCCCCGGAAGAGCTGGAGGAAGTGTCTAGGGAGAGGGAAGTCTGGGCATCTCTGCTTAGACTGCTGCCCCCGCGACCCAGCCCCGGATAAGCGGAAGAAGATGGATGGATGATAAGAAGAGTGCACTGCAAATGTGAGCATTTTTGACGATCGTTTCTGTCCAGTCCACTCGTTTTATCGCGTTTAACCACAGCTTTCGTCAGAGGACTCTTCACCACTCTGGAGTTGCCCATGGTGAGAGGCGGCGGGCTGGTGTGGGTTTGCTTATAGCCCCCCAGCTTAGCCACCATGTGTTGGAGTTCACCCCGGTGAACGAGAGGGTCGTTTCCCTGCGCCTACGGGTAGGGGATAGGTCTCTCACTGTCGTGTGTGCCTACGGGCCAAACGGCAGTGCAGAGTACCCAGCCTTCTTGGGGTCTCTGGGAGGGGTGCTGGAAAGTGCTCCAACCAGGGACTCCGTCGTTCTACTGGGGGACTTCAATGCCCACGTGGGTAGCGACAGTGACACCTGGAGGGGCGTGATTGGGAGGAACGGCCCCCCTGATCTGAACCCGAGTGGTGTTCAGTTATTGGACTTCTGTGCTAGTTACAGTTTGTCCATAACGAACACCATGTTCAAGCATAAGGGTGTCCATCAGTGCACGTGGCACCAGGACACCCTAGGCCGTAGGTCGATGATCGACTTTGTGGTCGTTTCATCTGACCTGCGGCCGTATGTCTTGGACACTCGGGTAAGGAGAGGGGCGGAGCTGTCAACTGATCACCACCTGGTGGTGAGTTGGATCCGATGGCGGGGGAGGAAGCTGGACAGACTCGGCAGACCCAAGCGTACTGTGAGGGTCTGCTGGGAACGTTTGGCCGAGTCTCCTGTCAGAGAGATCTTCAACTCCCACCTCCGGCGGAGCTTCGACCGGATCCCGAGGGAGGCTGGAGATATTGAGTCCGAGTGGACCATGTTCTCCACCTCCATTGTCGAAGTGGCCGCTCGGAGCTGTGGCCGTAAGGTCTCCGGTGCCTGTCGAGGCGGCAATCCCCGATCCAGGTGGTGGACACCAGAAGTAAGGGATGCCGTCAAGCTGAAGAAGGAGTCCTATCGGGCCTGGCTGGCTTGTGGGACTCCTGAGGCAGCTGACGGGTACCGACAGGCCAAGCGAACTGCAGCCCGGGTGGTTGTGGAGGCAAAAACTCGGGCCTGGGAGGAGTTCGGTGAGGCCATGGAGAAGGACTATCGGCTGGCCTCGAAGAGATTCTGGCAAACCGTCCGGCGCCTCGGGAGAGGGAAGCAGTGCCCTACCAACGCTGTTTACAGTAGAGGTGGGGAGCTGCTGACCTCGACTGGGGATATCGTTGGACGGTGGAAGGAATACTTCGAGGATCTCCTCAATCCCGCCGTCACGTCTTCCATTGAGGAAGCAGAGGCTGAGGGCTCAGAGGTGGACTCGTCAAGAAACTCCTCGGTGGCAGGGCACCGGGGGTGGATGAGATCCGCCCTGAGTACCTCAAGTCTCTGGATGTTGTGGGGCTGTCTTGGCTGACACGTCTCTGCAGCATCGCGTGGCGGTCGGGGACAGTGCCTCTGGGGTGGCAGACCGGGGTGGTGGTCCCTCTTTTTGTTCCAACTACAGGGGGATCACACTTCTCAGCCTCCCTGGGAAAGTCTATGCCAGGGTACTGGAGAGGAGAATACGGCCGATAGTAGAACCTCGGATTCAGGAGGAACAGTGTGGTTTTCGTCCGGGCCGTGGAACACTGGACCAGCTCTATAGCCTCTACAGGGTGCTGGAGGGTTCATGGGAGTTTGCCCAACCAGTCCACATGTGTTTTGTGGATTTGGAGAAGGCATTCGACTGTGTCCCTCGCGGCGGCCTGTGGAGGGTGCTCCGGGAGTATGGGGTCCGGGGTCCTTTACTAAGGGCTGTCCGGTCCCTGTATGACCGAAGCAGGGACCGGACAGCATTGCCGGCAGTAAGTCAGACTTGTTCCCGGTGCATGTTGGACTCCGGCAGGGCTGCCCTTTGTCGCCGGTTCTGTTCATAAGTTTTATGGACAGAATTTCTAGGCGCAGCCAGGGGCTGGAGGGTGTCAGGTTTGGTGACCACACGATTTCGTCTCTGCTTTTTGCAGATGACGTTGTCGTGTTGGCTTCATCAAGCCAGGACCTTCAGCAGGCACTGGGATGGTTTGCAGCCAAGTGTGAAGCGGCTGGGATGAGAATCAGCACCTCCAAATCCGAGGCCATGGTCCTCAGTCGGAAAAGGGTGGTTTGCCCGCTTCAGGTTGGTGGAGAGTTCCTGCCTCAAGTGGAGGAGTTTAAGTATCTTGGGGTTTTGTTCACGAGTGAGGGAAGGATGGAACGGGAGATTGACAGACGGATCGGTGCATCTTCTGCAGTAATGCGGTCGATGTACCGTGGTACCGTCGTGGTGAAGAAAGAGCTGAGCCGCAAGGCGAAGCTCTCGATTTACCGGTCAATCTACGTTCCTACTCTCACCTATGGTCATGAGCTTTGGGTCATGACCGAAAGGACAAGATCCCGGATACAGGCAGCTGAGATGAGCTTTCTCCGCAGGGTAGCTGGGCGATCCCTTAGAGATAGGGTGAGAAGCTCGGTCACTCGGGAGAGCTCAGAGTAGAGCCGCTGCTCCTTCACATTGAGAGGGGTCAGCTGAGGTGGCTCGGGCATCTGTTCCGGATGCCTCCTGGACGCCTTCCCGGGAAGGTGTTCCGGGCGCGTCCCACTGGGAGGAGACCCCGGGGAAGACCTAGGACACGCTGGAGAGACTATGTCTCCCGGCTGGCCTGGGAACGCCTCGGTGTCCCCCCGGAAGAGCTGGAGGAAGTGTCTAGGGAGAGGGAAGTCTGGGCATCTCTGCTTAGACTGCTGCCCCCACGACCCGGCCCCGGATAAGCGGAAGAAGATGGATGGATGGATGGATGGATGGATGGATGGATGGATGATAAGAAGAGTGCACTGCAAATGTGAGCATTTTTGACGATCGTTTCTGTCCAGTCCACTCATTTTATCGCGTTTAACCACAGCTTTTGTCAGGTTTTTTTGTCTGGCAGAGGAGGCAGGTATGTGTTCAAATTTCAAATTGACGCCTCTACTACATCGATTCTGGCACCCAACATCACAACAAGGTGATATTTTAAGCTCCTTATGTAGCCGAATCTGACCTGTTTTGAATGGGCCGCCTCCAGTTTCCCTTTCTTTTGCCTCCAGCTAGCGCTGTGACGTAACTGTGACATCGGTCCTAAAAGGGTCTATAACTGTAACTTGAATATGTTTTGGTCAGCAGCTAAAATAAAAAAAATTGTGCCTGTGTCCAAATATATATGGACTTAACTGTATGATTTAGTGTATGGAGAGAACCTCTATAAACAAGGAGAAAGCACATTCCAGTAAAAGTATACATTTGAGTGTATAACTACTAAGATATAAACTCATTTATTTATTCAATCAACTGAAATCTAAGAGATTAAATACTGATTAATAACTTGATTAACAACAAGGTCCAGCATGGATGAGCTCTTCGTTTTCCACCAATTACCAATTTTTCTTCTTCACCAATTATTTTATTTTATATGATTTGATTTGATTTTAGTATTTCAATAACATTTTCTATCAAATTATGATAATGCATCCAAAATGTTCAATAAGCTTGCAGGAAGTAGTGTGCATTCAGATTTTTTCACTGGCTGTGCAGTCTCAAAATGCTGATGTCAGAGCATGGATGAGGTGTTATTGCGAAACCTTGTATGTTCTTATCACATACTAAACATTTAAAATAAAAAAGTCATTTCAAACATGCAAGACATTGCTAAATATTTAGCATTTTTACAAATTTTACATTTTTATCGAAAGTGATTTTCATTGCATTTGAGGTAATACCTATTATCAGTTCATATATTCCCTGGGAATTGAATCCATGAGCTTATAGCGTTGCTAGCATCATGCTCTACTATATTTTATCTACAGAAACCAAGTTGGCAATGTTACTACATGGTTTCCATTACAGTTCTACAGATCAGTTAGAAAAGAAATTGCTAAAACTGTGGTTGAAAGTAGCTGGATATAAGAAATAAGTAACCAAATGGTTTGAATCGAACATATGAAGAGTAGGAATAAAATTTTACAATTTCTCCCAGGAAGTATTATAAGCCATAATACCACCATGGATATTCCTGTTACGGAAGCAGGACTCAGACAGAGAGCTGAGTGAAATGGCAGGTATTTATTAACAAACAGGTGAGCAGCAGGGAGTGAATCAGGTGAGTGGTAATTCTGAAGGTCAGTGGTGATCCGGAGAGACGTTAACTTTAAGATTATCTTCTTTTCACAGGAAACAGGAACTGGACACACACCTTACCAAGGCGGCTGACTGGGAATGAACGCAGGAGCAGACAAACTAGGAATCGCTGGAGAACACACTCAGGAGGAAACACAGCAAGTAAATATACAAGGAGGTAGGTAGCAAGCATAAAGCTGTGGTCGCTATGGCAGTCCTCTTTGAATAAACGAGACCGGACACAGGGGTGCTGTGAGGTGTGTGTATTTATGGCGTGGGTGATGAGTGGCTCAATGATGTGCAGGTGCGTGTGATCAGTACTCAGGTGAGGGAGTGCACTGTGATTGGCTGGTGACAGAACCTGGCCGATCTGTGACATTACCCCCCCTCTCCACGTCGTGGTGGTCTACCTCTCCGACGTCGTGGTGGTCTACCTCTCCCGCTGGGTGCTGGATGTTCCGGATGGCTGGAATGAAACACTTCGAGCAAGGCAGGATCTAGTACATCGTCTCTGGGGACCCAAGATCTCTCCTCTGGGCCGTAGCCCTCCCAGTCTACAAGATTCTCCAGATGACCACCACGGCGCCGGGAGTCCAAGATCTCCTTGACTTGGTAGATGGCACCGTCCTCCAGGATCAATGGGAGAGGGGGTTCCTCCGTCCAGACCTTCTGTCCCTTCTGTCTGTTGGTACTGGGGAACTTCGGACCTTCGAAGGTCGGCTGTCATCTTGCGCCTACGCACTGCTCGCTGGAGATGGTGGTGAGCATCATCCCAGACCCTCTCGCTCTCTTGGAACCAGTAGTCTACTGATGGTACATCTGATGGTTCCCCAGACCAGGGGAACAGGGGTGGCTGGTATCAGAGTACGCACTGGAACGGAGTCAAACTGGTGGCAGGTTGGCGCAGGGAGTTCTGGGCGTACTCGGCCCAGCCAATGAACTGGTTCCAAGAGTCCTGGTGGCCATGGCAGAAGGTTTGAAGGAATTGTCTTACTTCCTGGATCTTTCTTTCTGTTTGCCCGTTCGTCTGGGGATGGTATCCCGAGGACAGACTGAGAAACGATATCCTCAGGGATGCCATAATATCGGAAGATGTGGTTGAACATAAATTCCACGGTCTCCATAGCTGTGGGTAAGCCTTTAAGGGGAAGAAGACGACATGACTTAGAAAATCGATCAACGACCACAAGGATGCATGTATTACCATCGGAGGCAGGTAGGTCAGTGACAAAGTCAACTCCTAGGTGCGACTAGGGCCGATTGGGAATGGGCAGAGGAAGTAGCTTGCCTGCTGGTAAGTGCCGTGGACTTTTGGACATGGCACAGTCTACACAGCCTTGGACAAACCTTCTTACATCTCTAGCAATGTTGGGCCACCAGAAGCGATCTTTTAGCAACGAGAGGGTGTTGTTGGCCCCTGGGTGGCCAGTGCCCAGAAATGCATGAACTGACTGAATGAGAGATGTACGTTGAGCCTTGGGAACATACTGCAAGCTGGGTGGACAGCCCGGCGGAGTGGCCGTGGAAGCATTGGAGGAGGAGAACGGACTTGAGTTCCACTGAATGGGACTTACGATGATCTTCTCGGGGAGGTTGGGTTCTGGTTCCTCAATGATTTCTTCCTTGGAGTCATGGAGGCGAGACAGGGCGTCGGCTTTCACATTCTTGGGACCTGGACGGTAAGGAATCGTGAAGTTAAAGCATGTGAAAAAGAGGGCCCATCGGGCTTGGCGAGGGTCAAGTCTTTTGGCTTCTCTCAGGTATTGCAGATTCTTGTGATCGGTAAGAACTGTGAAGGGATATTGCGCACCCTCCAACCAATGCCTCCTCTCTTCTAAGGCCATTTTGATGGCGAAAAGTTCTCTGTTACCGATGTCGTAGTTTCTTTCCGCTGGGCTGAGCTTGCAAGAGAAGAAGGCACATGTATGGAGCTTAGTTGTTGTCCCCTGCTGCTGGGAGAGTATGGCATCAACCCCTGAGGTGGACGCATCAACCTTGACAATGAATGGTTTACTGGGGTCTGGGTGTACAAGGACTGGGGCATTCGTGAACGCTTCCTTGAGCCTTTTCGAAGGCGTCGGTGGTGGCTGGGGTCCAGGTGAGTGATTTGGGTTTGTTGCCGAGCAGGTTGGTTAATGGGCTGGTGATGGCACTGTAGTTGTGGATGAAACGACGGTAAAAGTTGGTGAATCCCAGGAAACATTGCAATTCCTTTATGGTGCCAGGGGTGGGCCATTTCCGAATGGCGTCCACCTTCCCCTCGTCCATCTGGATGCCACCGCTGTTGATGTTATATCCAAGGAACTGCACTGAGGACTGATGGAAAGAACACTTCTCTGCCTTGAGGAACAGGTGGAAGTCTCTCAGGCATTTCAGGACCTCCGCAACGTGGCGACGATGTTCGGCCATGCTCCGGGAGTAGATGAGGATGTCATCTATGTAGACCAGCACGAACTTATGGAGATACTCCCGGAGCACCTCATGCATGAAGTCTTGAAATACGGAGGGGGTGTTGACAAGGCCATAGGGCATGACAAGATATTCATAGTGGCCGGTAGGGGTCACAAAAGCCGTCTACCCACTCGTCCCCCTCACGTATTCGGATGAGGTTATGGGTGCTGCGGAGGTCCAAGTTGGTGAACACGGTGGCTCCGTGAAGATGTTCTAACGCTGCTGGGACGAGAGGAAGGGGATAATGGAATTGAACCGTTATTTTGTTCAGGGCTTGGTAATCAATACAAGGTCGTAACCCTCCGTTCTTCTTGGCAACAAAGAAGAAGCTTGAAGCAGCAGAGGATGTGGAAGGGCGGATATAACCTTGTTTGAGTGCCTCCTCAATATACTCCTCCATGGCCTTCTGCTCTGATATGGAGAGTGGGTAAATTTTCCCACAGGGCACTGGCTCACCCAGTAAGAGGTTTATTGCGCAGTCCCATGGTCGGTGTGGAGGCAACTGGGAGGCTTTCTGGGGGCAGAACACGTCGCTGAAGTGGGAGTAACAGGCTGGGATGTCTACAGATAGCTTCTCCGGAGGGCTTTCAATGGAAGTGGAGTGCATGGCGATAGTCTTGACTGGAGGGTTTAGGTGTATTCGGAAAACAATCGGGAAAGCATTGGTTACCCCACTTCAGGACCTCACCAGTATGCCAAGAAATATTGGGCTCGTGTTGAACAAACCAGGGCCGTCCGAGAATGATATCGGCTGTGGAACCCTCCAGAACCAGTAGGTGGATGTCCTCTTCATGCAGTAACCCAATTTTCAGGTGTACGGGGCCAGCACTGTGACTTACACTCTGCGACAGATTGGAGTGCCTGTTACCGATTTTACTTGGTAATTTGTCTTTGTGGCTGTGGTTGGGAGGTTGAGCTGACGATAGAAGCCATCCTAAATTTAGAAAATTGGGAATATATGGTCAATCCTGCTAGGTACCAGCTCAAAAGAGTAATTAAAAACAGTATTAAAACAAATCTTTGGAAAATTGTAGGAAAATTATCAGTTAAAAGCAAAGCAGACAAACAATGGCAAAAGACTTGACACAGATAATAAAAGTAGAGGATATTACGATATTCAATAGTCTATGTAGTAGCCTACTACTAAAATGTAAGGACAAATCAATGAAGCCTTCAGATGATAGGGAAACATGATTCTGGTCAGTGTGATAAGTGTGGACTTCCAGAAACTGTAGAGCAAGTATTAATTAATTGTAAGGTGTATGAAAGAGAAAGAATTCTGTTTTTTTTTTTTATTATTTAATTTATGTTAGAATAAACTCTTTTACTTTGCAGAATATACTAAGCAGATCCTACAAATGTGTATGAAGCTCTTTTGATTTTTTTTTTAAATTTATATATTTTTTTAAAGCAACAAAGTTATATAAGGCAAGGCACGTTTATTTATATAGCACATTTCATACACAGTGGTAATTCAAAGTGCTTTACATAAAAGAAAGTGAAATAGTCATTAAAAATAATAATCACAGCAATAAAAACGAATAAAGGAATTAAAAATAATAATAAAAACAAGGAATTTTAAAATGATATAGAAATTGATTTAAAATTAATTTAAAACAGTTAAGAATAGAAAGGATTATACATAAAATGTAATGCAGTCAGTTCGGACACAGCACATTGCTCATTTAACAAATGCACAGCTAAAAAGATGAGTTTTGAGTCTGGCTTTAAATGTGGCTAGTGTTTTAGCACATCTGATCTCTTCTGGAAGCTAGTTCCAACTGTGCACGGCATAATAGCTAAAAGCGGACTCCCCTTGTTTTGTGTGAACGCTTGGTATTTCTAACTGACTCGATCCTAACAATCTGAGTGGTCTGTTAGGTTTATATTCAGTAAGCATATCAGCAATGTATTTAGGTGCTAGGCCATTGGGTGACTTATAAATGAGTAAAAGTACTTTAAAATCAATCCTAAATGTAACTGGAAGCCAGTGGACTGGTGTGATATTGTCACGAATCTGGTCTATGAACTTCTGTTAACTCACCACCAGAGGTCACTCGCTCACCACATTGACTCTTGCACTACACTACTGTTGCACTTCACCATCGGACTACAATTCCCATCATCCGTTGCACTGATGACACACAGCTGTCACCAATCTCACATTGCTCTGATTACACAGCTGATCACACAATCACACACGCTTTATAAGCCTTGGACTTCCTCTCTGTCATGGCTGAGTATTGTTCTGCATATAACACTCTCCTTTCTTGAGTTTTTGCCTTTTTTGCTGTTTGTTTAGCCACTGCATTGTTTAGCCATCTTACCACAAATGGTTGCGCATCTGTTTTTAACGGGCCGATTTGGGATCCGCCCACGGGCGCCTGATCCAATCGGATTCTTCCTGTGGGGTGTTTGATCCAATCGCAAGTGTTTCTGTGGGGCGTTTGATCCAATCGCAAGTGTTTCTGTGGGGCGGAGCCCCGCCCTGCACAGCTGCGTGTTGTACATACATTATCTTGTTCAGTTGTTTTGTGACATGAACAAAATTATGAACAACAAACTTCTATTCGTATTGTAATCATGCATCGATGAAAGCAGATCATCTTCATTCATACCACAACATTATTCATGAAATTATCTTTCGTCCGGCACCAAACATTAGGCATTTGACATGCACAAAAATACATATATCCTTTGTATTCATTACGCGGTTACAGTCATAGATGAAATGATCCTAAATTCTAAATAAACACATCGAGCATGTGACCTGAACATCTAGTGATCAGTTAAGTTATACATTCTGGAAAAAGATTACCATAAGTTCAAAATAACGCAACAAGCTTATAAATGTCACAAACACATCCTTTAATATATATGTTGTAAATATATGGTATATAGTGTTTTTGTTTTCGAGTATAATTTCAGTCGCAGAAACTTAGTATAACTCGTTCCCTTTTAAAAATGTCTTTAAGCAAAGCTGTGGCTCTCTCTCTCTTTGTCTGTTTTAGAGAACGCAACAGAAAAGGCGCATTCCTTTCTTGGGCGAAACGCGAGGTCATAATGTCACTTATTTTGGAAAGTCTGGAGTGGTCTTTGGTTCGAGTCGGCTGTAAAAACGTCATTTTCAGCTGATACCACCCTTGAATTACTGCGTGAATGTCAGGGAGTATCGAGAGAGTCCACGTTAGAACCTTTTTTTCCTTCAGACGCCGAAGTCTTTATTTATGATAAAAACCAGCCAGGCGCTTAAAATTTTATTCTTGAAAGACATCCAGATGTGACTGTCCCATATATCCCGAGTTTATGGTCTCAGGAGATACGAGGAGGGGGGGGGGGGGGGGGGGGGGATTTCAGAGCGATGGGCTGTCTGTTGAGTTAGGTGTGTGTGTTCTGTTAGGACCCAAGCACTACACCTTGTTTATCTAAAAGTGCTCTTTTCCTTTAAACCTAGCCAAAAAGCCACATGTGATAACTCTGAAACACAGTAGACTGTCATTATATGCATTTATAGTGTAATTACTACATTTTTGTGTCAATTCATGTTCATATTTATCACAAACAATGCGCTGTCACTTTAATTCTGACACAGTTATGATCTGTTTTGGTTTAGTTATGTCTCTGTCTACCGTCCTAGTTTATCCCATGATTATTAGTTAATTTGCTTCACACCTGTTTCTGTTCTTCCTTGATTACGTTCAGCCTTTAAAGCATGTGTTCTCCCCTGTTTAGTTTGTCTGCTATTGTATGTGTTACACCATTCCGGTCGTCTTGAGTAAAGCTTATTGTTTGATATACTTGCCTGCCTTGTCCTGTTTTGCCTTCTTGGGAGCTCACGTAACAGAATAGCAGACCGAAACAGTTTACTTAGCGGCATTTTTCTTTTGTTTATTTTTGTTTTCTCCCTCTCCCTGTATGGATCTTCCCGCCGTCCAACTCCTGTGCCTGGAGCAGAAGGACCGTTCGCTGGTGGAACACACGAGGAACTTTATCGATCTGGCATGCCTTACACACTTCCTGGACCGCCTGCTCTGTGTATTCTACATCACCAACCTGAGCGAGCAGTGTAAGGCACGCCTACCAGCGAACGGTCCCAAAGAGAATTTCGCCGCTTGCGTGGAGTGGGTGCTGGAGAATAATGGACTGTTTTTCTCCGTTGGCCCTGCTGAGGACAGCTCCAGCCCCACTCCCGATCCAGAGCCCAGCCAGCCCTCACCATCTCGCTGCACGGAGAGTTCGTCAGAGCCCACCGCAGTTACAGAGCCTGAGCCGGCCGCAAGGATAGAGCCGTCACCGCAGAAAGTGACAGAGCCACTCATTGCCCCGGAAACTGTATTCGATGCGACTGACCAGGTGTGTGAGCCGGCAACATCATGCGTTGTGGGAGTCTTAGTGGAGATTGAGGGAATGGATGAATCCCCAGCCCACACTTCCACCACTGAGGGTGAGCAGCAGCTGGTTTCTGGAGACCTTTTTGAGGAACTGTTGGACATCTTCGAAGAGAGATCTTATTGATTGGTTTGAGGAGGTATTACCCAATCCTGAATCTCCTGTGTCTCCGCTGGTTCCGTCCTGTACCCCTTCCTCAGCCAGCTCCTCGAATGTCTTGAAGGTCCCTCCCAGCCTCCCTCTCCCGCCTCCTCTATACCAGTCAGCCAGTCCATCAGTCCTCCCTCAGCTGCCTCAGGAAGGCCCCTCAGCTCACCCTCAGCACGCCATGTCCGGTGGATCGGTTGAGCTTCGGGTCTCCCTGCGACCAGCTACCTCGGGGTTGGAGGATCCCCAGTCCTCGCCTCCAGCCTGCGAGACCCAGACTCCACCTCAGCCCTCCGATCCATCGGCTCCACCTTGGCTCTTGGCTCCCTCGTCTCCACCGTGGCCCCTCATTCCACCAGCTCCGCCGAGCTCCCTCGTCCCTCCGGCTCCGCCTTGGTCAGTCGTCTCCCTGACTACTCCACGGAACTCCACTCCTCCGGCTTCGCTTCATCCCTCCGTTCCTCTGGCTCCGTCGGGTTTCTCCCTCCCTCCGGCTCCACCTTCATCCTCGGTCACTCCGGCTCCACCGCGTCATTCGGGATCCCAGCCTCCACCTCACTCACCTGAGCCGCCGGCTCCGCCTTGGCCCTCCGGTCCCTCGGTGTCACCCTGGCTCTGCGGCTGCTCAGCTCCATCCTGGGCTCCTACTCCACATGCGTCATCTCCGTCAGTCGGCCCCCTGGTGTCGGTGGTCCCATCCCCACCATGGCTCCTCCCGCCGTCGACTCCGCCATGGGCTGCCATCCTGACTGGCCTCTGGACTGCCATCTGGCTCCTCCTGCTCCGGGCTCCTCCCTGGCTCCTCCCACCCTCCACTCCCCCTTGGACTCATGTTTTGGACTATTTTGGTTTGTTCCTCTTGTCCATTGCCCGGCTCCCTCCTACTCCATGCCCGCCTCCTGAACCCCCACCCTCCCTCCTCCGGTGGTTTATGTTTTTCGGCGTGAGGATACGCCGTTCCAGGAGGGGGCAAACTGTCACAGTTATGATCTGTTTTGGTTTAGTTATGTCTCTGTCTACCGTCCTAGTTTATCCCATGATTATTAGTTAATTAGCTTCACACCTGTTTCTGTTCTTCCTTGATTACGTTCAGCCTTTAAAGCCCCCTGTTTAGTTTGTCTGCCATTGTATGTTACACCATTCTGGTCGTCTTGAGTAAAGCTTATTGTTTGATATACCTGCCTGCCTTGTCCTGTTTTGCCTTCTTGGGAGCTCACGTAACAAATTCAGTGCATGCAGTAAGCCTACAGCAAAGACTCTGTGCGGAAACGATCACTGACGCATCACTCCTGAACGCACTGCCAGACTGCAAACGCTCTGATGATGAGCGCAGAAAAATACGCACCGCAAATGGAGTAATATGAACCTGGCATTATGTAGCCTATGTGTGCTGCGAGTGTGCATGAGTGCACGGTCTCCAGGAAAGCGCTGAATGGTTAAACACTGGCAAGAATTAGCAAGAAAAGCAATTTATAAACATTAGTAACGATGCGACGCTGCTGTCACAGAAAGGCCAGGCTCTTCCCTCAGTCAACTACCACGATCCACTTCACCTGAGTTCTAATCACGCGCACCTCCACCCCATCACCACTGTCATCAAGAACCACATAAGAGCACTCACCACAGTTCACTCAGTTGTCCGATCTCGTTCATGCAACGTGGACTCTCTCCCAACGGACTCCGTATGTTGAGTATTACCTCTGAAATCCTTACCTGTTTGTACTTACCTCCTGTTCTCCTCCTCGTGTCTTCCTCGTCTCCAGATCGTCCAACGCTGTGGTGGATACTCCTGCCTCCCGGTGCTCCAAGCTCTCTCTACGTCACGCTCCTGTTTACGACAAAGCCACAATCAGAATCACGTCACGTTACCAGCAAGATATCTGAAGATCACGAACTCACCTCTTCACCTTAACATTCTTCACTGTTGCACTGAACCTGTAAATAAACTCACTGTGTTTTACACCTACCTCCGTGACCGGCAGTTTACGTAACAGCTGCCTCTATATGCAGCGTGCAGCTGGCTTATAATGCAGATGCGATGTGATTTGAAGCCATTTGCGCATTTTGAGAGGGAAAGTGTGCGCGGCGATTCACACAGGCTGTTTATGAAATGATGTCTCACAGAACGTTTCAAATTACTTTATATGTTATTTAATGAATAAATAGGAATTGTACCTCACCTTCAGCATTATAATTATTTCACCCGCGTGAGACAGAGACGGTGCTGCTGTATGTCATGCTAATCCTCTCACGGCATGCGCGTCAGGTAGAGATCAGTTTTTTGAGATCGGCCTTTTTAGAGACCGCCGATCAAACATCCCAAAGCGTTTATGGCCGATAATGATCGGTACCCGATCAATCGGAGCACCCCTACAAAATATCTTATTATCATTATAGATAAAACCCCAGAAAATATTGAGATATTATTTTTTGTCAATATTGCACATCCCTAATAGGCAGCTGCTTTGAGTCGTTCCTGTATTTCTATTTACATGTTATTGAAGTAGGGCTGTGCAAATAATCGAATGCAATGATCATGTGCATCTAGTCAGTAAAGCCGGTTCTGTGATTAGTAGTAAATCTACTTCACATGCTTTCAGATGGAGCGGCATTTACTTCACAGAGCCATAGTTCACTGACAAGCTATGCAATATCGCGTTCATAATCGCAGATGAATTGCATTCGATTTTGAACGTGATATTACATAGTTTATCAGCGAACTATGGCTCACGGACTATGGAAAAACAACTTTTATTCAGAATGGATGATGTACAGGTGCATCTAAAAAAAAAATGTAAATCATGAAAAAGTAATTTTTTTGTAACTTATTTCAAAAAGTGAAACTTTCATATTTTTTAGATTCATTACATGTAAAGTAAAACATTTCAAAAGTTGAAAATGAGCTGTAAGCTCTAATCATCAAAACAAAATAAACTTTTGAAATGTTTTACTTTACATGTAATGAATGTAAAATATAAGAAAGTTTAACTTTTTGAGATGAAAATGAACTTTTCCACGATATTCAAATTTTTTGAGATGCACCTGTATATCCTAGAAAGTATGCAAAGAGCACTCCCTTCATAATCTCTAAAAAGCTGTTACTCAGTTCTAAAATCTCAGTTCATCACAATCTCCACAAGTAATAAATTAAGCTGTCTACACTGCACAGTGAATATCTTATTTACATTGTGTCTGCATTATTATAATGACAGGGTCGTTGAGGCATTTGAAAAATATCGAGCAGACTCCAACTTAGACACCTCTGATTGGCTGTTGCATTCAAGAGGTCAGCATATGTTGACAAATGTCATTGTTTGGCTACACTGAAATAATGTGTCAGTCAAATGCGTGTGAAAATTGTGTTTGTGTCTATTGCAACAGTTGGCTTCCAATCATCATTGGTCCAATTAATTTTTATTAAGAAACAGGGGTGCAATGGATCAAAAAACTCACGGTTCGGATCGTTTCTCAGATCAGAGTCACGGATCGGATCATTTTTCGGATCAGCAAAAAAAAAAAAAAGACAAGACAAATAAACATAAGTTTTGTCTTTTTGTTTATTAACACTTTTAAATTATTAAATTAAAATATATCAAATCAACTTAAAGTGCATAATATCTTCTTTTTAACATAATTAATGAAAAACAACTTAAAGTGCAACATAAAAAGGCATATCTCCTTCCTTTAAACATGGACCAATGACCATTAATAAAAAACAACTTAAAGTGCAACATAAGAAGGCACATCATCTCCCTTGAAACATGGATAGTGAAATAAAGCCTATGTCCACATCATCAAAGAAGAATAAAAGAAAGACAGCAAAGCATACCTGAGCTTATAATTTCAAATTCTTTTTCAAAAAGACAAGGATGTCTACATTGTCTGGGGAGAGTGTGGACCTCTTTGCAGTCACTATGTCACCTGCTGTTGAGAACACTCTCTCGGAAGGAACTGAAGAGCCTGGCACAGCGAGATAGCATCTTGCCATCTTGGCAATATGAGGGTATTTACACTCATTGCTTTTCCACCATGTCAGTGGATCACCATCCACTGTAATGCTGCTTGCTGCCAGGTAGGATGCCACCTCCTCTTTGATGATGTCAGCAGGAGTCTTGCTGTCCATGTCTTTGCTGGCAAAGGTCTCTCCAAAAAGCTCTGCCATCGCCGACTTCTTTTGTGGAGGAGATGTGTCCAAGTTTGCTCCTGTTGGCTCTGCAGCTTGACCCTGCAGAAAAAAATTTCAAGTTTCATAGACATGAAAATGTGGCAATAACATTTAATAAAAGCCATTATTACAGAAAATAAAAAATGTATTTAGATTTAAATTTATAATTTTTAAATAATATTAGTTTTCTTTACCTCTTCACAGTCTTCAGTGCTCAGACTGCTCACAATCTCAGTGGTGAGGTCACTGTATGTCCTCTGGCGTAGGGCAGGGTCCATGTGAGACAGGGACTTGAACCTCGGATCCAGGGCAGTAGATCTGTGAAGGTAGTCCTGTAGAGTAGGGGGTGAAGTGTATCTGGGCTTCATGTCCTCTCTAATGGCAGTCTTGACATCTCGAGTGATGGTGCTGTCTTCCACACTTGGAGCCATGGATTGTAGAATCCTTGTTTTCAGCGGCAGGATCATTGACACAGATGGTGAAGTTTCAGTGCTGAGCAGAGATGTAACAGTTTTGAGGGGTTTAAGCACCTGGAGGACCTCCTCTGCCACTCTCACATCATCATCAGACAGGGTGATGATGTCTTTGACATTTTTCTTCAGGGTCTTGTCGGTCAATGCAGAGTATATAGCTGCCTGCTGCTCCAGATAATGCTCCAACATATCATAAGTGGAGTTCCACCTTGTTGGGACATCATGTATGAGCTTATGAGTAGGCAGCTTTAGCATTTCTTGCTTTGTCTTAAGCACATGAGCAGCTGTTGTGCTTCGGTGGAAGTAGGAAACCACCTTCCTGATCCTCCCAAGGAGGCGGTCCATCCTATTGACTGAGATTCCCTTCTGTGATGCCAAATTCACTGCATGTGCAAAGCAACCTATCTGTGGGCCCAGTCCTGCCTCATTCACAGCATTTATTTGATTTTTGGCATTATCAGTTGTGACTGGGATATTAGTACTGGGCCTCTTTATCTTCCATTCCTCCACTGCTTGTGTCAGTACCTGCGCAAGATGAGTGCCTGTGTGACTCTCGTAGAGGGGGGCGTGTCTGCAGCACCAGACTTCTCATCTCCCAGTCTGCTGTGATGAAGTGAGCGGTTATCGTCACATAGCTCTCCGTTCCCCTGGACGTCCACCCGTCTGTCGTGAGCGCAACTGAGGATGCTCGGGATAGTTCATCCACAACTTTTTTCTTCTCCTGCTCATAAAGATCTGGCACAATCTTTTCGCTGAAGTGGGTGCGCGACGGGATATTGTAACGTGACTCAAGCACTTTCAGCATGTGTTTAAAGCCCTCATTTTGCACAACCGAATATGGCCTCATGTCTGCACCTATAAACACACCGATAGCGTTTGTGATGGCTTTAGCCCGGTCTGATTGTGCAACAAGGGGCTGCTTAAATGCCGCGGTGATAAGCGGTTGTTGAGCAGCCTTCGTTTTCACTCCTGTCAGTGAAACACCGGGGTGATGTCGCTTCAAATGCGTGGCCATGCTTGATGTGTTTCCACTGTCATATGGCTTTCTTGTGCCACAGTGCCTACACACTGTCACGGTTTTATCCACTAACCTCTTTCCTTCATCATTATATTTGACAGGGAAGCCAAAATGCTCCCATACAGGGGATTTAAATGACGCGGGGCGTTCAAGCTCCTCCGTTCCTCCGCTCGCCATGACCACGCTTGTGTGTGGACTGAACATGCGCACTTTTTTTTTTCATAAATCAATCCGCGGATCACATGTGTGCCGAACCGAAGATATTGATCCGAACGGATCACGGATCAATGATGATCCGTTGCACCACTATTAAGAAAATAAAGTTATAGCATCATAAAGAATTAACATATAACCAGACTTATTTGTGACTTAAGTGCAGAGGACGGATTCAATGATGGCAGAGTAGAATTGTTTCAGCAGCTTCTGTGGCAGGTTGAACTTCCTCAGCTGCCAAAGGAAGTACAACCTCTGCTGGGCCTTTTTCACAATGGACTCAATGTGAATGTCCCACTTCAGGTCCTGGGAGATGGTGGTGCCCAGGAATCTGAAAGACTCCACTGCAGCCACAGTGCTGTCCATGATGATGAGTGGGGGGAGAGCACGGGGGTTTCTCCTGAAGTCCACTATCATCTCTACAGTTTTGAGCGTGTTTAGCTCCAGGTTGTTGTGACTGCACCAGACAGCCAGCTGCTCAACCTCTTGTCTGTAAGCAGACTCGTCGCTGTCCTGGATGAGGCCGATGACTATAGTGTCATCTGCAAACTTCAGGAGTTTGACAGAGAGGTATTTAGATAGGTCAGTCATTTGTGTAGAGGGAGAATAGCAGTGGCTAGAGAATGCAGCCCTGAGAAGCTCAAGTGTTGATGGTGTGAATGTTGGATGCGAGTTCTCCCAGCCTCACTAGCTGCTGTCTGTCTGTCAGAAAGCTGGTGATCCACTGACAGATGGAAGTGGGTACAGAGAGTTGTGTCAGTTTATTCAGAAGGGTATCTGGGATGATGGTGTTGAAAGCAGAGCTGAAGACCACAAACAGGATCCTTGCCTAAGTCCCTAAAACATATTACATTGCAGAAACATATTAAACACTGGAATAATGACTCAAAATGTCATTATTTTGAGCCAGGCAGTGATAAATATAAATGAAGGAAAGGAACTGTGTGTAATGACCCACAAAAAGACTCTGATAAAGATAAAATTGAACCAAATTTGTAATACCTGTAAGTGAGGCACAAATGGCTCAATGAGGAAGTTCTTTAATATCCCTTTCGCATTCCCAATCTGAGGAACAGAAAAAAAACACTTTCCATCAAATAAGTCCTTAGAATCATGTAACTGCATTTATTTAAATTCCTAGGAGCCACAATATAAATTTTAATATTTGGCTTACCGATACATTTTTTTCTTTTCAGTGTTATGAAGTAACAAAAGCACTGTCAGTGCAGGACAGTACAATACTGGCTAATTTGTTTATTTAAATGCATTTCATTAAAATATCTGGATTAAGTTGTCTGAGATTACAGTGTTATTTGTGTTCATTGGAAAAGGCAGATGTATTGATACAACTGGCTGGCAGCAGGCCAACAAAGTAATGACATGATCAATAAGGTTTTCGCTGATTATAGAGAATCTCTGAACCTTTGTAAGATCAAGGTTGTTGCATGATTCAGTTTTTTTTTTCGGTGTCAAAAGTTTTAATGTAAAGAGCAATTAATTTAATCTTTACCTGCAAAGTGGCTCTGCTGCATGGATTAAATGATTTAAATGTCTGCCAAAAAAAGTCACATCACATTTATATAAAGCATGTTTCAGTGTTTGTAGATACAGTGGAATAAACTGTTAGTTACCTGCTTGTAACATAAAAGCTAGGTATAGTGAAATTATATAATTAATAAACTTGAATGGCAAATAACACTCAGTCCAAGTATATACAAATATAAACTTTTATAAGGCCTACTGTGATTTCTGTCATCAGATGTGAATTCAGCCATTCCTGAACACCCTCAAGGTTCAGGTCTACTGCCACCAATCCCAGCTTCCCCCTACGTTTGATCACTTGATCTGGCTTCCCAACCAGCCTCTGCTTGGAGGGACAGACAAATATATTACACTGAAAACAATGCAGTATTATAGAACAGGAAACCAAGACATATTCTCACTTCTGTAAGCAGCCATGGGTGGTCTTGCGTAAGGCGGTCCCTGTCGGTCTCTGCAGTGAGGGTGGCAAAGCAGAAAAGGTTTTGCACGGCTGCTGTGGTGAAGATGTATTGGTACAGGAATTATTTTCCTGCCTGCTCAGAAATGGCCTTAGCAGACATCACGACCGATAATACTGCCTAGAAAGACAGGAAAATATTTAGGGCTTCTACAAACTTGAAACAAAGCTGAAAACGGCAAATCCACTGATTTCAATTAAAACGACGTGATTTCATTAGCGTCACTCATGATTGCTAAAAGGAGCTCATGAAAAAATTATTTAACTTAAAATTGTTATTAGTAGACGTCTAATAAATAGCCTCAAGCACTTTTTTTATTTTATGTTTTATATAAAAGTCTACCATACGGTTGAGCTGTCAGTCCATGGTAAATCTCAATTTAAATTCAGATAACTATTTCATGAGTTATTTTCCAATAATAAGCATTCCTTTAACTTTATTAGTATATTGGATACATTTCATAACCTTCAGGGTCCACAAAGTTAAAATATTATATTTAAGCATATATATATATATATATATATATATATATATATATATATAGCGGCAGGGTGGAAGAAACACGCAACAAGGATGGCTCAAAATAAATACCCCGGAGGGTGGATTTATTGACAAAGAGGGGTGTTGGGTGCAAAAAGGTGGCTGAGGTGCTGTGGTGCTCTTCTTGGTGCGTTTTCTTCCTAGGACGGTGCGTCTGTGTGGTGCTTGTGGCAGGGCAGGATCGTTCACTCGCTGGGATCTGCAATCGAGAAGAGGACGGCACATTAGTTCTCAGCTTGCTGGGAGATGTGTGTCTCCCCGACTCCTAGCCACGCACGGCTTATCTGGCCATGGGCTAACGAGCTTCAGGTGTGAGCGATCCAGCCGTGATGAGCAGGAGCAGGTGTTTCTCCTCTGTCTCCAGGGCAACGCTGATGAGTAATCAGATGCTCGTCACAATATATATATATATATATATATATATATATATATATATATATATAGCCGTATGCCAATATATATGTTTATATGATGTCCTTTACAGACATTTCAGCTGTATGGTCACGAATGTTTTAGGATAATTATGGTAAATAAAATTTTTTACATTTCTCATATATTTTACAATATTTCTGTTCTTTACCCCCCTACCCTATTCACAACAACATTATGGTTTTATCCCTACTTCCTTGATTGCTTGTTTGACGCTATTATCTGATGACTAACCAGCACCGTTCTCCCTTCTGTGTGACTGACTGAAGTTTGTAAACTGTTGCTGTCATTTGAAAACTGGAAATACCCATTAAGCACACTTCCATATTTGAGATCAGATTACAAAAAGAAAAAAAAATTTATTATCCTGCTTGACGTCTTAACCAATTGATGTGTTTGTTACTATATACTTCCTATAATTTCAAGTCAATCGGATCATTACACACTGAGATATGGGTCTCCATGTGTTCACTCTGTCTGGTGGACATTTTGAAAGCCGTCTGAAAACGTTCACCAAAAGAGGAGTCCCTTAAATGTGCTTTTTTGTTTAAGCCTTTATTTGGGGTAAGTTTCACTACATATTGTAAAATTACGAGATTAATGTTCAAACTTTTGCATATTATAACCTGAAACTTGAATGTGGGAAATAATTACTTTAGATCCAAAAGATAGATTTAGCAACATAGTGCAGATGCTACAGAACAGTTAGCTGACTAGATGTACAAGAATGTATGCTACGCTAATATATTACTTCACATGAATTATTGGCTTGTACCTTTACATCCATAATATTCTAAATTTACAGTTTATTGCTGGTCTGTCCGTTTACAGTGCTGTAATTTTGAAAGATTTCATATTTTAAGGTGAGCTGCACTACTATGAAAATCACACAGCTTCAGTGTGACATCAAGTATAATTTCATAGATATTGTTAATTGTTATTGTTCATATTAAAATATGCATGACCTTAATACATGAGCTACACTATTTATTTAGCAAAATTCCTGTAATTTTAATAAATATTACATGAAATTTATTAAAAATTGTTGCTGCTCCCATTAAGCTCAGTGTGCTCTCTTTAAGCTCTTTCACATTGAACGTCTATGTAAATACTTCATAAATAGACTTTACATATTAACTGATTGTTGTTACTTTAAGTTTATCGATTTGATATGGATTCTGTCAACTCAAATCTGCAGACTGGCTCTGATCTTTGGCAACAAGCATCAACTTCTCTAGACTGTAAATCTGGGGAAAATCGGGGCAAAAATCATGTAGTGTATTCCAGCCATAAGAGACTATAGGTAAGTTTACATCCATTTAAAAAGGTTTCATAATGAGGCTAGTTTCTGTGTTCATTCCCATGAATTAAATGTTTTATTGGTTTGTTTTATTACATTTTTGAATGTGTTACTTAGCTAAACGTGGACTAGTATAGATGTTGCAATGTGCTTAGATGACACTTCAATACGAATATATAACTGATCAAACTGAATGCCTTGTTGCTTGAATTTAGTGTTCTGTTTTTTTGTGATTGACTTTGTTAATTTGACTTTGTTAATTGACTTCATAAATTTGAAGACTGAATGTGAAATTATTGCAATATCAAAGTATATTTAAAATATATTTAAAAACTTTAATGTTAGGTGGGATTAATCGCAATTAATTTCAGAAAAATGTGCGATTAATTAGTTGTTTTTTTTAATCGATTGACAGCACTAGTTGAAAGGCATTTTTATTATTGAGAATTATTAAATTATTAAATTGGTATTGCTACCAATTACTGGAATTCAGGTATCACGGCTATACTAGTACATTAATTGTGTGATCAAAATGTCTCCTTTTTTGTAAGGGGTCTTATCCCATATATACAGGCTGATTAAACCTACCACCAAAGCTAATCACATGACACTGAAAATATTATTCAATTATCAATTGTATGGTAAAAGCACACAAACATGATTAACAGGTTTACAGTATTAAGTGATGTGTATTATACAAATTATGTTCATATAAGATTTTATAGTATGATTGACAGCACAAACAAAGACACTGACAAAAGGAGCCATAAAATGATACTCCGTTAATCAGTCCCACCATCAGGCATGTGATCAGCTAGAGACAAAAAAGAAGGAAAATCCGACCACACTCACAAGCCACGCCCCCAGAACTTATTAAAAATACATATTTTAGCACATTAAAAGATATATCTTATATTGTAAACATACATATTGTCCTGTAAAAAATAAAAAGCAGCATTTAATAATCATGATAACAATATAATATATTATAATAAAGTACTATAATATATTATAAAGTATGTAGAATTGTTATTATTATTAAAGTACCTACCAAAAGTTTGGAAACATTACAATTATTAATGATTTTGAAATAACTATCTTCTGCTCATCAAGGCTGAATTTATTTGATAAAAATAAAGTAAAAAAAAAAAAAATCTTGTACAATATTACAATGAAAGTTTTCAATTTTAATATATTATAAAATGTAATGCCATTCCTGATGCAAAGCAGAATTTTCTTCATCATTACCCCAGTTTTCAGTGTCACATAACCTTTTAGAAATCATTACAATTTATTTGACTCAAGAAACATTTCTGATTATTAGCAATGTTGAAAAAATTTTGCTGCTTCATATTTTGTGTGGAATTGGTGATACACTTTATTTTTCAGGATTTTTTGATAAATATAAAGTTTAATAAACTGCATTTATCAAATATATTAATTAAATTTGTTAATGCATTTAAATAATTTTAAACGTCTTCACTCACTTTTTATCACTTTCATGCATGATGAATTAAATTATTAATTTCTCTCTCTTTTTTTTAAATCTTATGGCACTTTTCCACTGCATGGTACGACTCGGCTCGGCTCGGTTCAGAACGGCACAGAACGGCTCAGTTCGGCTCGGTTTGTGTTTCCACTGCAGTTTAGTACCGCTTTAGAGTGGGCGGGATTATTCACATGTCGTTATAGTTGCGCCGCCTCTACTGCCTTGACTCCTGAAAAACTTTTTAATTCCGCGTCGCTCCATCAAACTCTCGCTAGATCCGCTCCTCGGCTATCACTGGTGGTGGATTTCAGGAGACAGAGCAGAGAACACACACCCATCACCATCGACATGACACCTGTGGAGCGAGTAAACAGCTTCAAATTCCTCGGTGTTCACATCACTGAGGATCTCACATGGTCCGCTCACACAGATGCAGTGCTGAAGAAGACACACCAACGCCTCTTCTTCCTGAGACGGCTGAGGAAGTTTGGAATGAGCCCCAGCATCCTCAGATCATTCTACACCTGCACTGTGGAGAGCATCCTGACCGGCTGCATCACCGCCTGGTTTGGAAACAGCACTGCTGGCAACCGCAAAGCTCTGCAAAGGGTCGTGCGAACTGCCCGTCACATTGTTGGAGGTGAGCTTCCCTCCCTCCAGGACATCTACACCAGGCGGTGTATAAAGAAAGCCCGGAGGATCATCAATGACTCCAGCCACCCGTCCCACAGACTGCTCTCTCTGCTGCCCTCAGGAAGACGTCTCCGCAGCATCCGATCCCGCACTAGCCGACTGAGGGATAGCTTTTTTCCTCAGGCTATCAGGCTAATGAACAGTCGAAATTAATACACCCTACAGCACACTCCCACTTTACAATATACCACGCACTGCACTTTAATTCCATACAGTTCAAACTGGACTACCAGTACACTACTGCACAAATACAACAATCTTTTTGCCAGCACTGGATACCATCCAATGCACATCCATGACATTTGCACATCCGGTTATATATAATCTGCTGCATCTTCGCATATTACTGTGTGTATATAACGTAGAATGTGTACTACATACTGTGTATAATGTGTATCGGTAACTGTATGTCTGTCTAATAGTACACTGTGTGTACTGAGTATATGTATGTGTATATTACACATTGTCATCTGTATAAGTCTGTACGTATGTATGGTAATGTCTATATGTAAATTGTTTCTGCAGTGTCTGGAGCACGCTCTCAAGAATTTCACTCACGAAGGCACATGTGCTGTGGTGATGTGACAATAAAAGTGATTTGATTTGATTTGATCACGAGAGGATCGTCTGTACTTCCTCAACAGACAACGAAACAGCCATTTTTGGTTGTTAAAAAAGGTGCGCCCATTCAAAACAGTTGCGTTCGATCCTTCTCTGGGTGTGCTGATTTAAATCTAGCGGGTCTGTTGTGTCTCATGCCGCAAGTTCAATGACGCTGGCACAGATGATTCTCTCCAGCCAATCAGTGACCAGCAGAGTTTACACGTCATGTTTTAGTAACGGTATGGCTCGCTTGGAACCTCGGCCGAGGTGGTACTAAAAAAGTACCAGGTACCAGGTACTGTACCCAGTGGAAAAGGCCTCAAAAGTGTGCCGTACTGAACTGTACCGTGCCGTACTATGCAGTGGTATCATTGTTTCCACAAAAATATTAAGCAGCAAAACTGTTTTTAACATTGATAATAATGAGAAATGTTTCTTGAACAGCAAATCAGCATATTAGAATGACTTCTGAAGGATTATGTGACACTGAAACTTCTTTGTAAACAACAACAGATTTATAAACGTTTCTAATGCAAATTAAAGCGGCTCAAACTAAGCGAATCAAAAGTAAAAACAGTACTGTAACAGCAGACATGTAGCGCCTCAGACTACAGCCTATTAATTACATCACAACCGTTGCAAATTTTATGACAGCACTAGCAATCTCAAATTCTCACCGCCATTCATAAAATGTCACCGGGTCGAGTAACACGTTTCAGCATAGATTCTACTCGCGTTTGGCGCTTTGAATCATTTGAACACTTTTAACTGTCCTGCACTCTCATATCCATTCCAACCATGATGTTTCTTTTCACAGTTTATTTCGGTAATAGCTTAAGGCCATTCGCATGGTTTCAAGCATCATGCAGTAACCAACCTACTCCAATCTATTTTTCAATCAAATTGACTTGTTTCGTGCCAGTAATTTGCCAAAATTTGGGGGAATTTTGTTTTCAATAATTAGTACATTTGCCATATTATGTATGACACTAGATCCACAATAGTCATACATCACAGAAAAAAAAGATGCAGAAAGCTTGTTATATGAATAACCAAGATCTGACAAACAATTTTTAAAAATACTTATTTTTGCTACATAGGCTACATACTATCACTTGCAGATGTATCATATATTACATTCTAAATTAAGTATAATAAATTAATGAACATCTATTTCTTATGAAACTTACCCTCTGCTACTTACCTCCTGTGTCTTCCTCCTGTGTGTTCCTCTCCTGCCAGATTGGGCGTCTCCGTGATCTGTGTGCTCCAGGAATCTCCCCCGTGCTGTCTGAACTCTGTACCTGTGGAAGAAAGGAACAGGCTCGTTAGACCACTCACCTCCTTCAAGCAACGTCTTCAGTATACAACCACTCACCTCCAGTCACCACTGCACTGCCTAAGTTACTCACCTGTTCAATAAACTCCATCTCTCTTTTACTAACATCTGTGTCCGGGGGCTTACATTACAGAAGATCGGACCAACACCGAATATGGATGAACGCAATCAATTCATCCTGTTAGCGAACTCCACGAGGGACCCTCTGGAGTATGTACAAGCATATGTACCGCTCGCCCTCGCCAGCTCCCTGGAAGGAAGGAGACTGTTCCTGCTTGGGATCAACCGTCATCAGCGGCTAGAGCTCCCCGACACCACCGGCCTCAACTGGAGAGAGACCGTAATTAGATTTGTGGAGAGTCTCCGACCTCGAGCCGGAACTTCGCCTGCGGCGATGAAGCTTTCGCCGTCCGAGGCGAACTACAAGTGCCCACGAGCCCGAAAGTGGGTTTCTAACAGCGCTGAAATTTTTGCCCCGTCGGTCTAGTTCTTCGCCTGAGACCACGGCCAGGAGTGCCGACCCCAAATCCAGTTCCCAGACTACGGCCAGGAGTGCCGATCCCGAACCCCGAGAATCCAGTTCTCCAGTCACGGCCAGGAGTGCCGATCCCGAACCCCGAGAATCCAGTTCTCCAGTCACGGCCAGGAGCGCCGGTCCTGAATCCCGAGAATTCATTTCTCAGCCCACGGCCAGGAGTGCCGATCCCGATCCCCGAGAGTCCGCGCTTCAAGAGCGCCCTTCTGTGTCTCCGCTGGTCCCGTCCAGCTCTCCTTCGTCTCCGCTGGTCCCGTCCAGCTCTCCTTCGTCTCCGCTGGTCCCGTCCAGCTCCCCCGCGTCTCCGATGGTCCTGTCCAGCTCTTCTGCATCTCCGCTGGTTCCGCCCAGCTCTCCTTCGTCTCCGCTGGCTCCATCCAGCTCCGCGCCTCCCGAGCGCCCTCAAGTATCCGCGCTGCAAGAGCGCCCTCAAGTATCCGCACTGCAAGAGCGCCCCATTGAATCCGTGCTGCAAGAGCGCCCCTTTGAATCCGCGCTGCAAGTGCGCCCCTTAGAATCCGCGCCTCCCGAGCGCCCTCAAGTGTCCGCGCTGCAAGAGCGCCCTCCTGCGTCTCCGCTGGTCCCGTCCAGCTCTCCTTCGTCTCCGCTGGTCCCGTCCAGCTCTCCTTCGTCTCTGCTGGTTCTGTCCAGCTCCGCGCCTCCCGTGCGCCCCCAAGAGTCCGCGCTGCAAGAGCGCCCCCAACTGTCCGCTCCTCCAGAGCGGACCCAAGTGTCCGCTCCTCCAGAGCGCCCCCTAGAGCCTGCTTCTCCTGAGTGCTCCACAGAGCCTGCTCCTCCAGTGTGGTCCCTAGTGGGGAGCATTCCAAAAGAAATTGGGGGGGGGGGGGGGGGGGGGGGGGCTATATTCCCCTGGCCGGCGTGGTCGGGCCTAGGGCCAAGGCCACAAGGTTCCCTGATCCGCCATGGCCATTCAAGCTCTCAGACTCACCATGGCCACCCGAGTCTCTTGATCCGCCACGGTCTCCCGGATCTCCAGTCCCGCCATGGCCTCCCGAGCACCCAGTCCCGCCATAGCCTCCCGAGCACTTAGCCCCGCCATGGCCTCCCAAGCACCCAGTCCCGCCATGGCCTCCCGAGCACCCAGTCCCGCCATGGTCTCCCGGATCTCCAGTCCCACCATGGCCTCCCGAGTCTCTAGATCCGCCATGGTCTCCCGAGCCTCCAGTCCCGCCATGGCCTCCTGAACCCTCCTTTCCGCTCTGGATGCCTTCCCTGTGTCTATGTCCTCCACCGACATCCAGGGCGCCCACCCCCCCTCCCCAGTATTTTTGTTAAGGCACGGGACGTGCCTTCCGGGAGGGGGAGGTAATGTCACAGAACGGTCCGTCTCCAGCATCTCGATCACTCTAACCTGCACCCTGTTAATTATCACGCTCACCTGCACCTCATCGCCACAGCAATCAACCCCAATATTTAAGCACACTCTACATTCACTCCAGAGTCCGATCTCGTAAACAACAAAGTGGACTTCTCTTCAGACATCGTCTCGTTGAGTATATTCTTATGAAACTTACCCTCTGCTACTTACCTCCTGTGTCTTCCTCCTGTGTGTTCCTCTCCTGCCAGATTGAGCGTCTCCGTGATCTGTGTGCTCCAGGAATCTCCCCCGTGCTGTCTGAACTCTGTACCTGTGGAAGAAAGGAACAGGCTCGTTAGACCACTCACCTCCTTCAAGCAACGTCTTCAGTATACAACCACTCACCTCCAGTCACCACTGCACTGCCTAAGTTACTCACCTGTTCAATAAACTCCATCTCTCTTTTACTAACATCTGTGTCCGGAGGCTTACATTACAGTGACAGAATGGAGAAAAAAACTTTGGGAGAAACCAGGCTCAGTCGGGGGACCAGTTCTCCTCTGGCCAGGATATTATTGTTTATTGTTTAAATGCACACATGCTATAAGCCTAGCTTAATCACAAATACAATGTATGCATATTACTCCTGTAATAAAATTAAATGTGAATATCCCACATTTCTGCCACAATACCATGGTGCAGTGAATGTTACTACAGTAAATTCATGGTAAATGATGGCGAGGTGTCGATTGAAAGGCCTTCTGACTGTCTCCTCCATTGCACACAGTGTTTATCCTGTTTGGCTTTAAACTAATGTTAGTTTAAATCACAGAGTCATTTGTGTTCATTGCTGAATTCAAGCGCTTCACATTGGATCTCACAGCGCGCGCACTCGCGTGACCGAGTAATCGCATCTGGTCCTGTAAAGCTCGTGCCGCAGCAGTTTTGAAATTTGATCCAAGCGGATAAACGGTCAATGTGGCACGATTAAAATGAGTCGAGCTGTTTCGTTCCACTTTTGGCGCATAAACATTATATTGAACATTTATCGAACTCTTCATATCGTTTTATCAAGAGAAATTGTTTCGCAATAATTATCGTTATCAAATTATCGCCCAGCCCTAATTTTTATATTTGTTTTTTCTATGTCCCTTGAACGGTTGTCCACCCAATCGTGTTGGGAAATCTGCCCATTTAAGAAAAGGCCATCCCTTTTAGTGACATCAGGACAACAGATTTTTTTGTCTCTTCAGTGGTGGGAATTTCAGCCGCTTAGGTGAATAAATTGGTGACTTTTCAATTGACAAATTTTCTTCGTATGAGTTTGCTTACTTGCTTTTCCCAAGCTTAACATGTCCACCCTGTCGGCATAAATATGCCAGAAGTGATTATACCAAATTCTCTTCAACAACCAGACTAAATGTTTAGCTAGTCACAGTTTGTTGTAAGCTAATATGTTAATTGAAGCATTCCAAAATCGTCGTTCCAAAATATCCACCCTGTCGGCCATTTAGACTCGATAGATTGGACAGACGCATGACAGGGTAGACTGAATGAAAATGAATGGGGAGGGGTCGGTATATCAATGTGATTGAGGATGTAATTATATTATTATTATATTATTTTTTTAGAAGTTGAATAAATGTTTCATTTTCATATTTTGTCATGCTTTTTGTATTCTGCATTGTCCACACCGTCATGTGCTGGTCCACCCTGTCATCTTGATATTTTTATAATTCAAATGAATAATTCAATATCTATATAATCCAGCGTGTTCAATAGCTAGGTGTGGGGGCAATAATATGCAAACAAAAACTGCATCCAAATATCACAGTTTTCTCCAAATAAGAAAAAATACATGTGTGAATTTTATGAGTTTCTTTAAAAACACATGGTTTACATAAAATCTTTTATGTATTTATGATTTGAAAGCAAACAAATAACCCTGTTTTGGAAAGGGGCATCATACCTTTCAGAAAATATCATTTGCATCCTAATTTTGCACTGAAAACGTATTTAACAGAAATATGTGTCCATGACAGGGTGGACATATCTTATGGTTTATGCTTCGAATAATGGCCCATAATTATCTAAAAAAAAATATGTGGGAGCTCAGCTAATACACTCACCTAAAGGATTATTAGGAACACCATACTAATACTGTGTTTGACCCCCTTTCGCCTTCAGAACTGCCTTAATTCTACGTGGCATTGATTCAATAAGGTGCTGAAAGCATTCTTTAGAAATGTTGGCCCATATTGATAGGATAGCATCTTGCAGTTGATGGAGATTTGTGGGATGCACATCCAGGGCACGAAGCTCCCGTTCCACCACATCCCAAAGATGCTCTATTGGGTTGAGATCTGGTGACTGTGGGGGCCATTTTAGTACAGTGAACTCATTGTCATGTTCAAGAAACCAATTTGAAATGATTCGAGCTTTGTGACATGGTGCATTATCCTGCTGGAAGTAGCCATCAGAGGATGGGTACATGGTGGTCATAAAGGGATGGACATGGTCAGAAGCAATGCTCAGGTAGGCCGTGGCATTTAAACGATGCCCAATTGGCACTAAGGGGCCTAAAGTATGCCAAGAAAACATCCCCCACACCATTACACCACCACCACCAGCCTGCACAGTGGTAACAAGGCATGATGGATCCATGTTCTCGTTCTGTTTACACCAAATTCTGACTCTACCATCTGAATGCCTCAACAGAAATCGAGACTCATCAGACCAGGCAACATTTTTCCAGTCTTCAACCGTCCAATTTTGGTGAGCTCGTGCAAATTGTAGCCTCTTTTTCCTATTTGTAGTGGAGATGAGTGGTACCCGGTGGGGTCTTCTGCTGTTGTAGCCCATCCGCCTCAAGGTTGTGCGTGTTGTGGCTTCACAAATGCTTTGCTGCATACCTTGGCTGTAACGAGTGGTTATTTCAGTCAAAGTTGCTCTTCTATCAGCTTGAATCAGTCAGCCCATTCTCCTCTGACCTCTAGCATCAACAAGGTATTTTCGCCCACAGGACTGCCGTATACTGGATGTTTTTCCCTTTTCACACCATTCTTTGTAAACCCTAGAAATGGTTGTGCGTGAAAATCCCAGTAACTGAGCAGATTGTGAAATACTCAGACCGGCCCGTCTGGCACCAACAACCATGCCACGCTCAAAATTGCTTAAATCACCTTTCTTTCCCATTCTGGCATTCAGTTTGGAGTTCAGGAGATTGTCTTGACCAGGACCACACCCCTAAATGCATTGAAGCAACTGCCATGTGATTGGTTGATTAGATAATTGCATTAATGAGAAATTGAACAGGTGTTCCTAATAATCCTTTAGGTGAGTGTATGTTTCTATAGTACTTGAGTGTCTACTATTTATGATATGACAAAACGAATGGGAAATTAAAACCAAAATGTTAGTCTGTTTGATGAAAAAATATTAAATGTATTTGCATTAAATGTGTTAAGAATCTGTACAACTGCAGCAGCGGAGGACTATTATTCTGCTGCGTGATACTGCGGAAGAACTGATGACAGCACGGTTTGATCTTCAGCTGACCAATCAGCAGAAAGGGGCATTTAATTCCCGCCCACATGTAGAAATCGAATATTCAAGTTGGAAAAAAATGAAAAAGGAGACTTTTTTTTTTTTTTTTCTACTTTCAATATTAAACTAGATAAAAAAAGTTCATCAAGACAAACTTTAGGTTGGCTTGAGAAAGCCTAGCCTTAAAGTTTAAAAGTTTAAAAGCCGTTGTAAAAGCTTGAAGTTTGAACATTTAGATGGATGGATTACATAGATATTGTTGCTAGCATGTTTTTAGCATGATTAGCAAGTCACCAGCAAGATACTAGCATGTCACTAGCATGATTAGCATGTTGCTAGCATGATAAACAAGTGACTAACATGTTGTTAGCATGACTAGCAAGTGACTAGCATGTTGCTAGCATGATTAGCATGTCGCTAGTATAGATAGATAGATAGATAGATAGATAGATAGATAGATAGATAGATAGATTAATTAGAAATAAGCATGTTATATGCATATGCAGGTTGGTAGCATGATTAGCAAGTCACTAGCATGTTGCTAGCATGACTAGCAAGTGACTAGCATGTCGATAGGATGTTTCTAGCATGATTAGCAAGTGACTAGCATGTTGCTAGCATGTTTCTAGCATGATTAGCAAGTTACTAGCATGTCACTAGCATGTTTCTAGCATGATTAGCAAGTTACTAGCATGTCACTAGCATGTTTCTAGCATGATTAGCAAATGACTAGCAGGTTGCTAGCATGATTAGCATGTTGCTAGCATGATTTGCAAGCTTCTAGCATATTGTTAGTATGTTTCTAGCATGATTAGCATGTCGCTAGGATAGATAGATTAATTAGAAATATTAGATAGATGAGTTTGAATGGATTAGAAATAGTACATAGAAGGGAAGTCTGATTGAGTCTAATGGGCTTCAGTTTGTTTACGTTTGAATTTTGACAGTTGGAGTTTGAATAGTCTTGGCTCATCTGAACATTCCATGAATGTAAGTCTATGGGATTTTTATGATTTTTAATATTCATTTTTATGAAAACTATAAGTCGGATCAGTTAGAAAAGATATAGCACACTAAGTGAGATCAGTCTGAAGAGCTGGGCTGAGTTTGGTGGTTCTAGCTTGAAAGCTCTAGGAGTAGATGTGTTCAGAAATTTGGCTAAGAAGAATCTGAACCACCCTCATGTTTCTATGACAATTCAGTCCGGAGATATCCCTTTGATCTCTTTCAATGGATGTCTATGGAACTTGTTGCTAAGGTGCTCTAAATGGTTGCTAGGGCGTGGCTTGATAGCTTCACAATGATTCTGAGAGATTGATTGGTCGTCTGAGTAAAATGAGCCCGCCCCCTTGTCTCTATGACACTGTGATCCAGAGCTATGTTCAATACAAAATCCCTATGCAATTTACCATAGTAGGTTAAACGCATGCATTTCATGGGCCGTCCCGCTCCATAGTAAGTCAATGGGGCAACTTTGGGCAGCTCCTGCCCCCCAGGGGTGCAACTTTTACCCCATTGTGAGGTATGTTCTTACAGAGCCTGCCAGCCTCTTCAAATGTGGCAAATCACAAGTTTCTGCGAAATCCTCGCTCTGAGCTATGATTCGTCAAAGTTTGTCGCAATGTTAAGTCAATGCGATTTTTGGGCCACTTTTTCGCCCCTGGGGCGAACACCGTACCCCCGATCGCTTATAAAAGTCATAGCACACCATTCCCGAATAATCCGCACGATTTGACGCCTCATTCATGGGTGTGTGACAAAAGCTGCGGGAGGAGTAGCGCGCCGAAATAACGGCGGAATAAAGAAGAAAATTAGATTAAAAAAAATTATAATAAGTATGCCGAATAACAATAGTGAGTGCTTCAAAAAAGCACCCACTAATAATAATAAGTATGAGCAATAACAATAGTGAGTGCTTCAAAAAAGCACCCACTAATAACAATAGTGAGTGCTTCAAAAAAGCACCCACTAATAATAAGAAGTTTATTAGGATTTCAGTAAGTTGGCTTTCTCAAGCCAACTTAATAAGTTTAAATAGCATTTCAGTAAGTTGGCTTTCTCAAGCCAACTTAACTAGATAAAAAAGTTTGTTGAGACAAACTTTAAGTTGACTTGAGAAAGCCGGACCAGAAAGTTTAAAAGAGTTTGAAAAGTTTTTAAAAAGTTAAAGAAGTTTAAAAAGTTTAAGTTTTAAAAGTTTTCAAAGTTTTTAGTTTGACGCTTTTCAGTCTGAAATAGTTTGAAGATTAACATAGTTTGAAAAGCTTAAAGTTTGATGATAGATAGATAGATAGATAGATAGACAGACAGACAGACAGACAGACAGACAGACAGACAGACAGATAGACAGATAGATAGATAGATAGATAGATAGATAGATAGATAGATAGATAGATAGATAGATAGATAGATAGATAGATAGATAGATAGCTGTAATGCCGAGTGATAACTTCTCTGTCTTTCGGACGGACAGAACAGCAGAGGCCGGTAAATCCAGGGGTGGAGGAGTATGTTTCATGATCAACAAGAAATGGTGTGATCCCAGGAATATCTCCATTCTGTCACGTTCCTGCTCGCCTCATCTGGAACATCTTTCCATTATTTGCCGCCCATTTTATCTGCCCCGGGAGTTTTCATCGATCATTGTTACTGCTGTGTACATTCCACCACAGGCGGACACCGGCTTGGCTTTGTCTAAGCTTCACGATGTGCTCAGCGGCTACATTAACAAACATCCTGACGCTGCCTTTATCATCGCGGGGGACTTTAACAACACACTGGATCATTGCTACACTCAGTTCAAGGATGCCTACAAAGCCCGCTCACTACCGGCTTTTGGCAAATCGGACCATGCCACAATTTTTCTAACACCGGAATACAAACAAAGGCTCGTTCAGGATCCCCCGGTGCAGAGAGTAGTGACGCGCTGGTCCTCCCACTCAGAGACTATGCTGCAGGCGGCGCTTGATGACGTCGACTGGGACATGTTCCGGGCGAGTTCTTCTGACGTCAGCGAGTTCACGGATGTAGCATTAAGTTTTGTAAACACGCTAACCGAGCAAGCTACAGAAACAATAACGATAAGGACATTCTCCAATCAGAAACCTTGGGTGGACAGAACAATCCGTGCCGCGGTTAACACACGCACTGTCGCTTACAATGAGGCTCTTCTGTCTGGGAATACGAGCGAGTACAAAGCATCGTGCTATGCTCTCCGACGCGCAGTAAGAGCCGCTAAACACAGATACAGAGAGAGAATTGAGTCTCATTTCCAGCTCAACGACTCTCGACGGATGTGGCAGGGACTGAGGACCATCTGTGACTTCGGAAACAAATCCTCCGCGGAGGTGAGAGCAGATCCGTTGCTGGCCGACGAGTTAAACATCTTCCACAGCCGCTTCGATGGCAACGGCGGCGGCGCGTCAGGAAGCAGCAGGCAGAGCAGCGATGATCCTGTAATCACCGTATCGGAGGATGAGGTTCGGAGAGCACTAAAGAAAGTGAACGTCAGGAAAGCAGCCGGACTTGATGGGATAACCGGCCGTGTTCTGAGGTCCTGCGCCGATCAGCTCGCTGGTTTGTTCACTTCCATTTTTAATGAGTCCCTTGCTACCTCCGTGGTTCCCACTTCATTCAAAAAATCCATCATTATCCCTGTGCCAAAGAACAATAAACCCTCTTGCCTGAATGACTATCGCCCAGTTGCCCTCACATCTATAGTCATGAAGGTTTTTGAGAGACTTGTAAAGAGCCACATCTGCTCATCCATCCCTGATACTTTGGACCCTCTTCAGTTTGCCTATCGCCCAAATAGATCCACGGACGATGCCATTTCTCACGTTCTCCACTCTTCCCTCACACACTTGGACAGCAACAATGGGAATTATGTAAGGCTGCTATTCATTGACTATAGCTCAGCTTTCAACACTATAGTCCCCATCAAGCTGGCATCTAAACTCACAGACCTCGGCCTAAACTCCTCACTCTGTGACTGGATTCAAGACTTCCTCACCGGCAGACCTCAAGTGGTGAAAGTTGGCCAGTTCACCTCAAACTCCATCACTCTGAACATAGGAGCCCCACAGGGCTGTGTCCTGAGTCCCCTGCTCTACTCTCTCTACACGCATGACTGCGTGTCCTCTCACAGCTCCACATCCATTGTCAAATTCGCTGATGACACTGTGGTTCTGGGCCTCATCTCCAACAACGATGAGACCGCATACTTGGATGAGGTAGAGAGACTCTCATCATGGTGCCAGGACAACTGTCTCTCTCTGAATGTGGGGAAAACTAAAGAGCTGATCATGGACTTTAGGAAGAGACAGCAGCAGCCCTACTCTCCTCTCAGGATCAGTGGGACCCCTGTGGAGAGGGTGAGTAGCTTCAAGTACCTCGGTGTAAACATCTCCGAGAACCTGACTTGGACTACACACATCCAAGCACAGGTTAAGAAAGCCAGGCAAAGACTGTACCATCTGCGACAGCTGAGGAAATTCAGGGTCTCACCAGCAATCCTGAAAACTTTCTATTCAGGGACCATAGAAAGTGTATTGACTCAGTGTATCTCAGTGTGGTATGGAAACAGCTCCAATCAGGACTGCAAAGCACTACAGAGAGTTGTGCGCTTAGCTGAGCGCATCTCCGGGTCTGCTCTCCCCTCTCTGCAGGACATCTACCTCAAACGCTGCAAAAACAGAGCTGTTAAAATCTTCAAGGACTCTAATCACCCCGGTAACCATCTATTCACTTTGCTTCCAATTGGTAAGCGCTTCCGTAGCCTGAAGGCAAAAACTGAGAGACTTAGGAGGAGCTTCTTCCCCCAGGCCATCAGGCTCCTAAACTCTAACTCGGTGTCATAATATCACTTGACTCCATGTAATATCACCATATCAATAAGTTATTCATAATTTTTCTCCATGTAAATATCATATATCAATAAGCTATTCATAATTTTTCTCTACCTCATATTGCTGCTATTCAAATACCCTGTACAACTTTTTGCACATTATTTTTTGCACATTCCTCTCATTACTATTTGTCAACAACATACTGACCTGCACATTTATATTTATATATATATATATATTTTTTTTTTATCTTATCTTATCTTTTATTTTATTTTATGTTTGTACTTCTTCTTAATATTTGTATTCTTTATAATTGCACTGTCCTTGGAGCGGACCTGACCTACATTTCACTGCTGGTTATACTCTGTATAATTGTGTATGTGACAAATAAAACTCTTGAATCTTGAATCTTGAGATAGATAGATAGATAGATAGATAGATAGATAGATAGATAGATAGATAGATAGATAGATAGATAGATAGATAGATAGATAGATAGATAGATAGATAGATAGATAGATAGATAGAGTCAGATGATAGATAGATAGATAGATAGATAGATAGATAGATAGATAGATAGATAGATAGATAGATAGATAGATAGAGTCAGATGACAGATAGATAGATAGATAGATAGATAGATAGATAGATAGATAGATAGATAGATAGATAGATAGATAGATAGATAGTGTAGCGGGCTGAAGAATCACACGACAGCTGCAGGTGCAGTAAATGCCCCGGAGGGGTGTTTATTCAAACAAACAAGTGTGGTGAGGTGGGTGCTAACGTGTCCGGTGCTCCAAGGCAGTGCCGCGTGATCCCTTCCTTTGGCCGTGGGTGCTTGCCGTGCAGTGGCGTGGTGTTTGAAGTGATGAGCCGATCGGTCACTAGCTGCTATCTGTGGGGTAGAGAGAGATTGGACACAAGCGTTAGTCACCATTCGTTGGGAGTCGTTGCTCACCGGCGTGTGTTGCAGAGAGGCTTTTGTAGCTCTCTGGTAACGAGTGTCAGCTGTGACCGATCAGCCCGTGATGACGGCGGCCAGGTGTTCCTCCTTCGTTTCCAGGGCGACGCTGATAGGTCCTCGGGACGCTTCTCACACTCCCCCCCCCTAAGCGACGTCCTGGTCCTGCGGGAAGGGGGGAGGACGGGGAACGAGGGAGGGGTAACCCTTGACAGACCTACGAAAGCTGTCCACAGCCGCGAGAGTCCGTCAGCGTTGGCATTGGCGGTCCCGGCCCGATGACGCACGTCAAAGTGGAAGTCCTGGAGCGCCAGGAACCAGCGAGTCACTCGGGCGTTGGTGTCCTTGGCCCGGGCCATCCACTGTAAAGGGGCATGGTCAGTAAAAAGGGTGAACTTTCTGCCGAGGAGGTAATACCTTAGCTCCAGGACTGCCCACTTGACGGCCAACGCTTCTTTCTCCACCGCGGCGTAGCGTTGTTCGGTCGGGGACAGCTTTCGGCTGATGTATAACACCGGGTGTTCCTCACCGTTTTGGACCTGGGAGAGGACGGCTCCCAACCCAGTGTTAGAGGCGTCGGTCTGTAGCAAGAAGGGGCGGTTAAAGTCAGGCGCGCGCAACACCGGTTCCGAGGTGAGCGCTGCCTTCACTCGACGAAACGCTTCTTCCTCAGTGGGTCCCCAGGAAACCTTCTCCGCCTGCCCCTTGTTGGTCAGGTCTGTCAAGGGGGCTGCTAAGGAGGAGAAGTTAGGAATAAAGCAGCGATAGTAGCCCGCCAGACCCAAAAAGGCTCGTACCTGTGTTTTTGAGGTGGGCCGTGGGGCCGAGAGAATCGCTGCCACTTTCGTCTCTTGAGGTCTAATCAGTCCACGGCCCACCCGGAAGCCGAGGTACTTGGCTTCAGGCAGAGCCAGGTGACATTTTTTTGGGTTGGCGGTAAGTCCAGCCCGACGTAGCTCCATAAGCACCCTCCGTAAGCGCTCCAGATGGTCTTCCCAGGTCTCCGAGTGAACCACGACGTCATCCAGGTAGGCGGCTGCATACTCCTGGTGGGGCCTTAGCAGGACATCCATCAACCTTTGGAACGTCGCGGGAGCCCCGTGAAGCCCGAAGGGGAGAACCCGGTACTGCCAGTGCCCAGATGGAGTGGAAAAGGCGGTCTTCGGTTTGGCTTGCTGCGACAAGGGTACTTGCCAATATCCCTTCGTGAGGTCCAGAGTGGTGATAAACCGGGCTCTCCCCAGACGATCCAGGAGTTCATCTACTCGTGGCATGGGGTAGCCATCGAACTCGGAGACCTCGTTGAGCCGGCGGAAGTCGTTACAAAAACGGAGGGTGCCATCTGGTTTTGGGACCATTACGATGGGGCTGGACCAAGGGCTGCGGGAGGGCTCAATCACTCCTAACTTCACCATCTCCTGTACGCCCTCCTCGATGGCACGTCGCCGAGCCTCAGGGATCCGGTAGGGACGCTGCCTGACGACGGTCCCGGGTGGTGTGCACACGTCATGCTCGAGGACGTTGGTCCGCCCGGGGAGTGAGGAGAACACATCCGAGAACTGACCGACCAGATGTTGAAGCTCCTTCTTCTGGGCGGCCGAGAGGTGGGAGCTGATATCCACAACCACGGGACTTGTGGCCGCCAACGCCGAGAGCTGGGTCCTAGTCCCAATCCAACGTTTCAGGAGATTGATGTGGTATATTTGTTCTTCTTTCCTCCTTCCAGGTTGGCGCACCCGGTAGGTGACCGGCCCTACACGCTCGGTGATGGTGTACGGACCCTGCCATTGGGCGAGGAACTTACAGGCGGTAGTCGGGACTAGGACAAGCACGTGGTCTCCCGGCTGGAACTCCCGTGGTTGGGCCGCCCGATCGTAACGACGTTTTTGGGCTTCTTGGGCCTTGACAAGGTGCTCTTTGACGAGGGGCATCACTCGGTCAATTTTCTCCCTCATGTCCCGGACGTGCTCAACGGTGGACCGATGGGCCGCGGGCTGCTGTTCCCAGGCCTCTTTGGCCACGTCGAGCAGGCCACGGGGTTGACGTCCAAAGAGGAGCTCAAAGGGGGTGAAACCGGTGGAGGCCTGGGGAACCTCTCGTATGCCGAAAAGGACATATGATATCATTTGGTCCCAATCACGGCGATCGTCAGCAGCCACGCGACGGAGCATCTGCTTCAACGTCTGGTTGAATCTTTCGACCAGCCTATCGGTCTGCGGATGGTACACTGTAGTGCGCAGTTGTTTCACTTTGAGGAGGCGACAAAGGTCAGCCATCATCCGGGACATGAATGGGGTGCCCTGGTCGGTCAGGATCTCCTTGGGGATGCCGACCCGGCTACTAAGCAGGAAGAGTTCCTGGGCAATTGCCTTCGCGGTGGCCTTTCGAAGGGGGATGGCTTCCGGGTAGCGGGTCGCATAGTCCACGATGACCAGGATGTGCTCGTGGCCCCGGGCAGACTTAGGCAGCGGTCCCACCAGATCCATCCCTATCCGCTCGAAGGGCACCTCGATTATGGGCAGCGGAATCAATGGCGAGGGGGGAGGGGCCCGTGGCGCCGTTCGCTGGCACACGGGGCACGCCTGGCAAAACCGTTTCACGTCCGCCTCCAGACCGGGCCAGTGGAAACGGTCCCTTATCCGTTGGGTGGTATTCTGCGCGCCCAGGTGACCAGCCATCGGATGGGAGTGGGCCAGCTCCATTATCGTCTCCACCTTTGAACGGGGCACCACCAAGAGTTGTACTTCCTCCCCCCTTCGCTGGGCAACGCAGTACAGCAGGCCGTTCTGGACCACAAAGTGAGGGGTTGGGTGCGGTGGTGGTTGACTTTCCTTGCCTTCAACCACCCTCACTTGGGCCCAGCAATGTTTGAGCCGATCGTCCCCGAGCTGCTCCTTTGCGAACGTTCCCCCTCTCCTGGCCTGTTGAAACACATCATAGAAGAGGTTAGAGGACTGGGAGGGGGACTCACCGTCTCTGGCGCTATCGGTCGTCATCAGGGCAGGTTGTCGCCGTCGGGGACCTCGGCTCAGCTTCCCTCGTCGGCGGTTCCCGGCTGGGCTGGCAGGCTGCGTAACGGCGGCGAGCAGTTGGTCGAACCCCGGCCAGTCCCGGCCGAGGAGGACGGGCACGGGCAGATCTTTCACGACCCCCACCTCTACGGGCCAGGTGCCCGGGCTAGCCGTGATGTAGATCTGACGGGCTGGAACGTGGCGGGTATCTCCGTGCACGCAGGTGATGGGAATCTGGGCCTTGGTGCCCGTCCTCGGGGGTAATACTGTTGGCTGGACCAAGCTCACCGCACTCCCGGAGTCCAGCAAGGCCTGGTACGTTCGGCCGTTGATCTTCACCCGCGCTTGCGGGGCTTCCGGCGGCAGCTCCTGGTGTACCACGCAACCCGCCAGCCAGGTTCTGCCAGGTGAACGCGGGGGATCCGTGGGCATCGGCTCATCCTGAATGCCGGGAACCGCGGGCCTGCTGATTGAGCGTTGGGTGCCCTCCGGCGCGCGTCGCTCCTGAAACACCCTCCGGGGAAAAGGCGGTGCTCGCTCCCCAGCCTCCCGTCGCTGCGTCGCTTCTGCCAGCTCGATGGCCTCCACTAGATCCCCGATGGTTTGCGGGTTCCGCATGCCGGCCGCCTGCCGAAGAGTGCGGGGGAGGGCCTGGAGAAAACGGTCCACAACCACTCGCTCGGCCACCTGAGCGGCGCTAGGATCTCCCGACAACAACCAGTGCTGGGAGAGGCGTGACAGTTCGGCTGCCTGGGCGCGGGCTGGCAACCGGCTATTGTACTCCCAGGCGTGGAACAGTTGGGCTGCTGCAATCGGGGACAAGCCGACGCGGGCCAGGATTTCCTTCCGTAGGTCGTCGTAGGAGTCCACGGAACTGGTTGGCAGCGAGAAGTAAGCCTGTTGCGGCTCTCCAGTCAATAGCGGCGCCAGGATCCGTGCCCACTCGTCCCTTGGCCAGTCTTCCCGCGTCGCGATGGCCTCGAACATCTGGAGGTAATGTTCTACATCGTCGTGGGCGGTCATCTTCGGCAGGAGACGGGTGGCTTGAACTCGGGGGTCGGGCAGCGGAACCCGCTGGGCAGCAGAAACGTGCAGAGCGGCGATCTCACGCTCCGTCTCTCCCTGTCGAGCGGCCATGTGCTCGACAATTTGTTGTTGACGGATGCTTACTTCGGTGAGATGCTTTAATAACTCTTCCATGGCTGGGGAGTAGCTGCCGCCTGTGCGTGACTGGGCGAGGAAAGACAAAGAGGGGAAAAAAATTAGTTGGGGTTGTCGTGACAGTCGGTGATTCTTCAGCAATCTGCCCGCATTCTCCACCAGTGTAGCGGGCTGAAGAATCACACGACAGCTGCAGGTGCAGTAAATGCCCCGGAGGGGTGTTTATTCAAACAAACAAGTGTGGTGAGGTGGGTGCTAACGTGTCCGGTGCTCCAAGGCAGTGCCGCGTGATCCCTTCCTTTGGCCGTGGGTGCTTGCCGTGCAGTGGCGTGGTGTTTGAAGTGATGGGCCGATCGGTCACTAGCTGCTATCTGTGGGGTAGAGAGAGATTGGACACAAGCGTTAGTCACCATTCGTGGGGAGTCGTTGCTCACCGGCGTGTGTTGCAGAGAGGCTTTTGTAGCTCTCTGGTAACGAGTGTCAGCTGTGACCGATCAGCCCGTGATGACGGCGGCCAGGTGTTCCTCCTTCGTTTCCAGGGCGACGCTGATAGGTGCTCGGGACGCTTCTCACAATAGATAGATAGATAGATAGATAGATAGATAGATGTCAGGAACACAGATACCAGTTCAGTCTAGGCAGCACCGCCCTAGAACACACGATGCAGTACACTTACCTCGGCCTGATCATCACTGCATCGGGGAGTTTCAGTATGGCAGTGAATGCTCTCAAAGATAAAGCTTGAAGAGCTCTATATGCAATCAAGAAAAAATTCCAAAATATTGAAATACCGCTTCCAATTTGGTGTAAAATCTTTGATAGTGTAATTCAGCCCATAGCGCTGTATGGAAGTGAGGTTTGGGGTCCACTCAGTGATCAGAGCTACACTAGATGGGACAGGCATCCAACAGAAGCCCTACACACAGAATTCTGCAAAATGATCCTAAAATTACAAAGAAGAACACCCAATAATGCATGTAGGGCAGAATTAGGCCGTTTCCCATTGATTATAAATATACAAAAAAGATCGCTCAAATTCTGGATGCATCTAAAATCAAGTCCCAGAGAATCGCTACATTTTAAAGCACTACAAACCCAAGAACTGAACCCTGAAAAGAGTCCACTCAGTCAGCTGGTTCTGAGACTTACTAACCTGACTAACTCTACTAACACTAACCAGTCTCAGACCAACACTGCTTCTCACCCAAACATCAAAATAAATCAAATTATCAAACAATCTAAACATATATATCTGGAACATTGGGATCAAGAAACTAAAACACAAAGTAAATTACAGCTCTATCGAACTATAAAATTAAATTATGAATTAGAAGAATATCTCCAGAGTGTCAAAGACACAAAGCAGAGACAGATCCTGACCAAGTACAGGCTCAGTGAGCACAGACTAGCCATCGAGACCGGCAGACACAGAAAGAGCTGGTTACCCAGAGAGCAAAGAGTGTGTGTTCACTGTGAGACAGGAGAGATCGAGACAGAGACACACTTCCTACTTCACTGTTACCAATTTAAATCAATCAGAGACATATACATCAACAAATTCACAAACATCATAAAGAACTTTACAGCCATGACTGAAGAGGAACAAATAAAGATAATACTAGGAGAGGGACCGACAGCAGCACTGGCTGCGAGATACGTGTGGACGTGCCACAGCCTGAGAGACAGCAGGTGAACGTGTGTAATGTGTGTATTATGTCTGACCTCAGTGTGTTTCCCTACTGTCTACCACAGTGACCCTCAGCCTGTGTGTTTATATGTTAAACACTGTGGTATGAAATGTTCACACAAGTTCTTATTTGTTAAAATGTTTATTTAAGTTTATATTGTTATAATGTTTTTATTCTGTTATTTTAATATTTTCATTGTTATTATATTTCAAGCTTTGGCAATATTGTATTTTTTACAGTCATGCCAATAAAGCAATATTGAATTGAATTGAATAGATAGATAGATAGATAGATAGATAGATAGATAGATAGATAGATAGATAGATAGATAGATAGATAGATAGATAGATAGATAGATAGATAGATAGATAGATAGAGTCCATATAGTACATAGAAGGGAAGTCTGATTGAGCCTCAAAGGATTCTGGGAGTTTAGATTTGAATTTTGACAGTTGGAGTTTGAATAGTCTTGGCTCATCTGAACATTCTGTCAATGTAAGTCTATGGGATTTTTATGATTTTTAATCTTCAGTTTTATGAAAACCATAAGTCTGATCAGTTAGAAAAGATATAGCACACCCGGCGAGATCAGTCTGAAGATCTGGGCTGAGTTTAGAGTCTGTAGAGTTAAAGCTCTAGGAAGAGATAGAGTTGTAAATTTAGTCTCAGAAGAATAATAATAAGAAGAAGTTTATTAGGATGAAAAATGAATGAACGAATGATACACGGATTATGTGTGTTGAACTTGACTTTAAAAAGATTATTCCTTATGTTTGCTGGACACTTTTGTTTGTCATTTGACATGTATGTGTTGAGCCAAGCAACAGACATTTATTGCAAGTGGCAGATACATTTTCAAGAAGTACTGGCAGCCCTTATTCTCATTTCCATACAGTTTCCATATATTGTTAGTACAACTGTTAAAGGAACACTCCCCTTTTTTTGGAAATAGGCTCATTTTACAACTCCCCTAGAGTTAAACAGTTGAGTTTTACCGTTTTTGAATCCATTCAGCCGATCTCCGGGTCTGGCGGTAGCACTTTTAGCTTAGCTTAGCATAGATCATTGAATCGGATTAGACCATTAGCATCTCGCTCAAAAATGACTAGTTTCGATAATTTTCCTATTTACAACTGGACTCTTCTGTAGTTACATCGTGCACTAAGACGATGAAAAATTAAAATTTGCGATTTTCTAGGCTGATATGGCTATACTCTCATTCAGTTGTAGCCATGGTAAAGCATGACAATTCTCAATGGACCATATGCACGGAGCGCTATTTAGAATTTCCGGATAAAGATAAGCCAGCTCCTAATCTTCCGGTGAAGCTCATTTTATATGTGCTATATATAGGTAGAGACTCTCACAGAAACATCTCCTGCCTCATTCTTATCATAAACTGAGAAACAAAATAATTGCAACACCGTAAATAATGATTGCGGAATTAACATACAGTTTCATGTTATTAAAGAACTTTGCAGAGTCTGGTAATCCCAGGACAGTACCCACATGAGTATAACTGTACATTTAAATGCTGACAAATAAACACTATCGTAACTGTTTAGGCAGTTAGGCTAATCTCTTAAAGGACAATGTAATGCTATTCTCGATATACCTTCATAGCCATGAACACATTTTTTAAATCTTATAAAATTTTAAAGCATTTATTATTTCTTAACTCTGTGCGATATTAAAGGTTCATTTCTCATTCATGAAGACGACATGTAGAAATATGGTAAAAACGTGTCTCGGCGAAAAATATACTTTTTAAGATGAAAATGAAAATTACCAATATAACCAGGAGATGGCAGTATAGGATCAATCATTGGCTGCAGCTGCCATTTCAACTTAGTTTTTCACGTCTTTTGATTTATTATAAAATAAATATTTTAACTAATTTAGAACTTTGTCGCAATGAAGTATAAAGTATAGCAAGTGCAGGAAGTCACAAAGTCACAGCCTATAATGCCAAATTATTTAAATACCTACATAGTCAAATACAAATTAAATAAGTTGGTATAACAAATAAATAATGCATTCAATATTTTGAAATGTTTAGATTTAATTTAATAACTAGGCTATATTAAGTTTAATCCAACACAGACCTGTAGTTTTGTTAGTCTGAATTTAGTCTGAATCACTTAATGCACAGCTTTATTTTGACATCGGCTTCATTCCGTTGGCACTGTCAATCATAGCAATGACTCGCGCCATGATTTAACGGATTCTCTCGCGTAAATTTAACATTCGCATGTTGTCATTCCTGAAACGGAATACGTGGACGTTTGGTCATCTTAGACAAACAAAACATTTCTCCTAATTGTGAATGGATTATCTAGAGAAACCGAGCAAAGGGCGCTCCTCTTACGGCACAGTAAACTTGACCGGAAATGACTGAGCTGGCTTATCTACAACCAGGAAGTAACCGTGCATAAGGTCCATTGAATTTATAAAACGGTTGCTTGTAAAGCAAGCCTCATGGCACAGTGTCATTGTCCATCTTATATTACTAACACTTTAATGCACCTTCCTTTGCTTTGGTTATGATTATGATGGTTATGATAAGCTGTGAGTTCACACTAAAAGAACCTGAAACCGATTACATGAGAGACAATAGCGAAGTTTAAAGTTTTTATGACTGAAGCAGAATTTCAGCACCACTTGAAATGAACAGCGACCAGTCAATTTGAAAGCACATATGTATTTTATATTACATCCTAAAACGCTGACTGACATTAAAAACAGTTGACAAGCATTAACTGCACATCAATTCTCTATATTAATTAGATTTTATTAGCATAGTGATTTTATTAGAAGTGATCATTCTCAGGTAGTAACTTGGCCCTTGGGATCATATGAACAATTAAATATACGTATGAGACGAAATAAATGTCTTATTTTACGTTATTTTGCACCGTTAATGCATGGATTTGTTTTGGTCGGCGTGCACTTTATACAAGCATGAACAATATGACTAATTCGAGAAGTTGTATTTGTTAAACTTATTCTAGTTTGACCTTTTTAACATACAGGAGCAGCTCTGAAGAATCCCGTGCTTCCCTCGCCAACTGAAGCAGAGGCTGAAAAACATGTTAAGGATTATCTCCGCTTGGCCCCAGGAAGAACGCCGTCTTAAATCAATTTGCTTTTTGTTGTTTGTTTGTTTCAGGATTAAAATAATAATAATTATATAACAAATGACTGCTTATTTTCATTCACTGTTAATAAAATGATACAAATCATTCAACAGCTGTTGTGTTCTTTCATTCTGAGTGGAAAATACTCGGGTTTAGTTATCATACTTATCATATATGTGTAGACACAAGTATAATCAGTGTAACTGATAATATTTACTGTTATCAATGGCAGTAAATATGAAGGAACGTCTAAAACGTCTAATTATAAACGACGTCTATACTATGTAAATCAGATGTCTCATAGACGTAACATTCTAATATTTAAAGTCTATAATAGGTCCACCAGATGTCCTTGGAACGTCGGGAAAGGACGTCTATGCGACGTATTCCAGATGAGCAAACGCCCTTAAAAATGTGTCTCCCAGATGCAAACGCATACATCGCACTGACGTCCCCGCGACGTACCTGTGCTTACTGGGTAATAGTCAGAATGAAGACACCACAGCCTGTAGATTCAAAGCACCTAATTCTAAAGCGCACACAAAAATAAAATTCTTTATTGGTTATTCATGTTGTATAATTGTCATGTTGTGCAGCGTTCAAAATTGGTCAAGGGTAATCTCTTTAATGCAAAAACACTATAGCATTAAGTGCATATCAGAATATTCTAAAATGTGGTGAGTGAAGTAACTGATTCCATCTTCACTAACAAATTGATGCCTTTCAATGAACTGGAGGAGTTCACATGCTGCATTTACAGAGGACTTGTTGACGGATGGGAAGAAGTGGATACAGCTAAACAGGGCAACTAAAAAAAAGAGAAAATATCCAGTGAGCAGCACTTTGGGTGATGATAATGCCATGTTGATGCCAGAGACCTGCCCAGACATTTTGTCAGCTTGTTAAATTGTGGCTCCCCCTGGAGACACTTACAAGTAATGTTTCTCCAGACTTTTTTTAGTCACAGGACTATTTTCAATGTTGTTAACCATGAATGAAATTGAGAAATTTAGATCTTATTCAATGAGAAATTTACATAAAATGTTACTATTTCATATAAATGTATTTAAATTTGTACAAATTGAGACAAATTAAAAAAGGTCAATACATACCTTTTAGCAGCACAGTCCACTGTCAGCAACTGAAAATGCTTTTCAGTAAATTGCGCAGTTCACCTTATATGGTTACCGGACAGACCCTTTGATTTTTTTTTTTTTTAATATTGTAAGGTGTGTGTATCATGTTTTGTGTTATGACAGTAAACTTACCCTTAGTCATCATATTTTCTTCACAGTCTAGCTGTTTCAGCAGATGTGATGCACTTACAGTTGTTGGTGTGGAACAGAGTGGTTCCAAATTAATTTGAGTAACTAACTTGTTTGGTTGATTTAGTTTAAATAGGTTTAACATCAGTTTATTAAACAGGCTGAACGTATGCTGTCATGAGCTCGAAAGAAACAGAACTCAACTTAAAGCATCCCACTTGCACAAAAAAATATGAACTGCTAAAAGAATGTGTGAGAATTCACACTCATCAGTCTAAACTGATTTATTTTAGACTGATGAGTGTGAATTCTGTGTTGGTTGAACTAGTGTGGGCAAACTGCTGTAGCTGAGCTGTCACACCAAGCAAACGTTTCAAAACCAGATTAGAACACAGTGATGTAAAGAGGGCAAAAGACAAACATTAGGTCTGAGGGGAAAAAAGCAATAAATGGGCACTACCACTTTAGTTACAATGTACAGTAATTAACGGGTAACAGCCGAAGCTCTTTATAAATACATTGATCAGCCACAACCATCACTGCCTCTGCCGGCCTGCCTTCTTCCTCTAGTGCATCCTGTTGTCATCTCTTTCCCAGGTAAACAACACACACAAATGATGCATTAGATAAGGCAACATTCTTCCACTTCTCCAAGGTTCATTTCTGATTCTCATATCCCCAGTGTAGACGCTTTTGACGTTGAACAGGTGTCTTCATGAGAGTATGAATAGGCAGTTTTATTTTGCTGAAACTCAGTATTTCAGAGTCACTGTGGTATTTGTAAATACTTTTATTCCTGAATATGCATTTGAAAATATATTTTATATACTGTCTGACACAAAGGTCTGTTCTTATTGACGCTTTGTAAGTGTTCTGAGTGTTACAAAGCTATATTAGCATTGCTCATTTTCCACTTAAAACATGGTAAAAAGTGTATAATTCAAGTGTCAGGTGTATTTGCAAACTATATTTTATCAAGAAAATATCTGCTGTATGTAATTTAGAATTGTATAACCCAGTTTTTTTCTTTTTGTAATTTCCTGTATTTATTAATATGTGCGTTTGGAGCAGAAGTGAACCATGTGCTTTTTAAGTTCTGGTGAAAATGTCCGTAATCTCTGTAATAATGCTGATCATTCTGGTTGGCTCTTTCACTTAGTGAACCAGTGTACAAGAAGAAAAATTAAAGCAAGCCAACTACAAAATCAAGAGGTCACAAGCAGATGGCTCTCTAATTTTGTGTTCATCTGCATTCCAATACACAAATAGAAATTGGATGAATGGACAATTCATTGTTCATGAAGCCATACATTCAGTAGTGTTACAAAAAATTCAGTATACACACACATATATATAACTAGTTATTGAACTTGAGGTTGAACTAGTTTGTCACAAAGTATTTTTATTAAAAAAAAATTTCAAAGCCTTTAAAACACCAGACAGAAATATTTGTTTTTGAAATATATGATTCAAACATGTTAAAAGCTTGAGGGCTTTCAACGTTTTAAGTGAATGGTCAAATAACCATTTTTTTATTTTATTTTTTACAGTAGGCTACAACTGCAATTTGAACCGTAATATATTTTCTTCGTTTAATTTGAGTCAACACAAATAACAATAAAGGCCCTATTTTCATACTAGATCTATGATCACTTAAAATTTCCTTCACAAAATAATTGCAATAATTTTCGACCAAATTGTGCAGCCCAATATTTAAAAACTGCGAAACATTTTATCTGTTTGCCTCGATGATATTTGATCATTAATCAACATCATAGAACCGTGAAATGGTAATGTGTCGTTAAATTGTGGAAGCTAAAACTAAAAATTTCAAGGGGTAGGTTTGACAAATATTCTATTCTGCTGACAAAATAAAAGTTTGGGAACCCCAGTCTTTAGAATTGCTATAAATAAATATTTGACATGTAATTGGTAAATAGTCCAGGGATATGCCATTCCTGACGAGGATTGTCGTGCTGAATGAACATGTGTATTTTATTTTATAACACATTTCTATGTCATTTAAAAAAAATACACCGTTGATATTTATGTTATTTCTTTATTTATCTGTTCCCAGATCAACCCATGTCTCGCGTCAGTTCCTGTAACGTCAACAGGACTCCTGCGGTTTATGCTGCGTGTGCGCATGTGCATATCGAGCGCTGTTTATGTTGGAGTGTGTATGTTGAGTGTGCTCCACCACCTCAACATACTACGCACTTTACGCACCGACCGCGCGGACACAGAGATGGCCGCAGCCGCCCCGAATCCAGAGGACGCCAGCAGAAACAGCGGCGGGCCGAGCACAGCGAGCCCTCTAGCGGGAGACGGAGAGTCTGAGGAGGCCGAGGAGTTTGCCTCCGTGACCCACTGCTCGGAGCTTTCTCGGCGGCAGAACGAGCAGCGCAAGCTCGGGCTCTTCTGCGACGTGACGCTGGCGTTCAGCAGCGCCCCGGGAGGCGCCAACAGCTTCGAGTTCAGCGCCCACCGCTCAGTCTTGGCAGCGGCCACGGATTATTTCACGCCTCTGCTCGGGGGTCAGTTTTCGGAGTCGGTGACGCGGCGGGTGGAGATGAAGGAGTGGAGCAGCGAGGCAGGCCTCGACCAGGAGACGGTGGAGAGCGTCATCCAGTTCATGTACACGGGCGAGATACGAGTGAGCACCGCTAACGTGCATGAGGTTCTGGAGCTGGCGGACAGGTGAGAGAAAATCATGCAGGTCATAGACTGTATCAAAACACGGCGAACTGCCTACCTAGACAGCACTGTTGATGTCTGATCACAAATGCTCATTGGGCATCCATAGACGCAGTCCGCATTTAGCATCACATGCACTTTCAGAACAAGCGTCGTTGGGCATAGGCGTCGTTTGAGTCAGTAGCGCTTTGCAGCACCTTGGGTGTCATAGAAATTAACGTTGGGCATCATGGGTACCTTCTGAATAAGCAGCGTTTCTGGGCTTCGTAGGTGCATTTCAGATCGGCAGCACTTCTTCTGCATGGATACGTTCTAAGGCAGAAGCATTTTTAGACTTCAAAAGCACATCCCGATTCTGTAGAAAAATGCATAAAGTTGATAGCGTTATGAGAGCCACCATCAGATAATCCAGAGGCATTTTTGTCGTGATGTTGATGCTCAAAAAAAAAGTGAAGTTTGATGTTATTGTGTTGCCATGTTATATTTTGTTCTGTTCAACATACAAAGTGATCATAGCTTCAGAAGACTTGGTTTAAGCCGCTGAATGTGCATACACAGCTGAGCTATACATTAAAACTTTTTTTCTTTTGTGCTTCCCTTCAAAGCTATACAAAAAGCTACACACAATAGCACATGCACAACGTTGCTGCGCTTACATATTTCAAATTATTTAAATTTGTAAAATAAGTTTAGAAAGTAATTTGATTAATCTGGTAAAAAAAAAAAATACCCACATTTTCGACATTTTGTTTTTTAGTGGTTTGCTCTTTTAATCAATATATCACCCACTACTTATCCAGACCCCTGATATAATGAACTGCTCTGGACCTTACAATGATTTTTTTTCTTGACTACTGCTGCTGCTTCATTTAATCAACTTAATTTATCTTGCTTTGCAGTAAAGTGAGGTTTTGATGTACAGCCCTTGATTAGCCTATAATGCATATACCCAATATGCATCTCCAAACTGCATGTTAAGCACTTTATCTGTAAAGTATCTGTTGTCTACAAACCTCTCATCTTACTGAAAATGTTTTAGAGACATGTTCTAAAATGTATATCAAATAGACATCTCCATGATGCTCTTGTGTTATAATCTGGGTTACTATTCTGCATAGTAGAGCCAAATTCTCGTTTGGCTCTCAGCGAAGGCAGTCGCATTTTTTCCTCCCTCTCCTCCCCTTACCTTCCCTTCCCTGCTTTGCTCTCTCGTCTCGTCTATTGTCTATTGTCTAATACTTGAGAGACTCTCTCTGCACTGCTCTCCAAACTGAAAATCATGGATTTGATCAACTGGTCTCTCAATGCAATTGACACAATTTTTTGATGAGAAGTTTAGGTTCGGGGGAACGTGATTGTCCCAGCGGAATTTTCGCAGCTGGATATACGATGGACTTATGGGAAAGGTGGCGGGTCGTGTGTCTGGCGGCTCTTTCCATGGAGGACATTGAAGATATCTACCTACTCGGAACCATGATAACAGGTCTTCTGATGACTGGATTAGGTTTTGGATTAGCTTTCTGGATTAGGCTTTATAGTAAAATTCAGGAAACGGGTACAGCTGTCAAAAGCCTCACTAGGCTGCCCGTTATGATTGAAGCAGTGGGCAGAGCGTTCAGCTCTGAGACTGAGACTATTAACCGCAATATGGAGTCTATCACGGAGAAGCTTTTGGATTTGAAAAGAAAAATTTATGGATTTGGAGACCAGAATGGACAAAGAGAGGTGCCGTGAAAATTGGAATACGGCTACTCGCACCAAGACTAAACAATCTTATCTTCTTTCGGCTCTCTCAAAACAGCACGGCTTCAGACAAGGTCGTGTTGGGAAACAACCCGGGAAGAGCACTGCAGTGTGACGCTCTTGCATTCCTTCTTCCCTTCCACAGACACCTGCGGATTGTTGACTCTGTCTGTGTCCTGATCAAGGGTGTCTCCATAGCAACGTGCTGTGTCGCTATCACATTCTGCGGACTGAGACAACTTGATTTGTATGCCAGCGTGGCGGCTCCACAGGCACATACACACACATATACGCACATACACAGATATGCATTCACCTCCTAACCTCGATCCCTCGCCTTCGCCGCTTTGTTCCGCCAGCCTGACAAGCGGGTCCGACCAGCGCCGAGAATGGCTGCAGGACCGGATGGCTGCTTGCCGGAACTGGATTACTCCCCTGTTGCAGTCGTGTGACTATGTTGTTGATTGACTATGTGCTTTTTGTTGCTGGGGTGTTTTTTTCTGTTCTCACACTGTACTCTCATAAGAATATAGTCTGTGAATTATTTTTTTCTCCCCCCTCTCCTCATGTCAAGCTGTATCTCTTCCTATAATACCTACATTTCACTGCTGGTTATACTCTGTATGATTATGTATGTGACAAATAAAATTACTTACGGCATAGTATGCTGCAATTAACATGGGTTTTCAAAGCGAAAGACAGCGAGCCTCCCTTTTGACACAACATGCACCTTACCTTGACTGCATATGCTACTATACAAATCCATTCAAAATGACTAAACCACTGACTCTTACATAGTTTTAAACAGGCTTCTTTGGCCAGCACCTTTGCAAGACATAAATTGATGTATATATTAAAATGTTTTCATTTAAAAAATATGATGTTATAGTGATCAGTGTGCCAGGAGCATGTGCGCGCAAACACACACCAGGATGTTTGTGCTTGAATGCGCATCATCTTGCGTGCCTGATATACGACTCCTGTAATCGTATTTATCTTGATTATAGTTGTCATTCTTAAAGATGTTAGTATCGCGACAATCGGTTGCTTTATTCACCTGAGAGACTATGTTTGAATACACACACAGAAAGGAATTTTGACGTTATTCTGTGTGTGATATCTGATTGTTCAAGTGCAATATGTTGCAAAAGAGAACTGCATTCAGGTCACTGATTCAGTCTGAGTTTTTTCATGGCTTATTGTAGTTAATAACTTTTTAACATTACGCACGTCCTGCAATTTTTCTCATTCACGCATGCTTCTTATCGCTTTGAAGTGTCAGTAACTTTTAGCAGTCCTGCACTGCAATTATATATTTTCTTACCATGACATACATTATATAGCAAAATCTCTATTAATAGACACTCACCACTTATATGCCATACTCGTACTGTCATACTGTCCTACTAGAACAACTAAAACAAAAAGGAGCACCTACATCATATATCTTGCCTGTTCTGTTGTTCGTTTTTGTAAGGGCTAAAACAATGTATTTTCTTTTCCACTCACAGGTTCTTGCTCGTACAGTTGAAGGATTTTTGTGGAGAATTTCTCAAGAGGAAGCTCAGCCTTGGTAACTGTGTGGCCGTCCATAGCCTAGCGCACATGTACACTTTGGACCAGCTGGCCTTACGTGCTGCTGACATGATTCGTCGCAATTTCCATAAAGTCATCCAGGATGAGGAATTTTACACGCTTCCATTCCATCTGGTCAGAGACTGGCTGTCAGATGCAGAGATTACAGTTGACTCTGAGGAGGTTTTGTTTGATGCAGTGGTCAAATGGGTTCAGAAAAACTCAGAAGAACGGGTGAAGTATTTTGAGGAGCTTTTTCGTCTTCTCAGGCTGCCACAGATAAAGCCAACGTATCTTACAAGAGTTGTGAAGAATGAACCTTTGGTCGCACAGAATGCAGCTTGCCTACAGCTTGTGTCAGAGGCTGTGGAGGGTCATGCAATCCGCTTTGAGAACCTCAAATCAGCAGATACAGAATTCTGGGCATCATACATGGCCACATTCCAACCAAGATTTGGCCAGAACATGGATGTCATCATGGTGGTCGGTGGGGTCTCTGAAGGAGGTGACTACCTGAGTGAGTGCGTTGGGTACTTTGTATATGAAGACCGTTGGGTCAATTTGCCACACATCCATAACCATCTAGATGGTCATGCTATTGCGGCCACTGATACCCATGTATACGTGGCTGGGTCCATGGAACCAGGATTTGCCAAGACAGTGGAACGCTACAATCCAAATCGCAACACCTGGGAACAAGTGAGCAACCTCACCACACGCAAGCATTCCTTTGGCCTCACCTGCATCAAAAATATTCTGTATAGTATTGGCGGTCATGGCAACTTCAGCCCTGGCTTTAAGGATGTGAGTGTCTACGAACCTGACCAAGACAAGTGGCACAACCTAGAATCTGCTCCTAAGATTTTGAGAGATGTCAAAGCTATTAGTGTCGAAGATCGATATGTTTATGTCACGGCGCGAACGCCCATAGATACTGACAGCGATGATGGGCTGAAAACGGTGACTACTCGCTACGACACTGACAGTCGCCAGTGGCAAGAAGTCGATTCCTTACCGCTTATTGACAACTACTGCTTGTTCCAAATGGCTGTAGCGTCGACTAACTTCTACCACACGGCTTCTTGCTGTCCCAAGAGTTACACCAGCGTACGTGATGATGTAGCTCGTCAGAAGATCAGTGCAAGGATATCTGATGATATTCTTGAGAGCCTTCCCCCAGAGGTTACTAGTATTGAGGGTGCTGCCATCTGCTATCTTGGTGATGATGTGTTTGTGATTGGTGGCTGGAAGAACAGTGACGATGTGGATAAGCAGTATCGCAAGGAGGCGTACCGTTATTGTGCTGAGCGCAAACGCTGGATGCTTCTGCCGCCCATGCCTCAGCCACGCTGTCGTGCCACAGCATGTCACGTTCGCATTCCCTACCGCTTTCTATACGGCTGTCAGCGTTACCCAATGCCACAAAATTTGGCGCGCCAGAGGGACCGTATGCAGCAAATGCAACAGTTACATCGTCGCACGTTAACTCTACGCAGGCAGTTACAATCACAGATTGAATGCTGAGAGCCTTTGTTGCTCAATAGAAAAAACTGCTGCAAAAGTCATGATGATATAGTGTCTTGAGCATTCCCATGATCCCATTCTTATTAAAATGTGTATTATTTGTTTACTTGTGACATTTCATAACTGGGAGAGTGAATGAAATGGCTGAAATTAGTAAAGAGAGTATTTTCAATGTGACTTTGTATAATGGAATCATATAAATATGTAAAAAGATACATTTGTAAATATCTGTACGCATAAGACATTGTTTCATGGCCTTGCATGAATTTGCCTTATTCCCGCTGTCTGTAATTTGCATGATGCTGCACATTGTTCATTTATCTTGAGTCATAACGTTCCATGTGGTGATGGTTGTCCGGCTACATTTGTGGGTTTTTAGGTTGTTTGTTTTGCAGGGAGTGATACCATTTTTCCCAGCTGTAATGAATCATCTGTTCAAAACCACTCACACATTTTGAACAAACTGTTAATAGAACCACTGCATCTTTATTCCCTTCACTTGTAAATTACTTGTTTTTGGTCTTAATTGTGATGATTTTATTTGTCTTTCACATGTTTGTCAATGCAGATCTTTCACAGTTTTTGTTTATATGTGCAAAATTGCATTCTTCACAACTACAAGCACTTAATTTCAGCGTTAGCCCTTGTCTTAATCTTTATTCTTATAGTTTTAATTGATTATATTTGTTCTTTTTCAACTTGAAAGCACAGGGAATAAAGACAGTTATGGTATCAGTTATTGAGGCATGAAGGCTACACCTAAAAAAATTTCAATATCATAAATATTCAGAATATATTCAAAGATTCATTACCTCAGGATTTTGTTACTTAAAAATAATTTGTCATTGGTGTTGCGGTCTATGCCAGTTTGAGATCTCTCAGCTTCTTTGATTTAATTATATTTAATATGTTTTTAGCAACCTCATCAGTTTGTGCTTTGTCATGCAGTGCCTGTCAAGAATTGTTATTTCCCATCAGTCAACTGTAGTTGGCCATTCCAATTTTAATAAGGCACCTACTGATGGTACCCACACTGCATCCTTGTCTTTGTTACATTTGTAACTCTATATTTTTTTTTTTTATCGGAAATAGTTTTTTCTATCTTTCATCTACATTCCCTCTTTGTATCTCCTCAAAGTCTTTTGTCCTGTCTTTTACAATGATGTCTTTTATTACAGGAAATCTCTGTGCATTTCACTTGGGTAAACATTTGTCAAGCAGTCATTGGCACCATCGAGACTAGAAAACATTTCACAATGTTCGCCTGAAGAACATTTAGCCATTACTACAGTCCATACCAAAGTGTTAAAGTATGTCATCTTAGATTAACTAATGTTACGCTTCGATGCTAAAATCTACTAAATGCAAGATAGAAATGGCTTTGACGATGTATTTGTAGCTCTCGTCTTGACTTGTGCAGAGTTCCATAGTCATTTCATACGGGGAATAACCCTGTGAGACATAGAGTGAACATACATTAAGGCTTTTTCAAACATTTTCCTGCATATTGGAGACTCTGTAGAATCTTAGATATTGTATTTACTCAATGGGAAATGTAAGTTTTGTGTCTCTCATGTTGAGATGTGGTTTAATAGTGTTTAAGATCTATATCAGTTTCTTTCCTTATTGCACAGAGGAAATGAGTCTGTATGTATGTGTGTGTCGATGGCGAAAGTGTCAGACAATAAGAGTAGCAAGGCTGGGATGTTACCTTGTCCCGCTCTCGTTGTTGTAAAGTCTTTTAAGGGTGAATATAATTCTTTGCATGTGTTATAAAGTATGCACATGTTGTGGATCTCGGTGATTTGCAATAAATATTTATTAAAAATCTGATATTGTCCAAGAGTTGTTCCTCTGCCTAGTTGATGCCCTTCCTGGAGTGCCATTACTATATGCTTACAAAAAATTGATGCAGTATAACATTGTACTACAGTGTTGATTTTAGATCAAGGCATTTTCACATAGAATGTGATTATTCCCCAATTGTTGTCACTGTGCAAATTGACATGAGATCTGTTGCTCTGTATGGTATAATCAATAAGTGTCTATTAAAAAAAAATTAGCAAACCTTTTACCATTTCAATTGTACAGAGTTTTGGTGACTGGTAGTCACACATATATACACAAAGTCCATTAGAAACCAATGCAAAGACAATAAGGCAGAAATAGTAGTATAAATTAAATATGGCTACAGCCATCAAGTTGTAAAGTATGCTAATTTCACTGATAATATGCTAATATCATCTGCATTCACCCTAAAATACAGCCAGAAAATCATCTATCACAAAAGAGCATTATAAAAGAATGAATGAACAAAAAAATATTACCCTTACCAAAAAAAAAGAAAAGAGTATGCTTCATTCTAAACAGAGTTCAAGAATATTTACCAATTATACCCCATGTAGCAAGTGTTCTAAAATTAATGTAGTATTTTAGTACTTATTGGGAGTAAATTGGCTGCTTAGTAACAGTTGTACATTGAGTTTTTTATTTGTACTGCAACTATACTGTGATCTATACTACAGGAAAACCTGTTAGTTTTCACACTGCAAGTATACTTGGTTTTCAAGTGAACTTAACATGACACTTTTAGTTCACTATTTAGTATTTATGTACTATTTTTGCACTTAATACAGGCGTACCCAACGCCAGTCCTGGAGAGCCAGAGTCCTGCAGAGTTTCTCTCCAACCCTAATCAAACTCACATGAACAAGCTAATCAAGGTTTAAGGGTTACCACAAAGTTAGAAGCAGGTGCGTTTTTATCAAAGTTGGAGCAAAACTCTGCAGGACTGTGGCGCTCCAGGACTGATGTTAGCCACCCCTGACTTACTAGTATAATTAGCACATTAGAATGACGCAGGGTTCCTCAAATCCGGTCCTGGAGGTCTGCTGCCTTGCAGAGTTTAGCTCAAACCCTGATAAAACTCACCTAACTTTGGTTTTCTAATGATCCTGACCCTGATTATCTTGCTCAGATTTGGAGTCTGGTTGGAGCTAAAGGCAAGGCATTAGCCACCCAGGACAAGATTTAAGGAACCCTTTTCTTAGGATCATGTGACATTGAAGACTGGCATAACGGCTGCTGGAAATTTACATATACTACATAATATATTAATACAGTAGTAAATGCAGCATTTTTTTCCCTCAAAAAATCTTAATTATTCCAAACCTTAATATAATAATTAAATAGAGTTAATATAATTATTCTAAGTATAGCTTGATCAAATTATTAATTGCAAGTATTTTCTCTTATTTTCAGTCTAAAAGAAGTAAACTAATAGCACACTTGAATACATTGTTTTTTTTTTTTTTTGGTAAGGGTAGTCATCATATTTCAAAATAAATGTTTGCAAGTACTTTAGTTTTGGGCATTTTATTCAATGGCACAAATACATTTTTGAAATCCAACATTTGTAGGTGTATAAAAATATGCGACCAACAAATGTACAAACTTTTAATACTGGAAAGCAAGTTGGTCTGGTTTTCAGCCTCAGGACTATGAGTCTGTTGCTTTGTTCTCGGTCTGAATTAATGTACATTCACATGCTTTTGTGAACACGTTTCACAGTTCTTCATGGCGTGTTTTCTCTACATCTTCATCCACTTTTAGTTTTAGCTCATCCTGACCGATTAGACCATCAGCGTTCCTATCCTGGTTCTTGAACATATCCCTGATGACACTATCCGGATCCTGAGCTGGTTTAAGACGTCCTTTTCCTTCTAAGACCTGCTGTTTGATGAACTGTGAAAACTGTGGAGACAAGGTACAGTACCCTAGTGAAAAATAATGTATCTGAAATACATTTATTTCATGCTAAGTCTCCTACAAATACATTTGCATATTTATGTACTTAATGAAAATACCCTGCAGTTGTACTTGTGGTATACTAAACTGGTATACTGAAAGTCTGCTATATTGGAACAACTAATTTTGTGCCTAATGCACTTTAATTGTGTGGAAGTAGTGCTTAAGTCCAACTAAAGATAATACTGACATATAGTTGATTGTGCTAAAGTGGAACTATTGCAAGTATACTTCAGGTACACTTTAAATATCTTGCATTTAAAGACTGCTATTATTAAATGATGATACAATCCTCATCAATAGTGACATTAAAACACATTTTAGCCTCAATATTATGAAATGTACATTGTGCACTAAATGTATTTTAAATATATTACTTTTTTACTAGGCTAGGAAAGTGAGGATTAAAACTAAATCATTGCTCTCTTACCCAAGTAGCACTTACTAAAACAAGTATTTAATTATGAAGACCATGTGCCCTGAATAAAACCAGTGACTAGAGGTAAATACTTCAGCAATAGTAAAGAAAATGCTAATACAAAAGCAAAAACCAAAAGTCCCACATCTAACAATGTAATGGTACTTACAGTAACTAGTCAAAAGTCAGTGAGTTTAGTTGAGTAACGCACTTAACCATTGGCTGGTCTCACACAGACTATTGGCATTAAAAAAAAAAAAAAATCTTGATGTCTGGTCCACTTTGCAGCTTATTTTGGCCAAGAACCACCCACTTAGACCAACCACTGTTCATTCGGTTTAATGTGCCATTTAAGGACAGACTCTGATATAGTTGATGCTATATTTTCATCTTTAACAGAACAAAATCTTGGAATCCTTTGTCTGTGTGTGCTTCAAAACGGTTTTAAAATAAAACTAGAATTGTGCCTGCACTTGTTTAATATTTTTATTATGTTTAGTGTCTGAATAATTCTCTCATATCTTCACAATAACACATATTTCAGGGCCTGATTGTTTGTGACATCGTTTTTCAGCAGATCAGAGGTCTGAAAACTTCATCAGAAAAGCTTGCTCAAAGGCTGAAAGCATCTAGAGCTAAAAACTGACCTCCTCTAAAGGGACCCGTTGGTCCTGGTTGCTGTCTAGTGCTTCAAACAGCTGAACTGGACTCTCTTTGAGCCAAATGAAGAGGTAGCCTTCAGGAACCCCTTTCTGCAGGGACACCAACTCTAGTTCGAACCGTAGCACTGCACTCCCTGGGACAATACCAGCTAGGAAAACAAGAGAACAGAAGACAGGATGCAAATTTATCAGAAATTGACAAGAATTCATTAAACCTATATTGCAGTGTTCCTTATTTTGTTGCTGTTTGGAGTTACACACCCACACAGAATAAATTTGAATTTGGCTCACCCATGTTTTTTTACAATGTTTCAGTATCACTGTACTTGAGCTAATGCTGCAGAGAAAATTGTACCTGTTTGCACGGGCGGACACATGAAATAACACATACCTCCTTTCTCTCCATGTCCTAGGTGTGGTGGCACTATGACCGTCCGTCTCTCTCCTAAACACATATTCCTAAGAGCCTCGTCTAGGCCATCAATTATTTTACCCCCTCCAAGCACCACATCCTGTGGGGTGTCATAGTCCCTCCTACAATGATCAGAGATCAACAACTGTTAGCCATATTACAAAACCATTAGCACATCGTATTTGTATTAATTCACATAAATTGTGTATAACTGAACATATATTGAAGCTATTATAAAGAGATTAGACAGTTTCGGGAAACTCACGATGTAAAAAGCAGCATGCCGTCCAGCAGTGAACAGTTGTAGTGGTACTCAATGAAGTCATTCACCTCACTGGTTTCATTACACACCTCAGGTCTGTGTGTGATCTCCACATGCACAGGATCCTTGACGTTGTGGAAGTCTATCACATGGATGTCAAAGACCAACACGGCTGAACCTGGAATGTCCTTGCCTGGCCAAAACAGAGCTGCACTTACTGTATAGTCACATTTTGAATGTACCTATCAATCAGCACCTATCAATCACACCGTAACTTTTGTCTCGTCACCCATTGAGGTTAATCAGGGCTGAGCTTCGTCACTACTCCCCATTGAGTTTGTCTGTCCTAGTGACCCTAGCATCCTGGCCAACTATGCCAATTGGCCTTTGTCCAATTGGCATAATAGTCATCATTCACTATTATATGCCTATATAAGTGTGTTATTGTACAATAATAAGTGTGCTCCATTGACCAATTGTCACTCTTTGTATCACCAAAACAACACAATATTAGCGTTTCCAGAGCAGTGGCGGCTAATGAGCGTGTGCATTCTCTCCATCATGGGAGAGATTTCAACATGGCAAATACATTTAGGCAACTGACCTGTCCCATACATAGTAAACCCTTTTTGATAGAAAATTAGAATAAGTACGGTGTTCATCTCATGTAAGTGTACACTAGGGTCAGAAATTAACAGGGGCTTGGGGCAAAAATACCAAATTTAAGGTAAGGGGGTAAAAAACACCTCTGCACAATTAAACAAAATCTATTACAGCTCGAGATTAAAGTGAAAAGTCACATTGTATCAGATTTCTTCTTACACACTGACCAATCTCGCATGTTTCTGAGTTTATGAATGCAATGGCCAGTCAGAAGCATTTAGATTAGCCACTGTGAAAATGCAGAAGTTTTGTTCAGTGCATATGCTCACTTATCTGCACTGTCACGGATTCTCTCATCATAAATTTATTTATGTATACATTTATATACAATTTATTCCCCGTTTAAATAACCATTATGTTTTCCATGCTACTAAATAACCAATGTGAAAATGTAATTTTCTTATGCCAAAAAGCAATAAATTAATTTATAAACATGTCTTTGTTTGTTTTTGTCTGTGTAGCCAGAATATATGACATTTTCCAAATGTTTTTATGCATTCTATTTATCAAAATTAATAATTAGTATTACAATATCAAGAGCAATAAAAATTGCATTAATTTTATTTATTTTTTAGTGCTGGGCAGTGATTAATTGCATCCAAAATAAAAGTTGTGTACGTAATGTGTGTGTGTGTGTACTGTGTATATTTATTATGTATGTATAAATACACAAACATGCATGTATATATTTAAGAAAAATGTTGTTTATATATTAAATATATTTATAACATACATAATATGAATATAAATATATACATTTTTTAAATATACTGTATGTGTGTGTCTTTATGTACATAATAAATATATACAGTACACACACATATATTATATAAACAAAACTTTTATTTTGGATGTGATTAATTGTTGCCCCGCATTAGTTTTTTTATTTATATATTTTATGTGGGCTAATTACATTTTGCAGGTGTTGTAAATACATGCAAGCCACCTTTAAACAGCATTAAACAGTCTGTGGAAAAAAAACAAAGCACATTTTCATTCAACTTTCATTGATGAACTAGCATTTAAATTGCATTAAGATAATCTAACCTGCCCCCTGCTGGCCATATGCAAGATGAGGCGGCAAGATGATTCTTCTCCTCTCTCCTGTACACACACCCTGCAAGCCTTTATCTATGCCAGAGATCATGTAGCCCATTCCAATGTATGTGTTGTACGTCTGGTTGTGCTGATAGCTGTGACATTAGAGGTAATACAATACATTAGAATCTCAGCAACATCTACAGCAACCCAAAATAACAACCACCAAAAAAAAAAAAAAAAAAAAAGTAAACGTAAAAGTAAACCTGGAGTCAAATGTGATGCCATTGAGGAAGGAAGCATTGTAGTGGTAGCGAATGTAATCGCCTGCAACAGACTTGCGTGTACATGGTTCAGGTGCTTCCACAACCTCCACAACAATGTCATCTTTAGGGTTGTGGAGGTCTTCCAGGAGAATGTGATACACTAATGATGCATGAGGAGGGATTTCTGTGCCTGAGGAAAAGAAACACACAAGAAAGATGAAATAAAGGGAAGCAAGGAATGAAAAGTCAGAAAGAGAATTTAACTAACTATCATTTTTAAAGTTCTCTGACATGTTGTAGATACCTGTGCTATAATGTACCAGTCCTGGGTACATATGTCCAACTTTATCTGTTTAGATACAGTATACTCATGTAGGGCAATTTTGGGCTTTTTCGGTATCCTGGCCAAAGAAGCCAATAAATGAACAAACAAAAACACCCCCAATTAACTAATTCCAGCACTGTATCTAGTGATATTACGTTCAACACGGAAGCTCCAAAGCTTGTATAAAGAAAAAAAAAAACATTTCTAGGGCTGTGACTCTTTGGGTAGACAGAAAATCGATTTGATTCAAGAACTATTTTTGCAAATTCAGAACGATTCGATTCGATTCACAATTAAATTTGATTCGATTCGATTAAAGGTGCCATAGAATGCATTGATACAGTATTTTAAATTGTTCTCTGATATCTACACAGAAGGTATGTGGCTTAAGATAAGGGCAACGCTTTTGCATGTCCATTTACAACCTTTCTTCCTAGAATGAAACGGTCTGTTATTGGCTTATTTGGCAGGGTCATGAATAATAATGAGCTCTGCTCTGATTGGCTGTTTCACAGCGCGGCTCATCAGCAAGAAGGAAACACAGGGAGGAAAATATATATTTAAATACGTTCTCTTGCAGTTATATCGTCGGGTAACTATACTGTATATAAAACGCGGGCATCAGGGAGCCGTTATTAATATGCGAGGCATTGAAACTGCTTTTGAATGATCGGTTGATCGCGTTTTAGTTTCACTTTCAAGAGAATATTATGGAGCGGTAGTACTTTCCACACATTTCACAAGATCAGATGTTTGTCAGTGGTGCCCAGGATCTGGAAAGCATTCAGCATCATCCTCATCTCTCCTCACTCTGTTTCTGTGGCAAGTGAAATCTGTACTGTAACAGGCTACAGCTAGCAGCTAACCATGTCCCTTTAGTGGCTGGCGTTAATTTAGTAGAACGCGTTATTTGCATTCCATGCCTTTCTGAATAAAGACACCAACCCATCCCTGCATAGCCTGCAACATAACATTTATTTCCATGGTCCGCCATTTTCGCTGTTGTCCTCGCTTGTTTCTTCACGATACTTCTGAAGGTTCGGCTGGCTGCTGGTTTAGAACAAGGGCGGCTTTATGCAAATGTTGGGGGCGTAGTGATCCCGACTGTTGCGTCACCGTCGGTGTTATGTTCTGATTCGCCTGTTTTCAGTGGTCTTTTTTAATCATAAGATTTACATAAGAAGGAGGAAACTATGGTGTTTGAGGCTCACTGTGTGTCATTTCCGTGTACAGAACTGTTATTATTTAACTATGCAAAGGTAAAGACAGTTTTTTCATTCTATGGCACCTTTAACGATTCGATTCTGCATTTTTTAAGTGCATTTACAGGATTGTTTAGAGAACCATAGGTTAGAGAGAATTTTTTTTACTTTTGTCCATTGTTAGATGCTAGTTTAAAGGTCCCATGACATGCTGTTTTTTTGGATGCTTTTATATAGGCCTAAGTGGTCCCTAGTACTGTATCTGAAGTCTTGGTGCAGATTTTCAGCCACTACAAGCCAGTCCCAAAATGAGCTTTGCTTAGGACAAGCCATTTCTGTGTCTGTAGCTTTAAATGCTAATGATGAGGAGAGAGGCGGGGCAAGGTGGAGGGTGGGTGTGTGTCCTGCAGCTTGCAGCCACGGTACCATGCGCTAATGTTGACAGTGGATGTATTGCAATGGCTCGTAGACACTTTCAAGCTTTTCAGTTTGGCCCAGAATCTGATCCGGATGGAGAAGCACCGGATGAAGTTGAGTTGCAAATCAGCGGCTACAACAGGACGTCTCCGAATGGTTAGTTTAAAATATTGTGTCTGGATATGGTCAGTGTTTCCCACACATAGACTTTACCTGGGCGGGCCGCAACAATATCCACCGCCTGCTGCCATCAGCTCCCGCGTCTCACACACACGAGCGCGACTTTAGAACAATATTTAATAACTTTCAGACCCTTTGGCAGCTTTTTTCCCATAACGGGTACATACTAACAAACCTAGTGACTTCAAAAAAAAACTAAACAAAAAAACCTTATCATTCAGTTGGAAGATGTCTCCAGTACTGCCCCGTGAGCGCGAGGTCTCTCTCACAGCGAAGTGTTGCCTCTCTCGGCGTCTGTTCTGAGCAGCAGAGAAGCAACGCTTTCAGTTTGCCTTAAAGCAGCAGACTCATCAATAAATCATTTACAAAACAGCGTTTCCAAGCACTTGTCCCTTACTGACTGTTTGGACTTTTAAATATGAACAATTTGTCTGTTAATATGCGCAGTTTATTACTCTTCGCCCGTTTGCAAGCCATGATGTCTCCTGCTCGCCTCGCACGGTCGTAGCTCATTTTCTCATGGGCGGGAAAAGCTGAGAAAGGGGAGGTAACCTTTCCCCGTATGATAACATAAGGGGAAAATTCCAGATCGGGCCATCTGAGCTTTCATTTTCTCAAAGGCGAAGCAGGATACCCAGGGCTCGGTTTACACCTATCGCCATTTCTAGCCACTGGGGGACCATAGTCAGGCTAGGGGAACTCATAATAATGTTAAAAAACCCCATAAAGTGAAATTTTCATGCCATGGGACCTTTAATGATGCTATGGCATGATATGGGGAAGTCGTGGCCTAATGGTTAGAGAGTCGGACTCGTAATCGAAAGGTCGCAGTCCCCGGCCGGCAGGGATTGTAGGTGGGGGGAGCGAATGTACAGCGCTCTCTCCACCCTCAATACCACGACTGAGGTGCCCTTGAGCAAGGCACCGAACCCCCAATTGCTCCCCGGGCGCCGCAGCATGGCTGCCCACTGCTCCGGGTGTGTGTTCACGGTGTGTGTGTGTGTGTGCATTTGTTCACTACTCACTGCTGTGTGTGTGCACTTGGATGGGTTAAACGCAGAGCACCAATTTCGAGTATGGGTCACCATACTTGACAATACGTCACGACTTTACTTTACCTTTGACTTATATGGCATATGTAAAAATTTATGTAAGCCAAGATTTTAAAAAAAAAGTGCTTTTAAAGTAGTATTTATAGGCTAACATTTTGTCACACCAGGGGTGTTGCCATCATTTCAGAAGTGACAGAAGTGTTAAATACAATAGTTCTATGCATGCATTTTTTTATTTTATTTTTTTACAAGAAATTCTTTTATCCCTTACTTTGAATTTGCTATAAGAAATCAAATACACTGCTGGACAATAATCAATCATTTGTAATCTATAATTTTTTTCCTAATGGCAGTTTTTGATTGGTTTATATACTACAAACAATTATTTACATTTTCTGCACAGAATAAGGTAGAAAATATACTTTTTAGTTTCTGTAGTGTAATAAATGAGGTCAATTAGCACTGCATCATTCATAAACTTTATTTATTGTGTTTATTGTCTTAAAGTTTCATCAGTTCGCTTTTTATTCAGCTTAGTTGCAGCTGCCTTTGTCCATATTAGGCATTTCCTGGCACGTCTTGCGTTCTCTTTCTGTGCAAAAACTTCTTTATCTCACTTTCATAAAATGAAATGCTATGATATTTAACTTTTACTCTCCATCAGTGAATGATGATTCTGAAAGAAAACACCTGATGTCTGTTTGCTATAGCAACGAAAGCTATTTTCATGCATCTGAGTAACAGATAAACCTTGCGCTTTTATTTCAAGGTTGTTGTTAATGCTGTGGTTATTTTAAAGTGCCCCTATTATGGGTAGTGGAAGGTTCATATTTTTGTTTTGGGAGTCCCCAACAACAGGTTGACATGCATGCAAGGTCAAAAAACACTTTCATTGTCTTATAATATTCATTTATTTTTACCTTACTTGCTCAACGACTCCCAAACGATTCGCTCAATTATAAATTTTTCCAAACCCCTCCTTTGCGTGACGCTAATCTGCGGTGATTGGTCTGATTGGTCTCATTTTCATTTCATCATGCCTGTTTGCCTGATACAGCAGCGTTTGTGAGCGCAGTGCTGCTGTGTGTACAGCGTTACTGGGGAAACAGCTACACTATATTGCCAAAAGTATTGGGTCACCCCTTCTAATGAACATGTTTGACTACTTTAGTCATTTCTATGAGTACAAATCTTAATGTTAAAGCATATAATGATATTCTACGGATTGTGTGCTTCTCATTTTATAGCAACAGTTTGGACAGGACCCTTTTCTATTCTAACCTGACAGATGATGAGTTTTTGGCTCAAGGTCTGCATATAAAGTCACACCAGAGGAGTTCAGCTGGGATCAGGACTTGGCTTTCTGCAGACCAGTCAAGTTCTTCCACACTGACTGAATCAATCATGTCTTTTTGAACTGTGCCTTATACACAGAGACACTGTCATGTTAACGGACAACCATAACGGACGAAGGTTGATGAATATTTTTCGTCGTCGTCTTCGTTAACGAAATTAACACTGGACTACACTACACGATCTTTTAATACACAAGGAATCATATAGGCCTGCCGTAACAATACTTCAATAAAATATCTTCAACAAAAGGTTTACCTATTAGCCAGTTACCTAGAATTAAAAGGATCTTTGAAGGTGATGAGTTTAAAATGGAGAGAAATATAATGTTGTCGAAATTTAAAAACTATTTTAAAACCATGGGAGACCACAGACATGAAGACAGTTCAACTGATTTTTAGCCTTATAATCCTCTGAATGCACACACTAGATTATTTGACCAGACCACTAGACCACACACTTGTCGATTGTAGGAAAGATTTCACAGTGACACGTGATCTCAAAAAACAAATAGAGGACAATCAACGTTGTCAGCTGGCTCTCACTGCCACTGTAATCACCAAAAAGATTTTAGTACATAGTAGGGACCAATCCACACTGTGGGAACAATCTGGCTGATGCAATAGCGTGAGTGGCCGTTATCTTCAGGGCAATCTGTGTCTTTTATAAAGAGCTGATAGGCAAAAGAATTCTGATAGGCTACAGACAAGTATGTTCTGTATTCTGTCTTGTAGCTTTTCACACTGCACAGTGGAACAATAATAGCACAAAGACAACCAGTGAAGCCGAGGTAGACAACATTCAGTTGCGCCAGCAAATATATCAGTCGCAACACTACCTACCTGATTGACTACAGCAGATCCGTTGCTTATCAAAGAAGGTCACTGCACAATGACACAGTTACACTACCTGTATGAAAAAAGACAGCGGTGCTTATCACAGTGGCAGCACCGGGCATATATAGTGGTCAGTGTGAAAAACACTTTCAGACACACTTATATGAAAGACGGTAGCACAGCTGGATCTCATTAAGGACAGCATTGACAGCATCGGCATACATACCTTTACCAAAAAGTAGTAAACTTCAAGTTTATTTTAAGTATACTTAAGTAAGGTTCAAGTGTATTTTAAGTATACTTTATGTAGTAAGTATACAAATATCAGTGTACTAGTACTATACTTGTAAGTGTACTATTTCAATACTCCTTGGGACTAAATTGGCCCACATTCTAGTATGTAAAATTAACTTTTAAGTATACGAGTATTAAACTTTTGAGTGCACAACTAGTTTACATCAAAGTTTTTAGCTTGTACTGCAATTATACTAAAAGTGAACTTATAGGTTTACTGATACTGGTATACTTGCCACTAAACACTTCATGCCCCAAATCAGGATGCCAGAGCTTCTTCCTCAACTGCTCTTTTCAAGTAGAAGAAAGGGGGAGAAGGGGGTGGCTGCTTGAGGGTTAACCGAACACGAAGATTTCGGACACTCGTAGCATCACAATGCGGGCAGTTAGGGCCCTCAGTAGTGACTTCTGCATGGGCGCAGCCAGGCAGATGACACAAAGTTACAATCCATTGGGGATCCTGATGGGTCCCACACAGATCAAGCAAAACTTAATGATATCTTCAATCCAATCTTCATCAGAACGCTCAAAGGGATCAGCAAAGCGTATTCTATAATCCCCTTTTGACAAAGCATTTATCAGGTCAGGTCTACTTTATTGTCTCCACAGAGAAATTTGTCTTGGGCTCCAATAACAACCACTGCATCAATACCTTCAAACAATACATAACACACAAAAATAAACCATCTCAATAAAAAACACACCCCCCCAAAAAAAAAAAAAAAAAAAAAACATCACATACTACTGTTACATACTACTACATATCACATACTACTGTTTAGTGCCTTAGTTGCCGAAGGAATGAATGAATTCTTAAACCTGTTAAGTCTACACCTCGGCATTCTAAATCTCCTTCCTGATGGTAACATTTCGAATTCTGGATTCAAAATGTGCATTGTATCATTTAAGATCTTGTATGCCTCCCTAAGCACTGATTCATCATACAAGGTCTGGAGGTAAGAATGCTCCTTCATTCCCACAATCTTCATGGCTCTTCGAATAAGATGTGTAAGCTTAGTCTTTAATTGCACTGTCAAATTACCATACCAAAGATGAATACCATAACGAATCACATTCTCCAGTACAGCTTGATAGAACAACCACATGATCTTACTGTTAACACCATAAAATCTAAGTCTTCTCAAGAAAGTCAATACAGTCTCCGTTGTAACTTGGAACACAGACTTTCAACGTGGACATTCCATGTCAATGAACACTCAATACGGATACCAAGGTATTTGTAAGAGGACACCTGCATAATAGGAACTTTACGAATAAATACTGGACTGTGATCTCCAATGGACTTAGGATCAAAAATCATCTCCTCAGTTTTCTTCACATTGACAATGAGGTGGTGTACATCACACCACTCCACAAACTGTTCAATTTCATCATAATAAGATGATATATCTTGATCTTTGTATAACAAACTAAGTATAGCCGTGTCATCACTAAATTTTCCAACATAATTATTGGTGGTTTTCCTCACACAACAGTTTGTGTATATTGTAAAGAGGACTGGGGAGCTCACACATCCCTGTGGGGCTCCTGTACTAATACATTTGGAATCCGATATTGTCCTATTAATCTTTACCTGTTGTGTTCTATTTGTTAAAAAAGAAAAGTACCACTTAATAATAAATGGATTTACCTGCATCTTCTTTAATTTATAATGAAGGAGAAAGATTGTGATGAAATGCCGCTCAGCGTTGCTTATGTGGGGCACTTTCCCACCCTCTTTTCACGTGCTTGAGTGTAACTGGCCATTGCGATACAATGGTGTAAAGCAAATAGCACTTCAGTATTTGAGGAAAAAGGTGTTTCCCCAAGGCGTCTGCTTAAGCTGTACTCAACATTGAGAGATCCTCGTGATAGGGAACCCAGAATTACATGATGTTTTATTAACAAAGTTCGGGAAGAGCACATTTTGACAATCAACTAATTAAGCACAGGGACCATGTTCAGATAACTTAATTAGCATGATAATAAATACAGTATATATACAGCCAACTTACTCTCCTTCACCCAACTCCTCACTCTTAACTATTCTTATCACAAGTTGGGGATATGGGGAGTTGTTTGGGCTATATTCTGAGCTTGGAGCCCTCCCCTCAGACAGTACGCCAAATATAAGGTGACCAGACATGCCACTTCCCAGGGACATGTTCTGCACGTGATTTCTAAATTGCCTAAAATAACCAGGTGTCGGTTGTTTGCGCTGCTCCAATTGATTGTTGTATGACATCAAAGTACTGCGAGAGCAAATTCGAAAGCATGGAACCATCTGCTCTGCTCTGCTCTCTATAGCTCTCGCTGTACTTTGATGTCATACAGCAATCAGAGCAGCGCAAACAACCTATACCGGGTTATTTTAGGAAATGTATAAATCCTGTGTAGAATGTGTCCCCAGGAAGTGGCATGTCTGGTCCCCTTAGCCAAATATGCTTATTATTTGCTCAATCTGATTATATGCATGTGCGAATTTGTGAAATTGACACGTGAGAAAATCCAACAGAATACTAAAAAGTGCAACCATGTCCAAGATTTGAATAAAATCTATAATTGATGAAGAATTAGATGTTCTTTGTATCTACATGCAGATGGATGGTTTGCTTGCTTACCATATCCTTTTTCTCCAAATGCCAGAAATGGGGGTATGATGAAGTGTCGTATTTCTCCCACACACATGCCCAGCAACCCTTCATCCAAGCCTTTTATGAGCCAACCTTCCCCAACCACTGAATCCTGTGTCTGGGAACGCTTGTGGCTGCATTATGTTCATATAAGATTAATCAACACACTTCTGGATACATCTGATATTTGACATGTGTCCACTCAGATACTTGATCAGCTTTTAGATGTTAAAATACTCTCTCTTATGCCACTTTAATGTACAAAGAAACATGAAGGCATATGTAAGACATGCATGAAAAGTGTCAATGCTGTGGATGCATGACAATATGTGTTTACCAGTTTATAAATCATTATTATTTTTTTGCAGTTCCATTGAGTTGAGGCTACTAAGATAAAAAGTAGCACTAACCTGGAGTCAAACACAGTGCCATCCAGCAACGTCCCATTAAAGTGAAAACGCACAAAGTCAGTCCTCATGACTGAGCGCTTGCACTCTTTGGGTGTAATGATGACTTTGGTCTGAACCTGGTCTGCCCTGTTAAAAATGTCCAGTAGAACCAGATCAAACACTAATGTTGTGTCTGGCGGCACTTTATCACCTGAAACAGCACAGAAGAAGACACTTTCTATAATATCTAATACAATGACACCCAAACATTTTTAAGCATGATCTTCATGTCCAAATGGTTTTGGGCTGCTGTTAGAGTTTGAGAAATTAACTAGTGCACACAATTAATTTGATGTAGGCTATGTAAAAGGTGTGTTTGGGTATATTACCTGCTCCTTGGCTACTGAAGGCCAAGTGGGGGGGCACGGTGATTTTCCTACGCTCATTCACACACATACCCAGAATGCCCTTGTCCACACCAGCAATCTGCCATTTTTGGCCCACCTGTCCAAAGAATGCAGCCCCCCTATCATAGCTGCATTTAAAACAAACAAATCAACTTGCATTATATTGATTGTGAAAGGGAAAGATTTCCAACACACAGCACATAAGCACACAGACAAAGCTCTACAAGTCATAAAAGTACAATTTACACAAATCAAGTCCATTTTTATTTCTATAGATCTTTTGTCAATGTAGCTTGTCTTTCATGTATTAATTCTTTGAATACAACTCATCGAATAGTTGTATTCAAACTTCATGGAGAAAAAAAAGCAATAGGCTCAGAAACCAAGTGAGCTCCCTATCAAGACAGCATTTGGCCACGTATGATACATTATATGATGTCCAGAAATGCTTTCCATGCAGGTCGCTCACCAGAGTCTGAGACACAGCCATAGGCAATATAATATTGTTAAACAGACTGGAGTAAACAATTTTAAACAAACCTCCCTTACAAAAATTAACCACACACACACAAACTATGATTTATATAGGGTAACCACAAATTAACCATGGTATTTGTAGTAGGCAGAAAATAAATGGTTAAAACAAATGGTTACTGTGACAAAAGTATGGATAATTTTCGTAAGGGCTATTTGCATGGACCTGTAAAAGATCCTTAAAAGAATATCATGAAAGTAGCCTGATTTTACCGTAACACAAAAAATAACCTATTCCAGTGGTGCACGTCCAGAAAATCACGGCGCTACGCTGGACATCTACAAAACGCAATGGTATCAAAGAATTGAAATGTGCAAGATGCAAAGAATGAACATCACTCAGTTAACACTTGGCTGGATCACCTCACCTAGAGTCAAACTGTTTTCCGTCAGTAAAAGTGCCGTTATAGTGATACCGCACGAAATCTCCTGATTTCACTTCTCTGATGCAGCGCTGAGGAATGAAGTATCGATCGACCGCAATATCATCGATAGGCCCGGGGTTACAGTCAACCGAGAACCACGTCGCCAGCAATAAACTCAAATTAATCCCCCGTACCATTTTTAGGAAAATGTTGCCTGTGAGTGAGGCTTGTGCAGTCAGTTGTGTGCTCCTGTAGGCGGAGTTGGGATGTGTAAACGTGGAAGATCTTCAGCTGGGCTGTTATTGCTTTGGGCGCTTTTTCCGTTTTCGGGGAACAAATGAAACGCCAGGTTCTGAATTATTTTATACGAGTAATCAATTGTAAAACCATTGTTTACTGTAATTATTTCTTATGTTATTGGTTAAAATGTTGAGTAAATGACGCACAAGTGGAAAAATATTTAATGAGATCATATTTCGCGGAAGTAGGCTAAGTGACCTGTGGATGACACACTTTATCAGCGCCGGTGTCTGAAATATTCGGTGTCTGAGATGATTTTTGGTGTTCTGGGCGGAGCTTATATGAATATTCATGAGTTTCCTGTTTCGCGATAAAGCACCACTGAAAATATTGACTTTTTCAGAATAAGAAATGCTTCAAAGTGTGATGAAGTTCAGCAGGTATTCAGGCTACTGTTAATTTAGGCAAAATAGTTTGTAGATGTATGTTATGTTTAATTATTACAGCTATTAATTTGTTGATGTGCCTGAGGATACACTCCAATTTACCGAGCCAACAAACATTTTTATGTACCTAATTTATTTTGACAATCTTTACAACTGTTAATAACTGATATAAATTTATCTTTGCTGTTGTTGACATAATAAAGTATCAGTTGTGATCATTCTGTGGTGTTTCTTATTGTTTGCTCAGTTGGTAGCTTATATAATGTCAACCCAACTTTAGTAATAAATTCATGTTTTTGTAATATATTTAAATATAAACATTCTTAACACAGTGTTCCAAATGGTTAGAAACATGGTGTGATGATAAAAGATAAAATCATTATGTGGTTATTTAGCATTTAAAATCTGACACTGTTGTCTATTGTAGGTCAGTGTTTTTTTCGTACTGTGAAAAGTCCCCCCCCCCCCCCCCCCCCCACCAAAAATTGTCCTCATATTTTAAAACTATTATGGATATATGGGGTTAAAATGTCTTTCCCTGCAGTACCTTTACAAAAATTAACCGTGGTTTTACCACACAAAAAAAAACATGGTAACTACAAATTAACCTTGGTTTTGCTAACCATAGTTTAACCATGGTATTTGTAATAAAACTGTGGTTATACAAATAAAAAAAAACTCATGGTCCTACTGTACTTTTACTACAATAAAACAATGGTTAATTTTCGAAAAGGTAGAGAGTTCACAATCTGATCTGTTTTATATATAACTGGCGAAACTGTACAAAAACAGACAATAATTCACAGAACCAGACCAGTTGTGTTAAACCTCACTCAAAATCAACCTTTTTTTTATTGGACGGCTGTATAAAAAAATGTATAGCTAAAACTTGTATAAAAATCAATATCATGTTTGCAGTTGTGCTATTTGGGCAAAACTCTACACTGTAAACATTGCAAGGAATTTACAGGATTAAAGATCATTATTTTACAATAAATTACTAAAGTCAGAAATTTACTGTGAAAATGCATGCTGGGTTATTTTCTTACAAATTACTGTGAATGAATAGCAGAATGATGCTAACATCACAGCAATTTACTGCTCTTGTTTTATTGTGAATTCACATTATAAAGTTGTCTTTAACTGCATGTGCCACTGTGAGAAATTTAGTTGTTTACTATACTGTAATTGTAAAAGTCACTATAATGGTGGTTAGTGATTAGAATTTGTTTGGGATCTTGACCTTGTAAATTCATATTCAAATTCAAATCTAATCATATTTCTGATCTATTCACATTAGTCAAAATGACGACAAGCTAGAATATGAAATAAGCCTGACTTTAACTTAGTAACATATTACCCATACCCTGCAGTTACAAGAGAAGTCCCACTGTGAATTTACTGTGAAAGTAATGCAAGGATTAACCTGGAATATACAGTCATTTTACACAAAATTTTTTAAGTGTACTTTTGCTTAAATCGTTATATGCTACACAGGGTTAATTCAGAATAACTGGGACATTTTTCCCGGTCTTCTCAATGGCAAAAAGTGTCCCAGTTTACCTGGACACTAATTATACCTATTAAAAAGCCTGGGAAAGATCCAAGTAGTCCTACAAATTATCGTGCAATAGATTTAACTTCTCATTTATGTAAGGTTATGGAGAGAATGATAACAGACAGAATGACATATCATTTGGAAAAAAGGAACTGGTTTTCTCCTTATCAAAGTGAGTTTAGATGGGGAAGGGGGACTATGGATTCAATAGTATCTTTAGAAGATGAAATAAGAAAGGGATTTGAGAGTGTCATCGCTGTTTTTTTTTTAATATAGAGAAGGCGTACGATATGTTGTGGAAAGAGGGATTGTTAATAAAATTAGATAAATTGAGTATAAAAGGAAGAATGTATAATTGGATTAAATAATTTTTAATTGGAAGAAGTATTAGGGTGAAGGTTGGTGACTATATATCTTCTAGTGGAGTAATAGATAATAACACCTCAGGGCAGTGTAATAAGTCCACTGCTATTTTTCACCATGATTAATTATGTCTTTTCAAGGGTAAATTCAAGTCTGGGGAAATCTCTGTTTGCTGTTGATGGGGCTATTTGGTGTAAAGGAAAGAATATAGATTATAATTTAAATAAAATGCAGTGTGCATTAAATGAAGTAGAAAAGTGGTCAAGGGAAAATGGTTTTAAGTTTTCAGTGGAAAAGACTAAAATAATACTTTTCACAAATATGAAGCGGAATGTTGAAATTAAGTTAAAACTATATAAACACGATCTAGAACGTGTATATACAGTAAGGTTTTTAGGAGCATGGTTTGACAGTAGATTAACCTGGAGAGAGCATATAGAAAAGATGGTGGGAAGATGTAAGCGAGTAATGAATGTGATGAGGGGTATTTCGGGTCAGGAATGGGGAGCAGATAGAATGGCTTTAAAAACGATATATGATAAGATCTATAATGGATTATGGTTGTTTAGTATATGGATCGGCAAGTAAAACTAATTTAAATAAATTAGATAGAATTCAGTCCCAAGCCCTAAGAATATGTTGTGGGGCATGTCTAACATCTCCAGTTACAGCTCTTCAAGTAGAGATGGGAGAAATGCCATTACAGATAAGACGACAACAGTTAATAGTATCCTACTGGGCAAACTTAAGTGGTCAGAATGAAAATCACACTACCAAAAAAGTGTTAAGACCTAGTTGGGAACATGAGAAGAGAGAATGTAATAGTTATGGATGGAGAGTGGGGAAATTAGTAAGAGATATGAGACTGGAAGAGGTAGGATATGCTCCAGTAATTCCTTTATCTCCAGCGCCAATGTGGGTTATGCCCCAACCAAAAGTTGACCTTAGCTTATTAGAAAGAAGACAAAAGGAAGGATCATACGAGACAGAGGTATATGATGTAAGGGAATATATGGGATGATCACGGTATGGAGAATATATACACATTTACACAGATGCTTCAAAAGATCCAAAAACAGGTCATGTGGGCTCTGCTTTCATAATACCAAAGTTAAAAGTGAATAAGAGCAGTAGAATATCAGATTGTTTATCAGTGTTTACTGGAGAGATGTTTGCAATAATTATGGCAATAAGGTGGATTAGTGAAGTTAAAGTACCCAAGATAGTAATATGTTCAGATTCAAGTTCAGCTCTAATAAGTTTGAATGAACAGAAGTCAAAAACAAGACAAGATATGATAATAGAGATTATTCAAGAATTACAGTCACTTAAGTATAAAAGTTCAGTTTTTGTGGGTACCGGCTCACATTGGGTTGAAAGGTAATGAAGAGGCAGATGGTTTAGCTAAAAAGGCCATAGAGCAAGAAACAGTTGATATTCAGATTCCTTTTAGTAGATCAGAAATTATCAAAAAGAATATATGGAAATTATGGCAGCAGTTATGGGATAAAGATACCAAAGGTAGGCATTTGTATCATATTCAGTCATCAGTGGGTAAGGGAAGAGTATCAGGATGGAGCAGAGGTGAGGAAAACATGATTACAAGGTTACGATTGGGGCATACGAGGTTGAACAATACAATGCATTTAATAAATAAACATTCAACAGGGTTATGCGAGGTATGTGATGTTAATGAAACAGTCGAACATGTTATAATGTACTGCAGGAAGTATACAGCTGAAAGAAATGAGTTGAAAGAGGAACTAGAGAATAAGGGTGAACAGTTTACAATTAAGAATTTATTAAATCCAGAAAGAAATATCAAATCATTATTGTTGCAATATCTAGGAAGAATGGGTCTGAAGTGTTAATATATTTTTTATAAAGAGTTTTTTTTTTTTTTTTTACTTTCTCTTTTCTCCTTCTAATCCCCCTTGAGAGGATGAGGGTGGACGGAGGAGCTGAACACGCAATGAAACTCTATGAAGACTCTAGGAGGGTGGAGGAGAGAGAAGAGAAAGGGAAGGTTGAAGGTGTTTGAAGATGAGTTGGGAGGTTAATCAGCAGTTTGTAGGTAGAGTGTAAATGTTCCATTTCAAAGATAGGTGGTGGTAATGCACTTATAAGTCTGTGATCCGCCATAAAGCAACAAGAAGAAGAAGAAGAAGAAGAAGAAGAAGGAGAAGAAGGAGAAGAAGAAGGCTGTGTCCAAATTCAGGGTCTGCATCCTTCGGAGTACTCATTTGAAGGATGTTACGTCACAGCGCCGCGACGAAGGCTGTCCAAATTCGTAGGATCCTTCAAATGCGGCCCACAAATACGTCCTCCTTTTCCCCGAATTGGAAGGATGGGTGTGGTGGATCCTTTCCCGTCCTACCTATCCCATAATTCTTTTCGGCAGAGCGTAATGGCGGACGAAGCGAGCGGTAGCGGAGTGGGAGAGGAGTTTCTCTGACAAAACAAGCTAAAGTTTATGCTTCGGCTCAATGAATTTGTAGGAGAAATTAGTAGAATACTTAAAAACAAATAAAAATAGGCTATAATGGCTTACCTGGATGTGACTGTCTTGTAGTCTGATATAAAAAACTCTCCGACAACGAGCAAAGAAAGTATTTAATTTATTTAATTGCTTTATTTCTTCTAAAAGAATTAAAATGAGGAGAATAACTCTTTGTTTGTCCATTTTCCCGCTTCTTGCTTGGCGCTGTCACGGTTGCTAGGCGACAGGATATGAGCAACGGGTAAGGGAGGGGACTGAAAGAAGGGTAGGCTGTCCAAATTCACAAACACCGACTTCCGGGTTTTGCGGACGTCGGAGGATCCCTCCTCCTTCAACCGGGTAGGAAGGATCCTAAGGAGGATGCAGACCCTGAATTTGGACACAGCCGAAGAAGGAGGGTGTTGATCACTGGGGGAGCAGCTCGTGCGAACCGGAGGAAGGATGGCGGATAGGTCGGTCTGTGGAGGAGAGAAGAGCGGAAGTGATGTGGATTCAGGAAGTGATCCGGAAACGGATGGAATGGATGGCGGAGAATTAGAAACGTTAGAAAGCAACTGGAAAGTAGTAGAAAGTCGGAAAAGGAAGAAGTCGTGGGGGCTAACTCCTGAACAACAGTCTCAAAGACCTAAAGTAGAGTATAAGGTAAAGATGCAATTCGTGGTAGAATCAGATAAAACAGTTAACCCATTCAAATTAACAAAGGCATTGAATGAAGCCATAGGGAAAATAACAGCAAAAATGTTGAGAGATGGTAGTCTAATTATAACATGCAGAGATGAGAATCAGCAAAAATCAGCACTGGGCCTAAAAACGCTAATGGGGAAAAAGATAGCATGCTCTATGTTTGGTGATAGGAAATGGGTGAAAGGAGTGATATCAGGAGTATCAACAGACATATCAACAGAATCTATTAAGGAAAAGTTAACAGGAGCAAAAGTAGTTGATGTGAGGAGATTAAAATATGTTAAAGAGAAACAAAAGTTCGACAGTCTATCAGTCATGATTCAGTTTGACGCAGAAAGGCTCCCAGAAAAAGTATATCTGGGATATGTTAGCTACAGAGTAAGACAATATATTCCACCAGCAATAAGATGCTTTAAATGTCAGAGATTTGGACACATTGCTGAAACATGTAAAGGAAAACAAAGATGTGCTAGGTGTGGAGGAGAACATGAGTACGGAAAATGTGAGTCCGGCGTCCCTCCTAAATGCTGTAACTGTGGAAGTAGTCATAGCGCTGGTTATGGGGGATGCAAGGTCAGGAAAGAAGCAGAAAAAGTTCAGTTCATAAGAGCAACAGAAGGAATTTCGTATGCTGATGCAGTAAAGCAAGTACAGAATAAGATCGAATTACACAATGTAGGTCCGGTAGAGGAACGCACAGTAAGGTTAAGGGAACATGCGGAACATGCAAAAATTAACAAAAATTTGCTGCTGATTGATAAGACGTCCTTCTTAGCATTTATGGCGGAAGTAATAAACTGTTCAGCACAAACAGTAAGCCGTACCGAAAAAATCTAAATAATTCTCAGGGCAGCTGGGAAATACTTGAATGCTGAAGAAATTACGGTTGAACAAATAAATGAGAAATTAAGGGCACAAACATCTAATTCACAGACAGTATGTGGTGGATCTTAATGGTGATAACAATAATTCAGTGGAATGCCAGAAGTCTTTTAGCAAATGGACAAGAGTTTAAGAAATTCATCTCAGACAAAACGGATAAACCTCATGTTATTTGTATTCAAGAATCATGGCTTAAACCACACTTGAGTTTTGTACTGAATGGCAGTTAGGAAAGATAGGAGCAATGATAATGGTGGAGGAGTGATAACATTTATCAAATCAGAAATAACATATAATATGGTGGAGATTAAGGAAGATTGTGAGGCAGTAGCTGTAGAAGTTTGGTCAGGAGCTCAGAAAATACGAGTGGTTAATTTTTATAACCCATGTAAAAGATTAGATAGTGAGTTATTGACAAAAATAGGGGACGAAAGCAGATCAAGTCAGATTTGGTGTGGGGACTTTAATGCTCATAACACGTTATGGGGGAGTACAAGAACAGATATCAATGGAAGGGAAGTAGAGGACTTTTTAGAAAGGAATAACTTGGTTTGTGTTAATGATGGGCGTGCTACAAGACTGGACATACATAAAATGAAATATTCTGCAATAGATTTAACAGTAATGTCAGATAATATGGCACGAAATTGTAGATGGGACATTGATTACAGTAATTTGATGGGAAGTGATCATTTTCCAATCGAAATTAGAATTGGATTTGAGCTACAAGAATCTAACATTGAAATGAATTCTAGATGGAAATTTAAAACAGCAGATTGACATAAATTTAAAGAAAGTTGTGAGCAAAGATTTATGAAATTAAACTGTTCAACAGAGGATATAGATTTTTATAATGACAGCATATGTGAAATTTTATGTGATGTATCTGAAAAAATCATAGGGAAAACAGTAGGAAGAACACAAAAGAAAAATGTACCATGGTGGACGGTAGAATGTAGTGAGGTTATTAAAGAAAGAAATAGATATTTATGGAAGGTAAGGAAAAACTATTCTATTGAGGATTTAATTTCGTATAAAAAAGCACAGGCAATTGTAAGGAGAGTTATCCGAGCAGCAAAAAGGACATACTGGAGAGAATATTGTGGGACAATAGGGAAAAGTATAAATATTAGTGAGATCTGGGGAATGATAAGGAAAATGGGAGGAATAAGAAAATCAAACAGAATCCCATTACTGAAAAATGGAAACCATGTTTGCAAAAGTAATAAAGATAAAGCAGAAGTTTTAGCAGAAGCATTTGGTAAAATCAATAGCAATAATAATATATCTGAAGATATGAAGGAAATAAGACAACACCAAATTAGAGGTAATTCAAGTTCATTAGCCAAAAAGGGGACATCTGGAAGTTCTAAGGATGCAGACTTCACTTTATATGAACTTGTGCAGGCTCTAGAGGGAATTAATCATACCTCTCCAGGAAAGGACGAAATCAGTTATGAGATGATCAAACATCTATCAAGAAATACATTACTTACAATATTAAGTCTTTACAACAAAATATGGAGGCAAGGGAAATTACCATATTCATGGAAATTAGGGATAATCATACCAATAGCAAAGCCTGGGAAGGATCATTCAATACCTAGCAATTATAGACCAATTGCTCTGACGTCTAACTTGTGTAAAATTATGGAGAAAATGGTAATATCTCGATTAAAGTATTTTTTGGAATCAAGGCAACTAATACATAAGTGTCAAAGTGGGTTTAGAAAGGGACGTAGCACATTGGATGCTGTAGTATGTTTAGAAAATGAAATCAGGAAAGCTCAAGTGAATAAAGAAATGGTCATAGGAGTGTTTTTTGATATTGAGAAAGCTTATGACATGCTATGGAAAGAAGGATTGCTAATTAAATTAAATCTGATGGGCATAGACGGAAGACTGTTTAATTGGATAATGGATTTCCTAAAAGAACGGAGAATTCAAGTGAGAATGAATACTCAGACATATACAAGATAGATAATGGAACCCCGCAAGGTAGTGTATGCAGCCCAGTATTATTTAATATCATGATTAATGGTATCTTTGAAAACATAGGTCCAGGAATAGGCAGGTCACTTTATGCAGATGATGGAGCTTTATGGATAAGAGGGAAGAACCTAAAATATTTGCAAAGAAAAATGCAGAAAGCAATTGAGGCTGTGGAGAAGTGGACCAAACAATGGGGATTCCGGTTGTCGGTGGAAAAAACCCAGGTCATCTGCTTCTCTAAAAAAAGGAAAATTCCAGATGTAAAATTAAAACTATATGGACTAACATTAGAACAAGTGTATACTATCAGATACCTGGGAATGTGGATGGATGCAAGGCTCACATTTGGGGAACACATACAAAAGGTTGTGGATAAGTGCAAGAAAGGTATAAACATAATGAGATGTTTAGCAGGAGTGGAATGGGGAGCTTCAAATCAATCTCTTAAGAAAATATACTTTGCAATAATTAGATCTACAATAGACTATGGTAGAATAATATATGGATCAGCAGCAAAAAGTCTAATATCCAAAATAGATGTAATTCAAAATCAAGCACTCAGAATTTGCTGTAGAGCTGTCAGATCATCTCCTGTGGCGGCAATACAAGTGGAGGTGGGAGAAATGCCTCTTGATATTCGTGAACTCCAGCTTAAACTGGTATACTGGACGAGTCTTAGGGGACATTCTTCGAACCATCCAGTCAAAAATGTGTTGAGAAATTGTTGGGAATATGAGAAAGCCCAAATTAAAAGTTTCGGATGGGAGATAGGGAAGCTTACCCAGACTATAGGGATAGATAAGCTCAACATTAGTCCAACAGTAGTATTGCCTGCTTCCCCTCCGTGGCTCAATTCAATGCCTTGTGTAGATATCAAATTAACACTAAGCATTAAAGATAGACGTAACATAGTCCCAATCGCAACAATTGTTCAACAACACCTTAGAAATGAATATCCTTATTCAAAACAAATATTTACAGATGGCTCCAAAGACCCGGGTACGGGACGAACATCATCAGCAATTTACATACCTACATTAAGGTACAGTAATGCAAAAAGAACGACAGATAATATATCAGTATATACAGCTGAGATGGTGGCCATTATGATGGCATTGCAATGGATTGAAGAAACAAAACAAACATGTACAATAATTTGTTCAGATTCTCTATCAGCCCTTAACAGTCTAACGAGTGGTAAATCAGATACTAGACAAGACATTTTAACAGAAATATTACAGAACCTATACAGAGTCAATCAAATGAACATAACAGTAGCATTTATGTGGGTTCCGGCACATGTAGGATTAGACGGTAATGATGAAGTGGATAAACTGGCAAAGAGGGCTCTAAGACATGATAACATAGAAATAGATCTCCCTCTGGGAAAATCTGAAGTCAAGAGAATAATAAAAACAGCTCTAAATCAAATTTGGCAAAAAAAAGTGGGATAAAGGACAGAAAGGACGACATATGCACAACATACAAAATAAAGTAGGTTTAATAAGAGCAAGCTTTGGCAATAGAAGGGAAGATACAATAATTTCTCGCCTGAGAATTGGACATACAGCACTAAATAAATCACTACAGTTGATAGGGAAACACGACAATGGACAATGTAGCAAATGTGGTCAGCCAGAGACTATAGAACATGTCATATTTCATTGCAGAGCATACAAAAGAGAAAGATTACAATTAAAAAATGACCTGATGCAAATAGGAATCAACACAATAAATATGGAAAGTGTTCTAAGTAGTTCATATAAAGTTTATGAAGTATTGATTCATTTTTTAAAATCAATAGATTCCTTAAAGAGAATTTAGTATTATAATTTTTTTTTTTTTTTTTTTTCTCATCTCCCCCCATTCTGTTCATTCCTAAACATCCAATCCCCACTTCCTGCGTTACCTCATGAAAACAGAGCTCATTCTCCAAACCCCCAGTAGTTGGCGATATGCACCAAAAGTTGGATGCCAACCGCCATAACTGAAGAAGAAGAAGAAGAATACTAAATCAAAGTATGGTCAGGATTGGGAAACACCAGACTGGGTATTGTGAAAAATTTAGTTCCGAAAATATGGAAACAGTAGAACATGTATTATTAAAATGTGAGGCTTATGCAAGAGAACGATTTAAATTATTTCAAGCGTTAAGAGAAATGGAAATGGAAGTTTTTTCTATCAAAGCATTATTAGGTAATGGCCCAAAGCAATTTAAAATATATGAAGAAGTATTTAATTTCTTAAAAGACACTCATTTAAGTAACAGGATTTAGGTCACTACTACCATAACGTTATCCACACTCCAATCCAGTAGGTGGCGGGAATGCACCATTTAAGTTTGGTTTGCCAACCGCCATTAAACTTGAGAAGAAGAAGAAGAAGAAACCCCCAGTAGTTGGCGATATGCACCAAAAGTTGGATGCCAACTGCCATAACTGAAGAAGAAGAAGAAGAAGAAGAAGGAGAAGGAGGGCAATTTGAAAAAATTCACAGAAAGTGAAATTTATTTCGCTTGAAAACTCTACAATTGAGGATGTTTTGATATATCAAGAAGCGCGACATTTTTTATCTTTATGCGCAAAGGACCTCAAGGTAAGATAAACATTTTCATAAATACTCTGATACAGGTTTTTGTGGCTTCTGTTGATGTGATCAGTCGATACTAAGTTACCCCCATTCCTTTATGGAGTTTATATATATATATATATATATATACACACACACACACACACACACACACACACACAGAGCACAGCACAGCTTTTGTTTACCATGATATTTACATGCCTCCCAAACACGGTATGCCAAATAAACCTTTCTAATAAAACAGGTACTACTATGATAAATATCAGAAAGCATACTGTAATACTATGGCATAAACGAATTATTTGTCTTGCACTTCTAGCATGTCTGTTTAAATGTTTAGTTCTTATTTATCAATTTAGTTTAAACAACTTTTTTTCCGCTGTTTACACTGGATTTATTTATTTCAATATGTTTAACAGTGTTAATAATACATTGAGAAATTAGGGTCCAACTGTGTCAACGCATACAAATTTGAGAAATCAATAGTTTTAATAAATAGCATGTTTACAATTACTTAATAGATTCTTATTATACAATTATCAAGTTTCTTGTGCTGTAGTGTATTATAAAATGCAAGGAATTTTAGCATGTGTTTGATAATTATTGACCTAAAGAAAAGCAGGTACAAGGAGATGAAGTTTCATATTAATACACCAACGTGGTGATAATATACAGCCATCTTGCTATCACATTAATTGGTGCAGTACATAGCAAACAGTTAGGTATATCAAAAATCGTTTAATGATTTCATCCAGCATGGTCAGTATTGGTAGATTGAGAATGTGGGTTCAGCAACAATTTCTGGACATCTACTGGATGGGAGGTGCACGCTATCAAAAAACCCAATAAAAAAAAGAAACAGTAAAATATCAATACTGAAATCTAAGAACTGAGATCAGTTAGATGAAGATGCATTAGAAGGACAGTATTTTTACCCAACCCTGGTTAATCAGGTTTTTACCAAATGCATGCTATGCACTATTACAGTATGTACTCCTTTATTACTTAAAGTCTATGTAAACCTTAACTTGCAAACCGACCAAAACTACTCTGATGTATTTTAGAGTGAAAGAGAACATTGAATAATAGAAGACAGATCTTGATGTTAGGGTGCCTCCTCGCCATCTCAGCAGGGAGGTAGTGGAAATATTTACAAAGCAATCAAATTGAATCAAGAGCTTGGTTGAATCCAAATATACCATCTTCTCTACTATATAGTAGGTGAAAAATACAGTAGTACATGAAATGAATAGCATATCTGAATTTGTATTTATAAAACATACAAAAACTACCCAGATAGCCTACTACTTAAAGCAAAATTCTGAAGTGTGCATCCAATAAACGCTTTACTATCCCTAATGCTACAGGAAAGGACTTGGGAAAGGCAGTGACATGACAGAACTGAAGCTGAAGGTCATGACAATAACAACATGATGAATGCAGTTTTTATGTAAATACCTACTCCTAGCCCTACACTCTTAAAACTCTTTTAGATTAAAATGTTCTTCATGCCAAGAAGAAAAAATGGTTCACTGAAAGGTTCTTTGGGAAACCCAAAAATGGTTCTTCTATGCCTGTGGCATTGCCCTGTGGTTTTAAAAGCCTTGATATTTTGTTTTCTTTCCTGTGAGAAGAACACAGCACACAACATAAAATTAAGCAATAGCAAGCAACTATTGCAAGGCCAAGGAAAATACAGTGGATGAGAATAAGTTTGTGAAACTGAAGGATCTTCAGAATCTTAACAGCAACCTGTGTGTTTGTATCTCAAGAGAGCAACCATACATTGTTATTTATAATCTATATTAATTGTAAAAATTTTATAATCATGTAATTGTTTATAAATTATTCTTTTTGTCAATTTATTAAAATGTATTATCAGGGTTGAATTTTGAAGCTGGATTTCTGCACTACTCATGCATAACGTGGTCTGATCACGATCACTGAAGTCACAATTAAAGACAAACACTCTGACTAAACTAATGGCACACAGTTGGTTTTTTTTTTTTCATTTAATTATTAAATCATTGTAACAAAGTTCGTAGATTCGGGAAGAAGGAGGCGGGAACCGGCAAACATTTACGGATTTAATAATCAAAATAAACAAACGTAAAAGTAGAGCGGCAGCCCCTCACGGACGACTGCCGCACACAAAACACAAAATAATATCCAGGCCTGGTCCTCTCTCGTCTTCCACTGTCGTCACTCCTCCTTTTATCCTTCCGGAGCTCCTCCGTGGGACTCGAGACCGGTGAGTGTCGCAGGTGTCGCTCATTATCATTAACTCCACCGGCCTCGCTCCGTTCCCACGGCTCTCGGCCCCGCCCCACTCACCACAATCATGAAATGTGAAATCATACCCAGTTACAGTAAATGCTCAAGGAAAATTCAAAAAGATTTTGTTGGGTGGAAATTAAAAACATGGTATGCATTCTACTTGCCATTAGTCAAGGATAAATCTGAACAAGAAGTTATATAGACTTTTTGTCATCTAGGTCATGCCTGTTATTTTTTTTTTATTATTATTAATGTAGTCCATAACTTCATAATACTATGGCAGCAATACTAGTTCTCACCAGTGTTGAACATGTATGATGTTTTATTGCATGTCCATGCTTTAAAATATGGTTTGTTTGTTTTGTTTTTAGTACAAAACGTTATGTTAAAATAAAATATTAATCTCTTACACAAAAATATTTAATTTTATTTTAAATGTCAAAAGCATTTCAATTAAGATATACATCATTCAATTCAAAAAGTCTGGCTGTGCTTAATGGGTACATTTCTGTATCCTTTAAGCACACCCCAGTTCCCATTAAGCTCACATCATGTTTTATTAAAGATTCTTGTTTATTTTAAGGAAAATTTTTAAAGAATAGAAAAAAGTGTGCTTAATGGGTACATGAGCTTAATAGGTACGTTTACCCTATGTCTTTATTGATCAACAAACCGGCAAAGGAGGAGAAGAAAATATTTACCTCTGCAAGTTCTGCAGCCTTAAATGGCACAAATTCTGTCACTACCCTCTAATTTTGTGCCACAGACTGATTAAATGTGACTTCATTAGAGCTCCATTGAATGGGATAAAACTGTGTAGATGTAGTCAAATGACAAGGCATCAGGTAAGCATCAGATTTAGAACCGCATTTGAAAGTGGATCCAATCAAATGGCAAAAAATCCAATCTCATAGGTGTTTTGCTGTGTACATACAAGAAGATCCCATCTGTACCTGATTCCAGTGGGAAAAATATTATAAATGGCTGACAGTGTAAATGCCGCCACAAAAACACAAAAGACTGTGGAGCTTTTTCTCACCTAAGATGGCGGCGCGCGCAGTCGCAGCAGCTTCTCTCTCTCCCGACAAACCGGTGTTTTCGTGTTTGTTGTCTTGTAAGTCGCAATGTTTTTGCACATCTTCGTCTCGTCTACCTGTCTTTAAGCGCGCATACAGTCGTGAGTTTCTGCTCGATGTCGGCAGAACCACATTTTTAGAGTTAAACTCCGCGCACGCTGAAGAGCTGCGGGACCTCGGTCTGCTCCGAAGGCCTTCTCCATCACCGACCCCCACTACTGCATCTCGCCCACAGCGGAGGCGCTACAAGCGGCGTGAGAGGAAGCAGAAGAGGGGTAAGCGCGGAGGTATCCGAGCTAGGCTAGCGGCCAACCCACACAAGCCAGCTATCCCCACCATCGTACTGGCGAACGTACGCTCTTTGGACAATAAACTGGACTACATCCGACTACTCCGCTCTACTCAGAGGACTGTAAGAGACTGTTGTGTTTTTGTGTTTACGGAAACATGGCTTAACAACAGCGTACCGGACTGCGCCATACAGCTCGACCAGCTAACATGCTATCGAGCTGACAGGGCTCTCGTCGAGGGAGGTAAGATCCGCGGCGGCGGTCTCTGTGTTTACATCAATGATGCATGGTGTCGCGACGCTGTTGTGGTCTGCAAACACTGCTCACCCCTGGTGGAGTTTATGATTATTAAGTGCCGGCCGTTCTATCTACCGAGGGAATATTCAGCCATACTGCTAGTTGCTGTATACATCCCTCCCAGCTCCACCAACAACATCAGGAGTGAGGCACTAAATGATCTGTACCAGCACACCAGTGAGCAGCAGACAGCCCACCCAAATGCTTTTCTTATCTTGGCTAGGGATTTCAATCACGCAGACTTAAAGAGTGTGTACCCAAAAATTCACCAACACATAGACTTTCCAACAAGGGGAAAAAACACTCTGGACTTTGTTTACACCACCCAGAGAGGAGCTTACAAGGCCCTCCCCCTCCCCCACCTCGGAGCCTCAGACCACATCCCTGTCATGCTAATGCCTGCATACAGACCGCTCGTTAAAGTCACCAAACAAGTTCACAAACAGATTCAAGTGTGGCCGGAAGGGTCGTCAGAGGCACTTCAAGACTGCTTTGACACCACTGACTGGAATATGTTTAAACAGGCTGCCACATACAACAACACTACAGACCTCCAAGAGTACTCGGAGACTGTCACTGCCTACATCTCCAAGTGCATTGATGATGTAACAGTCACAAAGTCCATCACTGTCCGGGCCAACCAGAAGCCGTGGATGACAGGGGAGGTCTACAGACTTCTGAAGGCTCGGAACGCTGCCTTTAGAGCTGGAGATGAGGAGGGCCTGAAGACAGCTAGGGCCAACCTATCCCGCGGCATCAAAGAGGCCAAGAGACAGTACTCCAGGAGGATAGCCCATCGTTTCAGCGACAGCAGAGACACGCGGAGCCTGTGGCAGGGGATACAGACCATTACGGATTACAAGCCCCCACCACAGACCTGTGACAACACCATCCCCCTGCTGAACGAGCTGAATGCCTTCTTTGCTCGCTTTGAGGCACAAAACAGCACCACTGCACAGAAGACTCCACCTCCTCCCGGTGACCAGGTGATGACGCTGTCCCCGGACAGTGTGAGGAGATCCCTCAGCAGGATCAATGCACGCAAAGCTCCGGGTCCTGACAACATTCCTGGGCGTGTACTGAGAGACTGTGCAGTGGAACTCACTGAGGTCTTCACAGACATCTTCAACATCTCACTAAATCAGGCTGTTGTCCCCTCATGCTTCAAAGCTACCACCATCATTCCAGTCCCAAAGAAGTCATCTCCATCCTGTTTCAGTGACTACCGTCCAATAGCACTCACTCCCATCCTCATGAAGTGCTTTGAACGGCTAGTCTTGCACCACATCAAGTCTGTCCTCCCCCCCTCCCTGGACCCCTTCCAGTTTGCATATAGGTCCAACCGCTCGACCGATGATGCCATCACCACTGCCCTCCACCCAGCCCTCACACATCTGGAGAAAAAAGACTCATATGTCAGGATGCTGTTCATAGACTTCAGTTCAGCATTCAACACAATCATCCCTCAACAGTTCACTCACAAACTGGCCCAGCTGGGGCTCAATACCTCTCTGTGCAACTGGCTGTTGGACTTCCTGACCGGGAGACCTCAAGCAGTACGGGTCGGCAGTAACACATCCAGCACCATCACACTGAACACTGGGGCCCCCCAAGGATGTGTGCTGAGCCCCCTCCTCTTCACTCTGCTGACCCACGACTGCACACCATCACACAACTCCAACATTTTCATTAAGTTTGCGGATGACACTACTGTGGTGGGTCTCATCAGCAACAGAGATGAGACAAACTACAGGAGCGAGGTGAGCCGCCTGGCCGGGTGGTGCAGTGACAACAATCTCTCTCTGAATGTGAAGAAGACGAAGGAGATCGTTGTTGACTTCAGGAGAGTACACACTCAGCATGCCCCTCTGACCATCAACGGTGCGACTGTAGAGAGAGTGAGCAGCACCAAGTTCCTGGGTGTGCACATCACTGAGGACCTCTCCTGGACTAACAACACTGTAGCACTGGCCAAGAAAGCACAGCAGCGTCTCTACTTCCTCCGCAAACTCCGAAGAGCCAGAGCCCCGGCCCCCATCATGTGCACCTTCTACAGAGGCACCATCGAGAGCATCCTAACTAGCTGCATCACTGTGTGGTATGGCGCTTGCAACGCATCCTGCCGCAAGTCACTTCAGCGCATAGTGAGAGCAGCTGAGAAGATCGTTGGTGTCTCTCTCCCCTCCCTCCAGGACATCTACAGCACCCGTCTCACCCGCAAAGCCCTCCGCATTGCAGGTGATCCCACCCACCCGACACACAGCTTCTTCAGTCTGCTGCCATCAGGGAGGAGACTGCGGAGTCTCCAGGCGAGGACCAGCAGACTGAAGGACAGCTTCTTACATCAGGCTGTCAGGAAGCTGAACTCCCTCCCGTCCTTGCCCCCCCTCCCCTCTTTCACCCCCATTTAACACAGCAACACACTAGGAACTCTGACTCTGTGACACCCCCCCCACCGACCAACAAACTGTGACCGGCACCTGTCACTTGTGCAGCATTGGCTGATCACTACCCATCCAACATTGACTGCAAATTACCTCTTCGGACAGTCTGACAAAAATCTATCCGAACAGTCACTTCGACTTGTGACTTTAACAGACTGATAAGCTCTTCTTGCACTACACTCATAACAAAACAAAACAAAACAAATCTGCACAGTTTTGTTTTTGTACATTCAACTGGTTTACACTCCATCTATTCTGCCATGTGCCTTATGCACTTTATCTATCTCTCTTTTTTTATTCTCTACAATGTCCTCAGACTGATAAGCTCTTTTGCACTACAAATATATCTACACAGTGTTGTTTTTATTTAACTGGTTTTGCACTCTATCTGCCATGCGCCTTTTGCCACTTTATCGATCTAATTCTTTTTTTTTTTTTTTTCTACAATATCCTCATTTGTATATTTTTATAGTTGTATGTACATATGTCTAAACTGTATTTATCTGTATTTGAACGTGTTTAATGTTAACTGTATGCACCAAGGGTCTGAGAGTAATGCAATTTCAATTCTCTGTATGTATGTGCTGTACATGTGGAAGAATTGACAATAAAGCTGACTTGAACTTGAACTTGAGTATACAACAATTTATAATATGCATGCAAAATGTGATGCTTCTGTATTTATAGTTCATCATGATGGATTGATGAAGTACAACTTGTTCCTGGATCAACATCCTTGTTGATCCTGGAACAACATTCCAATCAACCAATCAGATTTGAGAGAGAACTTTTCAGGAAATATCTGTTTTAGGCTTATGATCAGAGTTAGGTGATTCTACACCATGTTAATCAGCTATCATTTGCCTCTGATTTTAGGAATAAATTATGGGTAGGGTTAGGTTTAGGGCTAGGGATTGGGTTAAGTCTATATTTTTAGACAGTAATGTTGATCCAGGAGCATGTCTGTCTTGGCAAAATCACAGCGACTGATTGATGAAGTGTAATAGGTAACTTTTCTTTTGCTTGGGGGCCAAGAATTCAGTTGATATGACACATTTTCATATATACAGTTCAGGAGTTATTGCTCAAAATGCATTTAGCTTCGTTATAGCTCCCCAATTGTCCGTTCAGGACCAAACAACCATCCTGCCATGTTTCAAATCTCTAGGTCTTTTTAGTTGCAAGATGCTGTTTTGGGGTACAAACCAATAGGGATTGCAGCACTTTGCACTTGAGCCCATAATAACAATAATATTTAATAGTAATTAATAAAGCAATTCAGTTATTTTTGAAAACCCCCATAGATGAATTGACATGCATATAAACATTCCTAAATCTGTTTCAGTTCAAATAATGGCTGGAGAACATTTGGGTGTTTTGAGGGGCCAATCCTTCTACCTGCATGATGTGAAGAGACATCAGTCCGTCACACTCACTGACATCATCAGCCGCCTGGGAGGGGTGAGAGAGATCATTTTGTCATTCTTTTGTAAATTAGAAACAAAACAGAAATCAAAGTAATTGTTGCCCTGTATGCAAAGTGATATTAAATGGTACATCTCATCCTGTCTGTTCAATGTTTCCTATAGAAAGTGGACAGTTTTCTCACTAAGGATGTGAATGTGGTTGTGACGGGCATTAAAGAACGGGTGGATGGTTCCTGTACTGCAGGGGGAAAACAAAGTGGAACCCTCAAACCTCTGGTATGTACCCAATTTTTAAGTTTTGTTCTTGTCTAGTTTATAATGTATGATGTACTGTCAGTAGATTATTTGAGAGGCCTTTCATGCTGAGTTCTGGTTCCTTGGTCACTTCTTTAGACCTAAACATTTCAGACAGTTTTATTTTTTTCTTGCCACAGTCAACTTTGTCTTATTCACAGAGGGTATGAAGGCTCTTATTTTTTACAAAGCTACTTTGAAATGGTATATTAAGAAAAATGCTATAGAGGTGAATTGAAATATTTCTGAATGGTTCAAGCAGGGATGTTTAGTAGCTAATAATGTTTATTAAATGTCTTTTTGTCCTCAAGGTTTGTGGCAGTCGGGGAAAAGCATTACTGGAAAAAGCAATCCACAGCAATGTAAGTCCAAACATTATTTGAGAAATAATCCTAAATTGAGAAAATTCTCCTCCTCATTTATTTTACTTCAATGCAATGTGCATGTGCCCCTACTTGTAATCTCAGAATTAATCCTTCATAATCTTCATTTACATTGAAAATTTGTGAAAGTTTTAATTTGACAAATGTTAAGAAAAATAAGTAAATTTGTGTCATTTTCTTCCGTTCCGTTCATATTTGCTTCCGTTCGTTCTTGCTGGAGAACATGATCATCAGAGTTTCAGAGTAGGTGGTTTAGATGAGGTTCAGCAGGCTCAAAAAGCTCAATATAAATATTATCTGCTGAAGATTAAGACAGCTTGCTCAAACTAAACATGAACTTACCTGGGTAAAAACTGAAACAGGCTCAAATTCTCAAATTCAGATCAACTTTGCAGTACTCTGTTTGTAATGCTGATCATAATAATGTATTATTTCTAATGAAAATAATTGTCAAGTTAGTAAAAATGCAAATCAAAGAATGTTCACTAGTGCTCTCTACCCTTTGAACCCAACTCTATATTGTTACAAATGTCTGATAGCCAATAAATTACTTTGATGTTCCAAACATGACAATAATGGATAGTATATCAAAAAAATATTTTCTTGCTGCCTTGTGAAAACCGTTTTTTTTTTTACCAAACAATTCATGTTGTTAAATGGAACATGCAAACTTAATTGGATTAAAATCCAATTTTACACCTTGCTCAGTCATAATGCTACTGCTATTATGTTTTAAATTTTGTTAACCGTTGAGTGATTTTTGTTGTTTTTTTGCAGGAGAAGTATCAGAGCAGTGTGCTGGCTAATGCTCGTTCATGGGGAGTCAAGGTCTACAGTGTTGATGGTATCCTTTCGTTTACCTGCTTTAGGGGGCATTTAACAATATTATATATGCAAGTCATGTGAGCTGATTTTGGAGTGGCATTTTGAAGTTTGACAGCCCCACTCCTCTTTCACATTAATCATATTTAAATGTAAGGATGTTTTTTAAAAGAATTTGACCATTTTTGTCGATTCTTAAAAGTCACAGTGGGGTTGGAAATGACAAAGTAAAGGCAATTTCAGTTTTTTATATGACCTATTCCATGTATCTGTATTCCATGTTTGTAATCTGTGGTGGTAGTTGCTGCAAATGAAGGTTTATTTTTTTGTTTTTTGTTTTAAATATGAATTGTTCCCTAAAGGATATCTCTCTTGCTATTTTTTTTGTCATTTAATGTGAAGCTCAGAAACATACGGAGCCCTTTTAGGGACATTGTGGTGGGAAGAAAAAATCTTTTTCAAATGTTTTGCGTTCCCTCGCAAAACTTTTGCTTTCTCTTGCAAAACCAGTTGAGTTAGGACTGTTTACTTTACAGCTTGCGGTGGTTCATACAGTTCCGTATGTTCACAATGGAGAGGTTCATAGAGTTTGATTTTTAGCTTGGACTCAAGTATAAAGAAATACAGGTTAGTTCAAGGCATGGTTTTAGGACATTCTAAAATGCTTAATACTTTAAAACGGTGACATTGGAGGTCCAAATTCGATAATAGTAAAAGGTGATCAAATTATTAGGCTAAAATTAATAACCTTATTAATAATATTACTAAGCAGAAGCCCAGAATATGAATGCAAAGCCCTGCGCGTAAGCTTTTTCTCCCCCATAAAATGCTTAAGGTAGGCTAATGAATGAAAACGGTGATTTAAAAATACAAATTCCGTTGCATTCATATTCTGGGCTATTCTGCTTTATTAATAGTAATATTATTAATAAGGTTATTAATATTAGCCTAATCATTTTATTAGTATTTATTATCGAATTTGGTCCTCACGTTTTAATAAGCCACATTAAGCGTTTTAGAATGTCCCAAAACCGTGCCTTGAACTAACCTGTATTTCTTTATACTTGAGTACAAGTTCAAAATAAAAACTTTATGAACCGCTCCATTGTGAACATACGAGTATGAACCTTTCATTAGCCTACCTTAAGCGTTTTCTATAGGGAAGAAAAGGCTTAATGTGCAGGGCGTATCCTTCATATTCTGCTTTATTAGTAATATTGTTATTAATGTTAGCCTAATCATTTTTATCAGGATTTATTATTGAATTTAATGTCTGTTTAAGCCACATTTGGCGTTTTAGACTGTCCCAAAACCGTGCCTTGACTATATATACACTGACTGTATAACTTACTTTGAGTCCAAGAGAACGCAAAAGTTTTGCGAGGGAACGCAAAGTTTCTTCCACCACAATTTTTTTCCACTCACCCTGAATTTTTCCCACCACAATGTCCCTTAAAGGGCTCCGTAGAAAAACACTACGGAGTTTTTCACTACATTACACAAGCATGATGTTAAAGATCACATTTGCAGTTTGGCTTTGCTTTCACTGAGGGAAATTCTTGGATCAGAATAAGATGTGATCATAGTTGACACATTTTATAAAGCATTTTAATTTTTTCAGTATTGTAATACTACTTTCGAGCCCTGCGCTACAGCATACTAGTTCCTCTTAGTGCTCATGTACAGTGTTCTACTGACTTAGAAGTCAATACTAGAGAGCACCATATGTACAGTTTGATTTTAAATTTCAGTGAATGTGGGATACTGCTTATAGGACTCTGTTGTGAAAGTTAGAAACAGAAAATATTTACGACTGTAATCTTTGTTTTTTTCTTAACATTAATTTCAGAATTTCTAAAGTTCATCAGTCATCTAAATCAGAAAATGAGGACAGCTGAGGTAATTCAATTAATTGTGAATTAATACTGTTAATATGTTTCTTGTCAAAATGAGTTTCTTATTCACACCAATTTCACACCCTTTTTTAAAACAGAAAAAAAGAAGCAAACTAACAGCTCCTCATGTGAAAGGTTTGTAAACTACATAAACGTACTACTACTTGTTGTGGTTGTTTTATAGTAAATGTAAGTATAGCTTTAATTAAAAAAAAATAATAATTTACACCTCTATACCTGAGAAACCTGTGTGTAGAGGTGGCGTATGCCCTGGAGTGTTAATACACCTGTGTCTTCACATAGCTGGAGTCTTGAGAGGTCCTTATCTGAAAGTGGAGGACTCCAGTCGGTGAGTTTTAGACCTTAGTCTCATTCTCTTAACTCTGCTTTCTGTTTAGATAGTGGTTTAGGTACTTTATACTGTAATACATTACTTTATACATTTTACCCACTGTTTTTAATGGTAAGTGGAACAATAGGTTGCCGATCTCTGGTACTGTGATCAAATAAAGAGTTAAGAAGTTGTCAGTTGAAGCTGTTATCACTTCTGGTTCATTGTCTGCTGTAAGATTTTATTTCATCTGGTTATTTTGATTTGTCTTTATTTTTAAAATCCCTGTAACTCTCTAGATTTAATAAACACAGTTAGTTATACTTAACTGTTTCTGTTGTAAAACTGTTTTGGTCCCAATTCGCATTAACAAGGCGAATGATTCAGCGCAGGTCACTGTAGATGTTTTAGATAAGTTAATTATCAAAATGCATGCAGCATGCCCTAGGGGCCACCCTGAAGCTGATCGAAAAAGTATCATTTCCCTCCCCTGCTGAGGCTCTGTGTGCACAGGGCAGCTCTTGGCTAATGAAAAGAACTATTGTGTTTTGAGTCTGTTTGGCACTGCTGTCAGAAATTGATCCTACAAATACTAGAACCTGGTGGATATGGGTGATTAAACCCATATTGTACATTACGCTGTACATGTATACCTTATTTTACATACTGTGAATTAGGGGTGTGCTCAAAATATCGATTCTTAGATACATACCGATATAATAAAAAAAGATACAGTATCGATATTCTAGCCCTTAGTATCGATACTCTGCCCAGCCATTAGGGGGCGCAGCGGCGCCCGCGAGTTTTAAAAAACTCATGGAAAATGTTAAAGCAAGATGTAGCATTTAAGTGATTTCATAGTGAAATATGTTATGGCAGTACATGGTGTCACAAAAAATAATTATAAGAAGATTTAATAAGAAGTTAAGAATAATAAGAAGAAGATTTTGTGCTTGTGTGAGCTCAGACTGTACCCTTGGAAAGTTAAATGTTGACTTGTGGTAATTTCCAGATTAATACAATTTGTGTACAATTAATCAGAGCACTTAAAGTTGCAAATATTTAAGCAAAATGCACTTTGTTATAATGCACTTTTGTCTTCATTAAATTGAAGAAAAATGCAGAGTTCTGTTTGTTGAGTAAATGTGTTCAGCATTAACTAATTGGCTCTGGCCCATGTATTTTTATTGAATCGTATCGAATCGTGTCACATTGTATCAAATCGTATCGAGACCGCTCTGTATCGAGGTACGTATCGAATCGTGACCTGTGTATCGAGGTATGTATCGTATCGCCAGGTTCTCCAAGGTATACAGCCCTACTGTGAATACTACAATGATGTATAAATTGACAGATAAAATTGCGTGTCATTTTAGTGTCCTCAGGAAAAAAAATTCTCATAGATTTTCATTATTTGGTTGCACACCATATTTTGTTACACACTTTTAGGTAACAATTTACAATAAGGTTCTGTATGTTTGCATAATTTAAAACCAATAATTAACATGATATTATTATAATACTTTTACATACCATAATATATTTGCATTGTTACTATAATGGTATTGATTTTACTCCTTACAGAAAGTTATCTGAAGATTCATTTAATTTAGCAGGTGTGGGCCTATATATTTTTGACCCATATATGCATTCAAGAGGTGACATGTCAAATTTCATCCGTTTCTAATGCTAGAGGATCATGCAACTAAAGGAGGACTCTAAACTTTTGTACTGTGACATTTACTACTAATTAACTGTATCAACAGCACCAGACACATCTGTTCTTTCCAATTTGAAATTATCATTCATCTCCACGATACCAAACTGCTTAGACCTTGAATCTTGTCAAGTTCTTAATCTTAATCACAATAGTTTCAGTGGCGTTATGTTTATTAGAGGCTTAAGTTTGATCATGACAGCAGCACTGATGCCTCGAGCTGGTTTATATGTGCACACAAAATGCATTCATTTTTGTATTCCTCAAGGTTTTACAGAGATTGTGAAGAATGCAACAGATCATTACTGTTGAATTCAGTATCTTCAATATTACAGTCACTGTATTTCTCTGAGCATCTTTCCTTTAATCAGGGTTCCCACGCTTCTTGAAAGTACTTGAATTTCAGACATATGGATTCAATGCCTGGAAAGTACTTGAAAACAAACATAGGTCCTTGAAAGTGCTTGAATTAAATTTAAAATAAATTTAGTTTATGGCGCTGTTTCAAAATTGTCCTATATGTGCTGTCAAAGACAGAACGAAATGGCACAAATAATTGGGGTGGAGATGGGGTAGTGCGAAAAAAAAAACTTAGCGTGTGTTGATGTGCAGCCTAGAGTTTTCTTGAGCCGCTCCCGCTGAGTGTCTGACCATTACCGCCCACTCCTGCAACGTGTGTGTGCCGCTCCCGCAAACATTCTAATATTGTATATCATTTTTGCGCTATTAATAAGTGAAATCACATTTGAATGAGCGCTCGCAGTTCACTTTCACTTTCGATTACACGATCACGCACACACTGTGTAAAGTGAGCACATCTTTACAGTGCGTGAATTAGACACATTGATATTCTGATCATATTTATTTCCAAGCACATTTGACCAATTCCAAACCACATCAATCTTAATAACTACTATTAATTTTGTAATTAATCATTTATAAGTGATATATAATTGTCCATGAAGGCTGGAAGTGAAAAACTCCTTATATTCATGTGTGCAGAATTATTAGGCACATTTTCTTTTACAGATAAAATGAGCCAAAAAAGAGATTTAACTGAGAAGTCCAAAATTATTAAATCCCCAATAAGAAATATTCAAAACTAATGCAATACAGAAATTGTAAAGTTAAGACATGACCATTGGTCAGCGAAATGCTCATTGGTTACAGCGGGGTTAGACAAAAACAGGTGGAGAAGATAAGACACACACGGTAACTGCAAAATAATTAAGAATTAGGTGTAAACCATCAAACATTTTGTCTCCAGCGCCACCATTTTCCAGAACTGCAACCTTCCTGGAGTCTCCAGAATTATAAGATGTCAGGTTCTCAGAGACTTTGCTTGCGTAAAAAATGACCCTCGCTTAATGAGAATAACATGCTGAAGTGTTGTTAAATACATGAAGACACATTTTTATAGGCTTTATAGACGGATAAGTTGAGAGCAGTGTTAATTTTGACAGCAAATTTTGATTTAGTTTTAGTCATAGTCTTTTGACTAAAATGCCATATAGTTTTGGTCATATTTTAGTCATCTGAGTTGTTTTTAGTTTTAGTCTCGTTTTAGTTGACTAAATATCATAAGATTTTTAGTCGACTAAATCTACAGTAAATTTAGTCGGCTAAAATCTAATGGGTTTAGTTGCAGTGCATTTATTAAGCATTTCTCTAAAATTTCCAAATGATAGACTGCAATTTAACTGCGGTGACACACAACATGCCTTTGATAAAATTAAATAAAACCACTTCTCATAAAGAACAAGAATATGGTCTTCTTTTTATGAAATACCAATGGTTATATAGGCTAATTATGCATTCTTTATAACAACTTGTTTATCATTCTTTCAAGCAGACATATTTATTTCTATAAATAAATTTAGATTAATCTTTAGGGCTACTAAAGTTTTTCAGTCAAGAGCAGTGAGTGATTGTATGTCTTTCTTGATTAACATCAATGACTAGGACAATAGCAACTAAATTAGGCTGCTATCCCTTTGAAACCGAATGCACGGTGACGGATGCAATGTAGGCCTACTGATACACGTTCTCCCTACTGTTTACGTTCACAGCTGTGTTTACGTGAATACTCGTCAAAACGGACATTTCGACATCATTTTGTGTGTACTTCTCCGTTCATGCGACGTGAAAGAGTACTCACGTGCTGTGAGACGCGCTTTCTGTGTGTGTATGCTTCAGTGTCTGCACTCAGAAAACAGGACCGAATTGAGTTCTCTCTTGCGTCGTCAGATTTATGCATATGTCTGCTCTCCTCTTACTCCCACATATTGACTTTTTTATGTTTTATGGGCCGTGCAGCAAGTGTATTTTAGCTTATGTCCCGCCGGTTCATATGTTTGCATCTAACCTTCTATGCAGCAGATTCGTTCTGAATGAATCTCTTCCCAAATTGTCCCTCCCTAACATTTTAGATTAGATAGATAGATTTGTCATAATTTTTGTCATTCAAAAAGAGTTTTCGTTCATTATCGTCTCGTTGTCGTCAGTGAAAAAAATGTTGTTGATGAAAATTATGATAAAGTATTCGTCAACGAAATTAACACTGGTTGAGAGTGAGTCTTGATGGACCAGCACCACATCCTCTTGTACCACTGTTTGAAGAATTTATCTTCCAGAATAGCAGTAAGTTTTAGGAGCTCATTTTTAGTCGATCTCTGCAAGACAGACTTTTCAGGATAGGAGATGGACTAAAAATGAACTCCCAAAACTTACTGCGACATGGAGCTAAGGAGAAAATGTAGAACTTGAAAAATAAGAAAAACTGCTTCGTGGAACGCGTTTACAGTTTAAAAGCAAATAGAAAGTCCTATTTTTTAATTTCTTTTCTTTATATTTATTTGCAGATTTGCACATGTACAATGTTTAAAATGTTCATGACATATTAAAAAAAAAAATGAGCACCTGCATTCCTCTAGGTCAAAGATGAAAAAAATGGGATTTACAAAATAATTTTGACTTGAGTTGTTTATTAATGAGTAACGTCTCTATTGAGAGAACATGCTAATTTTTAATGTTAACAGGTTTACAGTGTTATTACAACATTTAACCGCTTTTTATTAATTTAAAAATTGTGAAATTCTTTCAAATTTAAATCTTGTACAAGAACTACAGCAAAAAACTGTTTTGTTTTTTGTAGTTTGCTGTTTTTCTAAAAATATTTTAGAAATTGTATTTGAATATTACCAGTATTAACTTCAATGGATTTCATTAAATTCTTCGAACACGACTACTCAAAACGGTCTAAATTTATGAAACCTACACATTGAAAACATTATTACTCTGAAATTTTTAATGTAAATGTTAAGTGTAAGTAAAATGTTTAGTACTGTAAGGTCTTTCATGACACTACATTCGCTGGCGTGTGAATTTGATAGGTGCTTGATATAAAATAAATGGTGCTTAAAAAGTCCTTGAATCTGGTGTTCATGAAAGAGTGGGAACCCTGTTTAATCTTACAAAAGCATTCATTAGTAGTTCTTGATGCAATGATTGCTTTACTAGTTAGTCTGTACATCTTATTACATTACATTTAGTCATTTAGCAGAGGCTTTTATCCAAAGTGACTTACAAATGAGGACAATAAAGCAATCAAAACCAATGGTTAAGATAACCATTGATTTAACAAAAGAGAGTTTTCACTAGTTATAGCAGATGACACGTTTTCCATCATACAAATTTAGACATTTTAATATGAAATCTTGATTTTAAGAAGAAATGTTGGTATCCGTTTTCCAATTAAATAAATACTTCCCAATTTAAATGTTTTTCAAAGAAGCTTGTTATTTTGTTAATCCTTATGGTTTTGGTTTTAAACAGGAAATTCAGACCATACTATGCACAGACTCTGAGTTTCCCAGTGATGAGTTTCTCTGGAAAATTTAGCCCTTTTGAGCCCCTCATTCCTCGGCAGTCTGCTAGAAGCAAGGATGTAGATTCCAGCAAGGAAAATTTCAGGTATGTTCTTTGCGTTTCGAGAAATTGGTAATCAAATCTACATTATCACTTTTTAGGGCCCAAGCCAGTAAGGCGCAGGGCCCTATTGTTCTTCTAAGGATTATTATTTTTTTTTTTTTTTTTTTTTTTTTTTTTTTTTTTTTATTTCAATCATCCGGGCACTTTTGGGGGCCTTAACGTGCCCGAAAACTCTCGAAAATTGGCACGCACATTGGAACCTGCGGCCATTAGGAAGCCGCTGAGGCTGGGACCCGGGCGTGGCACAGGGGCTCTACGGCGCCCCCTGGAAAATTGTCAGAAAACTTGATGTATAGCTCACACATACTTGCACGTATTCATATGAAACTCGGTACACATATAGAACTCATTGAGCTGAACAACTTTCACGCAGCATGTCTTAGGCTCCGCCCAACAGGAAGTCGGCTATTCAGGGCTGTTTAAAAAGCGCATGCTCTGGAATTTGATATACTCCTCTGAGGATTTCCATACGATTGCCACCAAACTCGGTGAACATGATCTCAGGACATTGGGGACGCTAAATTGCGAAGATATTTTTGATATGTCGAACGGTTTGCCCGTGGCGAGGCGATGAAGTTATGGCGAAAAATGAGACCCAGGAAATGCCTAATAACGTCCACATACATTGTATGATGTAGATCAAACTTCAGTGATTTGTTCTTTGTATGATGCCGATCGGATAGATGTGACTATTATGACTGAAAGTTATAGCGCCCCCAACTGGCTGCAGGAAGTGTGTCGTTTTCAAAATGCTTTGAATTCAGCATCTTATTTTTACTCGATTTGCTTCAAACTTCACCAGAATAATGTCAAAACACGGCCGATGTAAAACTGTGAAGGGAAGATTGATATCTAAAATTATGTTGCCATGGCAACGTGTCAAAGTTGAAAATTCGTTTCTGGTGATTTTGAGGCAGATAACATGTTTAGAATGTCATGAAACTCAACACACATATGAGTATTAATGATAGTTAGACACTGGAAAAAGCTCATATACGGGCGTGGAAGAGGCACTCTATAGCGCCACCTTTTGTCAAAAATGAGGGGGTTAGTTTTAGCTACAGACCCCAAACTCGGTACATAAATTGTTCTAATTAATCCGGACAACTTTCTAATTTACAGTCATTAGCTACGACCAACAGGAAGTCGGCTATATTTATTTTAATGTGGGTTTTTTTTAAAAACGGGCTGTAAACAAATTAATACTCCTCCAAGCAGAAACACGGAAATCACACCAAACATTTTTTATCATGATGCCAAAATACTGAAGATGCTAAATTGCGGACGGATTTAGGATATCTTGAACGATGATTTAATGGCAATTTATTAAAGTTACAGTAAAAAAGATCATTTCTTTTTTTTTTTTATCTTTTAAGAGCAGCTTCCAAACACTTCATAAAAAATTACATACACAGAACAATACAGTCTGAGGATATGTGATTAATTTTATGAATTTACAATACACTATGCAGAGGAGAAAATTTGAAAACTATCAGAGAGTTAGACTTAGACTGCTTCTGAGTGAGAGATCCCTGTCAGCCTGCAGCTGAGTGAGGGGTGGGGGTGGGGTGGGGTGTGAGTGACTGTGTGAGTGACTGTGTGGATTGAGCCAGTGGGTGAGAGAGAGAAAGAGAGAGAGAGGGTCTGTTTTTTTAAATCTTTAAAAAATGCTTATAAATCATTAAAGATTTTGATAACACTTTATAATAAGGTCTCAATTCTTAACATTAGGAAATGCATTAATTAACGTGAACTAACAATGAAAAATATATTTTTACAGCATGTTAATTCTTCCATGATAGTATGAACTAACAAAGAACAATTTTTTTAAAGCATTTATTAATCTTTTTAATGTTAGAAAATTAGTCATGTTCAAAAGATAAACTTTAAAATGTAATAATATATAAACACATTTTGGAATTAATATTGATCAACATTAAATGGTATATAATTATTAATGATTATTTATATATATATATATATATATATATAATGATAGCTACAGACACCAAACTCGGTACATAAATTGTTCTTATTAATCCGGACAACTTTCTAATTTACAGTCATTAGCTACGACCAACAGGAAATCGGCTATTTTTTTTTTTTATGTGTTTTTTTTTTTTTTAAACGGGCTGTAAACAAATTCATACTCCTTCAAGCAGAAACCAAAAATTCACACCAAACATTTTTTCACATGCTTCCAAGATACTGAAGATGCTACATTGCGGACTGATTTAGGATATCTTGAACGGTGATTTAATGGCAATTTATTAAAGTTACAGTAAAAAAGAACACTTTTTTTTTTATCTTTAAAGAGCAGCTTCCAAACACTTCATAAAAAATTACATACACAGAACAAGACAGTCTGAGATATGTGATTAATTTCATGAATTTACAATACACTATGGAGAGCAGAAAATTAAAACTATCAGAGTTCTCCTGTCTCTGTGCTTCTAATGTGTGCGGTGGGTGACTGACTGTGTGAGTTCAGTGAGTGTGGAGGGGGAGAGAGAGAGAGAGAGAGAGAGAGGGTCTGTTTAAACTTCTCAATAAAATCCTTAAAAAATGCTTATAAAGCATTAAAGGTTTTGATAACACTTTATAATTAAGTCTCTTTTGTTAACAGTAGGGAATGCATTAATTAACATGAACTAACAATGAAAAATATATTTTTTACAGCATGTTAATTCTTCATTGATAGTATGAACTTACAATGAACAAAATATTTTTAATATTAGAAAAATAGTCATGTTCAAAAGATAAAACTTTAAAATGTAATAATATATTAACACATTTTGGAATTGATTTTGATAAACATTAAATGGTATATATTTATTAATGATGTAAATTAACAACAGTTAAATAATGTTGTTTTTAACATTGGTTAATTCACAAATAACATTAAATATTAACAATATATGTTTTACTTTATTCATTTGTGTTAGAATAAATTATTCATGTTAGTTAATGGAAAAATAAATCATTAAAAAATGCTTATAAATCATTAAAACCTTTGGTAACTATAATAATTTCTCATTTGTTAGCATTAGTAAATGCATTAACTAACATCAACTACCAATGAAAAATATATTTTCACAGAATTTAAAGTTTTATATGTTGTTCTGTGTGTGTGTGTTTCACAGAGTTGATGGTTTGGAATAACCCTTTAATTGCCGTATCCCTTAAAACCAAACTGCCAGAGGGTTACTGTAATGTGTGTGCTCGCTGGGCACCGTTTTATCGATGCCACCGGGATGGCGTATGCTGACGGCTTGGGCCCGTCATCGCTGCTCGCAGCTATATTTCTTTTTGTTTTTTTTAATCAGGAAGAAGGAAGAAGCCACTAGCTGCTGCCATAAGTTGCAAGCGCCAGTTACTGCAAGTGCCACACACAGAGGCCCAACTAAGAAAAGTTCAGGCTATTGTGAGTGCTGCCACATCGTCTACAAAGACCAGTATGAGGTGAGTTCATTTGGTATTTTGTTTGCAAAAATTGTGACCGCAAAAAAGATTTTGTAAGTCCTTTTAATATCAGTTACTACAATTGATTAAAGGGATAGTTCACCCAAAAATTAAAATTCTGTCATTAATTGCTCACCCTCATTTTGTTCCAAAGCGGTAAAACCTTTGTTCATCTTCGGAACACAAATTAAGATATTTTATACAAATCTGAGAGCTCTCTGACCCTCCATTGACCGCAAGGTTACACCACAGTCAAGGCACAGAAAGTAGTAAGGACATCGTTTAAATGGTCCATGTGACATCAGTGGCTCAACTGTAATTGTACGAAGCTCCGAGAATACTTTTTGTGGACAAAGAAAACACACTTTATTCAACAGTTCTTCTCCTTCGTGTCATCCTAGCGACATTATGGAAAGTATCATGACACAAACACACACAGGGGCATAAATTTCGTCTAAATCCGCTTCACACCGAACGCGAAACGATTGATCGCCTTCTGCTGATTCACGCCTGCACACCGACCAACAATGCATTTTTCCTCAGATATGTGTCTTGTATAGGGATTTAACATCGTCTGCTGCTCAATAAGATAAAATCTGGTTCTATGCCAGAAACACAAACTATCTATAATGCTTGCAAATAAAAAACATCTTAAAATACAAACAGAAGTAGCATCAAGCCACATTTGGAAATTTATGTACATTAATTATTGTTTTTGCTTAAAACCTACTTTTAACCATCATCGAGTGCTTGTAATAACTTCCATTTGTGATCTATAGTTGATTTTTATTCTATAATAGGCAGACAAGCACTCTTTGTACGTTTTATAATTGCTTATTGTCATAAACATCCTTTATTGTTATAAAAATACCGCGAGCTGCATACAAAACACCATAGAGAAAATATATCGTCATAATCATGTCTATTTGCTTTCATATTTCATGTGTAGAAATATATTTCGCTCGTTTTTTTAATACGGAGGATCCATAGAGTTAACGTTCTCTGACTTATCATAACACTTGCACACGTGGAAGAAAAACAGACACTCCAGATCACATAATTCAGTTGAGAATTAATAGAAATTTTATTAAGAACATGTGAGAATAAATCTGTTCTCAGATACCAAAGATAACAAGAATTCAGTATCCATTCTCTTCTCTCTTGGAATCGCTCAGAATGCTCTTCTTCTGTGTTTGTTTACACTGGTTTTCGAAAGAACGCCACCACTCTCACCTACTCGAGGGGGGTTCCCCGGTGAAAATCACGTTCTGGGGGGTAAAATACACATTTTTCGACGGGGTTCCTCCACTAAAATTTGCATTCCAGGGGCTAAATAATCACATTATTGGGGTCGCTTCGACCCGCGGACATGAAAAACAACCCGCGGCAACAGTGTTAGTAGCACAATTGGCAACACTGATTGATGTAAAAGAGGAAAGCAGTCATTTGGACCAAAGTACTGTGAAGCAAGCGAGGGGGAGACTCAAAATTTAAACTTAAAACTGTTTCTAAACTTAAAATGCTTTTTTGCCCTGTTTGTGTTGTTTTACTACTTGCATTTAAAGTATAAAACATTGTTATTTACAATACACAGCGTGGTATTTAATCATTTTTAGGGGGGACAACCCTCTGATGGGCACAAAAAGTATTCTCATAGCATCATGAAATTACGGTTAAACCACTGATGTCTCATGGACCATTTTAACAATTTCCTTACTACGCCTCTGTCCCGTGATCGTGGTAGTACCCTTGCTGTCTATGGAGGGTCAGAGAGCTCTCGGATTCCATCAAAAATATCTTAATTTGTGTTCTGAAGATGAACAAAGGTCTTACAAGTTTGGAACAACATGAGGGTGAGTAATTAAGACACAATTTTCATTTTTGGGTGAACTATCCATGTAATATGCAGACTGAATGCCTTATATAACTTGACATAAAAATTATCTTTTTGATTTTTAGCACTTGCAGTCTGAAATGCATCGTTCTTTCATTCAAAAAGACAGTAACTATGCTGTAGTAGACCAACTAACGGCTGCCATGGTTACTAGCTTTGTTTGTAATCCAAATCTAGAATTGGATCCAACGCTGATCAAGTAAGGAGCAATTATACAAATGATTTGCTTTGAAGCAATTCACTGATATTTTTGATTTTCACTGTTGTCTTTTTGACAGTACAACATTGAATGTTTTTTCCTCTGTTTTCACTCTGTTTATTCATTCCCCTCAGGTCATCAACAGGCTTCTCTCAATTGCAATTGAGTAATTTGACTGCAATGGTGCAGAATTCTGTCAGCGAGAATGAAAAATCTATTCAGAATTCACTTGTTCAAGAATGTGATCGTCTACCGGCAAATGCTGACAACAGAGGACACCCCTTTCCTAAAACTATCCAGAGTACGCCTAGTCAACAAAATGCAACCTCGCATCATACAATGCAAAACAACTCACCTGATCCTCTTGACAATGTCAAATTAGGCTTTTACATCAGATGCACCGCAAAGGTTCAGGACTTTAAATCTAGTGCTCTCTGCATGGATATAGTCCCACAACACGTTCCTCCAAAATCCCAGTCAATAGAGAAGAAACCCAAGAGTCTATCTTCTGTCACACCCTCAGAAGCTCCATCTAAAATGCTCACTCTAAGCTCTTCTGGGGACAACAAAATCCCACGCACCATCACTGGTGGTAAAAATGTTCCTGAAACTCAGGAACAATGTGAAGGTGGTCATGATCTACATGTATTGCATATGCGAAGTGGTCTTATAGTTGTTGTTCCTAACACAGTCAACTCGCAAAATCAAAAACATGATTGGGATCAAGGTTTAAAAATTTGCTCAAATAGACCTAAGATGCTACTCCAGCAAGGTGAAGATGGTAATTCTGAAAGTTGTGGCCAGTATGTGTTGGATCATAGAAAGCTGCCTTCAATAAAACAGTCACTGAAATCAGCCCAAGATATTGATGGGACTCCAGAGTTTGGCTTCTCCTACTTTTCATTACCACATTTTTTACCATTTCCACACTTGTCAGATTACCCATTTTCAATAGTTAATCTAAAAAAGCGCTGCAGGTCCTTCACTCCAAGTCCAAAACTTGCCAAGAGAAGAAAGATTAGTCAAAAAAGTGAAAAGCCAAACCCAATTCAGGGGGTTTGCAGTGCTAACTGGATAAGACAGTCCTCATCTGTACTTTCCACCATGTCATGTTTACCAGTCTCCAAGGTGGGTTTTACAACAGAGATGAATAATCAAATTGGGGGTAGCATACTAGCAACCCATGAGTCATCACTGAATGAATCATCTCTTGTGAATCAGATCCCAATGTGGCCTCCCCTAAAATACTTTACTCCCAGTACCCACTGTTTTCCTCATCAAGTTTACCAACAGGACAATGCTGCAAAGCAACCCAGTGTTAAGCAGTCACATGAATTGTCTCCAATCAAAGATCCAGTAGAATCCCAAATAATCATTTACTCATCTGATTTGGACCCTCCTCAGTTGGTTCCATTTTTCCATAAAGACCATCAACCCCAGCGCCATCAGTTTCATGATCCTCCAGAACTGCTACCCTTTTTTTTTCAGACACCTGAAGACACTTCCCATACATCAGTCTGTAAAGCCACAAACAGCTCGTTCCTGTCACATTCTGGAGCCTCTATTTGCATTGAATCTGCTCTCCTCCCTAACCTCACATGGTCCACAGCCTCCTCTGAGTCAGATTGGGATTCTGGCCTCTTGTCGTGGTTTGCGGCTGGAGTTCCTCTTCAGGCGAAAGGGGGACATGATGATCTGGGTCTGTTATTACAAAAGCCACACACTGGCATGCAGGATGGGAACTATACATCACGGTTGTGCTCCGTACTGCAACCCTCTTGATTCACATAATTGGGATTGAAGATGCATCAATCTGACAACTGCGACTGTTGATGAATTAAATCCTAAAGCAGTTCTTCATTCTCCGTTCTCAGTAGTCATAATTTTTCACTTCTACAATTAGATTAAGATGACTACCACCAATACGTGTGAAATAAGACTTAATGAATTAATTGTTTGATTTTCATGAAGATTTTATGTGTGTGCGCCTAACTCTGCAGTTAATGTATAAATAATTTTCACTTTTTTCCACATATGTTCTATTCGACGAAGACTGCCCAAACTGGGTTTTTCTTCTGGAAAGTGAAACCATCTTGTCTTACATCAATATTGTTTTATACATTTTTGTTAAGAATATTTAACTCTCCTTTCCACAGTGTTTTTCTCTTAGTATGCAATATTTCACCAAAACCAAGAAAACTATTAGTTTTGATTACTGGATGGCAAGTTGTTGTTTTTTTTTTGTTTTTTTCTTTGTGTGACCTCTATGACTTCTCTTATGGCTCTCTCTTGCCCTGAGTGTTGACCATGACTTTTCAACAGAAATATCCGGGAACATGCGCTGGTATTGAGAATTTAATGAGGCTTTGCTGGAGGGGCATTATCCAATTAGTTTAAGTGCTGTGTCTGGCCTCTCTCCAGTTTAGAGGCAGTGTTGATGGTAGAACAATGTCATGGTGGTTTTTGGAGAACATGCAGGATAGGATACACTGTGAAGGCAAAAATGTCCTGTGAAGGTCTTTGAGGGACTTTGAGGTCATTTTTAAAAGACTTTTCTGATTTCCTGTAAATGTGCATCAGTGGATGTGGCGGCATGACTGGTACAGTGGGCAGTGTTTTAATTATTTGATGTCAGTTAATGTTTTAAAAAAAGTAGAAAAAAGATCTGCACACTGTTAATCCCTTTATTTTAAATGTTTAAAAAGCGACGTTTCGGTCAGAAGACCTTCATCAGGCAAACAATCTTGCACCTGATCGAGATACTCTTGGATGTGCGTACCTTTTTCTTTTTTTCAGTTAATGTTTTAAGGCATCTTTTAGTGACAGTACTTTGCACAATCCTATTATAGGAGTATACAAAGCTTGTACCACTGATGTCCATGTGGCATGATTAGAATCTTGTGCTTAAAAGATTTTCCATAAACACTGGAAATTAGCTTTATGAAGGCCTTAGGACAGTTAAACATTTTAAGACAGAATAAATGTAGTTTTTTTATTTTATTAATAATAATAAAAATGTATTAAATTTATTTTACTGTATCATGAACTATTGTTTTGGATGCTAGATGCTAATTTAGCACCATTGAGTTGTGTGCATGCTCATTAAAATCAGCTACGACAAATGGTCAGTTTGTGCGCTTCTGTAAAGCATCGACTTGTTTTGAATTATCATCGACTTGTTTTAAATGTTAATCCCCTAACATTTGCTAGTCTGTATAGTAGTTTCAGCTTTCTTTCTTTCCCAAGGGTCTTTTATTTTGTTGTGAATGTCTATTATGTTGAAGTAGATGTTATAGGGCAATGTCAAGTCAGCTTTGATTTGATGTGTATTTTATAAAATAAAATTTTGTAATGTTAATTTTGGTATTTCTCTTAGTGGATAAGTGGGGTGGGGGTAATAAACCATTTTATATATTAGTAATATGGTATTAGTTAAAATTCATTTGTTTACCATGTAATTCAATAATTTTATGAGATGCTGTATCACACAATGAAATGCACTTATTTTGACCTTCCATTTCCAATGTGATGAATGATTGAGAAGCAACCAACAAACAAAGTGGTTTTAAACATTTAATTTTTTTGACTCACTGTTTGATCGAACAATGAAAAGTTTAAGACCTTTTTCTAACTGGATACCACTCACAAACTGTAGATTTAAAATATAGGCTATAAGTAGCATGCCATTAATCCATTTTGACATAGTTCTGATTAAAAAAGAAAATGCTACATCAGCAATTTCACTCTCATCAGAGTGATGTCTTTCCCATGTTCCCTGAATAGTGTGCCACGTGCTGTTCGCTATATAGTCTATGAATGCCTTAGAGTTGAAGATGGGTAAATCATGATTTAATATGAGTAACTAAAGATTAGTACAGATCGATTTAGTCCTCAGGGATGAGAGGTATTGCTGAGGACGGGAATATTTGATATGCTTTTATCTCTCAGAGGACGCCGGGTTCTTTTTCCATCACAGACAGACGTTCATCTCACTTTTAAACCATTTACAAAATCACACAATGCGTGCTGTTGTGCTTGACAGCTGTATTGTAATTATTAAATACAGTGGTGTGAAAAAGTGTTGGCCTCCTTCCTGATTTTTTATTTTTTTGCATGTTTGTCACACTTTAATGTTTCAGACCGTCAAATTTAAATATTAATCAAAGATAACACAAGTAAACACAACATGCAGTTTTTAAATTAAGTTTTTTATTATGAAGGGATAATAAAATCCCCCCCCCCCCCAGCGGTTGGTTTATCACACCTGAGTTCAGTTTCTCTAGCCACACCCAGGCCTGATTACTGCCACACCTGTTCACAATCAAGAAATCACTTAAATAGGACCTGCCTGACAAAGTGAAGTAAACCAAAAGGTCCCTCAAAAGCTACACATCATGTTGAGATCCAAAGAAATTCAGGAATAAATGAGAAAGAAAGTAATTGAGATCTATTAGTCTGGAAAAGGTTATAAAGCCATTTCTAAAGCTTTGGGACTCCAGCGAACCACAGTGAGGGCCATTATCCACAAATGGCAAAAACATGAAACGGTGGTGAACCTTACCAGGAGTGGCCGGCTGACCAAAATTACCCCAAGAGCGCAGCGACGACTCATCCAAGAGGTCACAACAACATCTAAAGAACTGCAGGCCTCATTTGCCTCAGTTAAGGTCAGTGTTCATGACTCCACCATAAGAAAGAGACTGGGCAAAAATGGCCTGCATGGCAGATTTCCAAGACGAAAACCGCTGCTGAGCAAAAAGAACATAAAGGCTCGTCTCAGTTTTGCCAGAAAACATCTTGATGATCCCCAAGACTTTTGGGAAAATACTCTGTGGACTGACGAGACAAAAGTTGAACTTTTTGGAAGGTGTGTGTCCCATTACATCTGGCGTAAAAGTAACACAGCATTTCAGAAAAAGAACATCATACCAGCAGTAAAATATGGTGGTGGTAGTGTGATGGTCTGGGGCTGTTTTGCTGCTTCAGGACCTGGAAGACTTGCTGTGATAAATGGAACCATGAATTAAGCTGTCTACCAAAAAATCCTGAAGGACAATGTCCGGCCATCTGTTCGTGACCTCAAGCTGAAGCAAACTTGGGTTCTGCAGCAGGACAATGATCGAAAACACATCAGCAAATCCACCTCTGAATGGCTGAAGAAACACAAAATGAAGACTTTGGAGTGGCCTAGTCAAAGTCCTGACCTGAATCCTATTGAGATCCTGTGGCATGACCTTAAAAAGGCGGTTCATGCTTGAAAACCCTCCAATGTGGCTGAATTACAACAATTCTTCCAAGATGAGTGGGCCAAAATTCCTCCACAGCACTGTAACAGACTCATTGCAAGTTATCGCAAACGCTTGATTGCAGTTGTTGCTGCTAATGGTGGCCCAGTCAGTTATTAAGTTTAGGGGCAAGCACTTTTTCACACAGGGTCATGTGGGTTTGGATTTTGTTTTCCCTTCATAATAAAAAACTTAATTCAAAAACTGCCTGTTGTGTTTACTTGTTATCTTTGATTAATATTTAAATTAGTTTGATCTGAAATATTAAAGTGACAAACATGCAAAAAAAAAAAAAACTTTTTTCCAACCACTGTATATATATATATATATATATATATTGGCCTATATTTTATCTGAAATAATACAATTTAATTGTAATTGGCCTATGTATGTTATATTTTGCAGCTATTGCCTACTGCATTTTATGTAAATATTGCGTATTGTAATATTTATAGTATTTTTTTTAAACGTGATATTTGTTCCAGGTTACAGAAGTGGAATATCTGATGCTGCATGTGAGTGCGGTGTGAAGGGGAGGAGAAGAGGGGAGTGGGAGGAGGTGCGGGTGGGAGTCCCGCAGAACGAGCGTTTAAATCCCAACATGAATTCCACCCGCAATCTCTGACCGACAACACACGAGCGATATAAGCAGACGTCACGGCGCCTCGCGCAAGCTAATACTTTCTGAAGTCTTTCCCATCGGCGTCTGCTTATTTTCCACGGATGCCCTTAACGTCTTCCTCGTGACTTCAACATCGCCGCGGAACGGGATGAGGCGGTAAATGTCGCGCTTCGCATCTTTTCGCTCCGGTTGAAGCCGCAGGAGTATGTGATCATGTTGGCGACGCGCTGCCTCCTCCTGTGGGCTGCGGTCACTGCGCGACTCGCCTTGACAGGTGAGCGACGAACGTTCGTGATATTAAGCTCCATCGGTGTCGCTATTTTATGTATATTGTGCGCCAACAGGTGCAACGATTTTTTAGTTTTACGGATGGCCCCGTTTTCTGTCACGGGCATGGCTGTGAATTTTCAGCGTCGCTCCAGAATATGCAGTGATGCCGCAGGCTAGATAGAGTGTAGCGGCTGTTAAACGCATAGGAATAACTAAAACAGAATCATGGCTTTGACGATTGTCTTAACAGTTTTTATGAATGTGTCCTATTGAAAGGCTGGGGCAGCAGCATCAAGCGGGACGGAGCTGAACGGGGCCGCGAACAGAACGCGTATGCGGAGGAACTAACGCAGCCTCAGCGGCTGCTGCAGCGGACTGACGCGGAGGAGGAGCTGCCGCACGGACACTTGGGTACTATAGTAAAGATTGATGCTGATGGAGCGCATGTGAGTGACTCTTCACTGAAACATGAAAACAAAATTGACCTCTTTTACTTTCTTAATGCACATGTTCCTGCTCTTAGAATGAACGATACATGTGAAAAACAAGTTTCTCTTTTCTTCCTCAACTTTCATCATAATATAATAACTTGCTCCCTCTCTGAAATTACTTTACTCTTTGGCTGATGTCACAAAGCTCTTCTATTTTCCATCCCCTCCCTTCCAACTAGTCTGAATTTGTGTAGCTACAGTGTATTAGGCTACTAAAAATTTGAGTGTTATTTATACATAATGTTGTACATTTGCCATGTCAGCACTGTCATGTGATCTCAAACAATAGCTGCTTTATTTATTCATTCATTTATTTATTGCTATATACGAATATATCCACTTTCGTGGCCTCTGTGGATAGAAAAGTGCCAATTTTTCTACGCTTTTGACATTTTTCCATTCACATGCAGACCACCATCCACTCAGTTCCACATTTCTTGTAGGTAAATATTCTTTTGAAATTTAAAACCTAAAATGAAGGATGTTCAATGGGTTTTGAATGCTCTTTCATGTTTTATTTTATTTTATTTTTTAAAGAGGCCATGATTTGAAAAATTAAGTTTTGTGGCTTTTAGTGTGTGTTAATTTAATATTTTGGTTATTTTGATGCGTCTGGCTGCCAATAACAGTGTAATATTATCAGCTCTCCATCTGGGCCTGCACCGGATGCATTCCAAGGTTCCACATATACAAAATCTCCAGAATCTCTCAGAATCTCCAAAACACTATGGCATTTAATCCCAAGATTAGCACTAAATAATTAAAATGGTTTGCTGTAACTGCCATTTACACATCTCCCTCTAATAATTAATCATTTGCTGATGTTTTTTTTTTTTTTTTTTATCCCCTAAAATCATTGCATTTAATTCCCCAAATCATGCACTTCCATCCTTGATAAATAACATTCTTAGCAATTTTCTTCCAAACCCCATCTGTCATGAAGGCTTTACAGCTGAGAGAGAATTGGCACTGAGCCCTTTTCAGAGGGGTAAAGTGCACATTAAAGGTTCTACTTGTAAATTTATACGTTAATGTAATATTGGCTTCTTGCTGTAGAGGAGGGTGGAATATTAACAGTTGGGGGAAGAGTAAACCGGTCTGTCTCAGTGTTGGTATCTGTAAAGGGTTAGTTCACCCAAAAATGAAAGTTTTGTCATCGTTTACTTCATCTTGGATCCTGAAATCTGAAACCTGAGAGCTTTCTATCATCCATTAAAAGTCCATGTAACCACATCGCCACACATTCACAATGGTAAAGGCCTCTTACTTGCAGGGGTACTCAGTCTTGAGATTTCATTTACCATATTTGATGTGTTCTATGTTTGTACGTTGATCAATGTTTTATATGTGAATTAAAGCCTAAATTAAATTGTCATAGGACACGATTGAAGACTTGGATTAAATAATCATATGGATCATAAATCAATCATATGGATTAGGTTTACAGTGTTTTTATGGACTTTTTGAATCATTGGTTACATGGACTTTTAATTGAGGGACAGAACTCTGGTATAATTAAAACTTCATTTAACTTAACTAAATCTTCATTTGTACTTTTGAGTAAATGATGACAGAATTTTCATTTTTGATTTTGAACAATTTAATAATACAGAATAATTAACTAATAATGACATTATTACAATTAAATTTATAATATTATGGTTTTTTTAATTGTTACAACAAAGTATTGCATTTATACAGAGATTCTATAAATATAAGTTAATATCAAATACCTTACATTTCAGTTTCTCTACATTTTTTTAATCCACCAACAAAAATAGTTCCAGAAGAAGGCAGGATATTACCTAATGGACATCAAATGATACAGTACCAAAGGGCTACCACCAAAAAATGACATGACACTAAATGCTAATGCCAGACTAGTGGAAGCTTTAATAAAACCCATTGTACAGATTAGACAACACAATGATTGTTTGAAGAGTACAGTAATCACTCCGTATTTCCAGTTCTAGGCAAGGCAAGTTCATTTATTTAGCACATTTATACAGAGTTTAAAACAATCATGAAACAGATGCAACAGAAATAAAATAACAAGAAGTTTAGTTTATCCTTTATTGTCTCACTATAGGGTAAATTTCTCTTGAACAATCAGGAAAGCAAAGAAAAAGAACAAAAATGATTGAAAACTTAACATTTAATTGTATTAAAACTGTTAAGAGTAAAAAGGGAGGAATACTTCAATAACATTTAGTGCTATCAGTCGTACGTAGCACAGTGCTCTACTTCCCAGTCTCCATTTTCTATTCCTCACTTTCATTCTGTTCCAGAATGAAACAAACAAGCTGATACAGTAAAACAGCAATTGTGGAATGTTGTTTGCTTAGTCAAATTAGAGGATAGAACTAACTTGTCTAAATGTACACACAACACACAGATATATATTATATATATATAGTTTCATTTTATTAATACTGTTAGGCGTTCAATGAAGTACTTTACTTTTATAATCAAAAGTTCATTTTACACATCCCCCATCTTCACTGTCAGATAACAGCTGGTAACTGTATCACAATAACCTTGTGAAGTGAAAAGCTGCATGTCTGTAATAAACAAATTCTTCAAATTAATATTTTGTCAAATTGTGGTGCCCAGCCACTTGCCTGCAAAATTACCAAAGGGAACTGCTGGGAAATTGCTGGGGACTTTTTTTGTAGAAGCAAAGAGTTTATTAGTGAGCTAATATAAAATATTTTAACTTCAATATTTCATAGCTGTGTAATATTCAGGATAATGTACAGTCATCCGGGTATTATCTCAAAATTGGCTTCACAATGGGGTCCTGAGCATTTATTTGGCTTAACCATAGGTGGAGGGTGAACCAACTCCAGGGAAAGGCTAAAAGCAGTCAAATGTATTAAACATCATAAACTTGTCTTTTTAGGCAAGAACCAGACATAGGTGTCATGTAGGCTAATAAAATGTTTAATGGGACTGAATTTGTATTTAACGTGATTACAGTTTAATAAAAACATTAGAAATTGATAATTATATAACATTTCCTTTCCAAGGTTATTCAAATTAAATTAAATTTATAATATGTATGTATGTACATGTATGTGACAAATAAATTTGAAACAGCGAATAAAATTATAGTTATATAGAAAGTGACATTTTCACTAACTTTGATCTATCGCGAGTTTAAGCTTACTCTCAAAAAAACAAAACTATCATTATAATCACTGAAGCTGTATACACTGTGAAATGAATCTCTTACTTTGTACGTACATTTGCACTTTGTGGTATATGATGAGAGAATTCACAAGAGTCCGGAATTCAGTCAGAGAACGCACACACACTCAAAACTGATGAGTTTCAGCGACGCCTCTGATTGGCCATTGCATTCCTAAACTCAACAGAATTGTGTGTGATTGGTTAAAATGTGCAACACTTTAAAAACGCCTAAAATGATATACGGTGCAACATGAGCAGATCTTAATTTAATGCCACAATCGACACTGTCTGTTCATTTTCACTTTGTTAGTAACAGACATAATATATTTAATTAGTTTGTGCAGGGGTATTTTTGTCCAATTTAGTGGCATTTTGCCCCAAGTCCCCATGGCCAGGGGTAGGCTAAGCCTTCCCCAGCCTTACACACGCTCCGCCTATGGGCTTAACATAAAGTATTGTTTTACACTCTACACATCTCTGTCTGTATTTGATCTAACCTACTGTACAGTGCGAGACTAAAGTTTTTGAATGATTTATTTAGTACAATAAATGAATGTGGGTGCACTCCCTGCTTCTTGCATTGAGGCAGGTATTCGTTTTCGTGCCTTCGACTGCAAGTATTGCAAGGTGATCGCATTTCACACCCACACCGTTCGTCTCCTGTAACTAGGGGTGCAATATATACCACCTGTCTGTCAAAGGCCATTTTATATCCTCATAACCTTGAGTTGCCTCACCTGACACTGGTGCAGAGCACTCGACAACCCTACATGGCTGTCCTTCAGGCACTGGACATGAATCTGTCTGAATCTGAACTTTGTCACCTATTCCCTCTTCTCTCTTTTTCCCTCTACTTTCCTGTCAAAATCTCCACTGTCCTTTCTCATAAAAGCATAAAAACATTTAAGCAGGACATTTTGATGGAGGATTAAAAAGACAAATATTTATTTGAATGAGAGCTGCTTTAGTTGCTGTTGGTTTCTAGTAGACGCTCTTGATTTGATGTGGTTATCCACATGTATCAGAGGGCTGCATCTCCCACCAGCAGAATGATCTCTGTCAGTAGAAATTGGCAACTGACTGCAAATTGCTGAAGTCCCGCTAAAGCAGCATCCAAACTGAAAAGAATCCTAAGAAGTGACTGATTTGAACGTTCTACATACACAACTCCACATAATTCCAAACGAGTTTACATTTACGTTTTTACATTTACATTTATTAATTTAGCAGATGCTTTTATCCAAAGCAACCTAAACACAAGGAATACAAGTTTTTTGTTTAGTATATTGCCAGCAAAAAAGTGTGCTTATTTGTACTGAATGTGCTCTTGTAGTGCTCTTGAAATATATATTTTTTAAAAATGTATTTACAGATAGTGTAATATTCAAGAAATAAAAGCCCAATTAAGTGTACTTAGAGTACACTTTCATGACTGTTTAACACACTGTAATAATGTCACATTGCAAGTTTTACTTTAAAGTACACATCTTTGTTTTAATAATCCTTTGTCATGCTTTAAAGAAGAACACTTATTTTGATATGTTGACTATCATACTAAAGCACATGTAAAGTAATTTATTATAATAGTAGTTTTATTTGGTATTAAAGTATTTTAAATGTGCTAAATTAGATTATCATCATTATAAATGTGTCACTGCAAATATTATTAAAGGGCACCTGTTATGCATCTACTTTTACATGGTGTTTGGACATAATTGTGTGTTGGCAGTGTGTGAACAACCACCGTACAATGATAAAAATTCAACCACTCCTTATTTTTTAATCCCAGTTAAACCAAACCAGTCTCAATAGGCCTGCCTTATTGATTCTCAAAGCAATATGACATCACATTGTTTAGGCCCCACCCACGGCCGTTGACTGGCAGTCCTGCATTATATACACATACACACACACACATACATATATATATATATATATATATATATATATATACATGCATGCAATGTCGTGGTCAGTTAAGGCGTGAAGTTACCAAAAAGGCGATTAAAGCTGCCTTGAAACTGTGCATGCATGTAATATGTTATATATGAGTTACATTAAGGACATGGCTCTGAAATGGTTTTCAAAACTGTCCTGGAGCATCCCAGCACTGTCTCCCTCATCTAACACACCCAATTCAACTCATCAGCTCATTAGAAGAGACTGAAGTGGGTCTGAAAAGGTGATGTGAGTTCAGAGAATATACTATGCATGTCAGATCTGCGTCATGTTCAGCAGCGGCAGCTCTTAAAGAAATAGCAGCCAAAAACAAGCTATTAACCAGCTGCTGTGCTGTCTGTTCATCAAGAATAAAAGAAAAAAGAGGAAATCAATAACTTTTATATAGCTGTAAGTATTTATCTGTATTTAGTTTAGAATTTAGTGTTTGATAATTTTATTCAATTTCTGTATATTTCTGCTGAAGGGCAGAGGTAGCCTAGCCTAGCTAAATATAACATTTATTATAATGGGTTTATGTGAAGATTGTTTTAAGTTCACTTAAATTAGAAGTTTTTTCATTTTTAAAGTCTAATAAATGTAAAAAATATATAGCCCTTAATTATAATGTAATGTTTAATGATAATAGTCAATGGTTAAATATTAGGGGATTTTTTTTTTTTTAGAAAGAAATCAGTATTACTTGGTATCAGCAATACTGGCCTCCAGTCATAAGATGCCATTAAACAAATATTTAAAATATGTTGTTTGCACATTCATTTGAAGATTGAATCACAGATCACAGAAGTGAGTACACCCCTCACATTTTTTGTAAATATTTTATTATATCTTTTCATGTGACAACACTGAAGAAATGACCAAGATAAACTTTTTTGGTTCAAATGGTGTCAAGCGTGTGTGGCGGCAACCAAGTCAGCAGTACAAAGATGAGTGTGTCTTGCCTACTGTCAAGCATGGTGGTGGGAGTTTCATGGCCTGGGGCTGCATGAGGGTTAACGGCCTTTCCACACTGAGCGTGAAAAAACTAAACGAAAAAGCGAAAACACGGGCCGTCCAATCAGATTTGAGCTAGGATCACGTGACCGGAGCAGCTGCTGTTGCACGAAAGGGTGAGAATGGTGGCGCTGTTTCAAAAACTATTGTAAACAAACAAAGAAGAAGAGTATCTCGGATAAGAGAGTGGATGCTGAGTTCTTGTTATCGTTTGTATTTGAGAACAGATTTAGAATCAGAATCAGAATCAGAATGAGCTTTATTGGCCAAGTATGTTTACACATACAAGGAATTTGTTGTAGTGACAGAAGCTCCACAGTGCAACAGAGAGACAGCAACAGTACAGGACACAAATAATAAAAGAATAACGACAATTAACCAAAAGGCAATGTACAAAGCAGCAAAAACACAATATATAATATAAACAACTATGTATGTATTTATTCTCATGTTCTTCATACAGAATATCTGTATGATATTCTGCCATTACAAGCACTCAATGATGGTTTAAAGTGGGTAAGCAAATACATTAATAAATTAAATACATTTTCAAGTGTAGCTTGATGCTAATTGTACTTCTAATTATATTTTAGGATGTAGCCTATTCTTCTAAGCATTATAGATAGCTTGTGTTTCTGGTGTAGAACCAAACTTTGTTTATCATTATTTAGATGTTAAATCCATATGCGCGGATACATATCTGAGGAAAAATACATTGTTGGTCGGCGCCCCCTAGCATGTAGGCGTGAATTAGCAGAAGGCGAACGTTCATTTCGCGTTCGGTGTGAAAGCAACATTCGCGGGTGATTCGCCTCGCTTATTCGCATCGCACCCAGTGTGGAAAGGCCTTAAGGCAATGCTGGAAAATAATGGTGTTCACACAAATTATTGACACTTTGGGCTCAATTTGGATATTTTCATTTAGGGGTGTACTCACTTTTGTGGCCAGCGGTTTAGACATTAATGGCTGTGTGTTGAGTTATTTTGAGGGGACAACAAATTTACACTGTTATACAAGCTGTACACTCACTACTTTACATTGTAACAAAGTGTCATTTCTTCAGTGTTGTCACATGAAAAGATCAAATAAAATATTTAAAGAAATGTGAGGGGTGTACTCAATTCTGTGCAATACTGTGTATCTATATATATATATACACACAGTTGGACAAAAAAAGTATTTAGTCAGCCACCAATTGTGCCAGTTCTCCCACTTAAAAAGATGAGAGAGACCTGTAATTTTCATCATAGGTACACTTCAACTATGAGAGACAGAATGGGGGGAAAGAATCCAGGAAATCACATTGTAGGATTTTTAATGAATTTATTTGCTAATTATGGTGGAAAATAAGTATTTGGTCAATAACAAAAGTTCATCTCAATACTTTGTTATATACCCTTTGTTGGCAATGACAGAGGTCAAACGTTTTCTGTAAGTCTTCACAAGGTTTTCACACACTGTTGCTGGTATTTTGGCCCATTCCTTCATGCAGATCTCTTCTAGAGCAGTGATGTTTTGGGGCTGTCGCTGGGCAACACGGACTTTCAACTCCCTCCAAAGATTTTCTTTGGGGTTGAGATCTGGAGACTGGCTAGGCCACTCCAGGACCTTGAAATGCTTCTTACGAAGCCACTCTTTCGTTGCCCGGGCGGTGTGTTTGGGATCATTGTCATGTTGAAAGACCCAGCCACGTTTCATCTTCAATGCCCTTGCTGATGGAAGGAGGTTTTCACTCAAAATCTCACGCTACATGGCCCAATTCATTCTTTCCTTTACACGGATCAGTCGTCCTGGTCCCTTTGCAGAAAAACGGGGTGAGATCTTGCGTGGAGCCCCAGATCGAGGAAGATTATCAGTGGTCTTGTATGTCTTCCATTTTCTAATAATTGCTCTCACAGTTGATTTCTTCACACCAAGCTGCTTGCCTATTGCAGATTCAGTCTTCCCAGCCTGGTGCAGGTCTACAATTTTGTTTCTGGTGTCCTTCGACAGCTCTTTGGTCTTGGCCATAGTGGAGTTTGGAGTGTGACTGTTTGAGGTTGTGGACAGGTGTCTTTTATACTGATAACGAGTTCAAATAGGTGCCATTAATACAGGTAATGAGTGGAGGACAGAGGAGCCTCTTAAATAAGAAGTTACAGGTCTGTGAGAGCCAGAAATCTTGCTTGTTTGTAGGTGACCAAATACTTATTTTCCCGAGGAATTTACCAATTAATTAATTAAAAATCCTACAATGTGATTTCCTGGATTCTTTCCCCCCATTCTGTCTCTCATAGTTGAACTGTACCTATGATGAAAATTACAGGCCTCTCTCATCCTTTTAAGTGGGAGAACTTGCACAATTGGTGGCTGACTAAATACTTTTTTGCCCAACTGTGTATATACAGTATTTATATATATATATATATATATATAATTTAGCAGATGCTTTTATCCAAAGCGACTTACAAATGAGGACAATAGAAGCAATCAAAACCAACAAAAGAGCAACAACATGCAAGTGCTATGACAAGTCTCGGTTAGCCTAACGCAGTACACATAGCAAGTTTTTGTTTTTGTTTTTTTTAAGAATATGAGTAGATGGAATATAGAAAAAAGAAAGCTAGAGTTAGTTTTTTAAGAAAATCTAGCAATTAAGGGAAAGAGAAATTGTGTGTGGCCAAGTAGGTGACCCATACTCGGAATTTGTTCTCTGCATTTAACCCATCCAAGTGTACACACAGTAGTGAACATACACCCGGAGCAGTGGGCAGCCAATGCTGTGGCGCCCGGGGAGCAGTTAGGGGTTCGGTGACTTGCTCTAGGGACTCACCTCAGTCGAGTTATTGGTGTTGGTTATCCGACGATAGCTGCTAATTTTGGATTAATTGTAGAGGTTTGATGGAAAGCTAGAGACAGCATTGCCAAGACAGCATTGCAATAGTCAAGTCTGGACAGAACAAGAGCTTGAACGAGGAGTTGTGTTGCATGTTCCCGAAAGAAATGGCCTGATCTTCCTAATATTGTATAAAGCAAATCTGCAGGACCGGGCAGTTTTAGCAATGTGTTCTGAGAAATTGAGCTCATCATCAATCACAACTCCAAGGTTTCTGGCTGTTTTTGAAGGAGTTATGGTTGATGAAAGTGAAATTGTGATGAAGTGATGGGTTTGCTGAAACTACAAGCAGTTCTGTCTTAGCTAGGTTGTGTTGAAAGTAATTGTCCTTCATCCAGCAAGAAATGTCTGTTAGACATGCTGAGATGCTGAGCAGCTATCGTCGGATCATCAGGATGGAATGAGAGGTAGAGATGAGTGTCATCAGCATATGTGATTTGTCATTCAGTCATTCAGTGATTTGAAAAGCCATGTTTCTTAATGACAGAACCTAGTGATGCCATGTAGACAGGGAAGAGAAGTGGTACAAGAACTGAGCTCTGAGGCACCCCAGTAGCTAGACGTTGCGACTTGGATACCTCACCTCTCCAAGATACCTTGAAGGACCTATCTGAGAGATAAGACTCAAACCACTGGAGTGCGGTTCCTGAGATGCCCTTTCTCAATAGGGTTGACAGGATATAAATGCATAAATATAGGATACAACAGGGCTAAAGGTGCCCCACTGTAAAAGGAGCCTTTGATATTTTTTCATCTAAACCAATAGATGGCACAAAAAACATGGCTTAGCACTTTCCAAAACATCCGCTTTGACATGATCGCACGCAGCAGTGCAAAGTTGATTCTGTGTTTACTTGATCTAATATTTTATGTTTTTTAAAATGTTGTAGTTTCAAGTAGCAAATGAGAATCGCAAAAATTAATGCATATATTTTGAGACAAAGGTCTTCTTTATGATTTTCAGTTTTGTTTAATATAATTAAAGCGACAGGTTTTAAATAATGAAAGAATATGTAAAAGTATGGTATTTGGGGTAAAAAGCACCCCTGCTGTCGGGGCTAAAGGCACACAGTAATTAACATGATCATTAATAGATCGCTGACTTTTCCATTTGTTGACGTGACATGGTTAGATTCAGATGGCAAATCATATATTATGTTGGGTGTCCATATTAGAGATAATCACCATGTTTGGAATGAAACCATCATATTTAAAAACATGATATTAATCACATCATATAATAAAATATAATTTGTTGTTACTACTGTAAATATATATTCAATTATTACTGGATCTCCTTCAGTACTTTCAGAATCTTTACTTATTAAAATGATTTTCTGGATTTTAAAACATATTTTTTATATTAACATATTTTAACGACAGTATATTTATTCTTTAAAAATTTATTCATCAAAAATTCATTATTTTATTTTTCAAAATAAGCAGAAAATAGTACAAACTTGGTGAGCCTTTTACCTCGTGTGTGGGGTAAAAGGCTCCTCTTGCCACCTCATACATTTATAAGATTTTTAAACAAAATAAACAACTTGAATGATTTATTTTCACACAAAATCTGTTGCTCCATTAATGTTCAATACAACGTATATATTTTTTCTGCAATTATACATTTTTGACACAGTGAATAGCAAATTTTTTCTTAAGGTGGGCCTTTAGCCCCGTTGTACCATATATATATATATATATATATATATGGTAAGTGGGTCGCGGCTTGATGACCATGGGAAAACGTGTCCCAAGGCCAAACCAGTTGAGAACCACTGTTTTAGTTTACCATAAATGCTTGTCAATAAATTTGATGGTTCACTTTAACCCTTTCTACACTGTTGTGAGTTAAAGGACTGACATATTTCATAACTTGTATTTGACTCAAATGCTTGTATTGAAATATTTACACTTTTCTTTTTATTCTATCTGTGATAACAATGATCCATTGATTCTATCAACATAAAACTGTACTAGATGATGAGTTGGCACTGGTTAAGAGCTTTTGAGCTCCTTTATGAAAACAGGCTGTGAAATTGTGTTGAATGCATTACAGTGACTGTAAAATATGTATTATAGTTATGAGAGTGGTATATTTTGAGTTTAGATATTTGGAATAGGGATATTAGGTAAGTTTTGGGCTATTTTTGATTTGCTGTTAGGCTAGTTTTGTTTTACAGACCTACAAACCCTGTCATATAAACTCTGAAAAAAAAAAAAATCTTCTTTCAGGGTTCTGCATTTTAAAGTAATTTAGTAAAATCCAAACATGCTTTACAGCTCTTAGTGAACCCATAAACAATTATTGCATATGCACCTGTCAAACAGTCTTTAAGACAACAGTTAACAGTTGGCAATTAATGTCACAGTTACAGTAACGTAGGACAGTAAAGAGACCTTTCTACTGACTCTGAAAATCACCAGAATAAGATGCCCAGTGTCTCATCTGGATGAACATGTGATATTCCTGCTGCAGAAAGGCATAAAAACTACACATGTGGCCACTGGCCAGAGCAATAAACTGCAATGTCCACAATGTAAGACGCCTAAGACAGTGCTACAGGGAGACAGGAAGAAGGACAGCTGATTGTCCTTGCTGTGGCAAACCACGTGTTCCCCCAGAAATGTCTGGGAACTTGCAGTTACCTTGGTGGAAGGGTGAGGTAACATCTCACAGAAAGAACTGGCAAGTCTTGTTCTTCCCATGAGGATAAGATGCTCGGAAGATACTCGCTGTGACTTTTGATATTGAATTGTTCAGGAAATTATTAGTTATTCCATTTCTGTTTGGCAAATGCCTGTGAAACTTGTTCATTTTATGTCTCAGTTGTTGAATTTTTATGTTCATACAACTATTTACACATGCTAAGGAATTAACTGAAAGCAGTTGAATGTGAAAGGATGTTTTTGTTTAATTGACACTTTGCAAAGAGCTTAATTGACAGGCGATCTGACCAATCATAGTGCCTAATGTACCATTTTGTCCATTAATCAAATCTGATAGGAGAGTGGACTTAACTTCGGTGGACTTAAACTTGAAAAATGGTGTCTATTGATATCTTTCCACGGTTGAACCTTATGTTGTTCATTCATGTTTATTGCATGCCGTAAGTAATTAAAAGGAAGAGATGATCCGTTCACATGCCACTTGAACTGAGGCAATACAGTGATCTGTCACGACACATTAAGAAGATTGTTTGTCACAGTATTTATTGTTTGAATTTCTTACAAAATGACAAAATTTTAAAGCTGATACCTTGTTTCATACCAAATGTAACCTGCTCTGTCTTGTCTGTCGGCACATTTTTAGTGTCCTCTTTGCTCCGCAATGTATTTTTCACTGCTTGAGAACATGATGTTCAGTTTGAGAGCGGCATGGCTTGTTGGACATAGCAACAGTAACTAAGGAGGGCGGGTTTTTGCAAAGGGTCAGTTTCATAAGATGTATAGTTGTATTTCATATTTTGGGGCTGGGGGGCGTGGATGATGTCCTGTTCCCCAGTGTTCAGATGCCACTAAATCCGTGGTGATGAGGAATGGATTGTTTTCATATTGTAACCAACCTGCCTGTATCTGTTCTTCTTTCTCTCAGCCCATTCATCTGGCTCAGATCTCATTCCAGGTGATGGCGTTTGGAATCCCATTTGTTCTAGACCTGGAACTCAATCAGTATGTTCAAAATCCTACTCACTAAAAAAAAAAAAACTGTATGATTTACTTTGAAACAATTCTCAGTCAAGGAATGGCTAGAAAATTTCACAAATAATTACAAAGAAATGACTAGTAACATGTTGAATTGAACATTACATTTTAAAGAAGAAAGAATGAAATCGTTTTTTCTTGTAAAACAATAACCTGTATTTATTTACAATTTCCAAAAATAATTTTTACAGTGCACTAGCAGAAACACAAATGTTCTCATTTCAACTCTCTATATTATTATATTATTCCCTCTATATTAATGACATTTATTTGTGTGTCTGCAGTGATCTTTTGTCGTCTAACTATGTTGAACGCCACTTTGATGATGATGGGCGACCTTTTCAAAGTCTGGTAAGGAAAATAATATCCCTTTTTCTATTTGTATCCCTTTATATTGATTTAGTTAGAGATTAATATTAGATCCCCTGTTGCAAATAATATCTTGGCTGTAGTAGTATAACCATTATTATGTACCATAATTCCATGGTAATATGCCTTTATTAGTTTTTGTTAGGGACAAATATCATAATGATTTTTGAATAATATAATAAGACATGTAATTAATAAATTCTTTAATAGCTGTAGTTCACTGCCTGTTTTAATGTAAACTTCTGAGATATCATATGTGGGTCTGGGAATATACCCACTCCCTTTCTTAGCGCTCGACTTTGATGCAGCGAGACAAAGAAGTCTGGCAAGGCATCCGCCCCTCCTGTTCAGTGTCAGTTAGGTTTGACCAATCGCAATGTTGTTGCTATGACAACTGCTAATAGACAGTTCTAGTCCACTTTGTCCAACTGAGTCAAAGAGAGAGAGACACACACACACACACACACACAGGAAGAATGGAGCCTTGAGTGGAGAAGCTGAAGTCATTAAGCAACTACACTGCAGCAAAGACACAGAAACCAGAACTGCAGTGCAGAAAACTACTGCCAGACTGGTAGAATGAATCCTAGCAATATTTGAAAATCATCATGTCCGCAGCACAAAACAAATTTAAGAGCTGTGGGGTCTGTAAGCAGACGCCCACACACTTGAACGCGTAGGAGTCTGCTTACAGACCCCACAGCTCTTAAATTTGTTTTGTGCTGCAGACATGATGAATGATTCCTCAAATAGTGTGTCTTATCAAGAGGATGTAGCTGTTACTTTATTAAGTGATCAGATGCAACATTTTCACCAATAGAGTGAAATAGAAATAGAGCAATAGAAACCAAAATATCAGATTTGAGGGGGACTCATTTCACACCAGACGGGAAGAAAGGCATGCTAAAAGCGTTTGATGGGCATTGGAAAAATGATCTGATGAATTTTAATGGGGGATGTTGCCGTGGTTACTGTCATATTTGATGGCTGTTCACTGTATAATCATTTAACTTTGATACAGTGTATGATTGTGAATGTGTGTGACATTTCAGGGAGGAGAGCACTGTTACTATCATGGTCACGTGAGAGGAGTTCAGAGCTCATGGGCAGCTCTCTCCACCTGTCATGGCCTACAGTAAGCAGCAACCCTTTATCTGCTTCAACAGTGCAAAGAACACACTCCATTATCTCAGTTGTTTTACAGTTGTTTTCAGCAATTACATTTTGGTGACATCAGTATCAAAAAGTCTGTTTGGACATTTTTGGAAAACTATACATTATGAGCTTGAAGAGTAAGATTGGGGAAGATGCCCCATCTTAAGGACAGTGTGCGTTTACTTTTTTGTTGTTATTGTTGTTGTAATGAATTGTAATGAATTTAGATATAAGTAACCTTTGCTAAATTAGTTGCTGTAGCACAAAATATAAAATTATTAAAATTATTGCCCACTATTGGGGCAAGAAGCCCCCTAGCTGAACTTTTACAGAATATATAAATAACTTTTGATATCATACTTATTAATATTTATATACTTTTATTGTCTTTAATGTAAAATGCTAAATCAGCTCTTCGATGGGAAATTGTTTTGGAAATTTAGTACAATAATTGAGTTACTGATGACAGACAAAGCAAATTCTCATGGATTCATGGATTCATATGAACGATATATCCTATGGCTTATATACAGACATATAAATAAATATATTTACATATTTAATTGAAATTAGAATTCAGTTGAATTATTTCACTCAATTAGCCTACAGGTTTAAGGAAAGGCGAAGATTTAAATAAAAAAATATAATAACTCCAGTAACAACATGCCACTTGAAGCCTTCTGTGCCAATTCTACCAATTTAAAATAAAAATTATAATTTCATATAAAAATAAGTAATAATAAAAAAGTTTATATTCATTATAATGAAATGTCATAGATCACTATTTTCCAAAGATACAAAATTAGATAAATTGACCTATTGACTAAATCTCACAAATGTATATATTCAGTTGAAATTAAAAATTAAAAATAGCACTCAAGGTCTTTTAAATAATGTTAACAGATACTTTTGATAATAATAATATATTAGTAACTGTTGAAATTAAAATGTACTGATATAAAAAAAAATGAGTAACACTTTATTTTAAGGTGCCCTTGTTACACGTTACATATACTTACTATTATATAAAAAAAAAAAAAAAATTACACATAATTACATGCAAGTAACCGTAAGCCAAACCCTAATCCTAGCCCTAACCATGTTGTAAATACACGTTAATATTACTCAGTACTTTAAAGGTATAGTTACATTGTAACAAGGACACCTTAAAATGCTTTGTTAGTTCATGTTAATTAATACAGTTAAGTAATGTTAACTAACTGAACCTTCTTGTAAAATGTGACCTAATAAATCCCTATCAAGGCTGTGTTTTTAAGTTGTATTAGGGTTGTTGTCATTGGCGTGTCTCACATTTGTGATGTTGGTGTGTCTACAGAGGGATGTTCTCAGATGGCAACTTTTCATACGGCATTGAGCCCTTGCACAACAGCTCTGATCAGGTCAGTATGCAGCTGAAATATTCATCTCTCTCAACTTTCTCTTGAGGAGAATTGTCACTCTATCTGCCTGTTGCAGTCTGGAAAAAATCACAAGTAGATACACAATCCCGAGACAGAAGAGACAGCGAAGCACTGAATATTAGCCACATGCACAGAGATATGCATTACTGTGGTTGACTGACAGGTGAATCAGCAGACGTCTGTATGTGGGACGGAGGTGAAGAGCAGAAGGAGAGATGTTGAGCGAGAAAATATGAGACAGAGCAGCTTATGCATGATCTTACAGCAGCACCGCATTATGATATCGAAGTCTGTCAAGAATCGTATTTCACTTCAAAATAAAGAAGTAAAAAATGAAGATTGCCTTGTTTTAGAACAATAAGCAATATCTGACATTATTTTCAAGACAAGTGATTAATTTGTACCATTTCGTTTTAGATATTAAAAGATAATTTCATTCGTCTCTTATTTACAGTGATGCACTTGTATTGGAAGCCTACCAGGCACGGCAGGTGGAGGGTGAATGAGCAGAAATGTGACACTTGTATTTTGCTTAAAACACCCTCGTTCAAATGTTCTGTTCGGCCTTTCAATTGTGATGGCTGTTTGAATGGTTGTTTTGAGGCAGGGCTACTATAAAGCCCTGAGAGCAATAAAGAACACTGCAAAGATGTTTTTTGTAGGCCAACCTGGAGGTTAGCATCACCCTGGTTCCCTTAACAAAAACCCAATATAATTTTTACACTGGCCTTTGGATTGTTGCAAAAAATAAACTTTATAATTCTCTTCATCATGATAATCTGAAAAACATTTACAATTTTTTACAAACATTTACTAAATGCAGACTATAAACAAACTACACCACAGTCACATGATTTAAACATCACCATCAATAAGCTTCTGACAACGTTTTTCAGTAAAAGAAATTCAGTTAGTGTTTGCTTTTAAAAAATCACAAGGGCTATTATGTAGTTTAAAAAACTGATGCATTTTATGGTATTGATTAAATATCAAAATATTCAGCATGGCTTGTGTTAACCACAAACCTTATTTCAGACATTTAACCAAAAAACCCATTGACTATATGACGATGGAACAGGAAAATGAACTTGTTTTCTAGTTTTGACCTATAAAAATTTATGTGGGAGGAGTTTGTTCCAAGACAAACAGAGCCGCTTGCAAAAGTAAACATGTTATTTTAAGCATAGTTGAAGGTGAATCAGTTTCATGTCTTCCATTTGCCTAAATTGAATTACCTTAGAATTACTGTGACACAATTCATGGTGCATTGAGAGCAGCATGCCAAAGGTGTTCAGATGATAAACTGCAGAGGTATTTACTCTGCCCTCCATTGATTTCCGTATCTTTTTTTCAGATTTTTTCCCCTCGTTTATCTGTATTTGTTATCTGTCTCTTTTTCACTCTCTCTCCACTGCTCTTTCGCTTCTCTTAAATGGGTCATTTTCATAAAGTATTCAAAGCGGCATGTAAAGTGTCTCTCTCTGTCTGGGTAGATGGGAGTTTAATAATGGATGGTTGTGTAATAGCCTTACATGGCAGCCCAGTACCTCAGTGAGCATTTCATCTGCAAGGAAATGTTACCCAACAACAGGATACAATTCACCCAGAGATGACCCAGAGATTTACACAATTATCAACACAATTTTCATACATTTTTTGTGCCAAAATATATGTACCAAACAGCATGCCTTACAGCAAGAATTTTCTTCACGACTTCCTCAGGACTAGTTAAGGGCGTGGCCTACTTTTCTCAAATGGGACAAAAAAGGTGTAAGGTGTTATTCTGAAGAGGCATGTAAAAATTATTGCTGATCAAACAACAGCTGGTGCTTTATATGTGGACATATATTTTGCATGACCACTATCTTCAGTACAGCCTGCTTACAAAAAAAAAAAAAAAAGTATATTTCAACATAAGGGCTTAAATGTCCTGATGTTCTTGAATAAATCCGTATTTAATAAAACTTGATACACATAGACACTAGGACATTCTGAGGCTTCAAAACACATTTCATTAAAGGTGCATCACAACACCAACAAAAACACTAACTATTTGAACAAGGATGTTGAAATTTACATACATTTTCTGTCAGATGACATGCTTATACAGTATATACTAATCCAGCAGCTAATACATTTATTTTGAGTTACTGATTATTATGAAATTCTCCACCTCTGAATCCCAAATGAAAAGGTCATGTTCTTTTCTATTTCTGCAAAAAAAAAAACACCTTTGTCTAATTCACATAACAATTGACTTGCATGACGGAAAGTTGTGAAAAGTTACCCATTTTTATTAAATCTAATTATGTTTTTGGTTGTGACCCATAATGACTAATTAATAATTACTGAGCGCAATATCAAATATCTCCGCATGAAACATTTTAAATTTCACCCATTTTCGATGCCAGGGGGCGCTATTCAACAAACCGCTACACCTTTAAACTGTGCGTTTACATTTAGCAGCAGCAGCTTGTTTTATTTCAGCTTTATTTATTAGTTTTACTTTACTGAACTGTTTGGACACCAGTAATGGGCGATGGTAGCTACTTGAAATCTTACTAGAATAACCCAGCATGTGACTAATGTTGTTAAACATGCTGCATACGATATTAATAATTGAATGTGATGCACTTTCTGATCTTTATGTCAGACTAACATGACTTCCATTATTCTGTTACACAGGATGCAAATACTCATGTTGTATACAGAATGGCAGACATCCGGTTGAGGCCACATTCCTCAGGTAAAACACAGATTCCACTCATTCGACAAATATTGTAAAAAGACCCTCATGTCATTTCAAAATGACTGTGTTTCAAGGAGTCACCAGTCACACATGAACTCTTGTCATGACTCTCATGAAAAGACTGGTTGAAAAAATTAGTGTCCACATTTTTTGTATGGAAAAGATACACAGGGAAAAAATTATGTTTTTTTTGTTTTGTTTTTTGTTTTTTCAAGTGAACTCTTCCTTTAATACAGTAAGACTTATGCAGTCTCTGTCCTATATGATCTATACTCAGGTGGTTTTCTTCATCATTCTGACCATGTCTGCTTTTACATCCTTCCTGATCTCTCTCTTTCTCTGTCTGCTGCATATTGATTTTCTGCATGGATCATTTTTCAGTAATGAACATCTCTATCGATCCGCTGAAAGCTGACAAGTGGGAACTTTTTGTTCGTGATGGTTTTCATCCGTATATGGCTGCTTCTCTTCCAGAAAGCACAAGGAACAGCGGTGACTCTGACATTAACTATCCCGTTTCTATGGAAATGAATGAGCCAGAGCTCACAGATGGGCTGAGACGGGCAAAAAGACAGGTGACAGTTTTTATTTTTGACATCAGTTGATCAGTTATTTGCTTTTTTTCTTGAAAATTAGTCATGCACAACAGGCTGCCGAAAGGGCACCTATCAGTTTCAAACAAAGACGGACCATGGTAAAGTTTTGTACTGGGCCCAAGAATTCCTAACTGAGCCCTGCATGCTTATATCATAAGTTAGTCTCACTTTATATTAGGTGTCTTTCACTTTCACTACTGCTCAAAAGTTAATTAGGAAAACTAGTAAAAATAGTAATAATGTGAAATCTAATATGCGGATGTTCTGCTCAAGAAAAGTTTATTATTATTATTATTATTATTATAAATGTTGAAAACCGTTGTGAAGTTATACTTTTGTGGAAACTGAACACACATAAAAAATCTTAATGATTTGAAACATTTGACCAGAAGTGTAAATTTTTCATCTCTGCTGTCATTTACTCACACTTATGTTATTTCAAGTTTGTATAATTGTCGTCCTTCTGCAGAACACAACATGTTTCAGCTGGTTTTGTTCATACAGTAAAATTAAAAGGGGTCCAAATGTTCCAAGTCTTTTAAATTGAAACACAAACACAACTCATTCAAACATCACTTGAACAGATCAATATTTAACTGGTTATTCACTCTCAAGTCAGCATGAATTTTAATATTAACCAACTCATGTTCAGTCTTTAAATTAAAGGAACACTCCACTTTTTTTTGGAAATAGGCTAATTTTACAACTCCACTAGAGTTAAACAGTTGAGTTTTACCGTTTTTGAATCCATTCAGCCGATCTCTGGGTCTGGCGGTAGCACTTTTAGCTTAGCTTAGCATAGATAATTGAATCGGATTAGACCGTTAGCATTTGGACATCAAAAATGAAAAACCAAAGAGTTTCGATAATTTTCCTATTTGAAGTTTGACTCTCATGTAAAATTGTATACTAAGACCGACCGAAAATAAAAAGTTGCAATTTTCTAGACCGATATAGCTAGGAACTATACTCTCATTCCGGCGTAATAATCAAGGAAATTTGCTGCCGTACCACGGGTGCAGCAGGTGCAATGATATTACGCAGCGCCTGAAAGTAGTCCCCAGCTAGGTAACTAGTTATGATATAGCTGAAGACTTCTTTCAGGCGCTGCGTAATATCATTGCACCTGCTGCACCCATGGTAACTACATGAGAGTCAAGCTTTAAATAGGAATATTATCGAAACTCTTTGGTCATTTTTGATGTCCAAATGCTAATGGTCTAATCCGATTCAATTATCTATGCTAAGCTATGCTAAAAGTGCTACCGCCAGACCCGGAGATAGGCTGAATGGATTCAAAAAGTGTAAAACTCAACTATAAAGTGTTCCTTTAAATTAAACATAAATTAAACACAGTTCCTCAAATATGTAGTAGTCGTCATCATCTAGGATTATGTTAATGATGATAATTTTACATAAGTGATTGAAAAGACAATAAAATGTGATATAAAAATGAAAGATTAGTAGTGGTTGCACTGCTTTTGAACTGTTTTGGGCATTGTACAAATGGAGTGCCCATGGTCTTCCCAATATTATAAAAACTAGGCCTATTGTTGCAGTTCAGCACTGATTGGGTGTTTAAGGTGAATATGGTGATGACTAAAATGAAATAATCCAATTCGTTCTTTTGAAATTATTCTTTTTGTGAACTGTTGAACCAATTCACCAAATCGGACTAAATTGTCTGAAACTGTTTGCATCTTGAGTCAGCACTGATCCACAAGTTACGCAATCAAAACATTTTCAGACACGTTTGACAGTCAACTCCAACTTTAAATGAGCCAGTAACCTGGAGTATATAATTCTATGATGCCTGTGGATTTTGCCAACTCATAACTACTAGTGCTCCATTTACTCCAACAGTAAACTAACTGAATAAGGGTTCCATTAAGGGGAGGGATATTTCTTTTGCTGAACAGCAGGAAGTATAACAAATAAAACGTACTGGAAATATATTAATGGCTTGATTACTAATTGATTAATCTGGCTCACATAACAGTGATGTGGTGGCATTAGTGTCAGGGTTTCTAAGAGGGCAGGATCCTTAAGTCGTGACGTATTGTCAAGTATGGTGACCCATACTCGAAATTGGTGCTCTGCGTTTAACCCATCCAAGTGCACACACACAGCAGTGAGTAGTGAACAAATGCACACACACACACACACACACACACACACACCGTGAACACACACCCGGAGCAGTGGGCAGCCATGCTGCAGCGCCCGGGGAGCAGTTGGGGGTTCGGTGCCTTTCTCAAGTGCCATCCTGACAATTAGTTGTTGACTCAACAGTACATGCTATGACAGGCAGGTTTTCAAATGGAATTTTTCGCTCAAAAGTCAATTTGGCTACTAAATTTTTAAGTGACCAGCCATTCAGAAAAAAATAAAGAGGAAAAAAAGAAGAGAAAAACAAAAAGATTATCAAAGTCATAGTTTAGATTTAAATATATTTATTATAAAAATCAAATTCTGATTGTTCTCATTGCTCTCAGTTTCATGATTTTTTTTAAAATTGCGACTGAATCCTACCTGTGGCAAAATTCTGTGACTTCGATAAGCATTTTTTTTTGTAAACGTTGTTGTAAAAAATAGAGCTCGCTGCAAAATCAGTGGCAGCCCCTTATCTCTTGCCGTTTTATAGAGTTTAATTTGTGGAACTAAATTCTAAAGTTATTTTTTTACAACAAAAGTGGAGCACTCGGGTTTGAAATGATGTAAGTGTGAGTAAACAATGACAGAGTTTTCATTTTGGGTGAATTACTTCCTTTTTTAGAACAGACCTGACAAGGACAAATAAAACAATAAAATGGTTGCATTTTATGAGCCCTTGTCTTTTCAAAGAAAATGTACAATTCACATTATAGTTAAAGAACACTTGCTTGTTGTAAAATAATACATTTGATCTATTTGCAAATAATATATTTATTTTATTTATTTGCAAATAATATATATGTTTATATTTGACACTGTCCTAAACGTAACCATATAGCAATAAAACACACTTAAGTGAAAGCCACAACTTTGACCATTTTCTGGTGCAATTCTAAGGGTGATAACTCTGCCACTTTGAGTTTGATCATTGAATCATTTTCTAAGTGAAATTACTGAAAGTCTACCAAGAAATCCAGGTAGCATTCACAATTTGCACATATTCAAACTTTATCTTTTACTATGCTGAATGCAACTGTTAATGTTTCTTTGTCTTTGCCCATTACATTCACAATTAGCAATTACATTGTGTGAAGAATAATGTAGATTGTTCAAAATGGCAAAAGTTTGCTTTCATGCTCAGTTGCTTACATCTTTTCTTACATTCTTTAACTTTTAGAAGTGCCACAGTAAAATTCCTACTTAGTTTCTGTGAACATTCAACCCTCACATTCTTTGATTTGATTGGTATTCTCAAACATTTAGACATTGACGAGTGCTGTTATACTGAACACGGTAAATATGTTAACGTGAATCTGAGGAAGACTGAAATTACTGAAGCTAACCTAGTTACAACCACCCCCACCCAAAATAATGTCAGAATTATATCCATAAAGGGATTGGACAGAGTACTAGACAAGACAAAACGCAACTCAAACATGACAGAACTAGAGTTTACTCCGATAAATACAGGTGAGAAAGCAGGAAAAGGCACAAAACAATCTGGCAATGAGAAAGATAGAAATTTTCGTAAATACAGCCAATTAACGGTTTGATTCAAGGCCCTGTTTTTCAATTTTGTATACAAGACGCCCCTCGAACAGATTGTGGGCAGTCAGGGAGTATGACATCTGAGGCTGAAGACTAGCTTGTGAAAGGGTTGTGAAATTACTCTGTTAGCACAGATCGTTCACATCAGTAAAAAGCAAAAAAATGTGTCAAGCTGTGGTAAGGTGGGAGGGTAGAGGTTTGGAAAAGGGGAGGGAGAAACACAACAGCAAATAAAACACAGGCCTACAATTCATTCAATATGCAGCTGAATGAATTTCAAAATGTGGGCGGAGACAGTTGAGGGGGGGCACTTCGCTTCTATTTTAGAAATATAACCCTATGACAACAACTCCCTTCCATGTGTCTTAGAAGAGGCAACGAGGCCCATTGGTCTACCCTCCTAATATGGCCAAATTAAAGAGAATAACCTTAATAATTTATTTTTATTTCACAACCTCTTCTTCCTCTTTAATATCCAGAGCTGCAGTGCTGAGCAGCATTGCTGTCATTATCACTTTGAGGATCAAGGGGCACCTCTTGGTGAATTTCCCTAAAGTAAAGCTAAATACAATTAAATAATATTTAATTATGTAGATCAGCGTTTCCCAATCCCAGACCCCCCCCCCCCCCCCCCCCCACACACACACACACACACACCCCCCACTCTGCATATTTTGCATGTCTCTCTTAGTTAACATACCTGATTCAGATAACCAGCTCGTTAGAAGAGACCTACGTACACACATGGTCAGAATTGTTGGTACCCTTGTTAAATATGATCAAAGAAGGCTGTGAAAATAAATGTGCATTGTTAATGCTTTTGATATTTTATTTAAAAAAATCACAACACTCTAAACTTTCATTGGAGAATAAGAATTTAAAATGGGGGAAATATCATTATGGAATAAATGTTTTTTTCTCAAATACACGTTGGACACAATTACTGGTACCCCTAGAAATTCTTATAAGCAAAATATATCTGAAATATTTTCCCATTCATTTTCACAATTTTGAGCACACCAGCGTGATTATGAACATGAAATTATCCAGCCATGGCGTCCTGTTTCACAGAAATATAAATAGGAGGGAAAATAAAGGCCAAATGAATCACCCATCATAATGAGATAAAACAAAGAATATATTTCTGATGTGCAGCAAAAGATAACTGAGCTTCACAAATTAAAAAAGTGGCTTTAAGAAAAGAGCTAGAGCAGTGAAAATTCCTATTTCCACCATCAGGGCAATAATTAAGTTCCAATCAACAGAAAATGTTATGAATCTGCCTGGAAGAGGACATGTGTCTATATCGTCCTAATGCATGGTGAGAAGGAGAGTTTGAGTGGCCAAAGGCTCACAGCTGGAGAATTACAGAAAAAGGTTGAGTTTCGGGGGCAGAAATCCTAAAAAAATGATCAAACAGCACCTACATCACCACATGTTGTTTGGGAGGGCTTCAAGAAAAAAAATCAAGAAAAGAAAATGCTTTCACTAAAAAATTATCTCCAGCATATTTAGTTGTCAGACACAACTGGAACTTCAAATGGGACTGGCATCTATGGTCAGATGTAACTAAAAAATGAACTTTTTTAGCAGCAAACACTCAAGATGAGTTTGGTGAATAAAGGGATTAAAAAGTACCCCATGTGTACAATGAAATATACTGCTGTATTTTTGATGTTGTGGGCCTATATTTCTGCTGGAGGTCCTGGGCATCTTGTTTAGACACATGGCATCACTGATTCTATCAAATACCAACAGATAAAAAAAATCAAAAAGTGACTGACTCTGATAGAAAATCTTATAATGGGGCATGTTTGGATCTTCCAGCCGGACAATAATCCAAAAACAAACCTTAAAAACAGCACAAAAATGGATCACTGGGCACAAAACCAAGCGTATGCTATGGCCATTTTCATCCCTGACCTGCACCCTATAGAAAATGAGTGGGTGAACTGAAGAGAAGAAGCACCAACATGGTGCTGGGAATCTGAAGGATCTGGAGTGATTCTGGATGAAGGAATGGTCTCTTCTCAGGTGTTCTCTAACCTCATCAAGCATTATAGGAGAAAACTCCTATACTCTTTTGGCAAATGGAGGTATCAAATATATTGAATAAAAGGGTACCGTTAATTGTGTCCAATGTGTATTAGAGAAAAACATTTATTTCATAATGATATTTCCCCCCATTTTAAATTCTTATTCTCCAATGAAAGGTTAGATTTTTGTGAATTTTTAAAATAATAGATCAAAAGGATTAACAATGAAGATTTATTTCCACAGCCTTCTTTGATCATATTTACCAAGGGTACCAACAATTCTGACCACGTGTGTACCTCTGTAAATAAATACAATTTAAATTCACATCTCGCACACTTTAATGCCCTTTGAATGGAACACACACACTCGTTTCGAACTGGAATCATGGCGGAATATCTGGTGATGTCCACTTACGGTCGAATAGAACAAACATTGTACGTAATAAGAGATACATACGAAATATGCAGAAAGGGGGGGGGGGGGGCGCAAGAACGGGGATTGGGAAACGCTGATGTAGATAATTAACTAACTAACTAGAATATCCTTTAATTTGATTAAAATTTCACCAGAAGTTGTAGGTCATAACGAGGATGAATGATTTCAGCACTTCATGAACCAACAGTGACTGAAGTAGCGCCTAAGAGCATTAATGTGAAGTGCATATTTGGGAAACACATAAAAAAGGAACAAACGTTTGTAACCTCGTGCTTAAAAACCCTCTTAAGAGTTCCCACTGGGAAATGCTACCAGGTCACTGCGTTACGCTGCAGCTTAATGGAGGGATTTTCTTTTGCGTCCTTTCCCTCTCTGCACAACATCTGTTCTTCACTACAGAAGTCATTTACCAGAATTCATTTTACATTTAATTTTACCTTTGTAGGCGAATGATGCAAATTTTTGAGCAATGTTGCTGGGCAACTTTGATTAATGTTGCCATCAATGGGCAACCAGGTGAGACACAGGGCACACGGCTGGTCTGAATTATCCAGATTAAAATTTGTTACCCATTTGTTACTCAAAATTGCTTAAAACGTTGCCCTGTGTATCATCAGCCTTTCTTCAAAATAAAAACTTATAATACAAAAACTTATAATACAAAACTTGAATGTGTCCACAAATGTTTCATTACAAAAGCGACACAATAACATTTGCTATTCAACATACAGTATATGACAGATTCAATAATACAGATATCCAGAGACCAATGAGTCCAATAACCTTTTGAGTAAATCTCAGACTTTGATATTCGAATAAAACGGATAGTTAGAAAACAGCTATTCATTAAATATCATACCCTACATTTTAACATTCTGGATTGCAACATTCAGTTAATAGGAATTATATGAAATAGAAATCAAACTTTTTACAATTTTTGTTTTACATTTTTTTTATATATTTGATAAAAGAATAATACATTTCCACTTTTTTTCAACATTCTCCATCAAAACATTTCCTTCACAACACGTACTTCACACTGGCTGTATCGTGAACATTGATCATCATTACAGAAATGTCACAAGGACACCTGTAGGACTTTCTCACAGAGGTAATTTATTTAATTTTATTTTTTTCAAAAACAGCTCTAAACATTCAATTCAACTTTGAAAGAGTTTTAATTTTCTTGATTAGCTTCTCTAAGATTTGAGACTCTTAAGACCAAACAATCAGTGAGAGCAACGGGAAAGCTGAAGAAAATCCTCTCTAGACAATTTTAAACACTCTAAGACATGAAAAAGCAACACAGTGGTCAAAGAGATTCATCTAGTGTACGTTTACATAGGAATACAACTGAAAAACAGCAGATTCAAAAACACTTTCAGTGTGAACGGCAACTAGTATCGTTATAGTTTTTTACTGACTGATGAACTGTGTTAAATATTTCATTCTGTGAGTCTGAACAAATCGATTCACCTCTTTGAAAACTCATTTTGGCTAATTCACTGAAAAGAAAGAACCAACTCAAAAGAATGATTCATTTATGAATGAATGGCATTGTCGGTTTAGTCGACAGATGTACAGGATACACATAATATTTCTATTTAAAATTTACAGGGGAAACGTTTTCCAGATATAGCCATACAGCTGCAGGTGCCACTGACATGTCACATTCTGTGGTGTTGCTTCAACCTTTTAAATTTATTGGTTTGCCTAAATCTGTGACTCCATGTGTCCCTCTACAGATTCGGAGGGGTCCACGCACAGTTCAGAGTGAAACAAAGTATGTAGAGTTGCTAGTGGTCAATGATTATGAACTGGTAAGCTCTCCTGTTTATTTACTTTTTAGTTATTCTTTTCTGTATTTCTTTTTATGTAATATTTGTCTTGATGTTTCTCTTTGTAGTTTGTACAAATGCGAAGATCAGCCCCTCAGACGAGGAACTTTGCCAAAGCTGTAGTGAACATGGCTGATGCTGTACGTCCTGAAGTTTGACAGACATATTCACGGTCTTTCTCATGACATTCTTTTTGAGTAAGTACTGTAGCAATGTTTATACTTAACAAAACATCCTATTAAATTCCAGATTTACAAGGAGCAGCTGAACACTAGAATAGTGCTTGTCGCCATGGAGACATGGTCAACTCAGAACATGGTTTCTGTTGGCGACGACCCTTTGGTGACCCTGCGTGACTTTATGAAATACAGGAAGGAGAATATCAAAGAGAAGAGTGATGCAGCTCACCTGCTCTCGTATGTTATCTTTCCTTCTACATACAGATGACACACTCAGCCTCGGTCACTGCATTTGATACATGCAATATAAACATACTGAATGTGAATATCCATTAAATATAGTTACACCGTGTTCTAACCAGTCGCAACACGATAAGATTCCAGCAACAAACTATTTGTCTGTCCACATCAGATGCGAAACAGATAAGAGACACGACAAAATCAGTCATAGCCAATCAGAAGATTGGGTGAACAGGCTCTCTCTGCTATTGCACTTGAACTTCAGCAAAATAGATAAGTACTTAATGTAATTCATAAATCTTAAACCGTTTTAACATGATTAAAAATGCATACTGAGTGACTGATACAAACTTCGTCATAGAATAAACTGTTTACACTTAGTTCACATTAATGTTCTGAGGTAAATTATGCACTGTCGCTTTTAGTATAATATAAAAGTCATGTAAAGTGATATTCAATCTCACATTAGCACATAATCAGTGCCTGAGATTGTCATTTCTGTAGTTTGTATACTGTTCAAACCGCCGCCTCAGATTAACATGGAAAAGATACATTTTATCGTGTAACATAGTGTTGTGGCGCATCTGGTTAGGACACTTTTTAAAACCTGACTTACTAAGAAATTGACCAAAAATAAGGTTTTATTTGTCAACTATGTTAAACACTTTAACTATCAATCTTGTTACAATATTTATTAATCTTTGTTAAAGTTAGTTAATTAAAATATAACTGTTCATTGTTAGACCCTGTAAGCTCAGGTCCATTAAATAACATTAATAGATACACCTTTTGATTTTAAAAATGTTGTGTTAAATGTTGGAATCAACATTAACTAAGGTTAATAAATGCTTTATTAGTGTTTTCATTGTTAGTTTATGTAAACTACTGTAGTCAACTAATGTTAAGAAATTAAACCTTATAATGTTTTATATCCTTCCCCCTAAACACTCTTGTTTCAATCAGAAATGCATCAAAAGAGGAAAAAATTAATTTCCTGAAAAACCTGAAAATATTCTTGGTATTATTTGGCCCGTAGGGGGCGCACATTTCAGAGCACAAGCAGTGGCACTGCCTACATTGAGGGGATCTGCTCACCAACACGAGGAGGAGGGGTCAATGAGGTGAGAGCTAAATGGCCGAAGCTCAGAGCTGCCAAATAGCAAAAAGCAACACTGAGTCATCACCATTTTGCCTTTGAGTCACATTGTGAACGTGAATTAAACATGACCCTATTTTCTTACTATAAATATCTGGTGTTCTAAAGAAAAAAAAGTTTGTCTTCTTAATCTCAATCAAATAATTTCCAAATAAATATCAAGGTCTGTTAATGTTCAACAATCATGTGCCAACAGTATTTCAGAAGGGAGCAAGCTCTGCAACTGGCTACAGATTCACTTTCAAATATGGCTTCATTTTTTAATGGAACAGACAGTTTTCTTTTCTTTTTAAATATCAATTCATTGACTTTGTCCTATCCCAACCTAATTTGCAGAGCCAACTATAAGTAATCCAGTGGTCAGTTGATTTGCATTTACTGTTCATTATTTGCACATCCCAACCAGCCTGAGAAAGCCAAATTGGCTCAACCAGTGATGTCAGATGGAGTGGAACTACAGTGCCCTCCAAAAAGGTTTCAGAGTGGGATTTTGGCATAAATCCTTATTAATTGGTTTAAATGTAAAGTAACTTTATATAACTATAAAATAACTTTAATTTATCGTTATAGACCAACAGTAATGATTTTCTTTTTGATTGATTACTGATTAAAAATGGCAGTATAGCCTACACATCACAATCAGACACACCTTTGGTGCCTGACTGATGGATTAAACTCCAAGTTTCTTTTTTGAAGGTTATTGGGTCAGCACTGCTTTATAGCTTTACTGATTGATTAAAGTGCCCCTATTATGGGTAATGAAAGGTTCATATTTTGGTTTTGGGAATCCCCAATAACAGGCTGACATGCATGCAAGACTACCGATAAGCTTCAGGACAAACGATTCTGTTAACGATACTTGCGTTGTTTTATCTCCGTATACTTAAATGTTAATGGCGAATTTGAAGCTGCTGCTTGTCATTTTCCTTCAATGAATGATGTGGCTGAGTTTTGCTCTGTGTGTATCTGTGTGATATCCATGCGCATGTGTGGTGTGTGTTTGCGGCAAGAGTGAAATGTTCGAAAGTGTGGGGGTAATAATGGTAATTTTAGATGACCTTTCGGATGTATTTAATTATAAAACAATTTATAATCTATAATAACATGTATTAACAACTTATTTAATATTTTCTCTAAACCTTCTTGTATATTAAGACAAGCACCTGCAATTCTGGCCAAATTAAAAATAAGTTGTTTGTGAATTTGCACATTATTTGCACGTTATAATGTAAGCATCATTAATGAAACCCTGTGTTTAATTAAAAAAAAAGATTGATTAGTGAAATTAAAGAATGGTTTAATAAAAAATGAGACGGGATTAGTGTCCAATTGGCCTGTTTAGCTAAGCCCTCAAAACACTTCTTATTTACTGGTACAGTATTGCATGATTTGTAGATTATATTTAATAGTTTACACTTTGCAAAAACGTTTGCAGTTAGTTTTTAATATTACATTTTTAAGGACTCTACGCTTACATTTCTTTTCAGGAGCACTAGTGGTCCTACTTAAAAAAATTAAAATAGGAACAGATACCTTCTGATCAATGACAGAAATTAACCTTCCCATTGATATTTGACTCCTTAAAGTTTTTTTAACCTTTGTAATGCCATTTTTCTAGCTTTATTAAATGTATGTCATCTTTTGTGTCAACAATTTAGATTTATAAGCTTTTATCAAAAAATGTAATTAAATAGTGAATTCAATTAAAATAATAAGATACAATCAGGAAGAATAAGTTACCAGTCAAATGAAATCAGCATCAACAATTCATCTTTGCATGGCACAGAAGAGCAAAAATGTGGCATTAAGGAATATTTACAGAATTTTTGACAAGACTCAGAGGTGGCATAAATGCATCTCATAATAGCAATGCTATGAGATTAATGTTTGAAATATAAAGTTTTGAATATAGAAATTTAAATGATTTAAAGGGGTCATATGACGTTGCTAAAAAGAACATTATTTTGTGTATTTGGTGTAATGCAATGTGTTTATGTGGTTTAAGGTTAAAAAAACACATTATTTTCCACATACTGTATATTATTGTTGCTCCTCTGTACTCTGCCTTTCTGAAACGTGTTGATTTTTAAAAAGTTAATCGTTCTGAGAAGCGAGGTGTGCTCTGATTGGCCAGCTATCCAGTGCGTTGTGATTGGCCGAATACCTCAAGCGTGTGACGGAAATGTTACCCCCCTCACCGTACTGTGATGCTGTGTCCCGGCGTGATGAGATAAAAGCAATAAAACCCATTATAAACGAGGCATTTTTTACATCCAGTGGGGACATAATTGCTGATTGTAATGGTTATACTGTCTTTTTACATGTCGCGTTGCATCGCGCCATGTAAACATTAACGACAAACAACAAGAGCTACTCTACACTGCTCAAAACTCGCGTTTGAATAGTCAGTAGCAAATTCTTTAAATATCAAAATATACTTACAGGCAGGGACGGATCATGACGCAGAGGTGCCCTGGGCACAGACTGATTATAGGCCCCCCTCAGTTGAAATCGCGGTCATTTTCAAAGTTCAAATAGCAATGGATTTTATCTACACTAAGTGAAAACAGCAGTATTTTTAGCAATATGTTATTTACACTAAGTGCAAATAGCTATAGATTATATTTACACAAAATAGCAGGATTTTCTGCTATTTATACTACTTGTTGCAAAATAGCGGCAATTATCTGCACTTCAGTATTGTATTACTTTATAAAACAGTATGCAATAATAACATATTGAGTGTAAATTATAATTTTAATTCAGATTATTAAATGGATGCCACCTTATTGATAATAAAGCCCTCCCTACACCTACCCTAACCCTACCCGATACTTTATTTTCAACTTTTTGGTTATTTCTTAAATTTTTATTAAAAGTAAATGCCTTTACGATGTGATATGAGATTTGAAAATGGAGAAATAAAGTTCGGCAAAAGGCCAATTTTCACGTCATACTTCAGACGGGGCCGGGCCTTGGGCCTGTTTTGGGTTTCTCCTTATTTTTATATTGTAGACATCCATCAATTAGTGATGAAAGAAACAACACGAGACCATGCCGTGACTGAGAGCAGCTCGATGGTGTTTAGTGTCCCGCAACAGCAGCAGGTGCGCAAGTGATTTCAGCAATAGGCTAAAGCTTGCTGCAAAACCCCAGCAAACATAACCATGAATGTGTCTGCGGGAAATAATTTACTAATAAACTAATGTTTTCTGAGTCCGTGTCGCAAGGATAAAGTTGCTGATCCTGACTCGCCGTCTCCTCATTAGATGCGCCTTTAGAGATAAATGCATCTTTATTGATTATGATTAAGATTATAATAAAATAGTTTTTGTTTTAATTTTTATTTCGTTAAGTGATAATTTAAAGCTTTCTATAGATATATTTATCATGTCTGTGAGGCATGTATTTGCTCAGCTTCGCTTCATTTTTGTGAAGCGCTCCTGTTCAAGACGGCAGAAAACGCATCATGTTTGTTTTCTTTGTTTTATAAAAGCACTTTTTTTGATATTGTGAGTGCACACAAATACAAGTAGACCCTTTACAGTTCCGAATGATGTATTACTCTTACCTTTATCAGAAAAAAGGCGGTGTAGGCTATTTTAAATTGTTTTTGAAAACAATGCAAGTGTTTGCACTGGTGCCTCCATGTCCTGTAGAGCGCGCTTTAGCTTCCATGCTCCGTGCCAGCCAGCGAAGTTGAGCGAAGGCAGATTTTAATTTAGCAGCTGATGATGTGCCGCACTGAATGATCTAATCACACCGGTGTGATCGTTTATTAAATATAAAAAATATTATTCGGCTATTTTTTTTTTCGTCTTTTGGATGCTGCATTCAAAATCCAATTGCCTCAAAAATCTGAGGGGGCACGGTTGAAATCGCGTTCTGGGAGTAGGGGTATTTCGGCTGGGCCCCCCTCTGGTCCAGTGCCCTGGGCACGTGCCCGGTAGGCCCGTGCGTTAATCCGTCCCTGCTTACAGGCTGTGCGTAAGAAGCGCCAGACTGTCCTTTATAGAAACAGCCTTTGCACAGCTGGCATTGTAGACTAATGTTACTCTCCCAGGTTCAGGAAACAGTCCTCCGTAAAATGCACTGCACACACTCTAATATTTGGGTTGAACTGTTCTGGAACAGTGTTGTAAATACAACTTAAGCACTGATTTCTAGTTATGTCCTCTTTTGGAAGCCCAAACAAAGTAGTTTCGCTTTCGCAAAGAAACACAGCGTCTCCAAGATATGGTGCCTGTGGCAGCAACAATACTACAACGAGAATAAAAATCACACCCTCTTTCTTTGCGTATACATTTGGGCAGTGTTATGCAATTCTTCCCAGACAGTGACGTAGACGTGGGGGCGTGTTTAAATGAGCCATTTTAGGAGGGTGTGGACAAGTCTGGACAACTTTTATAAAAAATATCTCTTTGGGTTTGAGACTTTAGTCTTTGCATCTTTAGGGATCTTATCTATGCATGAACAGCTTGTAACACTCCAAAGAGAAAGGAAAACTTGAAATCGCATCATATGACCCCTTTAAATGACTCAATTTGTACTTTAAAAATGATCGCCAGTAGGTGGCAGCAAATCACTGTCTTTGTCACTGACTCATTCATGCAATCGATTTCTTCAAACGGCTCATTCATTTAGGAACGAAGCAAGTGACTCTATTTATGAATGGGTCATTGAATCATTGACTCACTAGATTTGTTCAAAAGCAAAGATTCATTCATAAACGAAACAGCGCTGTGTCAGAGAATATACTGCAGATGCACAGCAGCTCAGCTGTGACTTTGTTTTTGAACTAACAACTACTTTTTGAACTATTTTTGTTGACTAAATAGAGCAAAATGGACAACAGTGTTCCTAAAATGTAAGTCACTTAATATTAACTTCTGTATAAAATCAGAAATATATAAAACTATTGTATAAATTCAGTATCACATTTGCAAACTGTCTTTATAATCATTAAAAAGCTGTTACCCTCCTTAGTTCATCGCAATCTCACAAACTTCCATTTGAATGAATAAAGCTCTCTACACTGCACACTGAATCTATTATTTACATCGTCTCTCATCGACACTTTGTTTGTTATAACAAATGGCAAAAACTGCAGTCTGCTTTCACAATCTGTACTGTGAGGAGCAGCACGCACACCGATAGAGAGGCATTTCTATTGGCTGCAGTCTGCAGGTATTAAATGGCAAAAGACAGCATTGTGCAGCAAACCATAAACACAGCGCTACGTTTATGTGCAGAACTGGGATCACTTTCATAGTCTTTTGAATGGATAAAATATAAAAATCACTTTAATTTCCAAATAAACCTAACCAGTTGGAAGTGAAACGCCTTCCCCCCCTCGAAATTCACTCCCTGGACTCCGTCCCCCCACGTCACCCCCTCCCATTTCCAGCCCTGGGTTTACATATAAACACAGTTAGTTATGTCTACAGTGAAAGTAAACAGTTGAGAGAAAAACAGATGCGTGCAGCTCTTAAAGTGACAGTACTAATCATGCTGCGCTGATTGTCATTAAAGGGATAGTTCACCCAGAAATTAAAATTGTCATTATTTACTCACTGTCATGTTGTACCAAACCTGTATTAACTTCTTGTGCTGAACACAAAAGAAGATATTTTGAAGAATGTGGACAACCAAATTGCTGGTCCCCACTCTCTTTGATAGTAGTAAAAAAAAAAATGGAAGTCACTGTGGACCAGCAACTGTTTGGTTACCCACATTTTTCAAAATAACTTTTATGTTCAAGTCAAGTCACCTTTATTTATATAGTGCTTTTAACAATACAGATTGTGTCAAAGCACTTAACAGTACCAAATTGGAGGATAGAGTGTCAGTAATGTATAATAAGATTAAACACTCAATTTTCAGTTAAAGGCATTTCATTATTGAATTCAGTGATGTCATTGTCTACCTCAGTTTAGTTTAAATAGTATCTGTGAAATCAAATTGATGATAATCACTAGAAATTAAGTGTCCCCAACTGAGCAAGCCAGAGGCGACAGCGGCAAGGAACCAAAACTCCCTCAGTGACAGAATGGAGAAAAAAAAAAAACCTTGGGAGAAACCAGGCTCAGTCCGGGGTCAGTTCTCCTCTGGTCAGGATATTATTGTTTATTTATTGTTTAATTATTGATTTAATTACAATTTTAAATGTATAAATGTATTATATTTCTATTTTTATATTGTTGCAATTTCTAACAATAATAGTATTATGTAGTTAGGTATTTTATTATATTTTTAGTTATTTTGCTTTATTTTCAGTTTTATTGTATTTTTAGTCGAGGTCTTCACTGGGGATATGTCCCCGGGGCTAATCCAGGTGTCCGGCCTCCACCGACGATCAGGGCAGACATCATCTCCCGGCGCCAATCCACCATCTGATCCGGACACGGACTGAGAAACAGAATAAGAAAGAAACAGACAAATATTAGCGTAGATGCCATTCCTCTTACGATGTAATTAATGCAGCCTAATAATCCTAACAAACAACGGATTTTAATAATAGAAGTGTATTATTTTGTTATGTGTAAGCCAGGTTAAAGAAATGTGTCTTTACTCTAGATTTAAACTGACAGAGTGTGTCTGCCTCCCGAACAGTGTTAGGTAGATTGTTCCAGAGTTTGGGTGCTAAATAGGAAAAGGATCTGCGTTTTGAGAACGCAGCGGACGTGGAGGACTATAATGTGATAAGAGCTCGCTCAAGTACTGAGGAGTTAAGCCATTCAGCGCTTTATAAGTAATTAACAAGATTTTAAAATCTATACGATGTTTGATAGGAAGCCAGTGTAGTGTTGACAGAACCGGGCTAATATGGTCATACTTCCTGGTTCTAGTAAAGACTCTAGCTGCTGCATTTTGGATCAACTGTAGTTTGTTGATCAAGCGTGCAGAACAACCACCCAGTAAAGACAGAAGAAAGAAACTCATTCCTTTAATGTTAATAAAATAAAACACAAATAGAAAAATAACTCACTCACTGCTCTTGACTAAAGAATTTTAATACAGTTGCTAATGTTCAGCAGTAATAAAACAACTTTTCACATCATATCTTTTTGCACTAAGTAGTATCGACAGCAGTATCGATAAGTACAGGTATTGATAATTAATATGCAGTATCTGTATCGGAATCAGTATTGATAAAATGTATACGATACCCATCCCTACTTATACTTTATTTTTACCTTACTTGCTCAACGACTCCCAAACGATTTTCTTAATGATTCATTTTTTCAAACCTCTCCTTTGATTGGTCCGATTGGTCTCATTTTCATTTCATCGTACCTGTAATGCCTGATAAAGCAGTGTTTGTGAGCGCAGTGCTCCTCCACAGTGCTCCACTCCAAAAGCTGCATCTAGTGGCAAAGAATGAATTTGCATTTTCATTCAGACCAACACGAAAAGACCAACAAGTGGGCGGCCAATATGCTAATGTTTCATATTGACGTCAACATGAAACTGCTTGGGTTTCGTTTTAAAAACGACTCGAGTCAGAGTTGACTCTTTCATTTGAGAGGCAATAATTTTATACACGGTGCACTTTCAGATTTAAAACTTTGCAGGATGTTTTCATTCACTTAGAGCTGTTACACTGCATGAAAGGTAGTTTTCAAAAATCCATAACAGGGGCACTTTAAGGTTAGTACACTACAGACCAATTAGAACACTGTTTAGATGTTCATAAATAACTTTTAATACAATATATTTTTATATCTTGTTTCCCCCAGTGCAAAGTTATACAAAATGATAAGGGCTTGCTGATGTTTTTTCAACCTTTTGGAAGGCACAATATACAAGTTTATTTTACAATTCCACTTGATGCTGCTAATAATCACTAGGGGGGTTATTTCTGTAATAAGCATACTGCAAGACACATTGCATTAAATAGTCTGCTAAATGACTACTAACTTTCCATCCGTGTGTGCATGTCAGTATGGAAACGTGGGGCCCATGGCTATAACCTTGTGTCAGAGTTTAGGACAGAACCTTGGTATGATGTGGAATAAAGATCGTGTTACTGCAGGTAAAAATCCTTCCACTCCATAAACAGTCCTTCCACTCTTGACGAAATATATCAAAATAAATGAGGACTGTTGTAATGAATGTATGTGTTGTAGGAGACTGTAAGTGTCCAGATCCCTGGTTAGGCTGCATTATGGAGGATACCGGGTAAGTTATGTTTTTTGGTCTTTGCATAGGTGCATTTTTATTTTAATACTCATGCTAGATAAATGTACGATGCAAGTGAATAAGCTCAATCTTTAATGTTTTGCAATTGCATGAAGTCCCATTGTACATGATGTGCTTGATGATAGTTCTTGCAAAGGTTGGGCAAAATTCAGAATTGAATTGAACTGACCATACCCCACAGGATGACAGAAATAGGAATTTACTGAATTGCAATTTTAAAAAAGTAAACTCAGTTAATGCATTCTGGAAGTGCTCTTCAACCCTGGTCCAATAAAGTTGAATAATTAAATACATTGAAATGAAATTTGTGTCATTTTCTCTGCCCTTAAAGCCTATAAAACCTCAAACTCACAAACAAGGCTGTCAAGCCAACGGCGTTTAAGTCAAGTTGATGTCAATTTCTTTGAATTTAAATGCAATGTGATTTTACATCAGTACATTCACATTTGAATTGCAATTCTGCATTGTTTTCTACCGTAATACAGATTCACTTTAAATTTAGAATTTTAATTTTAATTTTAACCATTCTCAATTCATTTCTGAATGACGCACAACCTTCTTGCATTACTGTAACCTCAGTGCTCAAGTGGGTCATAGACTTCAAATGTCTTTGCCATTAATCCAGATTGTTACTCTTCAGATTGCTAGCTATACACATTTGTGTGATCCAGTTGCTCTGCAAGATTCTATTTGAACTGTTGCTTCACCATGGAGAGTATTTTTCAAGTCATTTCAAGTCTTAATATCCACAAAATACTTTTTTTCTTTAGCACATCTGGTGGAGCATTTATTAGCAATATTAAAGTAATAGATTTCATCCCTAAAATGACCCATAATGTATACATGGAATAAAGTTGCTTTGGATAAAAATGTAAATTACATTTTGCTGTTCCTTATCAATTAGTTTTACACACTTTCCATGTAAGGGTAACTGAACACTGTGAACTGTATTGTGTCATCCTGACAGATACTATCTACCCAGAAAGTTTTCACGGTGCAGTATAGAGGAGTACATTCAATTCCTCCAGCAAGGAGGAGGGGGTTGCCTCTTCAATAAACCTAACAAGGTTTGTCTGGAAGATCCTCTAAAAATATTTGCGCCAACATTACAAGCAAAAAAAGCTTTTTTTATTGACTAAGTAGTAGGGTGATCTCATCAGATGCTACGGTGCATTTTCACAGACAGTATTCTAGCAAATTATGTAGTCTTTGACCTAATCTTTGCGGAAGGACAAGAAGACATTTTACAACAGCAGATGTTATTTTATTGAACGTTAATAACGCAATATGCTGAGTCCTGGATATTCAGTATGCCAGTCACAGTGATGGTAACATAAAAACTTTTGCAATCCAATGACAAAGGTACACTGAGCTTACAACACTTTCATAATTAAAAAGAATAGCAAATATATAACCAGTGCCTATTATGCCCTGTACAAATCTGTCAGTATAAACTGTAAATGGCAGTTTACCTGTTCCACTTATGCCACATTGAATGCTGGAAGTTGGAACCCCACTCCTAAAGTACCACAGACATCACACTGCCCTCTTCTTAAGACTCAGGTAGGCTTTATTTTCCGCATTCCGCTCCATCTCGTGCATAGTGGAGTGTACAAAACGTTTCAAAGTATACACCTTTGACTGTGTGTGTGTAGAGAGACGTTCAGGTGGACCGTTCTTTTGAAACTCTCAAATAACTCGCACATGCATACAGTGTTATATGTAATATACAATGTTCATCAGCAAAATCTTTCCCTTTAATTAAAATCATAGATTCCTTTTGGTTGCAGGTTGCATCACTGTGGGTGTGCAGGTATGTTGTATAGGTCTCCCTGGCTCTAGGCTCTTGATAGACCTCTCATGAACGCCTGAGTTCCTTCCATCAACACTGTGTAGCTCCACAGGATCTTGAGTGTTCTCTGTTAATTCCAATACCATATTCACTGTCCATGAGAGAGATGGGCATGCTGCTGCAGACACTAATGTGTGAGTACCAGCACACAGTGCTTGTGCCTTCTGCACATCAGTACACATTGTTCTCATGACAGTTGTGGTGGAGATCCAGTGACTTCAAGCATTGTAGAGTGTCTTCTATCTCCTTCTCCAGAGATCCTAATTGTGACACTTATGTAGCAAACAATGAGTTCATAATCTTGGAAAATGAGAAGACAGATAAAAGTAGATCTTTATGGCTGTTAGAATGGCAAGGTACACACAGCACAACACAAAAAATATCAAATTCAACACCAGTACAAATTATACAAAAAAAAAAAACACTTCCACTTATTTGTGCTTGCTGGGAAATCTTCCACCACAGACATCACAATAAATATATGAAGTAGCTTTAATGTATTTAACTACGTTTACCATGTAGCTTGAACTGTAGATTGCTTAACTTACTCAAAACTACATATTTAATAAAAATATGGAGCAGTTACATATTTACTGTCGCTACAGTTGTTGGATCCTCCTGAATGTGGCAATGGCTTTGTGGAACAGGGAGAAGAATGTGACTGTGGCTCCCAAGTGGTGGGTGACAAGATGCCTTAGCATTTCACATTTCCTTATATAATTTATTATATCCCCTGCCTTAAAGGGATAGTTCACACAAAAAAATTAATTCTGTCATCATTTACTCGTCATTTACAAACATTTGACATTAGCTATTGACTCCGATAGTATGGAAGAATACTATGGAATTCAATGGCTACTGTCAACTGTTTGGTTACCGACGTTGTTCAAAATATCTTTTTTTGGGCTCAATGGAGAAAAAAAAAACTCATACAAGTTTGGAACAAGAGCAGGGTGAGTTTTCATTTTTGGGTGAACTGTCCCTTAAAGTTTGCTCAAATAAGAGAACAGGAAGGTGATTATTGCAATGTTGTGATAAGCTAATGGTATGTTCTTATTGGCTGTGCACTCTTGTAGGATTGCTCTCGTGCCGGGGGTGCATGCTGTAAAAAATGCACTTTGACCCATGATGCAATGTGTAGCAATGGACTCTGTTGTAGCCGTTGCAAGGTAAGTGGTATTAGAATTGTTCACCTAAAAATTTTGATTATCATCTGCTTACCTTCATGTCATGACCAAGAGTTGTCAATCTCCAAATAGGACCAAAGGACCATCATAGTGGTGATTTTGGTCCTTATTGGAGCTTGCCAGTCCTTGCTCATGAAACATCATAGAAAATGTCCCTAATACAATAGCTTTGTGTAAAAAAAACTACTCATTTAAGTTATTATATACTGAAAATTCCCCTCCACTGTTCCAGATCTCGTGCGTTTGTGTATATTGCAGCATGAAGATGGCGTGTTTCTTTTGTTACGCAGTGAATTGCAACACATAAAGTTTGAATATGCAGACGTATGAATGGGATTTGAAGGCTGTGGCAGAGAGGGCAGTTTTCTGTGAATAATGACTTATAGGGGTAGTTTGTTTAAAAATTTAAATTCTGTTATCATTTTCTCATCCTCATATCCTTCCAAAACTTTATGACTTACTTTCTTTCGTGGAACACAAAGAAAATGTGAGTAATTACTGGTAATGAAAGAAACTTTTGTGAAATTTTTATAAGATTTATAAAGGATGAAAAAGCACCATATAAGTAGACCATATGATTTGTGCTATATTCCAAGTCTTCCAAGACACCTGGATTGGGTGAATGGATAAATAAATCATGTTAGATGGTAAAATATATTTAACTTTTGATATAGTTTTACACAAACTATTATACTGACTAAGAAGTGGCAAAGAAAACAAATGTAAAAAAATCTAGTGACGCTGCGCAGACTGATTGGTATATGACATCTAAATACTGCGAGAGCTATAGAGAGCAGATGGCTCTGTATGCTTTCCAATCGCTCTCATGATACTTGGATGTTATACACCGATCGGTCTGCAGTGACGCTTCAAGTCAAACATATACCTAATGAAAACGTAACACATGAAGAAAAGTATTTACATGGCAAGATCACATATCAAAACCGGAAACATGACTTTGACAAAATAAAAGACAACTAAAACAGACATGACATCTACAATTGCAGACATATTTTCTACAGTTGACATCTAAAGGATGCAAGTCTGAATTGTTCAACAAATCTTTTCACAAAGTCATCTAAATTCAAGACCTTGGTGTGTTTTTGATGGCCTAAGATGGCGGCGCGCGCAGTCGCAGCGGCTTCTCTCTCTCCCGACAAATCTGTGTTTTCCTGTTTTTTGTCTTGTAAGTCGCAATGTTTTTGCACATCTTCGTCTCGTCTACCTGTCTTTAAGCGCGCATACAGTCGTGAGTTTCTGCTCGATGTCGGCAGAACCACATTTTTAGAGTTAAACTCCGCGCACGCTGAAGAGCTGCGGGACCTCGGTCTGCTCCGAATGCCTACTCAATCACCGACCCCCACTACTGCATCTCGCCCACAGCGGAGGCGCTACAAGCGGCGTGAGAGGAAGCAGAAGAGGGGTAAGTGCGGAGGTATCTGAGCTAGGCTAGCGGCCAACCCACACAAGCCAGCTATCCCCACCATCGTACTGGCGAACGTACGCTCTTTGGACAATAAACTGGACTACATCCGACTACTCCGCTCTACTCAAAGGACTGTAAGAGACTGTTGTGTTTTTGTGTTTACGGAAACATGGCTTAACAAAAGCGTACCGGACTGCGCCATACAGCTCAACCAGCTAACATGCTATCGAGCTGACAGGGCTCTCGTCGAGGGAGGTAAGATCTGCGGCGGCGGTCTCTGTGTTTACATCAATGATGCATGGTGTCGCGACGCTGTTGTGGTCTGCAAACACTGCTCACCCCTGGTGGAGTTTATGATTATTAAGTGCCGGCCGTTCTATCTACCGAGGGAATATACAGCCATACTGCTCGTTGCTGTATATATCCCTCCCAGCTCCAGCAAGAACAACAGGAGTGAGGCACTAAATGATCTGTACCAGCACACCAGTGAGCAGCAGACAGCCCACCCAGATGCTTTTCTTATCTTGGCTGGGGATTTCAACCACGCAGACTTAAAGAGTGTGTTCCCAAAAATTCACCAACACATAGACTTTCCAACAAGGGGAAAAAACACTCTGGACTTTGTTTACACCACCCAGAGAGGAGCTTACAAGGCCCTCCCCCTCCCCCACCTCGGAGCCTCAGACCACATCACTGTCATGCTAATGCCTGCATACAAGACCGCTCGTTAAAGTCACCAAACCAGTTCACAAACAGATTCAAGTGTGGCCGGAAGGGTCGTCAGAGGCACTTCAAGACTGCTTTGACACCACTGACTGGAATATGTTTAAACAGGCTGCCACATACAACAATACCACAGACCTCCAAGAGTACTCAGAGACTGTTACTGCCTACGTATCCAAGTGCATTGATGATGTAACAGTCACAAAGTCCATCACTGTCCGGGCCAACCAGAAGCCGTGGATGACAGGGGAGGTCTACAAACTTCTGAACGCTCGGAACGCTGCCTTTAGAGCTGGAGATGAGGAGGGCCTGAAGACAGCTAGGGCCAACCTATCCCGCGGCATCAAAGAGGCCAAGAGACAGTACTCCAGGAGGATAGCTCATCGTTTCAGTGACAGCAGAGACACGCGGAGCCTGTGGCAGGGGATACAGACCATTACGGATTACAAGCCCCCACCACAGACCTGTGACAACACCATCCCCCTGCTGAACGAGCTGAATGCCTTCTTTGCTCGCTTTGAGGCACAAAACAGCACCACTGCACAGAAGACTCCACCTCCTCCCGGTGACCAGGTGATGACGCTGTCCCCGGACAGCGTGAGGAGGTCCCTCAGCAGGATCAATTCACACAAAGCTCCGGGTCCTGACAACATTCCTGGGCGTGTACTGAGAGACTGTGCAGTGGAACTCACTGAGGTCTTCACAGACATCTTCAACATCTCACTAAATCAGGCTGTTGTCCCCACATGCTTCAAAGCTACCACCATCATTCCAGTCCCTAAGAAGTCATCTCCATCCTGCTTCAATGACTACCGTCCAATAGGACTCACTCCCATCCTCATGAAGTGCTTTGAACGGCTAGTCTTGCACCACATCAAGTTTGTCCTCCCCCCCTCCCTGGACCCCTTCCAGTTTGCATATAGGTCCAACCGCTCGACTGATGATGCCATCACCACTGCCCTCCACCCAGTCCTCACACATCTGGAGAAAAAAGACTCATATGTCAGGATGCTGTTCATAGACTTCAGTTCAGCATTCAACACAATCATCCCTCAACAGCTCACTCACAAACTGGCCCAGCTGGGGCTCAATACCTCTCTGTGCAACTGGCTGTTGGACTTCCTGACCGGGAGACCTCAAGCAGTACGGGTCGGCAGTAACACATCCAGCACCATCACACTGAACACTGGGGCCCCCCAAGGATGTGTGCTGAGCCCCCTCCTCTTCACTCTGCTGACCCACGACTGCACACCATCACACAACTCCAACATTTTCATTAAGTTTGCGGATGACACGACTGTGGTGGGTCTCATCAGCAACAGAGATGAGACAAACTACAGGAGCGAGGTGAGCCGCCTGGCCGGGTGGTGCAGTGACAACAATCTCTCTCTGAATGTGAAGAAGACGAAGGAGATTGTTGTTGACTTCAGGAGAGTACACACTCAGCATGCCCCTCTGACCATCAACGGTGCGACTGTGGAGAGAGTGAGCAGCACCAAGTTCCTGGGTGTGCACATCACTGAGGACCTCTCCTGGACTAACAACACTGTAGCACTGGCCAAGAAAGCACAGCAGCGTCTCTACTTCCTCCGCAAACTCAGAAGAGCCAGAGCCCCGGCCCCCATCATGTGCACCTTCTACAGAGGCACCATCGAGAGCATCCTAACTAGCTGCATCACTGTGTGGTATGGCGCTTGCAACGCATCCTGCCGCAAGTCACTTCAACGCATAGTGAGAGCAGCTGAGAAGATCGTTGGTGTCTCTCTCCCCTCCCTCCAGGACATTTACAACACCCGTCTCACCCGCAGAGCCCTCCGCATTGCAGGTGATCCCACCCACCCGACACACAGCTTCTTCAGTCTGCTGCCATCAGGGAGGAGACTGCGGAGTCTCCAGGCGAGGACCAGCAGACTGAAGGACAGCTTCATACATCAGGCTGTCAGGAAGCTGAACTCCCTCCCGTCCTTGCCCCCCCCTCCCCTCTTTCACCCCCATTTAACACAGCAACACACTAGGAACTCTGACTCTGTGACACCCCCCCCCCAGCCCCCCCACACCCATAGGACCCCCCCCACCGACCAACAAACTGTGACCGGCACCTGTCACTTGTGCAGCATTGGCTGATCACTACCCATCCAACATTGACTGCAAATTACCTCTTCGGATAGTCTGACAAAAATCTATCCGAACAGTCACTTCGACTTGTCACTTTAACAGACTGATAAGCTCTTCTTGCACTACACTCATAACAAAACAAAACAAATCTGCACAGTTTTGTTTTTGTACATTCAACTGGTTTGCACTCCATCTATTCTGCCATGTGCCTTATGCACTTTATCTATCTCTCTTTTTTTATTTTTCTACAATGTCCTCAGACTGATAAGCTCTTTTGCACTACAAATATATCTACACAGTGTTGTTTTTATTTAACTGGTTTTGCACTCTATCTACCATGCGCCTTATGCCACTTTATCGATCTAATTCTTATTTTTTTCTACAATATCCTCATTTGTATATTTGTATAGTTGTATGTACATATGTTTAAACTGTATTTATCTGTATCTGAACGTGTTTAATGTTAACTGTATGCACCAAGGGTCTGAGAGTAACGCAATTTCAATTCTCTGTATGTATGTGCTGTACATGTGGAAGAATTGACAATAAAGCTGACTTGACTTGACTTGACTTGACTTGACTGTTTTGACTCAATGCTGAGAACAGCCAAACTCGACAATCTACTCTCTGCCACTGTAGACCCTGGGTGACTTTTGATATCTTCAAAGCTGAAAAACTCTGTTCACATGTGGCGCTAGTAACTGGTAATATAGCAGCTATTTTGTACAACCTGAACTGTTCAAAGAAACATCCTTCATAAAAGGATTCACTGCAATAATGCGTCACTGTTTCTTTTAGTGAATCAGTGAGTTCAACAGCCTTGAAGTGGTCAACAGATTTAGACTTTAGCCTCTTAGGCAAAATATAAATGTCAATTAACACTTTTTGGATTGTTTAACATTTCTCCTATTGTGTTTCTCAGAAGAAAGTAAGTCATAAGATCAATTCACACTGCACTAGCAGATGCAGACCAACGGCCACTGTCACCAGATTACAGTATGTCACTTTTCAGACATTCCAAATGCTGATTCTACATAGCTAAAATGATCACTAACCAACGCCAACAGATGCTGACAGGGGTAACACACTGATCTGACAAAACCCGACAAATGTGTCTGTTGCTGTCTGTCGGTGCAGTGTGAATTGGCCTATACAGCTTTGGAAGAGCATGAGGGTGCGCTATTCATTTTTGAAGGGACTAGTCATCAGTTGATTTTTTTATATATATAATTTAGTGTGATTCATTTTGTTTGTGTTGCAGTATGAGCAGAGAGGAGTGATCTGCAGGGATGCAGTGAATGACTGTGATGTGCCGGAAACATGCACTGGCGATTCGAGTAAAGTAATGATACATTTATATAAAATCATCATTTAAATCATTGTTATCATAATAATAGTAATCATTATAATGTAAGAAATTTATATATGCTTTACATTCATTTCTCAAACAGTGTCCACATAATGTCCACAAACTGGATGGTTACATGTGCAATGCTGGACTGGTAAAATAATTTCAGTTTTTCTGTCAAATATGAACCTTACATGTTTCTTGCAACCATAGTATTAAGCATTGTTACTGTATTTTGTTTACATGATTTACTGCGTAACACTGGCAGACATATCTTGTTAAACAATTACATGGATAAGATTGAAATTAAAATGAATTTAAATGTCCCAATGGGGGGCACTCAGTCATTTTTTTTAATTATTTGTTGTGCTGGCTGATTTGGCAGTTGGCTTGGATTTATAGTTAAACTTTTTAGTGCATGGACATTGGACACAAAAGTGTTCAGAAGTGTAAGTCAGGCTGAGTGTATACAGTATGTGTAAATGGTAAGCTGATGTACTCTCTTCTTGCTCTGTCAGGGGCGCTGTTATGGGGGTCGCTGTAAGACCAGGGATGCCCAGTGCCAGGCGCTCTGGAGCCACAGTGAGTAGCGTCTCTTATATTGGACAATATATATTGTTTATCATGAATATTATTAGGAATGCATATTAATATAGACATTATGATTGATACCAGCTTCTGATAATTGTTTTAGTCAGTGTATATCTATACTGTTTAGATGTTTTGTTAAATCTCAAGTCTTTTTTACATGATTCATATAATGCTTCATCATCAAAATATATTAATGTAAACAAAGAGATTAAAGATTAATGAAACATGTAAGAGGCCTGCAGAACTCTGCACTCAGCTGATTTGAAGATTTGAGGTGATTGTAGAAAAGAGTGATGATAGAGGCACAGACGAGGAGCAGCAACTGGACTGTGCTAATATTGATAACCTGCATCAGACAGGATATTAGAGCTGTCTGAATTTGTCAGATGAATTTCCTTAGATTACTTGCTCCTATTCAGATATTGGTCTGCATGGCATCAAATGATGGCTGTGATTACATAGTGATTTTAAATTGGTGCAATGAATCATTTTGAAAATAATTTTTTAATGTTTTACAAATGTCTGCTTACAATTCATAAATATGGAACCAATAATTAAGAGTAACCTAGATGAATTATTGCTATAAATGTATTTTTCATTGTTATTCCGTAGTCACTAGTTAGTATCCAATGTTCCCTTTCAGTCGGTCACTCCGAGTCACGTCGGATGACCGACAAAATTGGGATCTCGCCAGAGAGACCAATCCACTTTGAGTGTAACTAAACGAGCCAATGGACATTGGCATGCGATCATTGCATCCTGGTGCCGCTGATCACAGCGTGAGCATAAGAGGCAGCAGGTGCACCGCATTAATTCATCCTTTTGCTTCGGAGCCGAGTGGCAGTGCATCACTGCTGCTCTCCTATCCTGCGAGTGAGAAAGAGCGAGCGAGTGTTGGCGGTACGGCGCAGCAGCGGTGGTCACGTCGGACGGGAAAAAAGATCGTCTTCGGCTGACAACCACACGGTTGTGGTGGCCAGCTCCCCTGCGTGCTTCAGCACTGAAAGAGCAAATTTCTCTAAAAGAGCAACACGGGTGATCGCGTCTTTTTAAAGATGTCCTATCACCCGTGCGTTTCTGGGTGTGGTCGTTTTCTGCCGCCTCAGGATGGTCACGATTGCTACCTCACGTGCCTGTGCATTCAGCACGCTGAGGAAGCTTTCATGGATGGTTCATGTTCTTCTTGTGGGGACATGATCATCTTGGAGTTGAGTAATAGACTCCGTTATGTCAAACATGGCGGAGTCCCTCTGCCTCTGCCACGATCCAGCGTTTGTCCTGGCACCCGGGGTGATGCTGCGTCGGGTGGAGTTAGAGGTGATTTGAGGATCCCGGTGAGGGCATCCCCCAGTGGAGCTCCTCACCCCTCAAGCACTCCGCAGCCGGTGGAGCTGCCGAAGGAGCGTGCTGGGCCCTCTGCTGGACGGGGTGCACCAGGCGTTTCCTTCGGTGCCCCCTCTGATGACCAGATGTCGATCGCTGCATCGGAGGGTGAGCACTCTCTCTCCGGGGATGACGACTCGGCTGCTTTGCCCCCTTCGGGTGTGGTAGCGTTGTCCGAGCCAGACCCAGAGATGACGGCTATGCTTTCCCGGGCCGCCGAGAATGTTGGGCTCGTGTGGAATCCTCCACCGTGTCCCAATCCTTCAAGGTTGGACGAGTGGTTTCTCGGTGGGGGTCGTGCTGGTTCTCAGCGCCCCCCTCCGGTGCCATTCTTTCCGGAAGTGCATGAGGAGCTTACAAGATCGTGGAAGGCACCTTTTACTGCCAGAAACAAATCTTGTGGCTCCTCCTCCCTCACCACCCTCGATGGTGGGGCCGTTTTGGGGTACGCGGGCATCCCCTCGGTGGAGCGGTCTGTGGCCATGCAACTATATCCAACAACCTCTACCACCCTGCGGGGTGACCCGTGTCTCCCCTCACGGGCCTGTAAGTATTCGTCAGGTCTAACTGGCAGTGCTTATAGAGCCTGTGGGGAGGCGGCTTCTGCCCTCCACGCCATGGCGTTATTGCAGGTCCACCAGGCCAAAGACCTGCACGAGGGTGGTCACGACCTGGCGGTTCTACATGAGCTGCATGCTGCGACGGACCTCGCTCTTCGAGCGACGAACTTGACCGCACAGTCTCTTGGTCGTGCGATTGGGCGATCCAGAGATGGAGGAGACTGCTCATTGGGAGATGGTGACTGCACCACTCCCTCCCCCGGAGGAGGGCCGGGTGGAGAATCTTTTGTTTCGTTTTGCTCTTGTTCCAAGCAGCCAGCGGTAACCAAAACATCTATAAAAGAGCGATTTCCTCAATCTCTGGGTCTCAAGAGGAGGAGAGTGGTGACCCGTGCATCACGGGATCACTTCCCTCCTCCTCTCTCGACCGGGCAGCGGGTGGTTGCCCAAGAGCACCCCTTCTGCCCATTCGTGGAACCAGGTAAGGGCGGTAGCACTCGAGTCCCCGCTCCAAGTCGTCAAACGCCGGGCTGTCACAAGCCTCAAGCCGGGTTCCTGTGTTTCCTCCCGCACGAGGAGGAATCAGGTGAGTGTTACACTACACACCCAGACCCCGCCCCCTGCCGTCACAGGCCCCAGAGCAGGTCCCTGTGTTCCACCTCGCTGCCCCTCCGCGGGTACGTCGGTGGCCCCGCTGGTCCCGCTGGCACGGTCTCTCGGAGCCTGGCTAGCGCTCCCCAGTCCATCTCGGTGGCTCCTGCGGACCATCAGACTCTGCTACGCGATTCAGTTCGCCCGGCGTCCCCCCAAGTTTAGGGGCATACGGTTCACTTCAGTCAAGGCCGTCGATGCCCCTGTCTTGCGTGCGGAAATCACAGTCCTGCTGGCGAAGGACGTGATGGAGCCGGTCCCTCCAGCCGATATGAGGTCGGGGTTTTACAGCCCTTACTTCATTGTGCCCAAGAAAAGCAGTGGGTTACGGCCGATCTTGGATCTGCGTGTTTTGAACCGTGCACTTCACAAGATGCTATTCAAGATATTGACGCAGAAACACATTTTCGGGTGTGTCCGTCCCCTAGATTGGTTTGCAGCAATCGACCTGAAGGACGCGTACTTTCATGTCTCGATTCTCCCGCGGCACAGGCCATTCCTGCGGTTCGCGTTCAAGGGTCGGCATATCAGTATAAGGTCCTGCCCTTCGGGCTGTCCCTTTCGCCTCGCGTCTTCACCAAAGTTGCAGAGGCGGCCCTTGTTCCCCTGAGAGAACGGGGTGTGCGCATCCTCAACTATCTCGACGACTGGCTCATACTTGCACAGTCTCGAGAGCAGTTGTGCGCACACAGGGACCTGGTGCTCAGGCACCTCAGCCAGTTGGGCCTTCGGGTCAACTGGGAAAAGAGCAAACTCGAGCCAACGCAGAGGATCTCTTTTCTCTGCATGGAGTTGGATTCGGTCAACCAGACAGCACGCCTCACCCAGGAACGTGCTCAGTCGGTGCTAAACTGCCTCAAGACTTTATCAGGCAGGACGGCGGTCCCACTGAAACACTTTCAGAGGCTCCTGGGGCATATGGTGGCAGCTGCGGCTATAGTTCCACTCGGTCTGCTCCATATGAGACCGCTTCAGCACTGGCTCCATGGCCGAATCCCAAGGTGGGCGTGGAAACGCGGTACTCTCCGGGTTCAGATTACACCGGCCTGCCGCAAAACCTTCAGCCCGTGGTCAGATCCCTCATTCCTTCGGGCAGGAGTGCCCCTGGAGCAGGTATCCAGGCATGCTGTGGTATTCACAGATGCCTCGGCCACCGGCTGGGCAGCCACGTACAACGGGCACGCAGTGTCAGGGGTTTGGACGGGTCCCCAACTGCGTTGGCATATCAATTGCCTCGAGCTGCTGGCAGTACGCCTTGCCTTGAGCCGCCTCAGAGAGCACCTTCAGGGCAAGGACATTCTGGTCCGTACGGACAACACTGCGACCGTTGTGTATATCAACCGGCAAGGCGGTTTACACTCCCGTCGCAACTCGCCCGCCATCTCCTCCTCTGGAGTCAGAAGCATCTGAGGTCCCTTCGTGCCATCCACATCCCGGGAGTGTTCAATCGGGTAGCCGACGAGCTGTCTCGAGCAGCACTTCCAGGGGAGTGGAGACTCCATCCCCAGGTGGTCCAGCTGATTTGGAGTCAGTTCAGAGTTGCTCAGGTAGACCTGTTTGCATCTCCGGAAACCACCCACTGCCAGTGGTTCTACTCCCTAACCGAGGCAACGCTCGGCACGGATGATTTGATTTTTTTTTTTATTTGATTTATTAGACAGTAAAAAATAAATAAATGCATAACATGAAGTCATCACAATGACATTATACATTAATCAGAACTGTCGAGGATAACACAAGAAAGTTAAAAACTTATTTCCATTGTGGTCCTCGTTGTAGTCTAGATAAAGATGGTCAGGCAAGCTATAGATGACTAAGGTACCCTGTACATTCAACCACATCCAATACATACATATATATACAAAATACATACACTTCAATAATAAATATTCCTTAAGATTATTAGCATTTATTAGCATTTAGCAACCATTCACCACATGCTCTATTAAAACAATGATCTGACTGTCTTAACTTAATCTCAACTGGGAGTTTATTCCATTCCATTGCTGCCGTGTACAAGAAGGTGTTTTGCCCAGAACAGCTCTTAAATCTACAAGGAACTATGTCTGTGGCACTACCTCTAGTTAAATAGCTATGAGAGTTCCTAATAATCTTAAAATAATCTTTAAAATACTTTGGCTCATTCCTATACAAAATCTTTCGTGTCAATCTCAGTTTCAACTGTCTCACCCTGTTTTCAATTGTCAACCATTTTAATTTCTTACGTTCAGGAGAGCCAACATGGTTCCTATTGTTAAGATTTAAAATCAACCTAACTAATTTATTCTGTGCCGTTTGGAGTTGAACTTTTATCCTCTTTGGGGTGCTGCTGTACCATGTAGTACAGGCATAATCGAAGTGTGGCTGAATTAAAGCATTTGCTAACATTTTTAAAATTTCTTTATTTAGAAACTGAGCCTTACGTGCCAGGAATTTAATTCTTTGGTTCACTTTTATAATAACCCTTTGACCCATACTTTCTCCACTCACAGAACTATCCAAATCACAGCCTAAATATTTTACACAATTTTTAGCTTCAATCTGGGTGCCACCCACACAAATTTTGAGCTCAGGAGTCCTACTCAACTTTATTTTTGAACCAAATAGAATAGATTCAGTTTTCCCCAGATGCAAAGACAATTTGTTCTCTATCAGCCATTCACTTATGTTCTTTAACTCCTCACTTAAATGGTTCTCAATAACTTCTTTATCCTTATGGGAGTACACCAAGGCTGAATCATCCGCATAGAGAAAAAGATTACAATTGCAAACAGATTTCATATCATTTATATACAAGAGAAACAACAATGGGCCCAGGACACTACCCTGAGGCACCCCACACGTTATTTCTCTAGCCTCAGGCAGAATGCTGTTAATATCAACTCTTTGATACCTCTCAGTCAAGTATGATCGAATCCATTCACATGCCATACTGTTAAAACCTAGAGCTTTTAGTTTAATCAGCAAGATCTGATGGTCAACGGTATCAAATGCTTTCTGGAGGTCTAACAAAACCATGCCACAAAGTTTACCCAAGTCGATCTCACTTCTTAAATAATCTGTCAAATATAATAAACACGTATCCGTAGAATAAGATGTTCTAAAACCAGATTGCAATTCATAAAACAAATTAGAATTACTAATATAATTATTTATTTGCTCTTGTACAATTCTCTCCAAACCTTTTGATACAGCCCCCAAAATCGAAACTGGTCTATAATTACCCTCTTCTAATTTGCTCCCTTTTTTATATAACGGAACAACCCTAGCAAGCTTCAAATCTTTCGGAACTCTACCTGACATAATCGAAAGATTAAAAATATGAGTGAGATATGGAGAAATATATTCTGCAGCATCTTTTAAAAATCTGGCAGGAATTTCATCTAGACCCATTGCTTTTGAACACTTAAGTTCATTCAATAACTTTAATACCTCGTCCTGTGAAACCATAGAAAGGCCAAAAGAGTCTGCTACCACTCCAAGCTTAGAATAATAATTAATCATGACCTCACCATCATATAACCCAGGTTTTCTTGGTAGCTTTTCAACTAAATGTCCAGCAATAGAAGTAAAAAAGGAGTTAAATTTATCCGCAACCTTTAATTGATCAGAAGAGAGCTCCCCATTGATGTTAAGGCAAATATTTTTTGTCTTTGTCTTAAACCTATTACTGTACCCAATTTGTTTCAACGACTGCCAAAGTTTCTTTGGATTACCTTTATGCTCAGTTAATTTATCACGAAAAAAGTCCTTTTTACACATTTGAATCATCTTTTGCACTATATTTTTTAACTTCTTATAATTATCCAAGTCATACTGCTCTTTACTCTTCCTAAATACAGAAAAGGCTTTATTTCTCTTACTAATTGCTTCTAAAATATCACCATTCATCCAAGGTTCTGACCTCAGTTTTACTCTAATAGTTTTTATCGGAGCAACTTTATCTACTGCCTCTAAGAACATATTTTTAAACTGCCCCCATGCTTCATCAACATCTGAACATAACACTAAAGACCAATTCAGTGAATTCAAACACTCAATAAAAACCTCACGACTATATTTTTTCAATGACCTGATCTTAATTGTGTTTTGTTTCTTCAATACAATTTTATACTTTTTCCTTGTACAATAAATTAATGAGTGGTCACTCATAGTACAATTTACAACCCCACTCTGAGAAATCATAGATTGCTCAGATACCAAAATGAGATCAATGACCGTTTGACTCATTTTAGCCACACGTGTGGGCTCTTGAATTAATTGCTGTAAATCAAAAACCTGGCAAAACCTATTTAAGGCTTTGTACATCCCATGCTCCTTGTTAGAAACATCAGTATTAAAATCACCTATCATTATAACCTCATCCTTAAAATCACTACAGGGGACAAAAGATTCTTCCAACAACTGATAGAAATTATTCTGATCAGGAGGTCTATACAGAGCCCCCATTAATATAGGCTTACTTTTAATTAACTGTACATCAAACCACACAGCTTCAATAAAATCGTGATTTAAATCCATTCTACGATTAAAACAAATATCAGCCCTAATATAAACACATACTCCACTCCCATTACAATTTCTATCTTTTCTTAAAACAACATAATTTTCAATTTCAATTTCTGTATCACTGATCGAGGCGTCCAGCCAGGTCTCTGAAAAGCACACAATCCCAACTTTACTATTACACATCATCAATCTTATCTCATCTAATTTGGAAAAAAGACTGCGAACATTGAGGTGCATAATGTGTAGACCTTTAGTAAAACTAAAGTCCAGGAACGGAGACTCTGCCTGCAGCCCTTCCAGCACGGAAGCGTCCATATGAGTTTGTGCAAACCTCTCTGTGTGTCCCCTGCTGCCGCCAGCCTCCGACCGCTGACCATTCCGTTGGCACAGCCCGTCCGATGTTAAAGAAACTTCCCCCCACCGGGGTTCTACTGAGCCGTCCATCGTTGCTCCCACTGAAAGGCGATCCCCGATCTCCACGTGCTTGCCGGCTTGTTGTTCCAACTTCTCATCTAACTCCGTAACCACACACCTGCCTTCCAACGCACTGATGCACTGGCGCACAGCTGGCCCCAGGGCCTGCGCAAATATGCGTTCCCCCCAGTGAGCCTACTAGCACAGACACTGTGCAAGATCAGGGAGGACAAGGAGCAGGTCTTGTTAGTGGCTCCATATTGGCCCAACAGGACCTGGTTCCCGGAACTCATGCTCCTCGCGACAGCCCCTCCCTGGCTGATTCCTCTGAGGAAGGATCTGCTTTCTCAGAGACGGGGCACCCTCTGGCACCCGCGTCCGGACCTGTGGAAACTCCATGTATGGTTCCTGGATGGGACACGGAGGTTCTAAGTGAACTACCCCAGGAGGTAGCACTCACTATCGCTTCAGCACGTGCACCGTCCACAAGACGGGCCTATGCTCTGAAGTGGAACCTGTTCGTCGAATGGTGTTCCTCTCACCATGAGGACCCCCGGAGATGTTCGATCAGAGCCATGCTTTCCTTTCTGCAACAAGGGTTGGAGCGTAGGCTGTCCCCCTCCACCCTTAAGGTTTATGTTGCTGCCATTTCCACTCACCACGACCCCGTAGAGGGGAAGTCAGTGGGGAAGCACGATCTGGTTGTCAGGTTTTTTAGGGGGGCCAGGAGGCTAAATCCTCCTAGGCCTCCCTCCCTACCCTCTTGGGATTTGGCATTGGTGCTAAGAGCCCTACAAACTGCCCCCTTTGAGCCTTTGCAGTCAGTCGAGTTGAAGTTTCTCTCTATGAAAACCCTACTCCTGACTGCATTGGCCTCGATCAAGAGGGTAGGGGACCTGCAGGCATTTTCGGTCGACGAATCGTGCCTCGAGTTTGGGCCGGCTGACTCCAGTGCAACACTGAGGCCCCGGCCCGGCTATGTGCCTAAGGTTCCTACCACTCCCTTTAGGGACCAGGTAGTGAACTTGCAAGCGGTGCCCCTGGAGGAGGAAAACCCAGCCCTAGCTTTGCTCTGTCCTGTACGCGCACTGCGACAGTACGTGGATAGAACTCAGAGCTTCAGGACCTCAGAACAGCTCTTTGTCTGTTACGGAGGACAGCAGAAGGGGAAGGCTGTCTCCAAGCAGAGGATGGCCCACTGGATAGTGGATGCCGTTACATTGGCCTATGAAGCACAAGGTGTGCCCTGCCTGCTCAGGTTGCGTGCTCACTCCACTAAGGGTGTCGCATCGTCGTGGGCACTGGCTCGTGGTGCCTCGCTAGCAGACATCTGTAGAGCTGCAGGTTGGGCGACTCCCAACACATTTGCTAGGTTTTATAGCCTATGTGTCGAACTGGATTCCTCCTGTGTTCTCCCCTCAAACGGGTAGTGGCACTGAGAGGCCCGGCTCAGAGTCGGCTTGCGGCGTCCTTACGCCTAATTCTCCAGAGAGTTCCTTAACCAGGCAAACCCTGTCGAGTCCTCCAGCACTCCGGTGTCCGGACGTGGCGGAGTGTCTGGCGCCAGGCCTTTCAGCCAATGAATTCTTGAAGTCTGGTGTGAGGCTAGTGCCCATATGAGAGACCCTGTTGGGATCCCATATGTGTATCCCACGGTATGCTTATTAGAGCCGTGTTTCCCCTGGCAGACCACGTTCTGCCATCTCTAATAATGCAGCCTAAGCCATCTCAGAGACTTCCATGTGCTATAGGGCCCTACGGGGTTACTTCACATGTCTAAATGTCACTTAACCCCCTCTGGGAGGAGGTGACTCCGCAGTGTGCCTCTTCCAAACGGAAGGGCACGCTTCCCAGTGTTATCCAAGTCCTACTGGTGGGTTGCTCAAGGAACAACAGTAGTTGACCTTCTCTGTCTAGAGCCCGGTCCTATCGTCTGCCTTATAGGAAGGATCAGGAGGCCTACACAGGGCACTGGAAGGGGCAGCTTCTGTGGCGCTTTGGTAGGGATCCCAATTTCGTCGGTCATCCGACGTGACTCGGAGTGACCAACTGAAAGGGAACGTCTCGGTTACGTATGTAACCCTCGTTCCCTGAAGGAGGGAACGGAGACGTCACATCCCGTCGCCACAGTCGCTGTTCCACCGCTGAGCTGCCAGGTCACCGGCTCGACTCCTCAGCGAAAGCATGAATTAATGCGGTGCACCTGCTGCCTCTTATGCTCACGCTGTGATCAGCGGCAGCTGGATGCAATGATCGCATGCGAATGTCCATTGGCTCGTTTAGTTACACTCGAAGTGGATTGGTCTCTCTGGCGAGATCCCAATTTCATCGGTCATCCGACGTGGCGTCTCCATTCCCTCCTTCAGGGAACGAGGGTTACATACATAACCGAGACGTTATTTTAGCTTGGTTTTGTACCCAGTGACCCATTTTTGTGTTGTTTTTGAGGTTTGTGTTTGGATTATTATGCGGTTGGAAGATTCAAACATGGCCCATTATAAGATTTCTTTTTTTTTTATTATTATTTTTATTGAATTTTCACTGTTATACAAAAATAAGACATCACCCAAAACAAACAAAAAAATACACAAATAGCCCAATACACAAATAGCTCATATTTTTACATAAAACAGGACTACCCCATATATAACAGATTAGTGAAAGAAAAAAAAATGAATACAGCAGAAAAGTTAAATGTCCAGAGAATTACACAATTACAATATTCCTTGTAGTATAATAGGGCAAAGATGAGGTTCCATATAGTCCAGATATGGAGTCCAGACTTTATAAAACGGACCTGTTTTTTGATGTAATACATAGGTGAGGCGCTCCAGGGGAATCAGCTCAAAAATTATCTTATGCCAACCTTTGAGTGATGGAGATTTATGACTAATCCAATTAAGTAAAAAAACTATTTCCGGCAGCAAAGGAGAGAATATTATACAATTTCTTGTTAGCAGATGAAACAATGCATTTATTAGGTATACCCAATACCAGTGAGACTGGATCAAAATCCAACTGCACAAAAAATATTCTTTTCCATTTCCACCAGCACCAAAAACCAATACCTTTGCAGTCTGTTACATGACCACAGACAATGTGTTAAAGTACCTACTTCAGTTTTACATTTTAGACACATAGGAGAGAGGGGTTAAAAAAAATGCCTGCGGTTAGGAGAAATAAGGAGTCTATGTATGATTTTAAACTGAATTTGGATTTCTCTCGTACGTGTACACACAGATATTTTCTTAGCATAAGTCCAAATGTCATCCCATGTTTCATCATCAATATCAGTAGCTAACTCCTCCTCCCATTTAGTTTTAATTCTCTGTATATCAGCAGAAGAAATCGAACACATAGCACCATAAAATCTACCCAAAGACATTTTTCCCAATGATAAAAATAGTAACCTCTCAATAGAAGATATCTCACAATTACTAACAAGTGTTGTGTTTTTAGTAATATAATGTCTCAATTGGAGAATCGAAAAAAATCATATTTGAACAACTGGTACTTCTGAGTTAACTCCACAAATTACATTAATTTATTATCTGAAAACATATCCCCAAGAGTGATAAGTCCCAAATTACACCAACGTTTAAAACCATCATCCAAAATTCCTGGGGTGAAATCAGGGTTGTTTAATATTGGGGTAAAGAAAGAGGTCAGGTTAGATATACCTTCAAGCCAACAAAGTGATCTCCATGCTTTCAGAGTATTAACTATAATTGGATTATCATATCTCTCTTTTATGTTTTGAAAGCTCTTAACAAAAACAATATTTGGAAAATCTAGACCCCCCCCATAGAACTTGGCAGATAAAGTATTGATAATTTTAATCTAGGTTTGCATTTACTCCATATGAAAGACATCAGCCAGCTATTCAGGCCCTTTAATGCCCTATTTGAGAACAGTATAGGAACCATTCGAATAGGATATAACAATTTGGGTAACACAATCATCTTTACAAGTGCTATCCGATCCTGGCAAGGTACAGGAAGTAGAATAAAATGTATATTCCTTATCAGCAGGGTGAAGAGTTCTCCAGACATCTACAAAACCAAGATCTTGACATATATTCTGAAGAGATCTCGCCTGAGCAGTTAGAGATGCAGAGCTATGTGGGTGCCTATCTACAAGAGGATTCATTACACAATTAAAATCTCCCACAACAATAGTTAAATCTGCTGTCTTGGCAAACATGTCCAAAAACACTTTAGTAACAAAGTCAGATGGATGAGCTGGAGGATAATACATGTTTAGTATGAGAATCGTTTTACCTTGCCACACACCTTCAATAATAACATAGCGACCGTCTCTATCTTTAATACAGTTTAACACTTTGAATGATAAATTACGTTTAATGAGAATAGCAACACCTCTACTTCTAGATGTAAAAGATGAAAAATATATCTGCCCAAAAGCACCCTGTTGTAATTTTAAATGTTCTTCGCCACTCAAATGAGTCTCTTGTAAAAGAGCAATTTCGATATTTCCCTTTTTCAAAAAAGTATCTTTCTTCGTTTTACATGATTATGGATACCTCGAATATTCCAAGTACAAATCCTAAACACTCTAGACATTAAATACTGTACAGACAATCAGTGTATACATAATACAGATAATCACAAAATATATTCCTGTAAGTGTACCCTTCAGAAATCTGAGCTTTAAACAAAAAATAAAAAAATAAAACACATAAAACTATACAAGGGAACAAACCTGCCAAACATGCAGGAAGGACTATTCTTACTCTTTTCTTCTGCAGGCAACTGCCTGCCCCCCAAACACCACCCACATCCTTGAACATAGGGTAAACACAAACCTCACCAAGCTCCCAGCAACATGATACATGATACCTACATTTCACTACTGGTTATACTCTGTATAATTGTGTATGTGACAAATAAAACTCTTGATACAACTTCTTCACTCAGTGAATTAGTTTGTCCATGTAACATTACCACATAACTACCCGCGAAAGTTTGCCATGCTAGCCCAAGATGTCAATGAACACAGTCACGTCATCTGGTGAGGCAAAGAGCTTCATTGTCCCGTTGATGGTCAGCCTCAGAGTTGCAGGATACAACAGGGCATATTCGATCCTCATCTTCTGCAGTTGTTTTTTGACATCGTCGAAAGCTTTGCGTTTCTTTATCACCATCACAGAATAATCGTTGAAGAATGAAATCCTCGGTCCTGCGTCAGCGCTCCTCTCTGGATCCATGCCCACATGACGAGCTGCGGTCAACACTCACTGCTTGTCCATAAAGTTATGGAACTTTATGATGACAGGCCTGGGTCGTTGCGCTGGTCCTGGCAATGGCGCCAAAGAGCGATGAGCACGATCAAGCTTGATCCGCCCTGCTTTCGTGGTAATCTTCAAGTAATCGGGCAGCCACTTTTTGAAGAAATGCACCGGATCACAGCCTTCGGTTCCCTCTGGCAACCCAAGTATACGCAAATTACTCCTGCGCCCGAGATTCTCCAGATCGTCGATATGCACTGAGATGTCGCTCACTTTTTTTTGAAGATCAGCCACCGTAGCTTGCAGGCATTCGGTCGAATTCTACACACCGGCAATCCGCTCCTCCGCCTCGCCCACTCGCTCGACCAAGGCCTGAAACTGAACTGTTTGATTGTTTATCGCAGATAGGACAGTATTTACTTTCTCATCTATTACCTTTGTAATGTTTTTGGTTAATTTGTCCAAAGCTTGAGCAAAGTTGGACTTGGAGCTTTCCTCTTCACGACTATTCACGCTCGCGTCGTCCATGTTAACATCCTACTCAACGCCACTGATAGTAGAACTTTTTCGATGCAATCTTCTTAGCTTTGGGCATTCTGTCAGATCCTTTTAAAAAAATATTGATCTAAAGACATGGCACAGCCCTCCAACCAAGCAGAATGATTTCACTGAGTGAAAATATAAGTTAACCGAATATTTGAACTAATGTCATGGGAGTTCGCCAAAATGCGTGTCCGCTCTACGATGCCCCCCCCCCCCCTCCCCCTCCACCCCATTATAAGATTTCTAACAGAGTCAGTCACTTGTTGATTTTTTATCTGTTGGTATTTGATAGAATCCATGATGCCATGTGTCTAAACAAGATGTCCAGGACCCTGTGTGCACCAAACCCGTCTTGAGTGTTTGCTGCTAAAAAGCTAATTTTTTAGTTTCATCTGACCATAGAAGCAAGTCCCATTTGAAGTTCCAGTCGTGTCTGACAACTGAATATGCTGGAGATTGCTTTTGGATGAGCGAGGATAATTTTTCTTGAAACCCTGCTGAACAACATGTGGTGATGTAGGGGCTGTTTGACAATTTTTTTTAAGGTTTTCTGACCCTGAAACTCAACCTTTCTCTACAATTCTCGAGCTGTGGTCCTTGAAGAGTCTTTGGCCACTCAAACTCTCCTCCTCACCGTGCATTAGGACAAAATAGACACACGTCCTCTTCCATGCAGTTTCATAACATTTTATGTTGATTGGAAATTCTTAATTATTGCCCTGATGGTGGAAATGGGAATTGCTCTTGAAAACTGCTCTAGCTCTTTTCTTAAAGCCACTTCACAGCGTCTTATGTGTGAAGCTCAATTATCTTTTGCTGCACATCAGAAATATATTCTTTGATTTTTCTCATTGTGATGGATGATTAAGGGAATTTGGGCTTTGTTTTCCCTCCTATTTATATTTCTGTGAAACAGGAAGCCATGGCTGGATAATTTCATGTTCATAATCACCATTCCCATTCATTCCCAAAATTGTGAATATGAATGGGAATACACTTCAGAGATATTTTACTCATAAGAATTTCTTGGGGTACCAATAATTGTGTCCATGTAGTTGAGAAAAAACATTTATTTCATAATGATATTTTCCCCCATTTTCAATTGTTTTAGTTCAATGAAAGGTTAGATTTTTGTAATTTTTTTTTAAAATAAAAGATCAAAAGGATTAACAATGCAGGTTTATTTTCAGAGCCTTCTTTGATCATATTTACCAAGGGTGCCAATAATTCTGACCACAACTGTATAAAGTGTAACATATCAATTATTTTAAAATAAATTTTTGTACATGAACAATTATGGCTGTTTTATGTCAAATCAAATCATAATTGAATATCAAAATACAGTAAATAATTAAGAAATATGTCTCTGAGACACGACAAACCTGGTATTTACAGGTCACTACTTTGTCAGCAGTAACATTAAACTTCTAAGATCATCACTACAATAAAATATTCTGCACATTGAAATATCTAGGAATTGTTTTTATCATGTTTTGTTTAAATGTGATTAAATGCTTCACTGTAAAAGATGTTTTTACAGAAAAATGTTTTTACAGAAAATACTATAAAAATGCTACAGGAAAAACCTGTACCTACCTGACACATATTTATATTTTATATAAAGAGTTTAGTTTTTGGTAGTTCAAGTGACTTGGCATATTAACATTATATTACTTAATGACATATATGGTTATTTGTAAAATATACAGGCACCTATATGCTATATACATTGTCACCATTTTTTTTACGGTCAGTTTCTGGCAACCACAGCTGGTAGTTTTATTGTAAATTTACTGTGATATTTTTTTCCCAGTGTATAGTAAGGTTTAATAAATGAAAAACAATGAAAGTGTAACAATGACAGAAAGATCCACGAAGCATCAACTTCATATTTAATTCTGCAATTAATTAAGTTTTAAGTAATATTTGTAGAAAAATAGAAACTTCACAAATTCTTTTCAAGACATAAAAAATGCTGTCAACCACATTCAGGGCATACAGTATAGTGTCTACTATAGTTTAAGTGCATGTACATATCTCTTGTTTAATTCTAATACTAAAACAGCACATGCTCAATGCTTGGTTTATTTGACTGTGTGTGTTATTAGATGCAGCAGATCGCATGTGTTATGAGAAGCTGAACATTGAAGGTACGGAGCGTGGCAGCTGCGGTCAGGACAGTAGCTCACACAGCTGGATTCAGTGCAATAAACAGTGAGTATATAAACAAGCAGAACACTGTTTTAACCTTTTCAGTGATATTATTTCTCCCTTTGCTGGAAAGTTCATTTTTTTACCTTTTTGTCTGTCTTCCCTGTTATTTCTGTGCTTTTTCATAGGGATGTGTTGTGCGGATTTTTATTATGCACTAATATCACAGCAAAACCACGGTATGGAGACTTAAATGGAGAAATCACAAGTCTTACCATCTACCATCAGAACAAGTACCTGGATTGTCGGTAAATGCATACATTTTTTCTTGGGTATAGTTAATTATGTTCAGATATTTTTACTGGAAATCAAGATGCTGGTTAAAATTAAATTAGGACTTTGACTGCTGCATTTGGCCACTGCTTTTGCAGCACCTCAAACCATTAGTGTCTTAAAAATAGTTATTTTAGTTTAAGAAATAACCCAATCTCATGAGGATGCAAATACTTTATGAGTTGCTTTCTCATGAATTTGTACAATGTGATTCATATGGAAACAAACTCTAAATCTAACCATCAGAGGGCAAAAAGCAAAAAACATACAGATGAGATTGTAAAAATTAATTTGAAATGGTTACAAACTGCCACGAGTCTAAACACGCCTTAAAGGCCCCTTTTGGCATTTGATTTATTGTATACCATTTGAATTCGCTTATTGAAAAAACAACAACAGCAGAAACAGCATAAGTATGGTGTAACATTTATTTGAAACACATGTATTTGGTACTTGCTACCTTATATCTGTACTCTTTCATTTCATTCTTTTCATGGCGTAGGGAAACTTGCATCTGATGTTTCTCTATGTCGCTTTTTGTGTAACTCTGGGTCGTTGACACCAAGCTTTGTTACAATTTTTTTCTAGGAATTAAATGCTTTCTCTGAATCTTTAAAATCTCTCTGCGAGTGATCGTACAGGTGTGGATATATTTGTGGCAACTCAGCTATTCGACACAGTGTATTTATGTTGCTAGTGACTTGGAGATGCTGTTCTCCTGCCTGACCTTTGTTGAATGAGAAACGAACCAGGAAAAAAAATTGCGCATCAAACAAGGTGGAGTTCCAGAACACATCCACCGATTGCGTAATCGCTACGGACCATTTATAGCTCAAAGGTGTTTATGAGCCAAAACAAACTTGCCCAGAAAGTTCACTTTGGTGAGTTGTTTCGAACTACCAAAACGAACTTCGTTTCGGCCTGATTTTGTTCGAAATGACGTCATATCAATTCGTTCTTCAATTTCATTTGAAGTATATCGGGGCCTTTAACCTCCAGACCCTTCTGTTTTATTCTGTTTAAAGGAAGGAGCTCCAAGTAACCATCCCTACTTTACAGTGTGCATTAGTGTGTAAAACTGAGCTGTTGTTTGTTTGTGTTCAGTGGGGGTCATGCAGTGTTAGAAGATGGCACTGATCTCGGGTACGTGGAGGATGGCACACCATGTGGTCCGAATATGATGTGCCTGGACCATCGCTGTCTGCCGGTCACCACCTTCAACCTGTCATCCTGTCCCGGGTCGTCCTCTTCTCATGTGTGCTCTGATCATGGGGTGAACTGTTCTTTTTTGATAAATCACAGTCATATACTGTTTTGAGGGTTTATATAAGATATATTCTCTTATCCTTTTTTTAAATATTGGTCTGTTTTGTTCAAAGCACGAGTAAGCATTTTTTTTGAAGTATTAATGAAAAATGATCAAATGATGCAGAATGTTGAAAAGACTAAAAACCTCTGAAAAGTCTGATGCTCTGAGAAAGAAATTAAGGGATTTAGATAATGGTCAGTTTTGCTGTAAGTAAGCGTAAACAATACTCAAAAACAAAGGAGATACAATCGTTTTTCTTAAAAGAGTTAGTTCACCCAAAAATGAAAATTAGTCCATGTTTTTACTCACCCTCACCTAAGCATCCTAGGTGTATATGACTTTCTTCTTTCAGGTGAATCCAGTCGGAGTTAATATTAAAAATTGTCTGGGCTCTTTCAAGCTTTATAATGGCATGAGCGGGTGTTTTTGTTCAACAGTCCAAAAGTAGTCAAATAAAGCGCATCCATCCATATTAAAACGTGTATCACATGGCTCTGGGGGATGAATAAAGGCCTCCTGTAGCGAATCGATGTGTTTTTGTAAGACAAATATCCATATTCACCTTATTCACCCCCTGGAGCCATGTGATGCGTGTTTTAATATGGATGGATGCGCTTTATTTGACTACTTTTGGACTGTTAAATAAAAAATACCCACCCATGCCATTATAAAGCTTGAAAGAGCCAGGACAAGTTAGTGAACTAGGTGAGTTCACAAGGGTGAACTAACCCTTTAAGTGAAAAATAGCTGGTTGTCAAAATGTCTGATATTTTCCAAATTTAATAAGCAGTGATTTAATTGACAGAGTTAACTCTGTTCACCATGTGACAGATTAATATAATTGTCTTACATCCGTATTTCTCACTGAACCTTTGACAGTCCAGATAGATTTGCTAAACTGTAGTGTATATGAGCCATGGTATTTATTTCCAGCTTTATGCTTATAGCATTCTCTGCCTCTCTCTCTGTCTCAGACGTGCAGTAATGAGGTGAAGTGTATCTGCTACGCAGACTACACTGGCAAGGACTGCAGTGTATATGACCCTATTCCAGACCCCCAGCCTCCAGACGGTCCTGAGAAGTACAAAGGTTCCCAACACGTTCAAGATTCAAGATTCAGGATTTTTTATTTGTTATATACAGAGTATAACAATTACATCAGTATCACAATTATACAGAGTATAACCAGCAGTGAAATGTAGGTCAGGTCCGCTCCAAGGACAGTGCAATTATGTAGAATACAAATATGAAGAAAAAGAAAAGTAGAAAAAAATAAAAGAATAAAATAAAATAAAAGATTAAAAATATAAATATAAAAAATATAAATATATATATAAATGTGCAGGTCAGTGTGTTGTTGACTTAAATAGTAATAAAGAGGAATGTGCAAAAGAATGAGCAAAAAAGTTGTACAGGGTATTTAAATAGCAGCAATATGAGGTTGAGAAAAATTATGAATAGCTTATTGATATAGTGATATTTACATGGAGTCAAGTGATGTTATGATACAGAGTTAGAGTTTAGGAGCCTGATGGCCTGGGGGAAGAAGCTCCTCCTAAGTCTCTCAGTTTTTGCCATCAGGCTACGGAAGCGTTTACCAGATGGAAGCAAAGTGAATAGATGGTTACCAGGGTGATTAGAGTCCTTGACTATTTTGACAGCTCTACTTTTGCAGCGTTTGAGGTAGATGTCCTGCAGAGAGGGGAGAGCAGACCCTGAGATGCGCTCAGCTAAGCGCACAACTCTCTATCAATACACAATTTCTATGTCAATACACTTTCTACAGTTGTGGTCAGAATTATTGGAACCCTTGGTAAATATGATCAAAGAAGACTGTGAAAATTAACCTGCTTTGTTAATCCTTTTTATCTTTTATTTAAAAAATTCACAAAAAGCTAACCTTTCATTGGATAATAAGAATTTAAAATGGGGGGAAATATCATTATGAAATAAATGTTTTTCTCAAACACACGTTGGACACAATTATTGGCACCCCTAGAAATTCTTAAGAGTAAAATATCTCTAAAGTATACTCCCATTCATATTCACAATTTTGAGCACTCTAGGGTGATTATGAACATGAAATTATCCAGCCATGGCTTCCTGTTTCACAGAAATATAAATAGGAGGGAAAACAAAGCCCAAATTCCCTTAATCATCCATCACAATGAGAAAAAACAAAGAATATATTTCTGATGTGCAGCAAAAGATAATTGAGCTTCACAAATTAGTGAAGTGGCTTTAAGAAAAGAGCTAGAGCAGTGAAAATCCCCATTTCCACCATCAGGGCAATAATTAAGAATTTCCAATCAACAGAAAATGTAATGAAACTGCCTGGAAGAGGACGTGTGTCTATATCGTCCTAATGCACGGTGAGAAGGAGAGTTTGAGTGGCTAAAGACTCTTCAAGGATCACAGCTGGAGAATTGCAGAAAATAGTTGAGTCTCGGGGTCAGAAAACCTTAAAACAAAATTGTCAAACAGCCCCTACATCACCACATGTTGTTTGGGAGGATTTCAAGAAAAATTCTCCTAGCTCATCCAAAAACAAACTCCAGCATATTCAGTTATCAGACAGGACTGGCACTTCAAATGGGACTGGCTTCTATGGTCAGATGAAACTAAAAAATGAGCTTTTTAGCAGCAAACACTCAAGATGGGTTTGGTGAACACAGGGATAAAAAGTACCCCATGTGTACAATGAAATATACTGCTGTATTTGTGATGTTGTGGGCCTATATTTCTGCTGGAGGTCCTGGACATCTTGTTCAGACACATGGCATCATGGATTCTATCAAATACGTAAGGAATAATTGACGACGGGCCGTTGAATTATTAGAAAAATAATGCACACCCGACGCGAAGCGGAGTGGCCGTTACACCTCGGGTGTGCATTATTTTTCTAATAATTCAACGGTCCGGAGTCAATTATTCCGCTTATACTACGGTTGCCACACCTCAAGACATCGATCAGATTATATATTTCAAGGGATTCGTCCGGTTTTTCTACTTAAATCGCTATTGTGAGTAGGATTATTTCTTCCGCATCTCATCCAACGACTCTTTTGCTAGTTCCAAAACGTCATTTTAAAGCTGGCAATGGAGGCTTGAGCCGTTGATAGCAGACTAATGCAGTTAATAATGAAGTTATTAGAAAGAGAGCGAGAGAGACAGAGACACAGAGAAAGAGAAACAGAGAGAGAGAGAGAGAGAGAGAGAGAGAGCTTGTATGAATTAGGCTACCTCTGTGTGTCCCTCAACAGTGTTCTGAAGCACCGTCTCTAAACTGTAAGTCTGCTTTAAGATGCAGCGCTGTTATTACCTCGCTAGTGAGAAATGTCATGTGTAGCCTTTAAGTTGCTACACTAGGCTAACTGATAAAATCGTCAGGGCAGCGCTGACAACGATGCGAAGTGATATGGAACTGTAATGCGGTCAAGAAAGCTGCCTGGAACTACGTTCGCCGTGCGTTTCCCTGAAAATAATTGCACACCTCAGAACGTTCGTCAGCCAATCAGATTCAAGCATTCAACGGCCCCGTAGTATAACAACAGATAAAAAATCAATAAGTGACTGATTCTATTAGAAATCTTATAATGGGCCATGTTTGGATCTTCCAACCGTACAATAATCCAAACACAAACCTCAAAAACAACACAAAAATGGGTCACTGAGCACAAAACCAAGCTTCTGCTGGCCATTCCAGTCCTCTGACCTGAACCCTGTAGAAAATGAGTGAGGTGAACTGAAGAGAAGAAGCACCGTCATGGAGCTGTGCATCTAAAGGATCTGGAGTGATTCTGGATGAAGGAATGGTCTCTGATCTCTTGTCAGGTGTTCTCTAACCTCATCAGGCATTATAGGAGAAGATTTAGAGCTGTTAAACTGACAAATGGAGGTTTCAAAAAGTATTGAATAAAAAGGTGCCAATAATTGTGTCCAACGTGTGTTTGAGAAAAACATTTATTTCATAATGATATTTCCCCCCATTTTAAATTCTTATTATCCAATGAAAGGTTAGCTTTTTGTGATTTTGTTAAATAAAAGATCAAAAGGATTAACAAAGCAGGTTAATTTTCACAGTCTTCTTTGATCATATTTACCAAGGGTTCCAATAATTCTGACCACAACTGTATGTCCCCTGAATAGAAAGTTTTCAGGATTGCTGGTGAGACCCTGAATTTCCTCAGCTGTCGCAGATGGTACAGTCTTTGCCTGGCTTTCTTAACCTGTGTTTGGATGTGTGTAGTCCAAGTCAGGTTCTCTGAGATGTTTACACCGAGGTACTTGAAGCTACTCACTCTCTCCACAGGGGTCCCACTGATCATAAGAGGAGTGTAGGGCTGCTCCTGTCTCTTCCTAAAGTCCACGATCAGCTCTTTAGTTTTGCTCGCATTCAGAGAGAGACAGTTGTCCTGGCACCATGATGTGAGTCTCTCTACCTCATCCAAGTATGCGGTCTCATCGTTGTTGGAGATGAGGCCCAGAACCACAGTATCATCAGCGAATTTGACAATAGATGTGGAGCTGTGAGAGGACATGCAGTCATGTGTGTAGAGAGAGTAGAGCAGGGGACTCAGGACACAGCCCTGTGGGGCTCCTACGTTGAGGGTGATGGAGTTTGAGGTGAACTGGCCAACTTTCACCACTTGAGGTCTGCCGGTGAGGAAGTCTTGAATCCAGTCACAGAGTGAGGAGTTTAGGCCGAGGTCTGTGAGTTTAGAAGCCAGCTTGATGGGGACTATAGTGTTGAAAGCTGAACTATAGTCAATGAATAGCAGCCTTACATAATTCCCATTGTTGCTGTGCAAGTGTGTGAGGGAAGAGTGGAGGACGTGAGAGATGGCATCGTCAGTGGATCTGTTTGGGCGATAGGCAAACTGAAGAGGGTCCAAAGTATCAGGTATGGAGGAGCAAATGTGGCTCTTTACAAGTCTCTCAAAAACCTTCATGACTATAGATGTGAGGGTAACTGGGCGATAATCATTCAGGCAAGAGGGTTTATTGTTCTTTGGCACAGGGATAATGATGGATTTTTTGAATGAGGTGGGAACCACGGCGGTAGCAGGGGACTCATTAAAGATAGAAGTGAACAAACCAGCGAGCTGATCAGCGCAAGACCTCAGAACACGGCCGGTTATCCCATCAAGTCCGGCTGCTTTCCTGACGTTCACTTTCTTTAGTGCCCTCCGAACCTCATCCTCTGACACGGTGATTACAGGATCATCGCTGCTCTGCCTGCTGCTTCCTGACACGCTGGACGGCAGAGTCGCGCCGCCGCTGTTGCAATCGAAGCGGCCGTAGAAGATGTTTAACTCGTCGGCTAGCAACGGATCTGCTCTCACCTCCGCGGAGGATTTGTTTCCGAAGGCACAGATGGTCCTCAGTCCCTGCCACATACGTCAAGAGTCATTGAGCTGGAAATGAGACTCAATTCTCTCTCTGTATCTGTGTTTAGCGGCTCTTACTGTGCGTCGGAGAGCATAGCACGATGCTTTGTACTCGATTCAGTCACACGGGTGTTCGGCTTTTGTTGGACCAGCGTCTCTTTGCCTGTGTTTGGAATGGAATTGTTTAACTGTTTAATCAGTTTTCAGTTAGCTTCAGCACTTTTATGGTTTAGAAATATAACAAGGAAATCTGTGTGGAAAACAAATCGGTCAAGTGGCTTATCAGTGGGTTCACAATTGGCTTTTTGTCACATTTTTGGAGTTTTTGACTTTTGGTGTGTCCCATGCTGTGTGCTCATGTGGAAACCTTTCATTTATTTATGTGGGTGTCATGAAAAAATTGACTACAATGGAGTCTCTTGATTTCAAAACGTTTAGGAAGCACTAACTTATAAGCATATGCAAAATAATCAGTCATTTCTAAGATTCTCATAGGTTAGAAGCTCAAATAATTGTTGAGACAAATAATTATAAGTGTCAAACCAAAATGTTACCACAAGATGTCACAGCCTCCTTCTCCAGAGAGCATTAGCCCACTGTTAGAGTCAAAGCTAAAATCCATTAATACAGGAAACAGGAAGAAAAGAAACAAGACTAGACTAAAACTAAACTTTAAAATAAAAGCTCATGACAAAATCATGATTAAAAATATATGACAAGAATATAACTGAAACCCAATGACAAATGCATGTGTTTTGTTCGCTTTCTGTCTGTCCACAGGTCCGAGTGGTACAAATATCATCATTGGCTCAATAGCAGGAGCGATACTGCTGGCAGCTATAGTATTGGGAGGAACAGGCTGGGGCTTCAAGTAAGACATCCACAGTTACTGCAAAAAAGCAGTTTGAGCACCATTGTCCTCCTTCACTTCTTATTTCAGTTGTAAAAGAGCACAACAGTGACTTCCTGCTTTTTCGGCAGCCTTGGTTCTATAAGGGTTTATAAAAAAAAAATTTTTTCCTTAACAAAAATAATAATTCTGAAACACGAGATTAGAAAGCAAACAAAGTAAGCCTGACCAAGGAATGTATCTTTTTTGACATACGCAACTCACTTAAAGTATTTCCTCCACGCTAAACTGTGTAGAGTTAAATGCAATAAGTTGTTCTCTGATAAGTCTGATTACACGGCCATGCACAAAGCAAACTTAAAATCAAAATATTTTTTGATTGCATTGCCCTATTATTTATAGGCTGCAGTAAATTGTCTTGATCTTACTTTTATGGGAAATGCAGCACAGTTTCTAATGTGACATTTACTTTTGCATAATTTAAATCCATTTATTCTCTCTCTGTTTTGTTTCTTGAAAACAGAAATATCAGAAGAGGAAGGTATGACCCTGCCCAACAAGACATGATGTGATGTCATACATCCATGTCCACCTAACACACATTGCACCAGCTGTTTTCACGTCTCCGTCTGTCCATTAAGTTTTATTTTATTTATTTTTAAATGTTTGCATTACCTTTGATACAAATTCATTTCAGTGCACCAATCAATACTCATCACATTTGTTCCCAAACTCCATCACATGAGTTAGAATGCACATCTTTTTTGATTACCAGTACAATAACATTGGCATGTTTAACTGAGGTATGGACATTTGTTGTTGTTAGTAAAACAACATTATTAGAAAAATAATTTTGTATGAAAATACCAGTTTAGTTGGTATTTATAATAATGCTATTGTTGTTGTTAAACTACTATTATTAAGCACTAATTGAGTATGATTTTATATCAATTATCTTGTAATTTTAAGATATTTGAGGCTAATACAGCCTCCTCCACAAATACACCTTGATATATATGGGCAAATAATATCTCAAATGATCCTTTCAAAATATTCACAAAAATCTAACCTTTATTTTAAGTAAAATAATTAAAAGGGGGAAACTTATGATGATTAACACAGAAATATTTATATTCCACACTTAAAAGAGGGCATTCTCTCATTTTGCAGCCACTCTTTGCCATGAAAGTCTTATCCTATCATGTGTAGTAAGGTTGATGAACATAAAGTGAGAGATCTGAGACCATTCCTCTATACAACATCTCTTCAAAACCTTCATTATGTGAGCAGTGAACCACGTGTGCTTTGGATCATTGTCCATAGACATGGGCATTTTAACCGTTGAACTCTTTTCTGTTTAGCCATTCTCTGATTTGTGCTGCTTAACAAACTTTTATCACAAATCATTATATTCCTGTATTTCCCAATAGTGATGGATGATAAAATTTAGCCTGTGTATGGCTTTATATTTGAGTTAAGTGCAAGTCTTGACTTGCAACTAAAACATATTTTTCTACAAAATGAAAAAACATATGAATGAATAGGTTTATAAATTATAATTGTGATACACATTTTGGTGGGAAAATGTTAATAAACAGAAGATTAATAATGTTTTTTAAATGTTAATAAAAGCTAGATTTTTGTGAATTCACAGACAAAAAGAAGAAATAGCAAAAACCCTTTTGCTCATATTAACTTTATGAGGGCAGAACACTGCTTGTCTCTACATCAATGTGTAAACTTTGCTATGCAATAATCTCAAATCTATTTGTCATTTTACCATCAGGTTTTGTAAAATACTAAGCCCTCAGTGTTTCAATTTGACAACTGGTCTTCATGCTTGATTTTTGGTTGCAGAATATTATTTTAATAATATTCACCCATCCATATTCTGCAGAATATTGCAGAATATTATTTTAAAATATAAAATAATAAATACTTTAATGTGGCAAGTCATTCCTTTTATGCAGTGTACTTTTTTCCTGATCATATTGAACGAATGAAAGATTCTGAAATAACACAATTTACACATTTATTAAGAAAAAAGACACATTTTATTTCATTTTTCTTTCTTTAATAAAAACCTCATTTTAATTTATAATAATTTGATAGGTTTTTCTAGTGTCCTCAGCTTTACCTTCCACCCTGTTAGAAGTATTATAGTTGAAAAGATTTTTTTTTTTTTAAAGAAAAATGTAAGCAAATTCTCAATCAATGAGCAATGGTTGCATTTTTGGCTCTTTTTTTACAGCAATTCTTTAAATTACAGCACAAGTCTATTAATTTTTTTTTCTAACTGCAAAATTGAAATGACCTTTGCCATTTCAATCACATAATTGCTTCAGTTACGTCTTCATTAGAAGTGACTCATATGGCCTTCATTTTACAGGCAAATAAAGAATACAAACAATGCGTAGTGAGTTGTATCATTTAACATATTGATTCTTCTCCTTTATTTTCCCTCTTTTCTGTGTCTATTCTTCAGATCTGGAGGGGGATAAAGCATGTCATCTGATCTCCTGTGCTTCTGCACAGTGTTCTTTAAACTTTGAGGGAAACAGAAGAGACCACAGATGTCTTCCGCTCTCTCACCAAACTCCAGTGTCACACTGTCCTGTCTTTCTGACTTCCTGTTACTGCCTGTCACCTGTTGCCTAGAAACACTCCAGTACATCCCATGGTAATACTTTTACACTGATTTCGATTTTACTGATGTGGGCAATTTGTAATGGGATTTGGCCCTATAAACCCAGCACAGAAACTGAAAAAAAGTCATAATTTACTCACCCTCGTGCCATTTCGAACCTGTATGACTTTCCGTTTCATGGAGCACAAGAGATGTTCAGAAGTTCACATTGTCGAATTCCCGAAAAAGGGCCAGAAAAGCATCATGAAGATAGTCAATCCGGCTCAATGCGCTATATGCAGATACCCATCTGCATATTCAGACATGGCGCTTGACACACTTCACTTCAGGTATATAAATCAAGTCAGAATTTTCAGTTCCATTTTTATATCTAATTTCAGTTTACTAATTGTGTTTCTAATCATAGAGCTACCACATTAATCAAAACAGTCACTATGCATGACCATTCATTTTAGCGCTGAGAAGCCTAGACTTTAAGTACTCTCTGTTCCGTGCAGATAGACAGACAGTCTTGTCTTCCTCAAACAGTTTAGAGGAAGAATTTACAGACATCCCAGTGGAAATCCCAAAACAATGTATTCTCTTGCAATGGAATGTCTGCTAGTATTCCATGTTTACCTTCATGCTAGTCTTATATCTATAATCTTGCTGCTTTTACTATCATCTATAATAGTTCAAAAACATGCATAACCTTATGAATGTACTTTTACATAACATAAAATAAGGCATTGCTTGTATGTGTTTAATGTAGTTATACTTTTCATAAGCACATGAGTGAGGCAAGGCAAGGTCATTTTAGTAAAATATGCATTATATATAATTTGTAAATCTTAAGCATAAGTGGAACACCGTTTGAATGCACGGAGCTGAGGATAACTATATATGTATATAATGTATATGACAGCACTATTTTTCCCTTTGACTGTAGAAATAAAGAACACAGTCAGATAAAAGCACAAATACATTTTTGGGGTTAAGAATTAAAACAAAGTTGTACTGACTCTAATATACAGTCGAAATGGGTAAAACAAACCAAAACCACAATAGTCAAAGACATATTTCCAATCATTTTTATATAAGGTGCACTAAGTGATTTTTTTTTTTTTGCTTTATGATCTACTGCCCGATGTAAAAGTGGACTTTATACCGACACGTATGGATCAATGTTTTATCGTTTGAAATGGTTTTACATTATTATTTTAATAAAAACAACTGCAACATTTCCAAATTAGATTTACATTCAGAGAGAAGCAAGCATTTTGAGGGGAAATCTCCTTTATCATAAGGAGATGTAAAACATTTGAAAAATCAAGTTCAAGCTAATGATTTAGTTACACTTTATTTTTATGGGCCACACTAGACATTTTACTAACTATAAATGATTTTGCAAATAGGTCAGGTTAGGGTTAAGGTCGGTAAAATATAAAAATACAAGAAAAAGAAAATATTCCATTCATTGTTTTTAACAAAATCAAGTGCATTGAATATTACATTACGTCAAAGGTTCCCAAACTCCTGTGCAGCCAGGAACACGTCACTAGTCATGTAATCAATAAAAAAAAGCCATTGTAGTCTGATTATTTTTAAATGTAATTACAAATACTTGATTTTTGGAATCTGATTACGTAATACAGATTACATGTAATCAGTTACTACCCAGCTCTGCTTATAGTCAACATATATAAATTGAACTATCAAAATAAAGTGTTACAAATAAATTGAAGCATTCATGCCCTGTTATAGAAACAAGTGAACAATGGTTTTAAAGACGAAAATGATTTTAATGTATGGACATTGTGTATATCTTTAAAAATCCAGATCCCTTTTGTCCATTTAAAAGCGTATCTGGCACTAAATTATTCAAATGTATATTACTCAACATTTTAAGGCCGTAAAGTCTTTATTGGGGACACAAAAGGCACCGAATACCAAGAATGACCCTACTCATAAATCATAATCGCAAGAAACAACATATCAGCTCCATGCTGCCTATTGATTCTCATGCACAGCCAGCAAGAAACAAGACACTCACTGAATGTATTGATATCGGTGAACTTCAAGGCACAGAGGCAGCGTTTCATTTACACAGAAAATGCAAAGTCAGACTGGGCCATCTCAACTCTGATGTACATTTTCATGTCACCATAATGTCAGATGCAAAAATTCAAACTCAAATTGTACATGTGGGAAATGATATTATTAGACTTTCATAATATCCCTTTAACTAACAAAATCCAGTTCTTAAATTACATTATCCTTAAGGAAAGGTGGGGAAACAGTAGGTATTAGCAATGGATTTGAAGAATTCTGTGATTTTCTGATTGATTTAATTTAGAAATTGAATTCATTATATGCAGCATATATATATATATATAAGCGAGATTTGACCCCCTCATGTAAGCTAACCTGAAGTCTCTCTTGGCTAACATTAGCACTTTATTTCTAAGGCGTAGTGGAGACCTGTTCATGCCGTTGTATAAATATTCAGACTATACTAAATAAGGTTTAAGAGAATGAGACCTAGCCCCAGAGCATATTTGTAAGTCTAATGTACCTTTTTGTAGAATTACTTTAATTACAACTTACGCATTTTTAACCTTTTCAACTTTTAAAAATGAAAAAATACTGTAGAAGAGGAATGATACTTAATTTAATGGTGATCTCATGAGTTTGGGATATCTACATGATCAGCAGGAATGTGTGCTTTTCCATACAAACACTACACCCGGCCACAGGTTTGCAAATAGTCTCATCATACTAATTTAAAAAAGTATCCTTGCGAACTTTAATTTTAGTCAAATCAAGTAAAGATAAATTTGCAATATTTGTTAGTTCAGTTCGGTTTTCTCGTATTTTCTTGTGCCTTCAAAACTACCTTATACTTCAGTAGAGTTACATTCACCAATGATCAGCCTGTTCCAAAAATGACTTCAGTGGTAAATTTGCTCATGTGTAAGCTTCTGAATTATAGTACAGGCAAAAATTGGATCTATTAGCAAAATTATATGTAGTAAATATATATATATATACATACATGTATTCTCTGATGATGTAAATATAATGGATCCTTTAAATACATGATCACACATCTACACCAAATATAGAGCATGTGCAAGATTCCAAAGAATTACACACATTCTTACTGGGTGATTTTTATTTATTTTTTTCTTATTGTTGTAATGTGAATGGGACATTCCAACCTACATCTTCAGCCCCGTTTCAGGCAATTGATCATTTGGTTTGCATGTTTTTGAGCCTTTGATATTCTTCTGTTAGCAAACCACCAACCTGATAGATGCTGAGAGGAATTATTAAGGACAATCTATTAACGTAGCTGATACCGTATTTGAAATATATTGCCTTCAGTCACATTCCATTCCAATCACTGTGTATTTCATTCACTGAGTTCCAGTGTTTTAGCAATTTTCTCCGTTGTGTTTTTAAACTATAGATTGCTATGTCTAAAGAGTTATTACTGAAATATTATACTTTGTAGTCATTTTCAGTCTGTTTGACTGATAGATTGAATGACATCTGAATAATCAGGTTCAGCTAAAGCTCACTGCAAATAAGAATTTTCCTCGATGCAACTCTATCTGATTTCTGGTGGTTTGTAATTAACATCTCAATAACATCAATAAGCACTGTGGAAGGGAAAAAATATAACAGCAGTTTTCTTCTTTCCACGACTTGCTTGGTGAACAGGCTGCCAGCAAATCAAAGCTTGTTTTGAAAAATGTTTCTGTCACTAATATGAGAGTTTCTCAGAATGTATCAGCTGTAAACGATGAAATTCATGCCAACAGCAACAGAGCAGAACAATGTTTCTTTATGTATATTATTATCGTCTATATGCAAAGGTCTAAATGTATTTGTAACGAAAAACAAATGTTCTAGACTATTTTTTGTCATGATTTGTCAAATTTCACAAATACAAGTATCTACTGTGTATCAATATGTAGTTATAAACCTTCAAGAGCATTCAAGAGTAGCAATGTTTTATTGTATATTTGTGTATAACAACTGCCATAAAAACACGAGGATTCCTGGAGAAATGTCTTCCGGGGTGTGAGACTGTGTAAATATTGTAAAAGCTCATCTGAAGCTGAAACTAACTGAGACATCATTGATTTTGTCCTCTCAATTGCCATATAAAAAGAGATTCTACTCAGCATGCATGAGTGAAATGTTGAAAACATCTAATTTCTGTTCTTTTTCTCAGAGAGAGATGCAATGTAATTCTTTTTTAATCTTAAAGGAAAAAAACCCACTGGGAATGTTGACAAGACACTTGCAAGTTATTAAGCTTAAATAAAGAAAGACTTGAACATTTCTTGCATTGTTTTTAAGTATGTGGAAAAAGCCACCTTTCTTTAGTCCCACTGGGACCATTCCTGATGAGCCAATCACTGAAGACTTATGATAGTTACTGGGAGGATCTCCTGAATAAGGGGAGGAGAATTCAATTAGCCAAGCATTCAGGGTGTGTGAGAAAACGTGAACAAGGACAAAGCATGCATCCCATCTATCCATTTTTCAACGCTGACCTGGATAAGTGACTAAGCGGGCTAAATGGGACTACAGACGTTGTCAGGGGACATTAAATGCCAATACACCAAACAGGAAAACTACATCCTGTTCAGGCTAAACAGGAATCATTTCTCAAGAACTGAATTATAACAATTTCAGTATGCAAGTGCATTTTATTCAAACCTGGGTTTAGTCTCTTAATATATTTACAGATAACAGTGTTCAGTTTAACGGAGGACGTAGATGACAGAGTAATGTACAAAATGGATGTCCAAAAAAACAGAATTTTACATTTAAGGCAATTTTTAATGGAAACGTGCTGTTCTATAGTAAACACTGATATCAAGATGAAATATGTGCACGTGTATCATGGTAGAGTCCAGATTACACAGTCCAGAGATATTTCAGATATAAGTTCAAATATACAAAAAAAAAAAAAAAAAAAAGCCAAAATAAATAACCCTGAAAAAGCATTTCTCAATTTATACTAAATCTATAGACTTCAGCATTCAAATGGACCATTGCACCTAGAAATTACTCAGCTGAGTTTCTGTAGTACCATGTTAGTTGTCACATTCTGGAATATCAATTTTATACAGAATATAAAGAATTTTCTAGAATATAAAGTCGCTTATATGTAATTCCCAAATGATCAGGATATTTGATATATGTGAAATATTTGAGATTCATAAATCTCAATGTCACTTAGCATCTGCTTTTCATTGAGTCTATACATCCTAACATATCTAGAACATCATCACACAAAATGTTTACAAAGTTCATTAAATAAATAAAAAAAGATCAATGAAATCAATTCAAGCATTTTACAGACCAAAGTTTGAAACAATAAGAGACTCCAGTGGATAAAGTTATGCGTATGCATGTAAAACACAGAGTGGATGTTGCTGAATTGTTGCTATTATTATTATTAACTTTAAAAAAAAAAGTCACTAAGCCAAACCTCGTAGAGCAAAACTCTCTTGTAGTTGGATTTAGGACACACACTTTTTCTTGACATTTTAAGACTGAAGAACAAAGAACTAGAGCACTTGATGTGATCAGAACAGGTAAACAATTTTACACCTATAAGACTTTGCATGGAAAACATGAAACATGAACTTTCATGGGAAAAATGTCCATTTTCACAAAAAAAAAAAAAAAAAATAGATTGTAAATTAAATGTCAAAGTGCTAAAGCTTAAGATATTTTTGAAAGTCATTTATCTATTTCTACCAATCATTACAAGAACAGTATTTCCAGTATCACTCATTCTATTTAAATCTCAATGAATATTGAGCACAACCTGCACTATCATACGGAAAATATCAAACTAACCAAATAGCTTAACCAGTGACTTGCACCGTAACTTAAAATAAACTGAATCTGTGGTCAGGAATTTATATTTGTATACTTATACGGCTATAGTTTCTCAAAATATCTCATTTTTCATGCCTGAAAACATTAATTACACATATATAGTTGCAATTAATTAGATGTTTCTGTAGCAGGAGCAAAAATATTTTAGATATTTATTTAGATGTTTATTTATATAAATAAAAATGTTTTAAAAACGTATTCACATTTATTTGACCATTTAAAAAAAAAAAAAAAATCTCTACACAATCTCGTGATCTATAAAATAAACATGCATGTCTGTCCTTTGGGAGTCCTTTTTTTCTTGTCATGGTTAAAAAAAAATTAAAAATGAATAGAATAGAATAGAATAATGGAGTAATGCTGTAAGGTTTTAATTTGATCCTGGCAGCAGTTTAGTCAGTTGCTATGTGTACCTTCAGATAATTTGTTTTGTCTTCAAAATGGAAACATGTATAAACCATTCATTACGTTTTCATAGGCCTATCAGTTTTTCATTTTTTCCATCACTTTGTTTCAGTCGAAAACAAACTAAAATCAAATAAAAGTTTTTCGGTCTGCATTCTTTCTGGCAATTTTATTGGAAAAATTTGAGTTCAAAGAAGAAAATTCATCTTGAATCTTTCTTTTTTTTTTGGTCCATTGGTTTAAAAAAAAAAAAGACAAAAAAAATAAGTTCATAGCTTAAATATTTGATTTGTATCTGTGGGCATGTCATAATGAAAATGAATTTAGCTGGACTGGAGAGTAATGAAATGCATGAAATGGTGCGTGTACAGTTTATCATTTGAAATGTGTCTAAGTGCATTATGTTCCTTGGTAAGTCTTTGATAATCAGAATACAGTTGCTTTAAAAATATAAATAAAAATGATGTAATCTGAGGAGCATTTCAGCACAGATTCAGATGTAAAACCCAGTGTTAGATATAATCCAGGAGTATTAAGATTACAATAATTAGTCTAACTGAATATTACAAATTATATTTTGGAATATATTTTAGAAACTAACCCTCTTATTATTAAATTATCAAAGAAGTCAGAATCCAGCTACTAATCCACAATGTGAGTAAAATATTAAAGCTGTAACCTCATTTTTATAGATGAAAAAAACAAAAAACAAAGTTCAATTCTCATTTTCTGTTTTTAAACAAAACAAAAAAAATTAGGTGTTTGAATTTGAGATTTTCAATAAAAAATTGCCAGAAGGTATTCAGACCAAGAAGTATTTACTCTACTTTTATTGTTTCTATTGATACATTACAACAAAGTGAGATGAACAAAAATAAAAATGTAATTGAGAAGGTAAGAAGAAAAACATTATCTGAAGGTACACGCACCTCTGTGCGTCTTTTTATAAATTATTTATTTGCATTCAAATTAGTTTAAATTCAATCTCAAAGGCAATAAACAATGTAGACATATGCTAGGATACGAGTTTGTTGAAAGCAGTAATCATCATGAAATGGTGCCACCAGGTGTGAATAAAGAACAAGAGCAAGCATGCTAGTTGTAAGATCGCAGCAGAACTGTTAATGAAATGCAATTTTATTTAGATCAGTGCAATTCAAATGTGCTTTTTGTGATGAGTACTTCTACACACACACACATATACACATATATATATATATATATATATATATATCCAGCAAATGAATATTGCTGAATGTTTGGTCAAGTAAAGTGTTCGGCGTCAGTTTTTTTCTCTATGTATTGAACAATTGAGTCAATACTTTGAAACTTTAATGACCATAACAACCAATTAAAATAAAATGATATGAGCTTAAAAGACTGAAATACTGCAATAATGCAATTAATCCATGAAATTTTCTAAATGTGGGCACTTTGGTCTTCTTTTTTCAGATTTCTTGTGTTATCCATTCAGAAAGCATTCATATTAGTGTTGAAAACGTGACTTCACTCTGTCTATGTGCCATTGTGAGAGGAAGCGTGACTTGGACACAAAATCCAGTTCCACGTACCTGCCTTATAATTCTAGTTTGTCCACGTAGTACGCAGGAACTGCACAATCACATGAAACCAAACATGTTTGTCCGCTGCTTCTACATGAGTCCACAGCATGGCTCTTTCGTATTAGTCGTGTCCTCTTCTGGTGCTCTTAGCTTCAGCAGAGGTGGATCTCCACTAGCTTGTGTAAAGTACACTGCACTGGGGGACACATCCTGTTGTACTGATTCAGGAGACTCCAACGGTCCCTGGAGTCCTTCAGGAACAACCTCATCCTGAGGGTCTGCAGACAGGGGTATAGGAGGTGCTGGATGTTTCTGCAGTTTAGCTGCTGCTCTCTGGCGTTTGAGATCTGCGAGCGTGTGGTGAGATCTCTCTCTGTTCATGCTGTCCCCGCCAGCAGCAGACGAAGCTGGAGTGAGCTGATAGGAGGCGCTGCGATCCATGCGGCCCCCACCCTGGAGTTCTCCTGGAAGTGAGGAAAAAAACGAAGCCGTGCTGCCGTTCCCCAAAACTTGAGCTCCATTTTCTACCTCGCTGACCTCTAATGGAGGAACAGGGGTTGCATTAGAACCGGACACCTAAAGCAAAGAAAGGACAAGAAAATTCACCAAGGATGGCCAAGTCATAAGACAAAAACATAATTGAGGCTCTCAACAAAACAAAATTAAGTTTGTGCTTTACACGGTCATTCTCCTCTTTGCAAAAGTACTAAACTCAATATAGCCACAAGCAGCTATTTTCAGCAGTTGGAAAATGGAAAATTTCAAAAACTGATTGTGTAAATAAAAAAAGATGCTTTTGATCGCATGTATACAGTTGTATTTCTGCTAACACAAGGTTCACATATAGGGTTTTTCTTTAGTTATACCACTCCCTAGCAATGGAAATTTCTGAAATTTGCCATATTTGCTCAGAATTTCCTTTTGTCCATTCGCACCAAGCTTAGTGACGTTTGAACATTGCGTTCATAAGATATAAGCTAATTAATCATTATGTTGCACATGCACAAATATTTGGGCCCACATTGGCTAAATCATTAAAGGGGTCCTCTTATGCTCTTTTACAAAGTCTTGATTTTGTTTTGGGGGTGTACTAGAACATGCTCTCATGCTTGGTGGTTCGAAAATCGCATTATTTTTCACATAATTTACATTATTACAATACCTTTCTCCCCAGCCTGACACAAACCACTCGATTAGTTCCGGGTTTGATGAAGGCCCACCTTCCGAAAAACGAAATGTGTTGTGATTGGTTAGCTGTCCCAGTACATTGTGATTGGTAAACAGCTTAGACGGTGTTTCAGTATTGCTCCGCCCCTCACCAGAACAGCAAGGTCGTCAATATTTGGCGAAACAAAATGGCGCCGCTGATGGCAGCTATTGTGCGTTGCTCCTCAGTGTTTGTATTGTTTTTCCTGTTTTTTGTTTTTCAAATAAGATCAGTTTTACCAGGGATGATCTGCTGAACATTCGGCAGAACACACCACAAAATCTTGTACCGGTTTTTGATTTTTCGGACGTTTTGCTGGACATTGTAGTTGGTGGAGCCGTAGCTCTGGTCAAACGCTACAGGAGGCGCAGACGGGGAATGCGAGCCGGCGCGCTCGTGAAACTTCGTAAGCGCGGATTTAGAACGGCGTTACCTAGCATCCATTTGTTGAATCTCCGCTCTCTACCCAACAAAACGGACGAACTCCTTCTGCTCTCCCGGACAAATAAGGACTTTTCTAACTCTGCTGCTCTGTGTTTCACGGAAACCTGGCTGAATGGCGACATACCGGACAGCGTGATTCATCTGCCTAATTACCAGCTGATCAGAGCAGATCGGGACACAGAATCAACGGGGAAATCGCGCGGCGGAGGGACGTGCTTCTACATCAATGAGAGGTGGTGTACAGATGTAACTGTGTTAAAGAAGATGTGCTGTTCAGATCTAGAAACGCTCTTCATTAACTGCAAGCCGCTCTATTCGCCGCGGGAGTTCTGCTCGTTCATTCTCGTGAGTGTTTACATTCCACCGCAAGCGCACGTGAGCACAGCTTTACAGAAACTCGCTGATCTGATCACAGAGAGTGAACAACAACACCCGGACTCTGTTTTAATCATTCTCTGGGACTTTAATAAAGCAAATCTCTCCCGTGAACTGCCAAAATACAGACAGCACATCACATGTTCCACCAGAGACAGTAATATATTGGATCACAGTTACACAACGATAAAGGACGCATATCACTCTGTTCCACGAGCAGCTTTAGGACTCTCTGATCACTGTTTGGTTCATCTTATTCCATTCTACAGGCAGAAACTTAAGTCTGCAAAGCCTGTATTAAGAACTGTTAAAAGATGGACTAACGAAACAGAGCGGGATTTACAAGCCTGTTTCGACCTGACTGATTGGACTGTTTTTGAAGCTGAGGCAAATGACCTGGACGAGCTCACAGAGACTGTAACATCTTATATCAGTTTCTGTGAGGACATGTGCATTCCTACCAGGACTCATCTATTCTACAACAATGACAAACCATGGTTCACTGCCAAACTCAGACAGCTCCGTCAGGCCAAAGAAGATGCTCACAGAAAGGGGGATAAAGTATTGTACAAACAGGCCCACACACACTGGAAAAGGAGATCAGAGTGGCAAAGAGGAATTATTCTGACAAGCTCAGGAACAAATTCTCTTCCAGTGATCCGGCTTCAGTGTGCTTAGGATTGAAGGACATCACCAGCTACAAAACACCACCCCCCAGCACTCTGGAGAATCAACACCTGGCAGACGACTTAAATGAGTTCTTTTGTCGTTTTGAACGATCACCCCACACCCGCCCAGAACACCCCTCCACACAACCATTCACACCCCCAGCAACCCCTCTCTCCCCCACACCTACAATTCATATCAGCGAAGATGATGTGTGCCAGGTCTTCAGGAAGAACAAAAGAAGGAAAGCACCTGGTCCAGATGGTGTGTCACCAGCCTGCCTAAAAATCTGTGCTGAGCAGCTGGCCCCCATCTTCACACAGATCTTCAATAGATCACTGGAGCTGTGTGAAGTCCCCTCATGCTTCAAACGCTCCACCATCATCCCCGTCCCAAAGAAACACAAAATTACTGGACTTAATGACTACAGACCTGTGGCCCTAACGTCTGTAGCCATGAAATCATTCGAAAGACTGGTTTTGGCTCATCTGAAGGACATCACTGGACCCTTACTGGACCCCCTGCAGTTTGCCTACAGAGCAAACAGGTCTGTGGATGATGCAGTCAACATGGGACTGCACTTCATCCTGCAGCATCTGGACAGGCCAGGGACTTATGTGAGGATCCTGTTTGTGGATTTCAGCTCCGCTTTTAACACCATTATCCCGGAAACCCTTCAAAATAAACTAACTCGGCTCTCCGTCCCCACCTCCGTCTGCCAGTGGATCAACAGCTTCCTGACAGACAGACAGCAGTTAATAAAGCTTGGCAAATTCACATCCAGCACTCGAACCATCAGCACTGGAGCTCCTCAGGGCTGTGTCCTCTCCCCACTGCTCTTCTCCCTCTACACCAACGACTGCACATCTAAAGACCCCTCTGTCAAGCTCCTGAAGTTCGCAGACGACACCACACTGATCGGCCTCATCCAGGACGGTGACAAGTCTGCTTACAGACAGGAGGTTAAGGAGCTGGCTGTCTGGTGCAGTCTCAACAACCTGGAGCTTAACACGCTCAAAACTGTGGAGATGATCGTGGACTTCAGGAGAAACCCCCCTGCTCTCCCCCCACTCACCATTATGAACAGCACTGTGACTGCAGTGGAGTCATTCAGATTCCTGGGCACCACCATCTCTCAGGACCTGAAGTGGGATATTCACATTGACTCCATTGTCAGGAAGGCCCAGCAGAGGTTGTACTTTCTTCGCCAGCTGAGGAAGTTCAACCTGCCACAGGACTTACTGAAACAGTTCTACTCTGCCATCATTGAATCCATCCTCTGCACCTCAATAACTGTCTGGTTCAGCTCAGCTACCAAATCTGACCTCAGAAGACTACGGAGGGTAGTCCGGACTGCTGAGCGAATCATTGGTACAACCCTCCCACTCTCCAAGAACTGTACTTATCCAGAGTGAGCAAAAGGGCTGGCAAAATCACTCTGGACCCCTCACATCCAGCACACAACCTCTTTGAACTGTTACCGTCTGGTCGACGCTACAGAGCTCTGAGCACCAGAACGACCAGACACAGGAACAGTTTCTTCCCTCAGTCAATACATCTCATGAACACTCAATAAATAAATGTAGAACACACAACTAATTCATTATCCATTCACCACACTCACTTATTTTATTTTTATTCTCTCATTTCTAATTTGCACATACTTGACCTGTACATACATAGTCGCCTATATTATATATTATATATTGTGTATTTTTAATTTTTAATTTTTTTGCTGCTTTGTACATTGGTTATTGGCTATTTCTTGTTATTTTGTTTTATTACCTGTGTCCTGTCCCGTTACTGTCTTTCTGTTGCACTGTGGAGCTTCTGTCACTATAACAAATTCCTTGTATGTGTAAACATACTTGGCCAATAAAGCTCATTCTGATTCTGATTCTGATTCAATATTGCAAGATCAATTCAGACCCTGAGAATATTGAACAAGAGGATCGTGCAGGACCTTTGCACACACGGATATTGCAAGACATATTAAAGTGGTAATGTTATTGTTGTTTTTTTACTTCTCTAAAAGAGAAGGCTGACCCAGACCGCGCTAAAACGCCTGATTAAAACACTACGTCACGATGTGGAAATATTTGCGTAATGCCACCAAAATGTTCACAGAAAGAAAGAAGCTGTGGTTTATTAATCGCAGTAGTGTTGATGCAGCCATGACAGGGAGACGCGGTGTTTCTCTATGCGAAAGCAAAAGCACTTTATTTGGCCTTCTGAAAGTAGATGCAATTAGAAATCATTAATTAAGATTTGTTAATTAAACAACAGAACAGCCCAACCCAAATGTTTGAATTTGTGCAACCCATTTTATGGACGACAGTTTCGTGAACCTAGGAGAGTACAAGGCTGGCTGTGCACAAAGGCTATTTCTAAAAAAAAAAAAATTAATCAGCTTCTGAATCAGCGACAGTAAGTATGTTTTGTTATTAGATAAGTATTTGCTTTTGACTGTTCAAATGCGGAGTTTTGCGCATAACGCTGTGTGTGTGTGTGTGTGAGAGGGGAACAGGGTCACATCACAGCGGAGTGTACAGCCCGTCAGAAATCACCTTAACCACGGCTTGTGTACTGCAAATACATACGAGCATCATCACTGTGTCTGTCACACAACTGGGTCAGTTGGCCAATCAGAGCAGACTGTGCTTGTTGGAAGGAGGGGCTTTGTAGAAAATTGAGAGAGGCGGGGCATAGAGGAACAACAGTAATGTACAGTATTTGAAAAATCAAGTGTTTTTTGTAGGGATGCACGATATTATCAGACTGATATCGGAATCGGCCGAAAATTGCTTTAAATGTAAATATCGGCATTGGCCCGATATGAAAAATTATGCCGATATGTCTCGCCGATAAGAGGACTACATTAACTCACATGTGCTCAGGGTGTGCTGGTGATTAGATCACGTCAGCAATGTGGCTCATTCTTGAAGCAAAGTTTTGTCTGAATGATGATTAGATTCAATCTTTTGGATTGCTGCATTTAATCTGTGAAAGCATGTACAGAATGACTCCTTTGGTGTGTGAGAGAGTAAACAGGCTATTGTGCAGCAGCAACGGCAGCCTCCCCGGGGTCCTAATGCCAGTTCGGTAAGGAATTGTAATCTATAGGGGGCGCTGTTGGTCTACTTCTACTTAAATTAAAAGTAAAATAGCCTACACAAGTAGCATTTAGACTGTTTCTGATTAAATAAAGCAGTAATTGATGGAAAAATAATGAGTATGTTTTGATTTAAAGGTCAGAAGCTATAGCTTGCATAAAAAAATTAGAATTATAAAAAAAAAAAAAAACATGACACTTATAAATTGAATAATTTTATATATACTGATTTATTCATTAATGTGTAATATGTTTTTTTTTTTTATACAAATCATAAGCTCTAAAAGATTTTCAGAATTTTTACAACTCTTTTGCTTTAGACCATCTACAAATGTTGAATCTTATAAATAAAATAAAATGTTAGGGTTAACACTGCATCTTTCTGGCAGAAAAAAATGCAACGATTGATATGTAGTTTATTTATAGTTATGTTCAAAGCTTCAGTGTGACATCAAAAAACCTTCATTATGGTTTAATTCTAACAAATAAGTTCTTGTTAAAAACTAACAAAAATGTAAAATATTTTGTTTATTTCTGCACAAGAGAGACTTGGTGTTGTTTCCAAATAAAAGGAAATATAACGGTATCGAGCAAAATTGGATTTGGAAAAATATCGGCATATCGGAAATATTTTCAATATCGTGCAACCCTAGTTTTTTGAACATTGAACATTTTGTTGGATGCATGTCTACATAATACATAGCAATCCTCATGTAAATCAATGATAAATTCCTGAGTAAGCCAAGCCGAGGATAAATTCAACTTTATAAAAATGTAAACATACAAATGGAAATCCATATAACCATGGGATATCTATCAATCTATGGGATATCAAAATATATTAAAATCAGGAGAAGGTTTTGGAGTTGTTAGCAAAAATAAATTGAATTATTATAGATCCAACTAATGTTGGGTAGATGTGTCTACGTGTGCAAGTTTTGTGAGGCATATGGGACAATCTTACCAAATTCGGAGGTCCAAATTTTTAGGGCAGGAAAAAAAAAAAGAGCAGAACAAACACAATAAACCCTATCCACCAATATATTTTTTTTACTATAATATCCCTACTCATATTAGACAAGCTGAGTATCTTCATTTATTTAAATCTTTTCTTAAAGTCCTCAGAGAGGAAGAGCGCTAAAATAAAACGCCAACCTCTATTCAAAATTTTGTTTGATGCCAATGCTCAGACAACATACAGAATAGAGCCCTGCATTTCGGCCCTGGCCCGACGGGCCCCGACTTTTTTACGCCTCTAGGGCCGGGCTTCGGGCCAATTTCCACATCATAGTTCAGATGCGGGCCGGGCCTCAGGCCTGTTTTGGGTTTCTCCTTATTTTTTATATTGTAGACATCTATCAATTAGTGATGAAAAAAATTGCCGCGCTGGTGGAAACAACACGAGACCATGCCGCGACTGAGAGCAGCTCGATGGTGTTTAGTGTCCCGCAGCAGCAGCAGCTGAATAGTTCTGCGTTCAAATGCACGCAATAGGCTAAAGCTTGCTGCAAAACCCCAGCAAACATAACCATGAATGTGTCTGCGGGAAATAGTAAGGAGATATTTGAATTATTTACTAATAAACTAATGTTTTCTGAGTCTGTGTCGCAAGGATGAAGTTGCTGATCCGGACTCGCCGTCTCCTCATTAGACGCGCCTTTAGAGAGAAATACATCTTTATTGATTATTGTTCATGATTATGATTAAAATTATAATAAAATAGTTTTTGTTTAAATTTTTTTTATTTCATTAAGTAATTATTTAAAGCTTTCTATAGATATATTTATCATGTCTGTGAGGCATGTATTCGCTCAGCTTCGGTTCATTTTTGTGAAGCGCTCCTGTTCAAGACGGCAGAAGTGCTGGTGCCTCCATGTCCTGCAGAGCGCGCTTTAGCTTCCACTCTCCGCACAAACTTAGATATAGGATAGCGCAGCTTTAACGTTTAAACATTGTAATATACTTGAACTGTTTTAGTATATCTATAGATTATTTTAGGCAAGTCCTGATAATATGAGAAGACTAAATTGATCAAACATAGGCTATGATCAGCTCATGCAGCTGGCCGCTTGGTCGTTACTTAAAAAAAAAAAAAAAAAACTTATAGGCTATTTAACGAACAAAAATGCCCCAAACGTATTTCTAATTTAACTTAATAAAAAAACAAAACAAAATATAATAATTTTGCCATTGCACACAAAACTGAACTATTTTAATAGCCGAAACAGTAGTATAAACTGTTTTAGGAGAAGGGGGAAAAAAAGACGGGCTCGGGTCTGTAATTCTGATAAGCTGTCGGACGTGGGCCGGGCTAGGGCCTGAGCATCTCGGGCCAGGGCCGGGCTAGGGCCTAAATTTGAGGCCCGTGCAGGGCTCTAATACAGAATTACCAAATTTTGCCACAAGTCAAACATATTAAGGTTCTGCAATATATAAATATATTGTGGAAACGTAAATTCCTGTAGAGCTGCTTTGCAACGATTTGTATTGTAAAAAGCGCTATACAAATAAACCTGAATTGAATTGAATTGTTTAAGTTGGAACGGTTTCACTGAAATAAAGTCGTAGCAACTTCTGGTTCACACAGACTTTAAGACCTATTTTTTAGGTCCTATTTAAGACCTATTTTTGTGTGTGTAAACACCTTGAGAAGTTTGGATATAAATCTCATCTGTGTTTCCAATCTGTCATATTTCAGAAGGTTTCAAACACTGAATGGAGATTAAATGTTTTTAAGCCAATTTCTCACCAGTACAGCATGCAGGTTCAGTTCAGCATCAGTCTGTCTGTCTTCATCATCATCCAGGGCATCTGTCTGTCTTCCTCTCTCCTGCCACACTTTGGCTTCCTTCTGATGCTCCCTGCGGTACAGACTGCTGCGCTCGTTCACACTGGTGCGCCTCACTACTTTACTGTAAACGCAAGCCACACAAAGAAGAGAGGTCAGACACCATTTTTCTATATTATCACAGTTAATTATATATTAAGATCACAATTACCATGATTATTACTGCAAGTGAGCAAAGCACCGATCTCTAGCACTGTATATTTTACAAAATATGTTTCAATATATTCACAAATGTCGAAAAAAAAAATGTCGTATCAAAGTAGATGCTGGCCGTGTTAATATGTACATGGGTCAAAGATGAGACATCCCATGAAATAAAACCTCCTAAAAATCTAATTAAACAGGACACATTATATGTGGGTGGGGGGGGTCAATCAATTTAAAGTTGTATTAAACTTTTATTTTATTGATGCTTGAAAACCCCTTTTTCGTCTTTGACCCACATATTAGCCCCATATGCTGAAACCAAAAGAAACAACCACACTGACAGAGAAACTGTTCACTCATGTGGTCACCTTCAGATTGCTAAGTTTTAATAGATTTGGAATTGTTATATTTCTATATGTTGAGGCGGCACGGTGGCTCAGTGGGTAGCACTGTTGCCTCACAGCAAGAAGGTTGTGCAGATCACTCCGCCTGATAAAGGGAACAAGCCGAAGGAAGAGAGAGAGATATTTCTCATGTATTCTGGTGTGTATATTCATTCTGTAGTAACTATTTTCAGTCAAGCCATGGCGGCATGTATAGTAGTCTTTCAGAACCTTTGCCATCTCCACTTTCTTTTATAAAAAAGCTCTTAACAAACGTTTATAGTTAGGCCCTTATAGTTTATGCTGTTGCACTGTATACATTCATTTTGAATTCTGAAAATTAAAAAGTATTTTTTACAATGGAAAACCACATTCTGGAGTGTTTTTCGTGTGTATTTTTCTGCCATGCATCAACATAAATTACATGCTTTTCAAACTACACCTCATAGCAACTTTTAAAAACAATCACTTCTTTGCTGTAGTAACAGCTTCTTATTAAACCTAAAGAGAGAGAATATATTAGACTTAATTTTTAATACAACTGTCACAAGCTGTGAAGCATGGCTTTGCACTCTCTTCATCAGCACTCACCCTCTGCTGCCCGTGCTGGACACTCGTCTCTGCAATGTGTTCTTGTGTTTGTCTTGACCCTTCATGATGGCATCATGTTTGTGTTTCAGCTCCATCATTTTGGCCCGAACTTCTTCATCAGTGCACACATCTACAAAATAAAAAGTATTGTGAAGCCTCCAGTCAAGTCACTACTGATCAAACCTTTAGGATGTGTCATACCAAGAGGCATCTCATCCAGCTCAGACTTGGCGTTTAAATTTGCACCATTAGCTACCAGCAGCTCCACCATCTGGATCTAAAAGTGAAGAAAGACAAAATTACTAAAGAATCACCATTAATTCTGCTATAAAATTTAATGTTTTTGCCAACTAACTTCTTTATGGATTAAAGTCCAGTAAATGTTTACTATTACCAAGTGTACCATTTATTACTTATTACATGAATGGGGCAGGAGATTTATAAGAAAATATGTAAATAAATAAGAACTTATTCTCTCATTCTAGACAGTTGTCTATTTTGTTTTATTAAACCAAAAACTATATATGTCCCCTAGCCGTCATAAACATTTCTGGTCCAATTTCCAAAATTGGAAAAAATTTAAAAAATAAATAGGATGGAAAAAAATAATGTGTTAATTTCTGAGATTATTACTGTGTTATAACAGTATATATAATTAAAGGAATTCACACAACATTTGTTTTTTCACGTCTTAAAGTAGCTAGTAGATACTCTTTTACCTAGTGTTACAGTATGAGGCATGTATATCTGTACAAATTTTATGTCAAAGAGCAGCTCAGCAACACCATCAATGAAGGTGGCTGCTAATGTTCTGGTCATGTAATGTAATGGTAATGTAAGGTCTCGTATTGTATCGTGTATCTTGTCAGTGTGTGCACTTGCTTGGCCATTTGTAGTTGATAAACAGGAAGGTGGGTCCAGCTGAATTGAAATGATCATTTGTTGGATTGGTATAATAAAGGTTATTATACCGCGGCAGTCGTCGTGTGAAGCCCTCTTAATGTGAAGACCGAAGAGTGTAAAGACCATCGACTCTACCGTGTGACTCCAATGGGCAGGGACACCGGCAAGGGATAGTAGTATCGCTTTTTATTTAATTTTTTCATCTATATGTTTATTATTGAAATGTTGTTATATGCATGTGTCAATTTTATTTAATTTCTTTATTTTCTTAAATATGTGGGTAGATAGTATTTATAGAGTTGTAACTTTTTAGTTTTAGTTACTTTTTCTTATTTGTAAGTCGCTTTGGACAAAATTGTCTGCTAAATGACAAAAGTAAAGTAAAGTAAAGTAAAGTAATGTGCTGACCGTTGATTGATAATTGACCGTTACTTACCCACTTAATTCCCATGTTAACAGTAAGGGTGTCCTAAATGTTATCACCCATGGCTTTTGCATATTGGCCTATTTTTTGTTAAATTAATAATGACACGCAGTGATATGTGATGTGTTGTTTTCATCTGATGTTTTATTTTCCAAATTTTAAGACCTGCCAAGGACCAGATGATTTTTTATATTATGTCCTGATATGGAGAACCATGGAATTCACTAGGGTGTCCTTTCTTTTTCATATGACTGTAAATGTGATAAATTTTGCTTTAATGCACTAAATCCTCTTGTGTGTCAGTAATCACCTGTCCCCAGCAGGCAGCAGCATGGAGCGGTGTCCACCCATCAGCATCCCTGCTGTTAGGAGATATTCTGTGCTCCAGCAACAGCTCCCCGACTGACATGTATCCATTAGCAGCTGCTACATGCAGCTACAGAGAAAACACAAGATGTTCAGTTTTGGTAACATTATAGATGATCGTCCAGTCTACCTTCAGTGCTATGTCTTACCAGAGTGGTCCCCTGCTCGTCCTTCACATTCAGATCAGCTCCGCTTGCAACCAGCTCCTGAAGGTCAGACAACATTGCTCTCTCCTTGGCTCCACGACATTCATCAATTCTCTCTTGAGTAATCCCTAAATACAAACATATGTATAATAGCAAGTATTTGTGCCAAACCACTCATCATGTCTTTCTTCCAGCTGTGTATTTAATACAGAAATTAAAACTTTCTGAAATGTAATATTATAGCCTATAAGTCCTAGAAGTGTAATTATACAAATACATATATGATAGTTCTTGCGACTGCATTACTTGTATTTACATATTTCTGCCGACACACCACAGGTGGGTCACAGACTATAGCAGAGTTTTTATCTGCACCTTTTTTCAGCGGTGGCATTCCTCATGGGCTGCACACCAAGATATGACCCTTGGGAATAATTATTTATTTGTTACAGTTTTGAATCAATCTGTCAAATTATTCACTAAATCAGTGAGGAGCTACTTAATTAGCATATGACTCGCTTACTGAACTGCAAGTTCGGTAATGCGTCATGTTAACGCATCATATGTAAAGCTAATACATCATTACATTAATTTAAGTCATTAAAGGCCTGGTTTCACAGACAGGGCTTAAACTAAGCCAGGATTAGGCCATAGTTCAAGTAGGACATTTAAAGGGATAGTTCACCCAAAAATGAAAATTCTGTCATTAATTACTCGCCCTCATGTCGTTCTAAACCCGCAAGACCTCCGCTAATCTTCGGAGTAATTGCACGTTTTTGCAGTGCAAGTTTTCAGTTGAAAGAGCTAAGATTTACATTTTAGTCTGGGACTAGACTTAAGCCTTGTCTGTGAAACTGGGGGAAAGTTTTTTATTTGCTGTGTCATCAAGAAAATATACTGTTTTCTTATCTGTAGACATCACAGTCTTTGTTCATGGCTATCCTCATGCACAATATATCAGCGGCCGACATATTATTGAAAATAATATAATGGAAATAACACAAAAAATTTAATTATTAATATTTATGTGATAATGGAATATTGGATTTTTTCCTCCAGCATTTTCACGGATAATTAGTTCTGGTATGCTGGCATCCTTATTAAGACTAATACACTACAAGACTTTTAAAACAAGATTTTAAATAACTAGGCATCATATATTTGCTGACATTGTTTCAAGGAAAAACTGGCCATCATTCACTGAACTATAATTGAAAAAAAAAAAAAAAGTTTAATATCCTCCGACTAAATGAAATCATAGTCTAGAGCCAAAAAAAGAGAGAGATGATCAGATATATATTTTAGTAAATATATAGAATTTTAAATGTTCTGTTACAGATTTGTGTTAGTATTGTGCATGCTGCTGGTATATTTTCATTACATGCTGTACATTTTGGTTATTCTTTCAGTCTCATTATGGTTTAATTCACTGTTATTCTTCTCAGTTATGTGTTATAATTTGTCACGATAACCATACATAATAATATAAAATGGACAGAATAAAATTATACTAGAATATATTTTTAAATAAACATAACATCTGTAATACAGTCTCACTGATTCAGTCTTTTTTCATTCATTAGATAGTAGTATAATAGTTTTAATTGGGGGGAAGTCGTGGCCTAATGGTTAGAGAATTGGACTCGTAATCGAAAGGTTGCGGGTTCGAGTCCCCGGCCGGCAGGAATTGTAGGTGGGGGGAGTGAATGTCCAGCGCTCTCTCCACCCTCAATACCACGACTGAGGTGCCCTTGAGCAAGGCACCGAACCCCCAACTGCTCCCCGGGCGCCGCAGCATGGCTGCCCACTGCTCCGGGTGTGTGTTCACGGTGTGTGTGTGTGTGTGTGTGTGCATTTGGATGGGTTAAACGCAGAGCACCAATTTCGAGTATGGGTCACCATACTTGATAATACGTCACGACTTTAATTTGACTTAAGTTAAATTATAAGGATGGAGCCCTTTTACATAAGGCTACAATTAACAACAGAGCCCAAAATTTATTTACTATTTATTTTTAACTATAATAATCAACACTCAAATAAAACAAAAAAAGTTGCACAATGCAGTTTTTAAATTAACTTCTACATTATACAATTTCTCTTTGTTTTTGAAATAGGCTATAATTATTTACACAGTGGCTGTCATAACTTGTTTGATAAAAGATTCATTTAAAAATGCATTAAATAATTAAGACATTACTAACAGGTAGCCTAAAGTAAAATATAATGAAGTATATAATCTAATATTTCTCAAAATGCTCTTCTCTAAACTTCATGTAGCAAATAATGAGCTGTAGATACTGATGACTTGCCTGAGGTAAATGAAATGCTACGTGACATTGTTTACAAGCTGCTTTTTGACATCTTTCCACAAATGAAACGCTAATTGAGCAATTACATGAGAAGTTCATTCATAGTTATTAACTAGTTTTAAAGATGAAGGGATGCTCGTGCTCACTCGCTGCCATTAGAACTGAGGCTTCTATACAGCGATCTGTCTCGCCACATCAAAAAGCGTCAAAACGGCATTTATTGTCTGAATTTCCTGAAAAAATTGAATGTTTTGTTCAATACACATGCGTACCTAACCGAAAGACCATACCTAAAATTTTCTGTACGAATACGTGTGCTCCTACTGGTTACACAGTGAAACTAGGTGTACCCAATGCAATAATGACAACAAAAAATTTAAAAAGGCATTTTAAAATGAAAAAGTGAGAAGCCCTGCTCTAAAGAATTAGTCTGCTGTACTAACATGCTCTTTAAAAGCAAACATAATACAAAAGTATCTTATGAATTAGTCCATAAAAAAAAAAAAAAAGTTACTGTTTGTCAGGAGCATTGAAATAATGTATCTTTTAAAAGCAACGTTCCTCAACACTGCTCATAAAAGGTTTGATTTAGCTCAATAGTAGGTATATTATAAGCAACCCTCACCCTGCTCTGCCATGATCATCTCTATGAGCTCTAGCGTAGCGTCATCCTCACACAGATCATACGGCATGTTTCCATCTGCATTCACTGCCAACAGATCTGCACCCCTGAACACAAGAACTCAGTCTGTATCACAAGTTACACAGAAATTATATAGCAATAAATGTTTATATAAGTGTACGTATTTATACAAGGATAAAAGCTGTGTATGACAAAGCATTAAGACCAGCACAATAAATGAATTATAAATTGAGACTCACGCTTCTATCAGCAGCTGGACGAGGTCAGTGTGTCCGCAGGTGGCCGCCGCATGTAAAGGGGTCCACAGCTCACTGTCACACGCATTCACATTTGCACCCGCATCCAGAAGACAGCGTGCTATATCCAAAAAATTATCTATGCAGCTCTGCAGAAAAACACAAGAGTTATATGAATTATTGTCTGTGGAGAGCATGATTCAGGAGTAGGGACGTGACATCTAATCGAAAGGTCATCCAACAATAAAACTAACTGACTAGCCTGAAGTAGTCTACCTATTTAATTTTGTGCTGTATTTTAGTTTCGCTAACAGAAAACAAAGTGAAACCCTTTTGAAATAGTTTAGCTTAGTTTTTTATCTCATTGACAGCACTGCCATTATGGGAGTCCTGTGATATTGAGGTAAGTCTATTCAGGACTACACTTCAGAAGACTTCTGATTTTGTGCATTTAGGTTTACAAGATGAAACAGATTAAAATGAGCTGATGTTCTTGTTTTGCAGCCATTGTTTGTGTTGTTTTTGTTGATGAGCATGTACCTGATGAAGTGCAGTGAGCCCGTCCTCGTTGAACAAGTCTGGACTGACTCCATTATTGAGCAACTGTCGTACTGCCAGGAGACACAAATGCTTTTACATCACAAAAACTATAAACTGTTAACATTTTGGACAAATTATGACATTAAAGGGATAGTCTGCCTATTACTGTCAGCACCATGATGATTAGGGCTGGGTAAAAAATATTGATTCTCCGATTTTAATCGATCTTCAGTTTAATGCAACGATATCGATTCGGGAAATCCCCGAATCGATTATTAATGCGAGTGCTTCAGGTAAGAGGATATGAATATTCACCTCTCGTCCTGAAGGTGTCACCATCTTTCGAATTTGTCCACTAAAAAACACAACTGTGTGCACCCTATTATTAATGTAGATGTGTATTTCAGTAATAAACTTAAGTAGGAGAGTTTCAGTTACCAGCATTTATATCAAAATATGGATCCCATGTCTGCAAAACTAACATTTTAAATGAAATATTGATAGCTAATCGAATCGAATCGCAGAATTGGTCACAATACCCAGCCCTAATGATGATTACAGAATTTTCGCTTTCTTTCCTCTGTGAAACACAAAGAAAATTTGGTAAAATGTCTCAGTGTTTTGTCTATACAATTGAAGTCAAAAGGGTGCAAGGATGTTTGGATCCAATGTTCTAAACGTTCTGCAGAAGAAATAAAGTCTTACAGGAATGACATTATGGTGAGTAAATTATGTTTTTTTTAACTATACCTTCAATCTCTGTTAGAACTACAAGAAAGTCAGCACTGAGGAGTAGTTTAGAGTGAAGAGTTCTGATACATAAAGCATAATCAAAACAAAATGTTTATCACAATCAACAGGTTTTCATTTATTATTTCTGTGTACTTTATCTACAACTAGCAATACCTGGGCCCTCATTTATCAATGGTGCGTACGGACAGATTTGTGCGTAGTGAGTGCGTAAGAACAATTTCACGCAAAGTGTGGGATTCACCAAGTTGTACTTATACGTAGAAATGTGTGTAAATATAAGCACACCTCTGAGCATGCTTACGCAGATAATCTAGTGGTAGAATAGCGACACTACACATAAAAAGCATTTAAGAGAGTCACAGTAAGCATTAAGCAATCCACATATGTCCTGTGTTTCCTTTAAAACACTCAATTTATAATTTGTCTAGTTTTAAACACGATGCTTAATTGGTGTCAAACCCTATAAAAGACAGATGTGAAATATATTTGTCTCAGTGCAATGGCTTATCTTGCATTATTGGAAGACTTGGCAAACAATGCGCTCCGCAGAGAGCGCGTTTTCCAAGATCGCGCTGATCTGCTTGGCGAGAGCACAGAGTGGCTTCTAAGTAGGTACCGCTTTCCCAAAAATGTACTGCTGGATTTGTGTCGTGATTTAGGACCAGTGTTGGAGAGAGAAACAAATCGCACGAAAGCCATTCCCGTGCACATCCAACTCCTGTCCACCCTTGGATTTTTAGCTACTGGCACATTTCAGCGTGAGGTTGGAGACATATGTGGTATATCCCAGCCATCAGTGAGTAGGATCATGCCGGCAGTGTTGGATGCAATTATTTCCTTGGCCCCAACCTACATCCAGTTCCCTTATCGAATTCCTCAACAAGCCGCAATAAAACGGGACTTTCATGCCATTTCTAGATTCCCAAACATAATTGGAGCTATAGACTGCACCCACATCGCCATAAAAGCACCATCAACCAACGATTTTAATTATGCAAATAGAAAAGGGTTTCATTCTGTTAACGTGCAAATAATTTGTGATGCAAATCTGTTGTTATTAAACGTCGTTGCGCGGTGGCCTGGAGGAACACACGACTCGTTCGTTCTGCAGAATAGCTCTGTGGGTGTGCGTCTCCAAGAAGGCGCTGTTGAGGATGGCTGGCTCATTGGTGAATTTAAGGCTACAACATGTTTAAAATGCTATTGTAGGGCTATGTACAATTACTTAAAACTATTTCATCATTAGGTGATCAAGGTTATCCGCTAAAGCCATGGCTAATGACCCCCCTAACCAACCCGAGGACCGAGCAGGAACAGGCGTACAACCGTGCCCATGCGCGCTCAAGGAGCACAGTTGAGCGCGCAATAGGCCTGCTGAAAGGACGATGGCTGTGTCTGTCAAGCACGGGAGGGACACTGCAGTATCAGCCAGAAAAAGCATACAAAATCATCATTGCTTGCAGTGTGCTACATAACTTGGCCATCAGACAGGGCATCCCTCTGCAGGAACCCCCAAGACCAGACGGCCCTATGCCCGATGCAGTGCCCCTGCCACCTCCTAATGCCGCTGGCATTCAGACAAGACAGAGGATCATACAGACATTTTAGGTAAGTCTGGCCATTGGTCGAGTGCAGAAACATTACAGCGATTTCATTTTGTGTTTTGCAGCTTCGTGGAAACAAATAACTGAAATCACATTAGTCAGCGGTTTATGGTTTATTAGCAATTGTATTTGCGCAAGAGGCAATCTGTTTCAGAGACTCGTTGATTTGAATCAATACATTCGTTATGTTGCTCAGTTGATCCTTTAGGTCATTAATGGATTTTGTTGTTTCCTCTTGATTTTGTAGCACCGCCTCACTCAGCACTCTTGGCGCACGGCGCATGGAAGGGGCAATGGATGGGCCCGGCTCCTCAAGCTCCTCAGGCACAACGGGTGTCGCTATTAAGGAAACACATGTTCACATTAATTTAATTGAGTTTATCCTATGAATGATTTCATTAACAGTTTACAAATTGAAATAAAATGTATGCAAACACAATATCCTATTCCAGTTGGTTTATTTTACCTTCACTTTGGGTGTTAGATGGCCCTGTTTGTTCTGTCGCAAGAGCATCAGTGTCACCGTCCTTAGTAATCCCGGACAGAGCCGTGTCTCCGATGATGCAGGCTATGCGGTTGTCCAATGGGGAAAGTTCCGTTGTTGTCTGTCCTCCTCCAGTTGCGGACATTTCTCGTCTGTGTGCTGTGACACGTTTTTTAGCCAATACTTTAATATCAAACCATTTTTTTTTTATTTCTGGGACAGTTCTCTCCTCAGACCCAACGGAATTAACTGCATTGGTGACATTCTCCCATGCAGCCTTTTTTCTTTTATTTGTAATTCCTCCTGCAGTGAATGAACTAAACAATATCTGTTGTTTGGATTCAACTTCATTTACAAGTATCTCTAATTCTGTGTTTGTGAAGTTCCTCTTCTTTGCTCTCTTTGCCATTATTGCAGTGAGGAAAAAACACAATCACGTAATTTTTAAAGGGAAGTGTTGTCACCATATATGGTTAATTGGAGGCGTTTCCGAATGCTAATGACCATGAATGTGAACGAGCATGGTACTTACGCACATGTGGTATTTATCAACAATGATTGCTTACTCATGTGCGTAAGAACTGCGTGCGCACGTTTGATAAATGCGGATTTTCTTGTACTTAGGCACATTCTAAATTTCATTCGTTGGACAAAATATAGAACCTTTTCTACGCACTGTTGATAAATGAGGGCCCTGGTCTTTATTTGAGAATATATGATTTTTGAGAATATATGATACTAAGTGCACTGTTGGATAGAGTATTTTTTTTTTTCTAAACAAAAACATTGTTTCAAACAATTTCTTTATTCCTGGAAATGTCATAATAGGATTACAGAATCATGTAGTTATCATGTAGTCACAACAGAGGACATTTGCATGAAAGTCTTGGAGGTAGAGTTGCAAAAAACTATGTTCTGAGTAAATGTATAAAATGGTCATGAAAAACTAAATTATAACTGCTTTCAATATCACATTATGGATCTTGGATTATTTTAACACGGTGTGTGGACTTTCTACAGTCATTGCAATAAACGAAACATTTGCAATACTGTTAGTCCTTTACTCTTACCCTCCTCTATGTCATTCCTGGCTGCAGCCTCCAGCAACATCACACTGGTGTTGAAGGTCACCCTTCTGCTTTTCTTCACCCCATCTCCCTTGTGGTTGCCCTTTTGACTCCGGGCACTGTCTTTCTCCATCTGAGCCCAGCCTTTCAGCTGCTGCGCCCGTCTCTTCTGTGCATGCTTCAGGCGCTCGGTGGCTGATAGGCGGCCGATAGTTGCCATCTCTGATAGCAGCTCAGCATGCGCCGCCATATCTTCGAAGTCAACACTCTCAACGCCTTCACAATTCCTTCTGACACCACAAAGATCTTCTGCTGTCTCCTCTCAAAGGCATTCGACTCTTTCACACTTGCAATTCTGACATCCAAATGTCTGATGAGAGCTGCAAACAAACTGGAGATCCAATGGGATAATGTAGAGATGCAGATGACTGCCAAAGACGGATCATATTCTTAATAACTTTTTCTATATAGACCAGGAAGACCGGTTCTGCAAAGAAAGAGTGCAAAGTTCTCATGTCTTGCTTTGAATACAGTAAAAACACAGTATGAAAAATGAATGAATATTCTTTTTGAATTGTGTTATAGATAAAACGAGACAGTTTGAATGAGAAAATATTAGGCACTCATAATAATAGAGGGGAGCTCTGTGATGCTGGGTAGAGAACAAATCTCAAAGAGTTATAATCAACAGATCTGAATGATTTATATAAGAGTTTGTGTGTGAAAGAGACAACAGACAGCTCTCTGAAACAGAGTTTACTGCACATTTCCAAGTAAATTTACCTTCACCATTTGAGTGAAAAAAAACAATCTAAACTGTTTGAGTTCCAGTGTTGAATGAATACAGAAAGCCCATAATGCGAGAATGTTCAAACGCCCGATTTCAACTTGCTAAACCTGTCACTCACTGCCAATTATGTAGCAATTCACACCCAGGTCCATATGCAGTTTCTGTAGCTGGCCCAAAACCTTAAAATTACTGATGCAGTGCATTAAAGTACTTATTTTTTTATAAATGATTATTAGGATAAATGTATATTCTGTTTAATGTTAGTCATTATATTGGAGTTTTGGAATAAGATATGCTTAATTGACTAATTTATACACGACTTGGAAGTTTTTAGATAGCTATTAGCAGTCTATCATCATTAGCCAATTTCCCACCATCACACAAAACTATTCCAAGTACAGTAAGGCATGGTTCTAATTGATTTTCTTATGCGCAGCTCAACATGGAACAATTACAAACACTTCTCACCATGGATTTCTTGACACAGTAAGCTAACCATGAGCATCTTTCTTGGTGGAACGCTTGTTTTGACTTGATGACGGTTTTGCAGTATAGTACAGTAAAAAAATTAAACATTAATATATTACTCATTTAATATTATGTCAGTGAATGTACTAGTCTATGACTTGATTTCTTTCAAGTTCTTTTAGGTACTTTCATGACTGTGTTCAAGTTCTTATCCATGCTAATTGCAAACCAAACCGAAAAGGAACAGACAGGATTAAGACAAATATCTGCTGATACCGAGCAGTGCTTTTGGTGTATTTCTAGCTGGAAACCTATAGTATAGTTTTCTCTTCTATTTGCCCGGATTCTTACAGGGATGGTTACCCCAAAATGAAAATTCTGTCATCATTTACTTACACTCCAAATTACAAAGTTGTTCCAAACAAGTATAAGTTTCTTGCTTCTGCTAAACAACACACACACAATAATATTTTTAACAACTTTGGTACCCACTGACCTCCATAGTCATTTTTCTTCAATACTATGGAAGTGAATAGGGGCCAGCAACTGTTTTGTTATCCACAATCTTCGAAATATTGTCCATTTAAAAGAAGAAACAAACTCCTACAGGTTTGGAACAACTTGAGGCTAAGTAAATGATAACAGAATTTTCATTTTGGGGTGAACTATACCTTTGGGATTTATGGTCTCTAATGTCCATATTCTTAGAGACTATAAATTTGGTAGGGTGGCCTATAATACAAATAATTTAATTTCAAAATGTAATAAATAAAACAAAGCAAAAAAAAAGCTCTAGTACCCCTAGCTCTTCCTATGGCGTTTGACAGATTAAAAGACTTTTGATTAGTCAATCCATTGAAAAGATATGTCAGTTACATTTTTGGGGTGTGGCCTGAAATAACTAATTGACTTAATGCACATCTAAGTTCAAACTTAAACTGACAGACGCAGACAACAGGACTTTATACAGATCAATAATTTGTCACAGAGACAAACAATATTCACTCACAATGTACAATGCTAGGTTTATTAGAAAGCTAGCCTAGGAAACAAGCTAAAGCAGAGGTGAAATGCAAAGGAGAGGAAAATTTGTGTGTGTGTGTGTGTGTGTGTGGTGCTCAAGGACCTGCCATTTTTGGCCACTGACTATGGAGCCTTTTTGCAATACTTTTCTCCTATTTAATTTTTTATTTTATTAAATTTAGCCCATAGCATAAATTCTCAATCAAGTGTGTTACCAAAAACTCCATTTAAGTTCTAATCTGTGAGGCTGTGCGAGCCCCTGCCCCTCAGCCCTTCAACATCTCTCGTCACAGCCACCACAGTTAACACAAACACAAGCAAATCAAGAGCCCTGCAGAGCAGCATCTCTCTCTCCCTGACCTGCCTTCACTGGTGACAGCCGGGTAACTACTGTGTTTGCCCTAAGGTCCAGCACTGTTTGTCACGGTTGTGAAATTAAACCACTTTTAAAACATCTCAATACATGCCATACTAAGTTAGGAAATTGCCCTCCATTAAGCATAAAAGGGATAGTTCACTCAAAAATAATTATTCTATTATCATTTACGTGTCACGGTGCCCACAGCAGGGAGGAACAAGGAACACGCAGATGAGGATGTAATTTCAAAATAACAGTCTTTACTTCAGACATCAAGGCAAGGCAGACACAGACACAGACAGGAACACCGGGAGTAACAAGTAGACCAGCCCAAATCAAGCTGAACAGACAGGACTATAAATACACAGGATAATCATAGATAACGAGACGAACACGCCTGGACAAGAATGAACTAATGATCACACTAGACGAGGACAGGAAACAAACCAAATAAGGAAACAAGAGGCGGGAACACAAGACACACACGACAGAGGACTGACATGACTCACCCTCAAGTTGTTCTTCTGTTGAGCACAAAAGGAGATAGGAATGTTGGTAACCAAACAGTTAACGGTAGCCATTGACTTCCACAGAATGGAAAAAATACTATCACATCAACGGTTCGGTTACCAATATTATTCAAAATATCTTTTTGTGTTCAACAGAAGAAAGAAACAAAGCAGTCTGCCACAAAATCCTACCAAAAATGTCCTCAAGGACAGGCCAGACAACCAGCTGTCCATTCATACCGTGTGGGTTTTTCAGAACTAATGTATTCTGCCATTAGTTACTATTGAGTATGATTTGCTTCAGTGGCTACTGCTAGTAATGAACATAAGAGTGATGCATCAATGCATTCCACGCAAATTTACTTATGTACAATTAACATCATCGTTCCAGCCCTATTAGCACCAAAATGTAAATTCACAAAGCTTGAAACATTTGTATTTGTACCAAATGAGAGACGCAAGCCCATAAAAGTGGATAATCGTGTCACCTGATTTCCCACAAATTGAAAAATAGATATTGCACGAGTTACTCCACTGGACTACACATGGAAGCTTTTGTTTGTCATTCCAAATATTCACTCGCGTCTCAAAAAACATGACAATTTTTCACTATACTTTTTTTTTTAATTTGGCAAATCGTGAAAAATCTTAGACATTTGTTCATGAATCAGACACAAACCACACCAGGTGTTCATACTGAAATCTCTTCTCTAATAGTTTTAGTTTTTATCTCTCCTCACATTTAGTTGTAACAACTTGTGCTTGTTGGGAAAGGTAAAGCACATGAAGTTTTCATATTTAAATATGGCATTTCATTCACCACTATGATGTTCAATATAGCATCTCAAAATGCGCAACCCTCAAAATGTCAAACTTTGAGGCAAATATGAAAAATGACTAAAGGAAGCTTCTCACATCTGTGTTGACATCTGGTAACTGTATCAACATCACCAGTAGCTTCTATTCTTGCAACAAAAAAAAATGTGATACTTTATTATTCTCCACTAAAAATTATTGTGCAGCCCAAACTGTAAGGCCTAAAACAAATGGGATGGTATTACTATTGGCCACTACTGAAACTCATCTGGCAAACAACTAGCACAGTCCTCAAATGGTTCAGGTCATACTTATAAAGGAGGGATTACTTTGTGAGCATACTCAACCATATGTTTAAGGGTATATCCATGATATGCCAAGTCCTGCATATAGTCACATATTACATAGCAAAATGATAAGAAATTAGTGTTGTCAAAAATATCGATATTTCGATAAATATCGATACTGAAATATCTGAACGGTACCAATATTAATTTCCCGAAGTATCGATACACCGATACTAGCCGAGCTGTCACTTTCACTTCTCTCCAAAGGCGCGTGGACAAGCACCACATGTGACCGCACTCGTCTCCTTCGCTCTGGTTAAATAGCAAAAGTGAAGTGAATAGAAAGATGACTGCTCTGGTTGTTAAAGAACACAGCAGGAATGCTATCTGTAGGATCTATGATCTCCGCGATGCAGAGAACGCGCACGGAATCCAGTCATAAAAACGGAATTTACAGTTTAACGCGGAATGTCACAGAATTTGTCAGTTTGGATGAATTAATCAAAAGTAGGTCATTACACTTAAATCAAATCGCGATATGGACTAGCATCTGTAAATATTAAGCTGCAAAAGTCGATTTAAATATGAATCCTGCATGTTCTGCGCGTCTCTGTGTGAATGTGCTGCACGTGCGGTTTTGTTTACTAATGTGGCGCTCGCGGTGATTTCAGCGTCTGCCGTCTCAATGAGGACATAAATACATCAACAATATCTCCAGAACTGATCTGAAAGGCACTATATGAGCATTTTACCATTTAATTTGAGTAAAACTAGCGTCATATCATACACACACAGAACTTTAAAGGTATTCACGGCAACCCGTCAAAATAAAGGTTCGGTTTACCTTAGCCTATTAAAGACCGTGTGCCAGAAATAGGCTATATTACTATTATTTAGTAGAATGTACATAATACTACTACTTACTACTACTGTTAATTTTTTTAAAAGAAATAATCACAAAATATTTTAATTTTAAATCCCCTTCATTTGCCAAAAATGTAAATGTTTAATTTTCATTAATTAAAATTGTTTTATGCCTTCATCTGATATCCAGTCAAATTTAAATACACAACACAGAATTTCTGAGGGGGAAAACACATTTCATAAGGCTACTGTAAGAATAAATAAAAATAGTTTGTATGCATTCAAATAGCCTAATAGACATGCTAAAACACAGAATTTGGTAACAATAAAACATAAGGTGAGAAAAAAATAAAACATTTCATACGGCCCTAAACGTGTCATTTTCGTTACACTTTTAATAAATTAAATGTTAAATTGTATAATTTTCATGATTTTAATGAATTAGACATGCTTTTAGATTAATAGCATTTAATTTGACCATTAAAAAAAAAAGAGTCCAGAAAAATTCAAACGGAAAAAAACGGAATCCAGAAAAATTAAAATGGAAAAAATTGAATGTAGAAAAAAATAAAACGGATTTCATAGGGCCCTATATCTGGAAATATTTTGGTTATGAAGCAAATGAGAATATCAACAAATAGAACTTTGGATTTTAATTAGTACATGTATTAGTAAACGTTAGTTTCAATTAACATTTAACTAAGATTAATAAATAAATCAACAAATGCAGTACCTCAAGACATTTTTTAGTTCATGTAAAATATACCGCATGTTCTCGACTTGTTACATTTATCTTTAAATTAAAAAAAAATTACCCCCTTAATATTGTGGCAGTTTTTTTCACCGTGGTATCGAAAATGGTATCGAGTATCGATATTTTTCAAGGTATCGTATCGAAGTTAGAAATTCCAGTATCGTGACAACACTATAAGAAATAACCAAATTGTTTACCATAGATATGCAAATGACACCCACATCTACTTTCACCCCACATAATGACTACCATTGACTCCTAATAGTTATATGGGCAAAAGTATGTTTTAAAAAAATGACAATGGGTTGGCTATCATGTTATGCATGCAAATAAAAAGCACAAATGCGAGTTTGCATCTCAAAATGACAGAAAAAAGTTGTGACAGTCACTATTAGAAAAAAAGTAAATCCTGAACTATTTTGCTTCAAGAACAATTACTATCAACTATTACCATAGAACTGTAACTCAGTAGCATGCCCAGAAAATTGATTGAGATATTGTCACACAATTTGATACCCATTCTTTTGTTATCTATTCAATGTCTCTATAAAGACACATTGTATTTGGAGGGGCTTGGCACTTAGTGACAATATAACAATTACAAACAAAGGCCATCTGAGCATTTGTTCTTGGATTTCTGCCAGGAAGATTCTTTAGAGTCCATAGATCAATCATTATCAAAACCACTGAACTTTGAAAGCAGCAAGACTTCTCCTGGACTAATAATGACTTGACACGTGTATAGGTTGGTGCTGGCAACGGACAGTCAAAACTACAACAGACGTATAATTATAGGCAAAACAATCTATTAAATCTATAGCTATCATATCAGTTACCTTTTTTTTTTTTACTGTATTCTATTAATAGTCAATGTTGTTAGATACAAAGAATTCAGCTGTTAGCACCAATGGTAGTGAAATTACTATTATTTTGATACCACAGCAAAAACTAGGCTAATTTGCAATTGAGCAAATTTTTATGTCTTTGAAAATTTTAATATTATTTATATATATATATATATATATATATATATATATATATATATATATAAAAATAACACTCAGTAATAAAATTATAAGCAATAGAACAAATATTGCTTGACATATTTTCAGTAACAGTGTTCAGAATTGCAATATATATATTTTTTTCAATATAGGTGTTAAACTGTTATTAATGATATAATTGTCAGTCCTTGTCTTGTGTTTCCCCTCCTCTCGTGTCTCTATTTGGCCATCCTCGTTCCTGTTGATTAGTTAATTAGTAGTTCATGTGTCCCCAGCCCTGCGTTTGATTAGCCCTCACCTGTTTCTGTTCTTCCTCGTTAATTGCCCTGTGTTTATAAGCCCTGTGTTTCCTAGCCCCTGTGTCCGGTCTTAACGTCAGATGTGTTCGTCTCTCCCCATGCCCCCTGTCTGTCTACTGGATCTAATAAAAGAACCTGACTGGAACTTTCACGTCTCCGCACCTCCTTGTGTCCCGAGAGGGAACGTGACAGAAGACCGGACCCACAAAGTAAGCGGCGCTTTTCCACCCCCGCCTTTTTTTTCTGTTTTTGAAGTTTTGGTTTGTTCCTGTTTTTCCCCCTCCACGGCGATGGAGTTCGCCGCCCGCCTCCGTGCACTGATACTCCGCGAGCTGCCCTTTGTGGAGTACGCAGAGGAGTTCTGCGGGCTCGCGAGGAGTTCAGAGCTCCATGACGCGGCGATTCTCCACCTGTTCCGGCTCGGAGCCGGTTTCCACTCCCCCATCGATCTCCCAGACACTGCTGGATTGACCTGGAGGCAAGGGATATACCGGTGTCTGGGAGACATCCGGGCCCGAGCCGGAGCCAGGCCGCCGTCGTCCGCGACTCCTCCGAGTCTGCCGCCGTTCGCGGCTCTCCCGAGCCCGCCGCCGCTCGCGCTTCCAGAGCGCCCCCGCGAACTCGCGCTTCCAGAGCGCCCCCCTGTGCCTGCTCCTCGCAGGTGGACTCCTGCGTCTCCGCTGGTCCCGCCCAGCTCTCCTGCGTTTCCGCTGGTCCCGTCCAGCTCAGCTCTTCCCGAGCGCCCCCAAGTGTCCGCGCTTCCCGAGCGCCCCCAAGTGTCCGCGCTTCCCGAGCGCCCCCAAGTGTCCGCGCTTCCCGAGCGCCCCCAAGTGTCCGCGCTTCCCGAGCGCCCCCAAGTGCCGGCTCCTCGCACGTGCCCTCCCGTGCCGGATCCACGCACGTGCCCTCCCGAGTTCCCGCTGGCTCCGTCCAGCCCTCCCGAGTTCCCGCTGGCTCCGTCCAGCCCTCCCGAGTTCCCGCTGGCTCCGTCCAGCCCAACTCGTCAAGAGCGCCCCCAAGTGTCTGCGCTTCAAGAGCGCCCCCAAGTGTCTGCGCTTCAAGAGCGCCCCCAAGAGCCCGCTCCTCCAGAGCCCGCTCCTCAGTGTCTCCCAGGGGGGAACTTCCCCAAGAAAATTTTTTTTTGGGGGGGGGGGGGGGGGGAAATTTCCCTGTGTTTATAAGCCCTGTGTTTCCTAGGCCCTGTGTCCGGTCTTAACGTCAGATGTGTTCGTCTCTCCCCATGCCCCCTGTCTGTCTACTGGATCTAATAAAAGAACCTGACTGGAACTTTCACGTCTCCGCACCTCCTTGTGTCCCGAGAGGGAACGTGACAATAATAGACCACAGCAGGTCTATTAGGCTTCATTTATATTGTAAGACCTCTGCACAGATATATTATAACACATCAAATCTTTTGTCTCGACTGTTTACAATGACCAGGTGCCAAATTACGTTAGTTCTTGATACTGTATTACTAGTACTGATAAAAGGAGTCTACTACTGTTATATTTTTTTTTTATATCAATTCGGTAGCAGTAATTGACATCAGTAGCCAAAAGTAGTATTTCCAATTAAACTATTCATAGACCATTATCCTTCAATGTGATAATTTCCAAGTCTAAGACTGCATCACCCTGGATTTAGCAAAACATAAGATTAAAAAAAGAAATTCCAATATTGAGTAATTATTAGCAATTATTTATATGATGAATCAACCTATTATATTATTCATTACTACGAATAGAGAACAATAAGTATTCTTTGCATGAACTGAAATGTGCATATTTGAAAAAATGTTGATTTACAAGAGTACTTAACAAAAGAGAAACAACATTAATCTTCATTAATATCTGCTTTCCACTAAATTATTCACTCTAGATGTTTAAGTAGTGGAAATTTGTAATGCAGGTATGTCATACTCAGGCTTGTGACCACACAAGTAACTAAGATTATTCATTAGTAAATCTAAAATGGATAACATTAGACATATTCATTACCAGAGCTGGGTATTAACTGATTACGTGTAATCTGGATTACGTAATCAGATTCCAAAAATTAAGTACTTGTAATTAGAGTAAATTACATTTTAAAATGCTCGTAATCAGACTACAGTTATTTTTTTATGGATTACATGATTACATATTATTCACACAATAGCAATAAATTATTCATAATTCATTGATTCTCCTTAATTTCTCTTTTTCATCTTTTAAATTGTCCTTTCTAAAATAGCCTACCGATTATATACACATTATATATGTATATGGGTACTTGACAAACTCTAACATTGACCATAAACCTCTCTCATGTAACTCTAAGAATGAAGATACATTTTTCTCATTTTATTTGTATGTTTTTTTTTTCATTTTTGCTATGTCACACCATAGGACACAGTCCAATTTTTATCAGCTACCATATATAGTCCAGTTTTGTGGATATTCACACACAGTGGATCAGTCATTAGTCAGGCGGCGACAGTATTTGACCACTGGATTTACAAAAATCATTTCAGGTTTAAGTAGTGTTTCAACATTGCATCAACTACTGATGAACACGTTCATTTTTATTTTTATTATTACTCTGTAGGTTTTTTTAACCATGTCTTATTAATTATAGGCTAACTAATTAACATGCACTCACATTATTTCTTAGTTACATGTAATGCAGGCCTTCCAAAACTTTTTGTCATCTAAACTTTGTTTACCAAATGTATTTGCTTTAAGTACCCCTGAGATTTTAAAGTAAATATTTCAATAATTAAGTATCACATTTGCATGTTCACGGTTTCTTTGATGTTGATTAATGATCAATACGGCATCTTTTTTAGTAAGCGTTTTATTTTAATTGTTATTTTAAAACAAATACTTTAGAAATACAAAGACGGTTCACTCCTATACTTATGAATGGGAGAAACTGCAACGCGCAATATGGAGAAATAGTCCCACCTTCTAAATGAAAGAGCCAAATTTCCCATAGAAACCAGTCAATGCACATGAGCAGTCTTAAGCACGTTATGAAACGTTTATATGCATGCGCATTGGCTGGTCTAGCCTGAAAAATAAGCTTTTTAAAGTAAAGTAAAGTCGTGACGTATTGTCAAGTATGGTGACCCATACTCGAAATTGGTGCTCTGCGTTTAACCCATCCAAGTGCACACACACAGTAGTGAGTAGTGAACAAATGCACACACACACACACCGTGAACACACACCCGGAGCAGTGGGCAGCCATGCTGCAGCGCCCGGGGAGCAGCTGGGGGTTCGGTGCCTTGCTCAAGGGCACCTCAGTCGTGGTATTGAGGGTGGAGAGAGCGCTGTACATTCACTCCCCCCACCTACAATCCCTGCCGGCCGGGGACTCGAACCCGCAACCTTTCGATTACGACCACCTACAATCCCTGCCGGCCGGGGACTCGAACCCGCAACCTTTCGATTACGAGTCCGACTCTCTAACCATTAGGCCACGACTTCCCCTAAGGGGAAGGGACGTTCTCTGCATTTAACCCATCCAGGTACACCTGGAGCAGCCATCAATGCGGCGCCCGGGGAGCAGTTGAGGGGTTCGGTGCCTTGCTCAAGGGTCTCACCTGATTCGTGGTATTGAGGGTGGAGAGAGTGTTGGTTATTCACTCCAACCACCTACAATCCCTGCCGGACCTGAGACTCGAACCCACGACCTTCGGGTTACAAGTCCAACTCTCTATCCATTAGGCCACGACTGCCCCCTAAACGCTATTTGAGCATGAGACAACATTCATGGGGCAATTAATTTCAGATTTTTGTTGCTGATTCGACATATGTAATTTAATTGCGAGTACAGCGAGCAGTTTTTGAGATTTCAGGATTCCCCCATTCATGAAGGTCTTGTACGAGCTGCCCGGAGGCGTTGAAAATATGGCCGCCGAGTGAAGAGACTTTCCTCGAAAGGGAGTTTGTTTTAAAATTATTTATTATAATTGTAATATTTTAAGATTTAATTACTTGTCAGCTTTTCATTAAATTCACAACCCCCCTGCAGTTCCTTTACGAACCCTTTTGGGAAACCTTAATTAAATATAATGTTTAATGCACTTCATGTTGTAAATTATAATGAATGGAACAAGCTTTCTAATGCTATTTAAATCAATGTGATAAACAAGTTAAATCGAAAGTAATCTAAAAGTAATCTGATTATATTACCTAAAATGTGTAATGTAACGGATTACGTTACTGACTACAATTTTTGTCATGTAATCTGGAATCAGTAACGGATTACAATTTGTAAGTAATCTACCCAGCTCTATATATGCTGTGTCTGGTTTAAAAATGAGCCCATGGAATTTGTCACTTCTGTTATTATGCTGATTACTTTACTTTGACACAAATAAACTGTAATTGAATAATCAAAAGGATCAAAATTTAACAGATATAAAACTTAGAATTTATCATGCAAGTCATACAAGCATGATAATTACAGAAATGTCCTTTTTGATGTCTTATATCACCATCTGATAAAATTTGCAGCATTTCACTCGCTTCGGAGGGGATTAACAAGGGTTGTTTAGAAGAAGCAGTTTTATAGGTGTAGTTGCCTTAAGTGTTCTTAAGTAAGTAATATTGATAAGTGTAACAATCCACAGTCTTTATGCACGTGACAAGCCAGCTTCTTTTAGCTCAGTTTTGTTTTTTTTGGGGGGTTTTTTTTAGCCGGGAGTTAACCACAGATAAAAGAGATCCATTATATATTATTATCATTATATAATAATATATTATTATTCCTAGGCACTAAGCAGATTTAGATTTGGAACAGCGAGAGTGACAAGTTCTCCTAATTAATCCAAATGTTTTGGACAGGATCAGCACAGTGGTATAAAGACACATTCACACCAAGAAAATCATGTCAAGACACTTGCCATCTGACCAGATCTCATTCACTATAATGCAATGATCTGGTGATAGTGTGATTCAGGAAAATCACAATATAATGACAATAAGATAAGTCTACCATAACAGTACTGATGTTGTAATAAAATACTTCTGAATTGATAAAGTATATTCATTAAACATTCCCATATTTTGTTCTTTCTGATTGCACTTAAACGTCAACAACTGTATTTTTAACAGCGTCAAACACAGCCCAAGTCATTTTATTGAGAACAGCTCTTTGAAAACACACACAATTAATTTCCACTTCTCCCTCATTTTCTTTTTAGAAAATGGTTACGATGGCGAATGGGGCAAATTTATGTCAAAATACTCACCATTTCAATACTTTTGTCACAAGACATAAATAATATGCCAGTTGACATGATCTTAATGTGGAAAAATTCAGTTACTAACTTCTTTAATATTAAGGTAATATCCAATTTTTCAACTCTCTCACCAGGACAACACAAGCAAAACATCTCTCTAACCTCTCTAACTTTACAAGAGCTGATTTAAACAGCGTTACAGCACACATATTTCAACAAAATAATTCATGTCCTGAAAGCGTATTTATAAATTTCGCATTTCTTCTTTAAAATCCTTCAAAAACAATCAAATTGCACTGAATCCAGAATAATCCATTAACACACTATTCTCATTGAGCTGAAGTGTTTCAGTGAAATGAGCCATAGCACATGACCAGGTTTATGGACCTGTCCACTGAATTCAAGTTTAATTCAATGCATCATTCAGCAAAGAATAGTTCTTTCAAAAAATGAAACACTAAGGATGCTGAACTGGCCCAGTTGACAGAACTGCATGTGCTGCACAGAGATTCAAAATTTTACATTCATTGAGCTAGTACTTCCATATTTTATGTCCCAACTCTATTCCTGACTGAACATGTCCAAGCGCTTATTTCATGAATGGATTACCGCAAAGCTCTGTTGGTCAGCTTTCCAGCTAATGCTGCAGATGCTCCAGAATACAGCAGCATGTCTGGTCTTCAATCAACCAAAAAGGGCTGCTGCCCCTCGAACTTCCCCCTACTACACTCAACATGTTCCTACTACAAGTGTATGCTCCCTCCACTATCTACAATCATAGAGGTGTGGTGCCTGGTGATTCCTTCGCAACCAGGTACAAAGACCATTACACTCTCTCTCTCTGCTGTGACCTTTTTAAGGACAATCAATCAAAACATTCCTTTAGACCACATCAGAAATACTTTTGCAAAAAAGACATCTAGATATCAACTGGGATGAACTGGAACAAAGCAGAGCAACTTAAAAGTACAAACTTTTCAAAATGCTTGTCTTTAATAGATGTTAATGTAACAACAGTCAGTTGTATCGTTAGTGATGACAAACAGACAAGGCAAAATTATGGGGTCTTACAATTAGCAACACTGACAAGAAACAATTATTTTGCTTGTCATCTGAACACTGATACTGAAAGATGTCAAGCACTATTTAATCTGTTGCTTGTAATTATTTTTTTTTTTTCTTCAAGTAGCCTAATTTTTGATTGCCAATTTGTCACTTAAGTTGTTTATGTATTCTTCACTAACAGTCATTCATTTACTATTAATATTTAAATTAATATTAATATTTGAATTTAATTCAGGGGGGGGGGGGACTAAATAATATTAGACTAAATAAATAGTTAAAAAATGTATTTTGGTGAAATACGGTATAATTTTCTAAAAATACGGTATAGAGTTCTAAAATATTAGCATAGAGCACTCCATTAAATTCTAAGCAGTCTGTTGTTTGGACATATAATGTTTCCTTTCAAATTAGCCTTCTGTTGGGCAGAAAACAATCCTAAGTAGCTTGCCTTCATTATTTTTTCCTGCTCAAGACACATTATAGAAGATATATATATAAAAAAAAGTGTTAAATGTATATTATTGTAATCTAATAAAAGATTATTAAGAATCGTACTAATCGTCACGAATTTGAGAAGATTGCTTTTGAATTGAATCGAAAATTAATATGAATCATGAATCGAATCAAGTATAACCAACCAATGGAAGACAATTTATGTTATGTTATGTTAAAAGCTTGGCATTTGACATATAACGTTACCATTTGTCATTATGTAGCCCTACTATGGTATTTACATCTTCGTGGCACAAGAATACACGGCACTATGGTACAAAAACATGGTAACACAACGGTACCATGTCAAAAACGTGGTATTGTGATGGAACATTAATTTGAAATGCTATTTTCTGTCTACTAGCATAATGCTAACCTGAAGTCCTGAGTTCATTTCAACTTTATTATATCCCTCGTTAAAAAAAAAACAACGATCCGAGAACACTTTAAACTTTAACATTACTCTGTATTAAATCAGTCGTTCAAGAATAAAGCCACTTTTAGCGTTAATGTTAGTGAATGAGTTTGAGTCAGTGGCCTGTGGGCGCACCTGAAAACACACCTGTCCTTTAAACACCTGTTTGATACGTCACATTCAACGCTTTTATCTCACCTGTTGCTTCAGTTGAACTCAATCGGTAAATTCATGTCCGTTTGATCCCGCTTAAATTCTCTCTGTTAGCTTCCAAGGGAAATAAAATAATCTCCATAACAGCCGTTGCTCCCTTCGGTCTGTGTTCTCGCTCAACGCGTCCCGACAGTCGGCGCTACACTCAACAAACACCGCGTCAAGTGTAAACAAACGGGCGGACAGGTTTGAATAATAATTATTCTGTATGAGCTCTTCGTGTATTTTCAATTCAATTTCTATTAGCGTTGTTGTTCAGGTGTAATGTATTGTCCAGACCTGCGAAGTAGCACTAGATGGAGTTATTGTGTGGTACCTGTTACTTTTCTCAGCGCTGGTGAAGTTGAACCAATCACATTCGACTACGATAATCGCATTTTAATCATTTCATAGAGATTGCTCGGCGGATTTCCAATTTTGTCAGACAACAATTCTTTGCATTTCAGTGGTTTAACAAAATTTATTTCTAGTATATGAATGTTACTAGACAAAAGACGGCCTGAGCTGTGGATGCCCTTCAGTGGAAGTATTTGCTCCGAGCTGTCAAGCGCCCTCTTATCTGTGTCCCGCAAACACGGTCGGAGCAGCATACAGCAAACACTGAGGCGTTACGACAAATAGGCAAACTTCTAATTCATTTAAGCGTATGAAGAAAACAGTGAGAAATATCCTTAAGATTTGACTATTTTAACAAAGTTACAAAGAGTGTGTGTTGTTGTTGCATTAGTGAAAATAGTCTGTAAGAAGACACTTTTTATACTTTTTATATGAAGTCTAGTGGTTTGGAGTAGCAAGCATCCATCCAAATTCACACAAATGCTGATAGATTTCGCAATTTTTGTCAATTTATATACCTTTAGAACGTTTATAAGTGAACAACGTTAATGACAGCTTCTTAAAAAAAGAGACCTCCATTGCTATCAGTACAGTATTAGTAACAAAAGTTACAAAAGCTATCACTGGGCCTTTTCAAATAGTACACTTTTGTACCATTTAGGTAAGTGGGGCCTAATATCTAGCATACCTTTAAGGTACCATTATGGATCAGGGTCAAAGATGCCGCCCATGCAGTGACAGGTTTTGTAACGTTTTTTTCTCTGAAGTTTATTTAGGCTACATATGTAAATCACATGCAGAATTATGGACAAAAGTTTTTAGACAAGTCTCATATTTTTATGTAGTATCCTGGAAGCATTGTAATTTATGAAACATGCTTTATGAGGGGTTTTTAACTTAGTGTTTTAGTACTTCGTGTCTGCCGTGTTTAAAGTACAACCTTATTTAAAAGTAAACTCTCTTCCTTGTCTGAAAAGTTCAAGATTCTAGATTTAAAAAAAAAAAAAAACAACTATAGTTTAATAAAACTCTAGTTTACATATAAGATCATACGATGAAACAAATCAGGATTGTCCAGTGGGGTGCCTCATTTAGAAACTCATTCAGAAATTTCTGTCCTACTTTTCAAGTTAGGCCTTTTTTAAAATAATGTTTGTCATTTTTATCTGTTATGTTTACATGCGTTTCATTTTTTAGCGTTATTTAGTCTTGATGGTCTTTTTTGAGTAACATTGATCATTTTCTTATTGCTTGAGAGACCCATGTTGTCAAACATTAAGTCCTTATCTGATTTCCATTGTACCACTTGTACAATACATTTTATCTTGACAAACTGTTTTTTCAAATAGGTTTGAAAAGTAGCATTATATAACTTTTATGACATATCCATCTGGTGGAAGCAAGCTATTTTCTGTGAATGTGCAAGACCTCCAGTAGCCCCTCGCTGCAGAAGAAAGATCCAGAGGGCGTGGTTGGATCCACATCTAGGGGGTGGAGATGGGTGGGTTTAGGGATCAGGGGGTGGAGACGGGTAGGTTTAGGTGTATGTAAGGTGGGAGGAGTTGGATCTAGATCCAACCACATCCCTGGATCTTGTGTTCTGCAGTGAGGACCATCTCAAGACTTCAGATTCATTAGTTGTTATGCTTAAATAACTACAACAATAACAAAGTGCAGTAAACAGTAAAACTATTTATGATAGAAACCAGTGTGATTAAAACATTAAATATAAATAATATTATAACAAATACCGGTCACGCACAGTTTTACACAGTTAAAATAACTGGTAGCAATTGACCCCAGAGGCCATGCACATTCAAGTTATAAATATCTGCACCTGCTCTGACATTACAAATAAGATAGATTTAGAAATGATGAAATATACAGCCACCAAAATGGTGCAAGCTGCCCATAGATGAAGAAACAGAATTCAGTAACTGTTGTTCGAAAAGTATTTAACTATAAAGCATAATGTTGATAAATGTCCGACATTTTGTGCTAATCTATCTGCCCCATTAAAAAAAAAAGAAGGTTTAAAATTGTAACATCCACAAAGTGACATCATGACATCTTTTAATCTGTTTCTATGCTATAAGGAAACAAATCATTAGATTTTTTGGCTTGTCCCAAATGTTGTTGCAGAGTTGCCTTTTCTAGCTCACACATCCAACAAGCTTATATAATGAAAACCACTAAACTTTACAAAATATAGAGCAAATAAAAAATGACATTAAAATTACACACATTAACATAGAAATTTATATAGCACATACAAATTTGAACTGATTTACCGAAACACCAATAAACAGATTATCGGTGTAAATGTTAACAGGTTAAAAATGCTTCTGTGCTTGAGTTCTGAACCTGTCCCTGTGGAATTGAGCGGTCTATATTTCATTTTGATTTAGACAGCATTAATAAATATGGAGAGCCCTCACAGCAGGCACGTTACACACAGCTTATCTGTCTATTATGTCACAGGGCTCATAAAAGGGTCATGACTCATGACCACTAGTCAGCAATTACTGCTGCAATAGCGGAACATTGGGTCATATAAACAAGAATTAGCTAAAAGTGATTAGATAACCTGCAAGTTGGAAATGAATACTTCTAATGTTAAACTAAAAGAAGAAATGCAATTTAAGGGAAAGATTCAAATGAAAATCCAGGAACAGTCTCTATCTGAGATCACAGTTACCTCGAATGAAGCGTTTAATCTGGTGACCCCTGAAATGACCTCACAGCTTCTTCTGATCTTTTCCAGAGGAAGGCAGGAAATAGAGTCCTCTGCAGCTGAAGTGAAGAAGTTCCGCTTTACTGATTCCAAGATGAGGATTCAATTATGTTGGCAAATCAACATATAACCCTACAGTTTCGTTAATACTTCCCATATTTACTCCATTAACTCACTATAGGTCAGAGTGTAATTTTTTTATTTGATCATTAAAGCAAAAGACAAAACTACAGTTTCTTAAAATCGTGTAGTTTTAAATGCAACACAAGAAAGTATATGTTTGTGCTAGTGCTAATCTGGGCTACACATTTGTACATTATGGCTAAAAGAGAAATAACTAAATTAAAAATGGCATGCACTTTCCATCAGCGTGGTTTATTTTATACGGATTTTTTGCATTGTTTTCTAAACCAGTGAAGAACCAGCATTAGTTTTATACAAAATATTCAAACTGTCACTTAGACTCTCTATATCAAAATAGGCCTACTGTGTGCTAAATCGTTTCTGTAATTTGCATTTTTTTTTATTCATGTATTATGATTATTATTTTGCTCTAATTTTATCAAATGTTCCCTAAAAGTTTTGTGATTAGTGCTGACTTCTTCGAACGTGTCTTTATGCATTTTTTTATTTTATTGTTTTAAATCTTTAATTTTTTATTATTATTGTTATATTTATAAGGATGTTAGTAAATAAATAAATATTAAGAGAACAGATGAAAGTATGAAATTATGTAGGTTTGGACAGGTTCGTCAGTAAACAAAGGTTGTTTGTCCAATCAACGTTGAGCGTTCGCTTGATTTGAACGTCACGTCATCATTACGCAAATGAGTTGCAGATTCTCAAGCAGTCAGAGACGAGCGCGTGAAAGTACCGCAGGTAAGACACGTTTAACAGATACAGCAACTCCTTTAACAGCATCTGATAAAGGTTAAACAAACATATGCTAACGTGAAATAAATTAATCGCATTTCAGTTAGGCTAACAGAAAAAAGTCAATTATAATAATGTTCTGTAATATTTAGTATTTAAACTTTTTTAAATTTTAAGAACTATGTCTAGGCTAGTGATCACAAAAACAATTAGTTTCCTGCAAATAGCCTAATTTAGAGTCAACAACTCAAGGAATGTGCATGTGAAAGAGTATCCCAATAAACGTGCTACACTAGTCAGTAGCCTATGTTGTCAATCTGTTTTCAAGGCGATTATCAGGAGTTCTCATCCCTCTATTGTGTTTTTGAACCCCCGGGACGGAAGAGATTCTCTCTAATCCAACTTGTTTTGTCTGTCTTGCTGAGATATGAGAGTCCTACTTTAAATCCAAACCAATCCAAACATTCCTTTCGGCCTGGGAAATTTCACATCGTTTCCACTTTTCGCTATTTAATCCGGCTAATAATAATTAATCTAGACGGCCTACAATTATTAGAATTTTTTATGCAATAAACATCATGCGCGTATTGATGCACAGAGACAATGCTCCCTATTAGGTGATCGGTTTGCAGTTATTTCCTGATTGTTGATTGGGTGCTAATCTGTGTATTGCTGTTTCCATTCGTTTATTATTCACACCTCCTTATATCTGACAGACAACATGGAAATGTTTTTCTCAAAAAAAAAAAAAAAAACTATATATATGTAGGCTAGGCTATGTTAGGTAAAGTGTAGGTGGGTGATTCTATAATTGCGGGTACATTTGGGGTCCCGAAGTCATTATTTTTTTCAGTCCATAACAATATAATAGTTTATTTAAAAAATTTCTTAACTCTGTTTATGAACTATTTTCACAAAAACACAATAAAATTGTTGTTTAAAATCTTAAACATTATTGTGATATTTTTGCACCTTTATAATATTTATAATATTTTTATAACGTTATAACTAATATTTATAACTTTATAATATTTCAACAACATTTCTTTTTTTTTTTTTACTGGATATTGTATATAATACATTTTTAGATGGAAAAATACTTGCTCCAAGTGGACAGTTCTGTGAAGACATAGGTATTTATTTATTTTTTTCATTTTTAAGGTATAGGTGAAATATTCTCTCAGTTTCGAGTGTTGGAATGTAAGGACTGTTGAAACAAGAAGGATTTTTTCCTGTTATGATTTATTGTTATTTCTGCACATAATTGCCTAATTTGTCCGTAACACACTTGACAAACAATACCATAAAGACATCTATTTTTTTATTAAAAGTAAAAAAAAGAAAGAAAAGTAGTGTGTGTCAAGATATGTTTTCAATAATATACTGGAAAGAATTTCTGTTATTGAACCGTTTATTTTCCTTAACTTTCTGAAATGCCAAATAGCTATATCTCCAATTATAGAGTCACCCAGAAGGGCAGTAACTGCTCACCATGTTTTGTTTGCAGTTTAGGCTATTCCAGTAGTCTTGTGGTGCGGCAATGGGGTTTTAAAATGTATTTGCAGTGTTTAATTCAGAGACATAATATTGGGCACATGATTTAGATGTCAAATATTTTCACTAACACTACCGTTGTCATACTGTCATATTAGCTACCCAGATCTGAAGTCTTTACTTGAGTCTCACTGGTTAGTGGAGCTGGTTCTTCTGTGGTCTTAATTCGTTTGATTAACAATAGCCTATATTTATTCCACGGTAGCTATTTATTCCAAATGATCTTCATGCATTACAATATGAAAATGACAAAGAGCGAGATTTTGTTATTTTTATTCGCATTTCATGCTTAGTGGCGAAAGGTCCGTGCATGTAGGACATATCATGGAAAGGCCACTTATCTGATCGCTGATGTTTATCGTGTCCTCCCCCTTCTCCCCCGTGGTGATCGCGCATAGCGCCTCATTCTCACTCCCATTACGCAGCGGGATTGACATGAAACTGTGAATTGTTTACTGCTCAAATAGAGTTGACCTGGAGCCAGCAGTCTGAGGGGTTGAGGAGCGACCATCTCTGCCTCCTCCCCCTCTACATCAGCATGACAAAGCACAGGGGGGGTCCGGGCTTGTTGGCACCACCCGTGATCACTGTAGGAGCAGGAGCCCAACACGGCCATCACCTTGACTGCAGAACCAGCTATTCCTCTTCCAACCCCAGCTGTCACTGCTCCACAAACCCACTGCTGGAGTTCGGTGGCCGGCTGGATATGTCCGCAGGGATGGCGCAGGACTCCTGTTACAGAATCAAACCGTCGGATCAGAGCGCATGGGAAATGCAGGATGGGAACTCAAGTGGAGGAAAGAAGAAGAACTACCAGCGTTATCCCAAACCACCGTACTCTTACCTAGCTATGATTGCCATGGTCATCCAGAACTCTCCGGAGAAGAAGCTCACTTTGTCAGAGGTAAAGTTAAGTCATCTTCACAGGCGCACGACGCGCAACTTTTATTTTAACTTTTAAATTTTAATAACCACAGTTTATTTGCATTATGCCCTATTTCTACACCACTCAAGATATTTATAACATATTTTTAATTCAGCATATCAGATGAAACGATAATCTTTATCAGCAAGTCCGTGCCACATCCACATTTAGGCTACATTTTTACAAGTTGTAGGTCCTACTACAAAATAAGTAATTTTTAGGATCTTATTGGATTAGTTCTTTCAGGTTCCAAATAAAAATTAATTCCATTAGCACTCCTTGAAACTTAAAAATTGTATAAAAGCCAGTCGTGCCATCACCACACTGACATTAAATTCCACAAAGAACCGTTTACATGTGAAGTGAGTTTTGGTGCGTGTTGCACATCCAAATCTGCCTGGGGCAGTAATCTGTGTCATGTCTGGATCTCGATGGGGTTTGTGCTGTGAATAGTGAAAGCAGAGGCCGATACTCTATCATGCTGATAGCTGTGGCTGGAATCACACTGTGCCGCAATTACTATGCAATTGTTCCGAAATGTCGCAACTTGTAAGAATCCGCGATCGAGATTAACAGTTTGCTGACTATTCAAGAGTGACTCCTGTGAAGTTTTGTAAATGATTTGAGGTAGGGCCTGCTGCTACAGGTGATTGGACTCGACTTTTTTTTTTTTTTTTTCGAATAATATGGCAAGCAAATCCTGTAGGCTATTTTAAACATTTTTAAATTACTTTTACCTATGTTTAAACTGGTAAAACTTGCAAAATAGACATAGGCCTACTCCTATTAACTATGCCTGTTTATAAATATAAATGCCACCCCACATAAAAGTTCACTTTTTCTGTGTTTTACAAATACATAGGCCTATGCACAGTATTGTTGCCTTTTCCAAGTCAAGATTAATATATTCTCAGCAATATACCGCTGTCTGTTTAGAATATAAGCAGTTCAGAAGTTTTTAATAACTATGAATAAATTGTCTGCTTCAAACAGATTCTGAAGGAGATCAGCACTCTCTTTCCATTCTTCAAGGGAAATTACAAAGGCTGGAGGGACTCTGTCCGACACAACCTGTCATCTTACGACTGCTTTGTGAAGGTGTGTGTTTGATTTCAGGTGAATGAAAAAAAATGTGTTAGTTTGATTTTATTTTTACATTATCTTGTTGCCCCTTCTCCTCTCTCTAGGTGCTTAAGGATCCTGGAAAACCCCAAGGTAAAGGTAACTTTTGGACTGTAGAAGTGAGCCGAATTCCCCTGGAGCTGCTGAAAAGGCAAAATACGGCAGTGTCCCGTCAGGATGAAACTATTTTTGCTCAGGACCTGGCCCCGTACATCTTTCAAGGTTATGCTCAGTCAAACAAATCCAAAACTCTGCCCGCTGACCTCTTGTTACCCCCTGTCCCCACCCATCACAGCCCACCGCCATCAGAGGACCCCTATCTTCCCAAACTGGACTCCACGTTTGCTATAGATTCTCTCCTGCATAGCCTCAGGCCTGCCAGTTCTGCTGGGGAAGGGTTACGAGAGAGAGAAAGTTGGGGCATCGGGCCTCCTCCGCACACTCGCTCTACCACCCCACCACGTCCTTGTAACGGCTCATATAATTGCAGTTCGTCAACCAGCTCCGTGAGTCCTGCGTCGGATTTGTCAGACGAGGACTGGAGAGGGGTGACAATCGTTGGGAAAAGATCAGGTGATCGAGGATCAACTTCAGACGGCTACAGTGACTCCTGCCCCCCGCCAAACAAAAGCTCAAAACACAGCACCACACCTCCATGGGAGCTGCCGACTTCCTACGCCAAGTACACCCCTCCCAATGCGGTAGCCCCTCCTAGCATACGCTTTAATGGAAACCCATTCATGCCACTGGGCGGTATTCCGTTCTACGGTTATGGTGGTGCACACGTCACTTCATCACACTTGATTGGTCACCCTTACTGGCACATCCTACCAAGTGGGCCAGTTTCTATACAAGCCCCGCCCCTCCTCATGGATTTGGACAGTATGCTGCAATCTGTTCCGCCCAATAAGAGCGTGTTTGATGCGCTTGGCTCCAACAATCAGACTGCTCATCCACCTCCAAACCAGTATGCCCTTCAGAACGGGCCTTCCCTTTGCAAATATTCTCTTTAAACTATGCGCAAAATTGTCCTTCTCATCTTTGGCACTGCTCAGGTTTCACAAAGATTTGCTACCACTAATGCTGCTCGTTACTGTATACTCAGTCTGTGAATTGTCTCAGGGAATTCTTGGAGAAAATCCCTCTGTGAACTGAACAGTTACAGGGCCAATATTGACCAAAGAATCTACCCAACCAATGTTTACACTGTTGTAACTTCTGTCCATTCATGTGACTTTCTTTGACACAATTACTACGTCAGACTATTAATGTCAATGTGGAGGCACATTGGCTGCTCGTTTCCTGAATGGACCCTTGTAATGTTTGGGGACAATCTATGAAATGCTTGACAAGACCAATTGAATGTTGTTCGTTTATAAGCTTGAAGTATGGTGTGTGTGTGTGTGTGGTTGCTTTACCTCTAAAAATCAACCAGAAATGGTGTGCTGGACATTTGTTAGGATTAGGGATGTGTTTGTGTGTGAATGTGTACTTTTAAAACTGTAAGGAACCTGCAAAGTTTACATAAAGACTGGCTTTTATGCCATGAATGTCACTTTTTATATGTTGGTTTTAGCAGGGTAAACTGATTTTTTTGAAATCTTGACTTTTTGTGTGGCTTTTCTGACATGATTATGTGTGCTTAAAACACTTTAATTTCACCCCCACTCCACTTGGTAAAGTCAAATCTCAGGCTCTGATAACAATGGTGGAGGCCTGACAGATCTGATGAGATCCAGTCTTGTTTTTTTTTTCTGCCATGCATTCACTTTGAAGAACTGTAATTAGAGCCATTTTATCAGTGGACTGTCTCAAAGCCTTATCATGACTCTTTGTGTCCCTGTGGAGTGTAGGTGCTGTAATGTGTAGGTGATTTTTATAATCTGGTCATCAAATGCCATTTTAAAATAAATGTTTGTCTCCTTTTGATCATCCATGTCTGCATGATACTGTCCAGACGCTTATATTGAGCGATTTGTTCAGTAATTAAACGTAAAGGTCATTTAAGTGGTGGTCTGTAGTTGTCCCTACGTCTGGTACACGTCATGCCACCACCACCTCCCCCTGTTTTTTTCTGTCCTGTCCTCCCTTAAAATCACTCATTCACACCCTCAACACTTCCACCCTCTTACAGGTCCATTCTTTGTAATGGACTTTAGTTTGAAGTATTTGGAAAGTCTCAGTTTCTAAGTGATTTGTTCCACTGAGCGTAGCCCATAGCCTATTGATGAACCTTGCGATCAAAACTAACCTTTCCATTTCACGAAAAGTTCTTTATAGCGGAAGAAATGTCCACAGATTTTTAAAATGTTCTTCACACAAAGAAAGAAAAAAGATGTAATTTTACGCATATATTTTACTTGCCGTATAGCAACGCTGCAATACCCCTTTTTGGAACCTTTTTTTTAAAGACCGTAGCTCTTCAGTTCGATTCAGGGAATGCATGAAATAATCAAAAATGAAAATGAAGGATAATAGGATATAAAATGAAGGATAATTTTTACATAAATTGTGAAGTTTTACATCAGTTGAGTTAATTTTTTTTCTCCTAAAAGACAATGATAAATATTCATTAACAGTGTGACAGTAGTTTGTTCATTATTTTATTTCTCGGCTTATAGAAGTGTTTCAACACCAGTGAACATCTGCTTTCAAATGTAAGCTATCGCCGATTCTTTTTACACCATTTTTTTTTTAATACATTCTGGTGTTTGTGTGGGAAATGACATACAATGGACACAAATCCATACACAAATTATGCTGTAGCCCATTGGGCTTTAGGCAGGTAAACACCCCAAACATGTGTTTACACCCATTACTATGATCTCATTATCAATGATACCCATCCAGCTCATGGTAACAGCATAACATTTTACTGTATTGAATTAATACACTGATTACTAATTCTGTCACTACTGTACATTAAATCTATAACAAACCTTTGTTAAACACTGTAGCAGAACAGAAAAAAAACACTCAATATAGGAGGATTCATTAGACTTTATTTCAGCTATCTTCTTAAACTGTGTTCTGTGGCTCCTACAGGCAACGGCGTTTAGAAGGAAGCTGATAGTCTCCATCCTGTTCATCCACACTTCCATATCCACCTCCCCCAGGGGTGAAAAGACTGAACATGTCCTGTCATGTATGCCACAGGTCAGTCCATTTCAATGAAAATTCTATAGTCAATAACACTATAGTCCTCTAACACAAAATCATTCTAAAACAACAAAGACATTAGAAGAGAGATATATAGTTGTGTAACAAGAAGTGATTATTAAGGGTGGAAGATCCTTATGTAGAATAAAAGAGCTTTTTCCTGAACACTGATATGTATTCAAGACCATTTCCATGATGGAGTAAAGAAATATAAAGGTAATTGCTACTTGTCTCTCAATTCTGAGATAAAGAATTCAGAATTCTTTTATTTTCCAGTTTTAAGTTAATATCTTGCAATTCTCCGTTTATATCTCGCAAAAAAATGTCAGAATTGTGAGACTTAAAAAAAAAAATATATTCCTTCTAGTAGATATGACTGTTTACATCTCATTTAAAAAAAAGTATTATTGATTTGATTGTATTTACAAGTATGCAAAAACACACGCTGTTTGTCTTACCCCAGGATCCAGGCTGATGGTATTCTTGGCCCCTAAATTTAAAACTCTGCCATCCGTTTTATGTAACAAATTCAGCCCAGGTGCTCCATTTTTACCTCCTAAATGAATCAAGAATTATATATATACAGTATATGCATACATGTATACGTAAGCACATATATGAAAGTATATAAATATACTGTGATGAAGGTACCGTTTAGACCATAGGGCTGTGTAGAACGCCTCTCAGTTAATACTGACAGAACCACTGGACTACGAAATTGAAGTTTCCGGATAACACCATCACCGCCGCGATACATACCTGCCCCTCCAGAACCGGGCCGCAGGGAAAAATGCTCAAGAATCACTGGATACCTGAGACAGCAACTCAACTTCAACAATCTCTTCCACATTATGAATGAATGGAACATTTCTATAATGCTGTTATACAGTCAGACCTGCTCTCCAGGATCTCGGGGTCAGTGATGCGAGTGTTCGTCATGTGAGTGTGAACTCCACTGCGCCCCTTCCAGGTTGGCCCTGCCCCTGCACCCCCAGCAACCGTCTCATAGTAACCACTTTTCTCACTGCCAAACGAGATGTTGTTCATGCAACCCTTAAAAAATAATATTAGAGAATGCAAAAAGTATTATCAATAAACATAATTCTAAATTTACACAGTTTTTTGTCAAAGGTGCACACTAGGGAACTAAAGATATTAAGTAGTATGTATAATGCGTTCTTTTTAAGTCCAAATGTGATTGGAATGTTCAACAGTATCATATATATGCACAAACCAATTTTTTATATACCAAACCGTAATTAGGCTTGTCAATAAATCAAACTGTTATAAATTGCACAAAACTTCACAGATTTTATAATTCTCAATATTGCCACATAACGAATTAGAAACTCAAATTAACTAATTAAGCTACTATAATTAATTAATTAATTAATAACAAATTAACTGATATAAGTATATACAGCCTCAACCTGGATAGTGGTATGAGTAGTATGTAGTATGTAGTAGTATGTAGTATGTACTATACATAGAAAATCTCAACTGGTTGATTCTTATATTGTTAAAAATGGTAAACTATATTATCACTCAGCAATATATTAAAATATACTTTTTTGAAAAAAGTTTTTTATTTTTATTTTGTCGCAAACTTAAACTATAGTATTGTCCAGTTCTTTATATAAATAATAAGTATGTTGAACTTTAACCACATACATATAGTACACTAGGTGATGCATACTATATAGCATATCTCAGCTGCTTGACTGCTTGTATTGTTGTAAAATGTAAATCATATTATCGCTCAACTCTAATCTGCTAAACAGGACTATACAAGAGTAGTTGCATTTAGATATGAAGATATTATAAACATTAACATCATGATTTTCTGTAAAGCTGTATTAAAACAATGGGCCTCATTCATGAAACACGAGCAGAATTAATTTTTGTGTAAATCGTTCGTAAAGCCACTCTGACGCAAACATTCGAATTCACGAAAATGTTCGTATTTTACTGCTTTTTTTATATAGTACATTTCTTAAAAATTAGATACTAGTAATACATTAATATTTTAGAGTGGCCTTTTATTGTGGCCAGCCTAAGGCACACCTGTGCAATAATCATGCTGTCTAATCAGCATCTTGATATGCCACACCTGTGAGGTGGATGGATTATCTCGGCAAATGAGAAGTGCTCACTAACACAGATTTAGACAGATTTGTGAACAATATTTGAGAGAAATAGGCCTTTTGTGTACGTAGAAAAAGTCTTAGATCTTTTGAGTTCAGCTCTTGAAAAATGGGGGCAAAAACAAAAGTGTTGCGTTTATAGTTTTGTTCAGTGCAAGTTGTTCTCTTTTTATATTGACCCATTTTACCTAAATGTTGTGCCGTGGCTGAAGAAGGTACCTGCTGATACTCTCAACTCTCATAATTTTAAAACTTTTATACTTTTTCACATTTAAAAAATATAAATATATTTAATTTATATTGTAAGAAATTTAATTTATATGCTAATTTATAAGAATAGCATTAGATCTCCTGCATAGCTTATTTGATGGTATTATAAGTCATTTACCAAAACGTGGCCCATTTTAGCGGACTTCACCCTAGTTATTATTATTATTATTATTATTATTATTTATAGGCTAAATAAATGAGTGCACTTAAGACGGTAAAATGTTTATCACAAAATAATTCAAGAATGCTTTCTTTTTAAATGACCTTTTACGGTTTTGGAAATGTGTTTGTGTACTATTCATTCTTAACACCAAGACTTATTTTGGTGATTTTATTATACTAAACTTTACCACTCAAGAGTTAGATGCATGTTTCACTGTTAATGTTATTATTAAATAACTAGGCCTATTATAACATTGCATTCAGTTAGAGAGCAAAGAAATGACAACATAACGGTACATTATTTGTTTTGTATTGTATTGTTTTTTGTAGATATGTATAGAATAGATATTTTCTATTCTTCTTTTTAACTTTTATTTTAGGCTATAGGATAAAACACATGCAGGCGGCGATGTTTTAATCCTATTGGTGATTAATGTAAAATAGACTATTTTGTTAGTGCAGATCATGGTCTCATTATAGGCTGCTATGAAAAATAATGTTTAATAAACACAATACAGTGCATCCCGCACCTAAACAGGTGGCCTGGTTGAATCTGGCGGTGGGGGCGGGGCCACAAATCCGTGAGTTTACAAACCCGCGGGAACGGATTGCGAAAGCATGTGCACGAATTATGAATTTGTGGGTATGGATTCAAAAACCGAGGGTACGGTTTACAAAATCTGAGCGCACGGATTGGAAATTCATGGGTACGGTTTATTAATCCATGAGCACAATTTGTTAAACTGGGTTTTTTTTTTTTTCTCCTACAGGTGACGTGCCGGGCTCCGTACGTTTGTGAATCCGGAGGAGAGTTTTCAGGAAGGTCTGTTTTACACGCAAATTACTCAGAATTTACTCATATATTTACGCGTTTAATGAATGAGGTCCAATGTGTGAAAACATGGTAAAAAATTAAATGATGGATACAGCCAAAAAAAACAGCCAAAAAACAGCCAAAACCACGTGCTCTGAAAACCAGAACTAGATTTTTGCAGCACAAGATTTCATTGAAAGATGTAGATAGAGATCATTATGACTGATATGACACACCTGTGATGCCGCACACACTTGGAAAGCTTTGAAGATGACATCCACCACTCTCTGTGAGGTCAATACATTACCGCCCACTACCGCAGCATTCTGAGACGGCTGCAGGATTGAGCCGGGGGGAACGATGACTTTAACAGGGGCCAGACAGCCCTGAAACACAAAACACTTCATTACACACAAAGTCTTTCCTGCTATTTACAAATAATTATATTCATAAAGATGTAATAACATTGTTTTAATGTCCTTGTTATAGGTTATATCTACGTACTTCAGTAACAACAGTAAACCTTAATCAAACCTTAACTTTACCCCATAGTAAGCACATTAAAGGGGTCATATGATGCGATTTCAAGTTTTCCTTTCTCTTTGGAGTGTTACAAGCTGTTTGTGCATAGATAAGTTATATTTACAACACTGTTCCAGAACAGTTCAACCAAATATTAGAGTGTTTGCAGTGCTTTTTACGGAGGACTATTTCCTGAACCTGGAAGAGTAGCCTACAATGCCAGCTGCACAAAGGCTGTTTCTATAAAGTGGGGCAATTCCAACTTTGCAAGCACAGTCTGGTGCTTCTGACTCACAGCCTGTAAGTATGTTTTCATATTTAAAGAATTTGCCACTGACGATTCAAATGCAAGTTTTGAGCTGTGTAGCGTAGTGCTTGTTGTTTGTCGTTTCTCCGATCACAAATGCACACATGGTAATGTTAACACGGCGCGATGCAACGCGTCGCGTAAAAAGACAGTATAAGTCATTATAATCAGTAATTATGTCCCCACTGGATGCAATAAATGCCTCATTTATAATGGTTTTTATTGTTTTTGTGTCGTCGCGCCGGGACACGGCATCACAATACAGTAAGGGGGCATAAAATTTCCGTCTCACGCTTGAGGTATTTGGCCAATCACAACGCACTGGATAGCTGGCCAATCAAAGCACGCCTCACTTCTCAGACTGACGAGCTTTGTAAAAATCGGCGCATTTCAGAAAGGCGGGGCATAGAGGAGCAAAAACAATGCACCAAATACACAAAATAATGTTCTTTTTAGCAACGTCATGTGACGCCTTTAATATTAATGTTACTCAGTACTTATTTTTGTAATAACACTGTTACAAGGACACCTTAAAATAAAATCTAACCCATCATGCATATTCGAATTGTGTGAAGATATTTGGAATATTCGTCATTTTAAACTGAAACAGTGACTAAACTCGACGTGAAAATGAATTGTAATTGTTGTCAAATAACAATGTATTAGAATTTGTCTATGAAGATTTTATATGAATATATGGTTAATTTAGATGACAGGTCAACTACTCGCACAACTATGTGTATGAATATTTTTTAGTCTAATAAAATCTTTGTAAACAAAAAGTGGAGCAGAATTATGTGCAAAAAATGTGTGTCAAGCAGGCATGATTGATCTTCTGTGTATGAGCAATGATATTTATATGTGAATAAAAGCATACATTAAATCTGTTCATCATAAAACGTGATTGTGCCCCTTTAGAAGACTAGGATTAAACTACTCGATTCACATGGATTACTTTTACACTGACTGTATGTACTTTTTGAAGCTTAAAAATGTTGATCTGAGACTTTCAGTGGATGATGTAAAAATGATGTAAAATGTAAATTGCTACAAAAATTTTCATTAAGTTATGTTTGGAAGATGAACGAAAGTCTTGTAGTTTTTTTGGTGAACTATCCATTTAAAGATAAACAAGGCAGAAAGCTGTTTATTGTGTGAACAGCAGATATGGTGTAACTGGAAAAGTCAATCTAGCAATTTTACAGGTATTTACAAGTTTTTTTTTTAATGCGTGCAAAACAGCACTAAATCAGCACATCATAATAATTACTTAAGGATCATGTGACACTGAAGACTGGAGTAATGAATGCAGAAACTTCAGCTTTGCTGTCTAAGGAATGATTATATAATTACATTTTAAAATATGTAAAAAGAGAAAAATGTTAAATATTTTATTTATGCTATTTTATTTTGTAATAATATTTCACAATATTATTGTGTTATTGTAGATTTTATAAAAAAAACACAGCCTTGGATAAGCATAAGAGACTTTCAAAAACATAAAAAAATCCTACAGACCCCAAACATTTTATTGATAGTATATGCATGAAATTAGTTTGAAAATTTTACAGCAATTCATCACTATAGCCATAATCACATAAACTGACACAATACAATTAATACTAATTTAATTTGTAATATATTAGTATATACACTAGTATACTAATACACTAATACGTGTGCATAATTATTAGGCACAATCATATTCTGATGATATTTTTTCCAAGCACATTTGACCAATTCCAAACCACATTAATCTTAATAACCTCTATTAATTTTGTATTCAATCATTTATAAGTGATGTATAATTGTCCATGAAGGCTGGAAGTGAACAACTCCTTATATTCAGGTGTGCAGAATCATTAGGCATGTTTTCTTTTAATGATAAAATGAGCTAAAAAAGAGAGATGTCAAAAATTATTAAATCCCCCATGAGAAATATTCAAAACTATTGCAATGGTGGAGAAGAAAAGACTTAATGTGAAGAATTAGGTGTAAAACCATCAGGAACCATTTTCTGGACCTGCAACCTTCCTGGAGTCTCCAGAAGTGCAATGTGTCAGGTTCTCAGAGACATTGCTTGGGTAAAAAAATCCTAAAAATGATCCTTACTTAATAAGTATTAAGTTTTCCTGATCTCCTAATCATAATTTCCATCTCCTATTCTAAAAAGTCTGTTTTGCAGGATTGACTAAAAATGAGCTCCTAAAACATACTGCCAGATTCTGGAAGATAAATTCTTCAAACAGTGGTACAAGAGGATGTGGCGCTGGTCCTTCAAGAGTCACTCACAACTTATCTGTCCATAAAGCCTATGAAAAAAATTGTCTTCATGTATTTCACAGTACTTCAGGGGGGTGTCATTTTTTTAATTTGGAGATTTAACAATTTTTGACTTTTTAGTCCGAGTTAAACTTCTTTTTTGGCTCTTATTTTATCTGTAAAAGAAGACATGCCTAATAATTCTGCTCACCTGAATATAAGGAGTTTTTCACTTCCAGCCTTCATGGACAATTATACAAAATTAATAGTAGTTATTAAGATTGATGTGGTTTGGAATTGGTTAAATGTGCTTGGAAAAAAATATAATCAGAATATCAACGTGCCTAATAATTATGCATGTGGTGTATACTAGTTTAACAGCATAATGGGGGTGGGCGGTATGACCAAAATTCTGTTTCACGGTATGACTAATTGTATTTCTCGGTAACACTATAGTTATACAATATAGTTATTTATATTCTGAAGTAGTTATTCTGAAAATCGACAAAAAGGGCTTTATATAATAAGTGAACTCAAATACTTTAGAAATGAAAAGTACTTCACCTTGTTTGATTATTTTTCTTTTTAAAAATTATTTATTTAGTAAAAATACTCAACTTTTAGATTAACTGCCCCCAACTTATTGATATTAAAAGCAATTTGTAGGTGCAATTAAACTTTAAATGAGGTGTTTCTGAATCTTTTTTAAATCTCTTGTTATTGTTTTACTTCAATCAGTTTATAATATCTAAATTTCTTTTATTGACATTCTATTTATAATAAATTACATTTACATCCTTTTAATTTTGTAGAATACTATTAATACTAGTTATATTGTTTAAATTTGTTGCCTGGTATCTGCTCCTTATACTGCATTTTTAAGGGGGTTGTCTCCCACGAGTCACCCTCTGCCTCCATTATGGAGAGCATCACGACGCATGCGCATGCTTTCCTCTGTACGTAAACAAGGTGCAGCGCATGCGTGTTATAGGTCAGCAGCACCACACGCATGCATTGTTTACATGCAGGAAAGCATGCACATGCGTCATGGTACTCTCCAACATGGCGCATAGGGTGACAAGAATGGTTGAATAAAGTTATTTTTATTTTCTTGGCAAACAAAAAGTATTCTCATAGCTTCGTAAAAGTCTATGGAGGATCAGAAAGCTCTCGGGTTTCATCTAAAATATCTTAATTTGTGTTCCAAAGATGAACAAAAGTATTACGGGTTTATGAGGGTGAGTAATTAATGACAGAATTGAAATTTTTGGGTGAACTATTCTTTTAAGTTTATTTCTGTTCTTTACGACATTGATGTATGAACTGTTGTAGTCAAGTAAGCTTGATTCATAATGCTTCCTCCGTTGTGAGCCTGTGCGCTCCTCTAAAATGTCCGGGAGCTGCACTGCTCTTGCGGTTGACTGCTGCACCTTTGTTCCAACAATATCACGTTATTAACAACTATTTGGAAAACGAATCCTTTGTGGATCCTCCTGATCTATTTGTTCGTCTTTCTCCAGACAAATGGCAGTCTCAGTCTCATTCATGCAGCATGCGAGTTAACCACGCCCACTTATGTACATATCACGATATACACTAGGGCTGTGCAGTTAATCGCATGTGATTGTCATTTGCATCTAGTCAGTAAAGCCGGTTCTGTGATTAGTAGTAAATCTCCTTCACGTGCTTTCAGATGGAGTGGCATTTAATACACAGAGCCGTAGTTCACTGACAAGCTATGCAATATCGCATTCATAATCGCAGGCGATTCTGCGATTATGAACGTGAAATTGCGTAGCTTGTCAAAAGTAAAATAGTCGTTATTAGAATCGGCCCTGAAATTCCATAGTGGTGTATTATTATAAATTATTATTAACCTGCAGTTCAAGTTACTTGTCTTTCTCAGTGTCTCTTACAGGTTCCTGATTCTCCTAAGTACTGTTCTCTTCTTTGTTTTAAAAATTGGAGATTCTATCTATCTATCAAATGTTTACCATAAAAGTATTACTACATATGCAATCCCTTGGTTCTCTCCTAAAACCCTCATTCACTACTCTCTTCTGGTTTGTTTAGTCTCCTCAAGAATTTCTTTCTTCTGCTGAACAGAAGGAGATATTTTGAAGAATGTAGGTAACCAAACAGTTCCTGGTAACCCAGTGACTTCCATAACTTCCGCATCGTCTATACTATGCAAGTCAATGGGGACCAGCAAATGTTTGGTTACCTACATTCTTCAAAATATCTTCTTTTGTGTTCAGCAAAACAAAGAAATTTCATACAGGTTTGGAGCAACTTGAGGGTGAGTAAATAATGACACAATTTTAATTTTTTTGGTGAAATATTCCTTTAACAACTTTTACTGTGAGAAGCACAATCCACCAAAATGTGTGTATGTTTGTCACCTGGTTGAGGGGGATGTCCTGGCCCACCATGCATCTCAGGCAGTATATGAGGGCAGAGAGGGTGATAGCACGAGGAGCATTACAGTTACCCCACACTTCTGTCCCCGTGCCAGTGAAATCAAACACTGCACTGCCCTGCAGACAGACACACAGATGGACAGAAGCATTGATCAACAATGTACTGCACTGTTCTTTTTACTGTCATTTTAGCACTTAAATACAGCAGTTTGTACTGTTTGCACAGTTTTACATTCAAATACATAGCAGAATGTGCTATTAAAAGAGAATATTCAATATTCTCAATATTAAATTCAGTATGAAACCTGGAGGGGATGAATGATCAAAATGCAAAAACAGTTTTACGAAGTTCTAATTCAGAAACTGATTCGAATCAGCAAAAGTAAAAATGATTTCCTACTTGCTGTTCATCAATCTGGACCTTCAATCTGATCGGTGTCCCATCGTCCATTTGATCTTCTGCTTCAACCTCAAGAGAGCCCGTTTCCTGTAGCCGCTGATGAGCGAAATCTTTCAGCATGTCTCGAACCGCAAGCTCTGCGTTACTCTAAATATACACAGGGAACTTTAAGCTAACATAAACCAAACCCTGACATAAACAAGCTTCAAGCAGAGATTTCCATTAGCTATATTTAATACATGAGACAAATGTACACACCTGAATGTATCCCATGTACGCCTGGACGACTTCCAGTCCGTAGCTTGCTATCAACTCCCCCACCAGTTGACAACCCCTCTGATTGGCTGCTACCTGTGCCCGAAGGTCTGACAGATTGTCACGGAGATTGCGTGTTCCAGAGCATCCTGGATATTGAGCGGGTGCCATGAGTGCTTCTGTTACAGCTGATGGATATAAAGATGACTATGAATAATGACAGAAAAAACAAAAACAAAAACACCATCAATCTTGTATAGACTGACCATGGAAATAACCTGGTATTTGTTACACTGATTTCAACCTGATTGATATCTCTTCTAACCTTTCTCCTGAAAAACTCCACCCGTGACTAGCTTGAAGGAAGTGAAAACAGCGCCCTCCTGTTGTAGACAGGTGGAGTGGGGAGGCATGGAGCCTGGAGTGATGCCTCCTATATCAGCATGATGCCCCCTGCTGGCCACAAAGAACACCGGTGCATGCATGCCATCACGAAACACCTGCAAAACACAGAGCAAATCTCATCAAGTCTTATCCTGCAAAATCAGCAGTGTTTTTAAGGAAAATTAAGCATATTGTTAGGATAATTTTGACTTTTTGCATTGGCATTTCTGCATCCACATTCCGCACTATGAAAAATTTAGATTGATTAATATTTTTGAAAGTCTTTAATGCTTACAAATGCAGCATTTTCACAATCAAAAATACAGTAAAAACAGTAATATCGTGAAATATTATTGTTTTCTGTTTTACAGTTTTTTACAATCATTTTTGTCACCAATTTCAGAACCTTGATGTCATTTTTCAAAATTCTAAACACAAAACTTTAAAAAGTCATTATTTGTAACAGGCTATCGAATCTTCAAAACTTTGCATGTTGCATTCATATCTTTAAATTAGCCTTGCATTTGCAGAATTATTGGTTCAAATAACTCATTTATCATGAAATAACATATGAACATTACTTAAGACCAACTACACACAAGATACCCATAGTTTCACTGTGTAGTTGTTATCATTAAACATATTTGTACAAAACGCGTGATGCAGGTTTCATTATAGTTTTACATATTCATACTGACTAGAGAGAAGAGTACTGGAATCATTAAACAACATCTGAAAATTACTGATGAAAATAATCAAGTCACACCATAGGTTTTTCAAAAAAAGATTGACAAGAAAAATTTAAACTGTAAAATGTCAATTGGAGTGTTCCTCGCTGTGCTGCTGTGTTTCATCAACCCTGTCTTATGGATTTGGCCACAGGTTCTCATCCACATCACAATGGATGTTTTCATTAGCGAAACATCTTTGAAAAAATCTTCTGGCATGGCAAATCCAGGCCTGACATTGGTCTCCTGTGATGTCTTTGCATGCATCATCCATGGCCTGGAGAAGAGTGACTTGTTTGTGAGGGTGCCTATTGTAAATCTTCCACTTACCCCAAACTTTTGAATGGTAGTCTATCACATTTTCCACAAACAAATATTAAGTACAAGAAATATATAACAGGGGTTAAAGCAAAAAAAAATCCTGAACTTTTTTCCGAGGGTTGGGGGGTTGTGGGGGTGGACACATACACAGGGGTATTTGGCGAACAAACAAATGAGCAAACAAATTTAAACCCTGATATAATATTTTTAAAAAATGAGCAGCTTTGGTGAGTATAAAAGACTTCTTTCAAAAACATTAAGCTAATTTTAATCGTTATTTTAAAAAAAATTACCTGTAGTGTATACATTTAAAATTATGTTTGCTACATTGAATAAGTGTATCACAGTAATGAAATAAAAAAAAGAGAAAAAAAGATACATTACAGTAATTAGCAACAAAGCTTCTTTTTCAATTTTGGGGTGAAAAACAAGTCAAACATTTTTATGACAGCCTTTGTGGATCATTTAAAATGAAACTGCTGAAAACTCATAATGATTGACCTACAGGAGTGATGACTGTGAGGTCTGGTAGATGACTGCCGCCCGCACACGGATGATTACTGAGAATCACATCTCCCTCCTGCATGCTGCTTCCTGCCGCCTTAATCTAGAAGACATCAAAATAAACTCTCTCAACATTAGTTACAAATTTTTGATTCCTTCTTTACAGTACTTTAATTTTCTTCATTTGTTTATTCAAAATACATCTCTAAGCACACACATCTGTTAAAAAGTGCAGCATTATTCAGACTCGGATACATTCAAAATGTCATTCATATTCTAAGATTGACTGAACAGATGTGTGGGAACTCTCAGTTTTCTTTTGTCAATCTACATCATTCCACAGTATGTTAGGTTGTGTATATGCAACAATTGACAAAAATTAGTAATGCAAAGCTGAGAAATTATTATATCTTAGATGTGCATTCATTTCTAACAGTTCAGTGGGTCAATTATTCCACTTTGACCATGGTTATCCCATTTACAAGAGTTTTTAGCAAAATTTTAATGGGTTTTCAATACAGACTAAGCATCTTAATCAGGTACAACTCAGACTGCTGTGTGTGTGTGTGTGTGTGTGTGTGTGTGTGTGAGAAAGACAGGTGGACAGTGTTATTGTGTGTTATTTCCTGTATCAGCACTGATTCTCATCCTTTGTGTTTACATAGATAAACTGTCTTAAGGGTTTACAAGGGTACACAGGTGTAATCCAAAATGCCAATAGGAAATTTCCTCTTCTCATGTCTGAATTGCTTGTAGATACATTCTTTCACAAGGTTTAACAATAAAATAGTCTTTTTTTTTTCTCTAATATTTTTTGTGACATTTTTCTGTTACAGATTCAGACATGCATACAATGAATGAGACAGCAGGAATTCGGGTAATGGGCAAAAATCAATCTTTTTCCCCCCTTTTTTTTTAAGCAGTTCATGAATTTTACTTAATTAGAGATGTTTATTTCATCTTATACATTGTCAGACTATTAATCACAATGAGAGTAAGACCAGATAAGTAACAAAAATTACAACCCAAATTCCGGAAATGTTGGGATGTTTTTTTTAAATTTGAATAAAATGAAAACTAACAGACTTTCAAATCACATGAGCCAATATTTTATTCACAATAGAACATAGATAACATAACAAATGTTTAGACTGAGAAACTTTACAATTTTATGCACAAAATGAGCTCATTTCAAATTTGATGCCTGCTACAGGTCTCAAAATAGTTGGGACGGGGGCATGTTTCAAGATTCAAGATTCAAGAGTTTTATCCGTCACATACACAATTATACAGAGTATAACCAGCAGTGAAATGTAGGTCAGGTCCGCTCCAAGGACAGTGCAATTATAAAGTATACAAATATTAAGAGAAGAAAAGTAGAAAAAATAAAATAAAAGAATAAAATAAAAAGATAAGATAAAAAATATAAATATAAATGTGCAGGTCAGTATGTTGTTGACTTAAATAGTACTAAGAGGAATGGGCAAAAATAATGTGCAAAAAAGTTGTACAGGGTATATAAATAGCAGCAATATGAGGTAGAGAAAAATTATGAATAGCTTATTGATATGGTGATATTTACATGGAGTCAAGTGATGTTATGACACAGAGTTAGAGTTTAGGAGCCTGATGGCCTGGGGGAAGAAGCTCCTCCTAAGTCTCTCAGTTTTTGCCATCAGGCTACGGAAGCGCTTACCAGATGGAAGCAAAGTGAATAGCTGGTTACCAGGGTGATTTGAGTCCTTGAAGATTTTAACAGCTTTATTTTTGCAGCGTTTGAGGTAGATGTCCTGCAGAGAGGGGAGAGCAGACCCTGAGATGCGCTCAGCTAAGCGCACAACTCTCTGTAGTGCTTTGCAGTCCTGATTGGAGCTGTTTCCATACCACACTGAGATGCACTGAGTCGGTACACTTTCTATGGTCCCTGAATAGAAAGTTTTCAGGATTGCTGGTGAGACCCTGAATTTCCTCAGCTGTCGCAGATGGTACAGTCTTTGCCTGGCTTTCTTAACCTGTGTTTGGATGTGTGTAGTCCAAGTCAGGTTCTCGGAGATGTTTACACCGAGGTACTTGAAGCTGCTCACCCTCTCCACAGGGGTCCCACTGATCATAAGAGGTGTGTAGGGCTGCTGCTGTCTCTTCCTAAAGTCCATGATCAGCTCTTTAGTTTTGCTCACATTCAGAGAGAGACAGTTGTCCTGGCACCATGATGTGAGTCTCTCTACCTCATCCAAGTATGCGGTCTCATCGTTGTTGGAGATGAGGCCCAGAACCACAGTATCATCAGCGAATTTGACAATAGATGTGGAGCTGTGAGAGAACACGCAGTCATGTGTGTAGAGAGAGTAGAGCAGGGGACTCAGGACACAGCCCTGTGGGGCTCCTATGTTCAGAGTGATGGAGTTTGAGGTGAACTGGCCAACTTTCACCACTTGAGGTCTGCCGGGGAGGAAGTCTTGAATCCAGTCACAGAGTGAGGAGTTTAGGCCGAGGTCTGTGAGTTTAGATGCCAGCTTGATGGGGACTATAGTGTTGAAAGCTGAGCTATAGTCAATGAATAGCAGCCTTACATAATTTCCATTGTTGCTATCCAAGTGTGTGAGGGAAGAGTGGAGAACGTGAGAAATGGCATCGTCCGTGGATCTGTTTGGGCGATAGGCAAACTGAAGAGGGTCCAGAGTATCAGGGATGGAGGAGCAAATGTGGCTCTTTACAAGTCTCTCAAAAACCTTCATGACTATAGATGTGAGGGCAATTGGGCGATAGTCATTCAGGCAAGAGGGTTTATTGTTCTTTGGCACAGGGATAATGATGGATTTTTTGAATGAGGTGGGAACCACGGCGGTAGCAAGGGACTCATTAAAGATAGAAGTGAACAAACCAGCGAGCTGATCGACGCAGGACCTCAGAACACGGCCGGTTATCCCATCAGGTCCGGCTGCTTTCCTGACGTTCACTTTCTTTAGCGCCCTCCGAACCTCATCCTCCGACACGGTGATTACAGGATCATCGCTGCTCTGCCTGTTGCTTCCTGACGCGCTGGTCGGCAGAAACGCGCCGCCGCCGTTGCCATCGAAGCGGCCGTAGAAGATGTTTAACTCGATCGGCCAGCAACGGATCTGCTCTCACCTCCGCGGAGGATTTGTTTCCGAAGTCACAGATGGTCCTCAGTCCCTGCCACATCCGTCGAGAGTCGTTGAGCTGGAAATGAGACTCAATTCTCTCTCTGTATCTGTGTTTGGCGGCTCTTACTGCGTGTCGGAGAGCATAGCACGATGCTTTGTACTCGCTCGTATTCCCAGACAGAAGAGCCTCATTGTAAGCGGCGGTGCGTGTGTTAACCGCGGCACGGATTGTTCTGTCCACCCACGGTTTCTGATTGGAGAATGTCCTTGACTACAAAATCATAGTTGGGTTTTCCCAAACTATCATTCCTGACTAAAATGTTTGAAATCCAGTAAAACATTTTGAATATGATGGGCAATTCATTGTATTTAAATTTCTTACGGCACGATGTTTTCATGCTCTATATAAAACAATAAAAGTAATATGAGAGTACATTGTAACATGATGAATGCTACGAGTCTAAGTATGTTTAGAACATGTTTATTATTAATAGCCTACTTGGTTCAAAAATAGATTTTAATAACATACTAAACAATACTAATTAGTTTCTCAAAAATAAAATGTCTTTTTTTTTACGATAATACAAAGCATGAATGTGTCTATGACTACAAAACCTATATAAATATATAGATGCTCCTGATATAAACATGCTCACAAATGTTTTTTCTTTTTTTTGGTTGTTTGTATTTTATTGAATCAGACACCTGCACCACAGATGATGAATCCTGCTGACTTTCAGTCTCTTCCAACTGTTTTCCTCTGAGAGCGCTGCATGCACCAACATCAGAAGTTCAACAGTTTCTTCTTGAATCCATGGAAAGTAGCAGAAACACTTAAATAACGAGTCAAAGTCTGTTCACATCTCTGTGGTTAGATCAGTGTGCACAATAATGTGTCTTTTGACCTTCATTATGTATGTTTTGATTATACTGTGTTGTAAATAAAATACAAATAATTTTAAAAACCCATTTTTACCTGCCTCAGTCACAGTCACACTGATGGGCCATTAGCAGCTTTAGGGGAGAGCCCTTTGTCTCTCAGGTGAAAATCACTTAATATTCAAGGACATTACCACTCCCTCGCATATTGGCTTTCAATCACAAAACATGTCTTTAAAAATTTAAATCAATGTATTGTTTTCAGTGAGCAAATAAACAAGATGATTTTCACATAATTTTGAAGCAAAAATTCTAGTGTAGATGACCACTAGCAGTGTTTTATTATGATTATTCTGTTTTTATACTTTTATTTCATGTGACTTTTATTTTGACATCATGCTATCTGCAGGGGGGACTAATTTCTCCTCGCTCACGCTCGTTCAATAAAACACAAGAGGTCACGTTACAAGACGATGCATGTTTAGAGTCAGAGATTGGAAAATATTACCGTAACCTTCAACTAAAGTGTTCTTTGAAGTGTTATACTACTCTGTGCTTGATTTGTTTGGCAGTAATAATTTGAGAATAATTTATGAAGTTGCTAGCTAGCTCTCCAACGTCCAAGTTAAGTTAATGGCGGCAGCCTTCCCTGGATCACCACTTTCTAGCACCCTTTGATATGCGGAGCGAGGTATGTGGTTCATTGTAATGTACTATTTCACATTAATTCATTTCATACGTTCATGTAAATGGTAATGAAATTCATTTCATGATGGCTGTTGCCTGCTATGCTGTTATCAATGTGATGCTAGCTTGCTAAAGTGCATTTGTCAAAGGATTATTTTGTATCTGGCTAAATTTGCCTTTGTTATTTTCCTTTAAGTTTTCACGGTGTTGATGCTATGCACACTCGTCTGAATTAAAGTACACCCGTATGGAAACACTCCCAAGCCTGTTTATTCCAAGTTGAAGGGCTGCTATATCTAGGCTACAAGATTCGGTTCTCAAAAGTCTTGTAAACAATTGTTCTGTATGTGTTTTATGGTCTTATTTCAGTGACTTCAAAATTTTAGTTTTTCACTAACCACGCATAAACGTTGTTTTCTCAAAAACACAATCATGTACATAAATGATGCTAACATATTATTGTAGCCCAGTTTGCGCTGTTTACAGTGTTATTAGACTTTAGCCATTTATATTTTTATAAGGAACTGAAAAAAGCACAAATGTCAGGGCATGTCGAAAGTTCTCCAGGCCCCCAAAACATTAGTGGTGGAAATTTTGATTCTTTCCAGAGACTCGTTCATTTTTCGTTCGTTCACCAAAATGATTCGTTCAGATTCGTTCACTAATTTGTTCAGTGACCATTTTTCCATATTACACAAATACGTCAGCATGTGCGGCAAAATGTGTTGTTCAACTAACGTATTTACTTGTTACAAAATAAAAACCGATTTGGCTTCATTAAAAAGTGTGCCCTTCTCATTAAATGAATAAAATAAGTCTAAATAAGTGATCAAAGTCATTACTCTTTTTATCTTTTAAATTACACTCTTTTCGGATGACCAATGCACAAGTGTTTTTTTATTTGTTTGCATACTAGGCTAGTTAACATTTAATTGTTTAGGCAGAGATTTACACGTTCAAATCTGAGATTATGTTAAACGAGGAGTTATTCTGTATGTAAAATATGAATATAAACAAGCTTGCACAGTACGGATACCTGTGCTTGAGGTATCCCCTCAACCCCCCCCACGGCTCCCCACACCCCCAGGACCAGCCACCTACTTACAAACTGTGACCAGCACCTCTCACTTGTGCAGCATTGGACTGATCACTACCTCATCCAGCATTGACTGCAAACTACCTCCTCGGATAGTCTCATAAAAAGACTGTTCTCCTGTCAACTTAACAGACTGACAAGCTCTTTTTGCACTACACACATATCTGCACAGTGTTTGTTTTATTTAACTGGTTTGCACTATCTATTCTGCCATGTCACTTTATCTACCTTTTTTATTTTTCTACAATGTCCTCAGACTGACAAGCTCTTTTTGCACTATACATATATCTGCACAGTTTTGGTTTATTTAACTGGTTTGCACTCCATCTATTCTACCATGTGCCTTATGTCACTTTATCTATCTTTTCTTTATTTTTATTTCTCTACAATGTTCTCAGATTGATAAGCTCTTTTTGCACTACAAATATATCTGCACAGTTTTGTTTTTATTTAACTGGTTTGCACTATCTGCCATGCGCCTTATGCCACTTTATCCATTTCTTTATTTTATTTTTATTTTTTTATTTTTCATTTTTTTTTCTACAAATGTCCTTACTTGTATAGCTATAGAGTTGTATGTACATATGTTTAAACTGTATTATCTGTATTTGAACGTGTTTAATGTTAACTGTTTACACCAAGGGTCTGAGGGTAACGCAATTTCAATTCTCTGTATGTATGTGCTGTACATGTGGAAGAATTGACAATAAAGCAGACTTGACTGACTTGACTTTGCATCCGCTTTCTGCTGATTGATGAACTAGATTGACAGAATGGCCGACCTACCCGTTCAACGAACTGGGTATAGCTACCAGTTCGTTCAATTCGTTCACGAACGGGAGATCTCTCTCTCGTTCAGACTCAAAACAGAGCCATCTCGGTCAATGATGCTATTATATTCGTTCGTTCGATCCGAGATGTATGTATGTAACAGTTCATTTGACTCTTTCAAACTCAAAGCAACTCAATGAAGGGCGTATTCGTTCACTAGATTCAACAAATCACATGCTCCGTCCTCGTATCATACTCGAAGGCTATTGGCTCGAGGTTTAGTCATTCTTTGACAGATGAAACGGTCCAGAGCTACGCATGCGCGCAATAGCGGCGCGCTGCGGTGGAGGGAGGAATTTCAGTGAACGAGAAATATGAGTCAATGGATTACGTGAACGAGAATGATTCGTTCACCTAAAAGATTCGTTCAAAAAGAACGATTCGTTCACGAACGTAACATCACTACAAAACATGTGATTCATGTGATTTGAAAGTCTTCAAATTTAAAAAACGTCCCAACATTTCCGGAATTCGGGTTGCAAAAACACTTTTGTATAAAGTGAATTTGGGTATCACAACATGATATGACAAACAGATTAATATAATTTTTTTCACTGTGCTATAGATAAAACTGTTCAAATGAAAAAAAAGTGCTCATAATAACAGAAAAGGGATCTCTGGAATTAGATAATTGAGCTCAGCAAGTTATAGTCAATGGATATGAATTATTTATACAAGATTTTGTGTGCCTTAAACAGATTTGACTACACATTTCAAATTACTATTCAGAAAAGCTGTATTTTTTTAAATAATTAAATTTATTTCTTGCACAAACACACACAGTGCCTATATTATTTTGCATACTGACATATTACAGTATTGGATATGATACTTAATGATATTTAACTGTACTTTAGTCAAATCTGAAATATTTGACAAGCCATTCAGCCACAGAAAATGAATTGTAATTTGTTGTATATTTGTGTGTTTGTGTACCTGGAACTGCACAGTCTCCTGCATTGCTCCTAGATGAACAGGGATGTGAGGAGCATTAGACACCAAACCTCCATCAGGACCAAACACAGCACAGGAGAAATCCAGTCGTTCCTTTATATTTGTGGAGATGGAGGTTCTCTGCAGCACACGACCCATTTGTTCTGTGTTTGAGGAACCACAAAGCTTCTTTAGATACTTGAGAAGCAAAATGAACTAAGAAGTTTTGTTTTCTGTAAAACTAATCAAAATGAATTGTGTTCATGATTAAGACAAAAACAAATATCTGCCAATATTTGTTCAATTTTTCAAGATTTAATTTTACATAAAGACAAAATACTGAGGAAGATGCTTCATTTTTGCAATGCATGCAACTTAATGAAATTATGAATTTAAGATTTTCTGCTCGTGTTTGACATCTTTTAAGGCCTTAATTTGTGGAAGGGCGAATTAAGACTTTTTAGGACATTTTAAAGTGCCACAGAAACGTACTAGGTTACGTATGTAACCCAGGTTCCCTGAAGGGAACGAGAGTTGCGTCCGAAACACTCTGGGGAACGCCTTCAGCGTGACCACGCTCTGAATATTACCTGCAATCAGTCAAAAATAGACGGGCGAGGCGTCACGGGCGGGGTGACGTCACGACCAGGAAGTATATAAGCACATGCGGCGGAGCCAGCGTCAGCTTCAAGTCATGAAGCAAGCACTGGCAGGGATGCCGGAAGTGTGGCTACGAGACGCAGCTCTCGTTCCCTTCAGGGAACCTGGGTTACATACGTAACCTAGTACGTTCCCTTCCAGGAACTTAGAGCTGCATCCGAAACACTCTGGGGAACGATATACCAACGCTGCCACACTGACAAGTCCCTGCCTGATGTCAGGACGAAAGGACAGAAGAGCCTGGAGTGGCTCAAATGTCGAGGTCATAGAACCTAACAAATGTCAGGGGCGTGGACCACCCAGCAGCGTTGCAGATGTCCTGCAGGGAGACACCTGCCAAGAAGGCCTTGGAGGCCGCCACACCTCGTGTTGAGTGCGCTCTGACTCCCAACGGTGGGGGACGTTCAGAGGCCTCATACGCCAGATTAATGGCATCCACTATCCACCTACTAAGAGTGGGCTTCGAAGCAGGAAGCCCCCTCTTAGGCGGACCAAAGTACACGAGCAATTGGTCCGACTTCCTCCACAGGGCAGCTCTGTGAATGTACGCGCCCAGTGCTCGCACTGGGCACATACAGTTGTGCCTTTCCTGGTCTGGCTCCCCGAAGGGAGGAGGACAGAAGGCCTGGAGTACGACCGGCTGTGGTACGACTGTTGGAACCTTCGGTACGTACCCCGCACGGGGGTAGAGAAAGACTTTCGCCGAACCGGGCGCAAAGTCAATACACGAAGGGGCCGCCGACAGGGCCTGAAGGTCACCCACCCTCCTCAGAGAAGTGATGGCCAACAAGAAAACAGTCTTAATGGTGAGGAGTCTGTCCGAGATCTCCTCAATAGGCTCAAATGGTGCCACGCACAGAGCCTCCAGTACCACAGGTCCCACAAAGGTCTCAGCCTCAGTGCACCGCGGAGGAAACGTGTAACTAGGGGGTGTCTACCCACTGTCTGACACAACGGCGTGACACTTTGACAGTGTGGAACGGATTTCCGCTCAGGGAAACCGCCTTGGTCTTGAGCCACCACTGTAGGGGCCCTCATGTGCAGCAGGCCGAATGGAATCACGTTGGACGCAGCCGCCATGAGCCCGAGCAGCCTCTGAAACTGCTTGACAGTGAATGGCTGGCCTTCTCGTACTCTCTTGACTGCCGTGAGTATCGACTCGATCCGAGCAGGGGATAACTGCGCCTGCATCGTGGTCGAATCCCACACCACGCCTAGATAAGTGGTTCTCTGAGCTGGAGAAAGCACACTTTTCCTGGCGTTTAGTCATAACCCCAAGTCTTTCATGTGGGCGAGAACGACATCTCGATGCCGAACCGCCAACCGCTCTGATTGAGTGAGGATCAACCAATCGTCGATATAATTGAGTATGCGGATGCCCTGCAGTCGCAACGGGACCAGAGCTGCATCCACACACTTGGTGAAAGTGCGGGGTGAGAGTGCTAGGCCGAAGGGAAGAACCCGATACTGGTACGCTTTGCCCCCGAAAGCGAACCTCAGGAACTCCCTGTGAGAGGGAAGGATGGAAACATGGAAATAGGCATCTTTGAGGTCTAACGACCTGCCTGACAGTGAGCATTTTGAACTTCAGCTTTCTGGCTGAGCGGTTCAACAAACGCAAGTCCAGTATGGGCCTCAGCCCCCCATCCTTCTTTGGAACAATGAAGTACCGGCCGTAGAAGCCGGTGTGAACCTCGTGAGGATGAACCAACTCGATGGCTTCCTTCCTCAGCAAAGTATCGACTTCCTGTTCCAAAACCAGAGCCTGCTCGGGGCGGACTGCAGTCACAACAACCCCGTTGAACGGCGGAGGTGGCCCATCAAACTGGATGCAATAGCCATTCTCTACCGTGCGCAGGACCCAAAGAGACACATTCGGCAGTCGCTTCCAGGCTGCCAAATGATCTACTAAAGGGAATCAGTCTCTCGAGACTGACCTCTGGTGTCAGAGAAGCGGCCAGACCGCTGCCTCGATGCGGCACACCGAAAGGAGATGCGCGATCTGGCGGCTGAGGCGAGTGCCTCAGGCCCGCTGTAATCACAGGCGGAGAAACCTGAGGACGATACTCGCTGGGACCCGCTGCGCCCTGGAACAACGGCAGGGTTGGTAGACAGGTCCCCGGAGGGCACCGAGGGGAGACGGTCACCGAGTACCGCGGTGTAAGCCGCTCCACCCCAGTAGGGGTCGCCCTCCGTAGTCCTGGGGCTTGCCCATCAGGACTTCTTTCTCAAGGACCTCTTGGCCGACAAGACAGCGCTCAGATCTGCCTTCGGCCGCGAGGTCCCCGGTGCAGAGCGCCGTCGGTCTCGGCTCCGCCGCGGGGGAGCACAAGAGGTGACGCTCTGCTTCTGCGCTGCCCTGTGTGAGGAGCTGGTATGCGGAGGAGGCTGCTCCCGCCCAGCAGCCTTCCGAGTTAGAGAGCGACGGGGGAGGAACCGCTGGAACGCCTCTGTTTGTTTGCAAGCCTCCTGAAACCTGTCGACGACAGAGCTCACTGCGTCGCCGAACAGGCCAGAAGGCTGAAGTGAGGCGTCCAGAAGGAAGACCCTGTCCTTCTCTTTAATATCGGACAGGATCAGCCATAAATGCCTCTCCGTTGCCACCATAGCTGCCATGGAGCGGCCGATGGCACGGGCCGACTCCTTGGTGGCACGGAGGGCAAGATCAGCGGTCCTCCTGAGCTCGGAGATATCGTCAGCTCTGATATCCCCGCCCTCATCTAACTCTCTCAGCAGTTCGGCCTGGTACGCCTGCAACACTGCCATAGTGTGCAGACACGCACCGGCCTGACCTGCTGCCGCATACCCCCTGCCCACTAAGGAAGATGTGGTGGGCAGAGGCTTAGTGGGCAGAGTAGGAGCCTTCAGAGACGATGCCGTGGAAGGAGACAGATAGCTCGCGAGCGTCTGCTCGATCTGGGGCATCGCCTTGTACCCGCGCGCACCCAATTCCCGCACATTACCGTAGTAATCAGATGCGGGAACGAATGGTCGGGACGAATATGGTTTAACCCACGATCTCGACACCTCGGTGTGGAGATCGGGGAAAAACGGAAGGCTCCTGCGTAGAGGTGGCGGCCGCGAGCGTAGAAAACGTTCATCTAAGAGACTAAAATGCGGCGCTGATGTTTGCTCGGGGGGCCAACTGATGTCGAGTTTGGCCACAGCCCGAGTAACCACCTCTAGCAACTCCTCATACTGGGGCGAGAGAGGCTGCGAACCCTCGTCAACGCTCGTCACGTCAACCTCCTCAGAGGAAGAGAGACGAAGCGTTGAGTCCTCATCTCGGGGGGGGGGAAGGAACCGCTTCCCCGAGAGACGGGACACCAGATCTGGCGGATACGGGAGGAGATAGGGACATGCCCGTCTCACTCTCGCCAGCCAGATCAGCCTGCGAGCCCCACGAGTGCAGCCGCCGCTCTGCCTCGGCAAAAGCGGGACCAGCACCGTGTGGGGTGTTCACAAAGGCTCCCTCCTCAAAGAGAGCCCTCCGGGTGAGGAGTGTGTGTAGCGAGAGCCGCACACAGTGCGGGCAATCGGCTCCCTTGAGAGCTGACACCGCATGCTCCGCACCCAAGCAGACCACGCACAGATTGTGTGTGTCCCCACTCGTGATGTAGCGAGGGCAGGGACTAACACACAACCTGTAACGCGATCTGGGATCGCCCAACGTCTTGGCCTTGGATTTAGGCATCTTTTGAGACAGATAACACTAAATAAGACTCACAAGAAACAAAACGTACTGACAACATACAGAGCGCTTGCTGAATGACAGAAAGCTTATATAGAAAGTGCTTATATACTTCCTGGTCGTGATGTCACCCTGCCCGTGACGCCTCGCCCGTCTATTTTTGACTGATTGCAGGTAATATTCAGAGCGTGGTCACACTGAAGGCGTTCCCCAGAGTGTTTCGGACGCAGCTCGAAGTTCCTGGAAGGGAACCCTGATTAGCCATTCCACACAATCATTATTCAGTCAATCATTTTTTTTTTCCTGTCCCATCAGACCTGCAATGCTCATGAAGCGATGGGAGAAGATAGACAACTGGATGGCGTTGAGTTCAGTTCCTAACACACACTGCGTTCCCGTGCTGACATCAATACACACGTCACCATCCTCTGTCAGATGAGCCACACACGCCGGCTCCACGAGAATTGTGCTGACAAACACCACAAAAGACGACATATTAATTAAAAAATTAAAAATCATAATATCAAAATTATCATATGATGAGAACAGAAACTATGAGAACATTTCTAAACCATTTATATCCGCCATCAATTGGAAAATCCTAGAATGAAATTTGAAGATCTTTTCACTCTTGAAGAAGGCCAAAAACTAGCATAACAATTATTAACAAAGAAGGTGAAAAATACAGTTCTGTGCAAAAGTCTTTGGCACATTAGTTTATTTACCAAAATAACATTGTTTTAAGACTGTTATTGTCACATATTCCCCATTCTGTTTTGTTTTCATTTATATTGAAGTGTTGGTCTTTCATTTCCTTCTTTAGTTTTGTAGTTACAGTAGGTTATAGTTTCTTTATTGATTAGTTCCTTCAATGTCTCCAGTTTGTACTGAACTCTGCAGGATGGTAGATCTCCAGGATTGGGAACCCCTGTGTTAAACTATTTTTTTCCTGGTTTTTAGCTGACTAAATCCATAAGAACTGTGACAACATCTCCAAGATGCCTGGAGAAAATCACCAGCAAAGTACATTAAATACTGTGCACAAATGTACCAAGGACATAATATGAATTGTGTCATAATTCAGTTACAACAATTGATGTTGATGTGTGCAACAGTTTTGTAAAAATGGAGAGATCTACAAGTGCGGTTTAGATTGTTGTTTTTATTTTACACTGGTCAGGTTTGTAAAGAAATGCATCAGCGCTGCTGTCCTAAAAATGAGTGGCACGCACCACTAATGGCTATGTATAATGTAGTATTTAGAAACTTTCAGGAAATCACTCACCTGTTCTTATCAATAATGATGGCAGGTCCCTGGATACTGTGATCAGAGGAAAGATCCTCCCACAGATACACGCTGGTGTCCAGATAGCGGTCCTCAAAGTAACACTGGGTCATCTGAGTCCAAAAAAAAAAAATCAATAACATTCCTGCATATTTCTTTGGTTTAATTTTAGTTTATTTAACAAATCAAACATATGTAAAGCGACTGTTAAGGTGACATGAGGTGTCACCTTAACAGTGTCCCCCAACTCATACTCGCATAGTTTTCCTTTAAATTAAAATATATTTGTCCTAAATCATTGTTAATGTGCATAATGACAGGCTGAAAGAATGTGCATTTTTCAGTAAAATGTTTATCTTTCTGTGGCTTGAATAAAGTCTATATGCTTCACATTGAGAGCTATAATAATAATAATAATATACATCTGAGTTTTTGCGTAGTTTTTTCAATTAATTAACGCAACTTTTGCTCATTCTTGAAGTGAATTTTTGCCTGTTTAATGATTAGATTCACTATTTTGGACTGCCACCTTGAATTAGAGGTTTCCAAATAATTTAATCGGTCTGTAACTCTGGTGTAATTTGAATGGGAGCAGGCGATCTAACAATATCCCGTTCCCGATGTCCTTTCAGAAAAGTATATCTAAGCTTTACTCTTTCTTATCGAGACGTTAAACCGACGTCAGGACTTCTGCTCAGGGATGTTAAATTGTTTGGTTAAAAAGTGATTTAATTTCGCAATGGCTACTAGCCAACGGTGTTGTGCATATTTTGCTTATAATTTTAAATGACAGATGTCTTATTTATTTTTTCTCTGTGACACTTTTTCCACTGTGTTGACAAAAAATGTTAAACAAATTTTGTAGGCTATTTTGACAAGATGGATAAAAAAATAACAAATAGGCTACAATTTTTGTACAACCTAGCGGGAGTGGGACTAAAAAACAGTCCCGTGCAGACCTCCACCTTGAACTGAACATGACACATCTGATGTGTCATACCTTTTAGCATGTCCTAGCCGTGACATGTCATGGCACTTCTCCTCCGTAGTGTGACCGGTTATAGTGTACCCCTACTCACCATCACTAACTGTGCTTTAAAGAGCTCCACAGGTCAAACTCCATCATAGCCACTAACAGTAAAGTCAAGGTATTGTGTCTTTGAGTAATGCTTTGACTTCCCAACATCTGCAAGTACCGTATATGGTTAGGTTTGCGTTAGTTTAAATACCTTAATAGGTCTTGGAGATTTCTGCCCTGCTTTGGGCTGCACTTTTGACCTAATTCCAGACTTTCCAGAACCACGTACACGGATATCATCTACCACGATAGGCCGATCAGAGATGGTGAAGCCAAACTCTTTCAGATATCTAATGTAGAAAGAGAAAGACTGAGAGACAGAAGAGGAAATAACCCATTTTGACCATTCACAGTGGAAATAGCAGTACCGTTTAGTGAAGGCTGTTCTGAAGTCTCCAGACATGCAGGAGTGGGCATTACTGGGGTGACCTGCGGCTGTGATCATGAGTGCGCAATCTGTGCCCTCATACCGCAGATGCAGGAAAACTTCTATACTGATCTGAGAACTGTACAGACACAATCATGTGTTATTATCACAGTCTTAAGTTACTGCATTTATAATAATTTGTTTTTGTTCAAAGGTAATGACACAATAGATAAGCAAAAAGAGATGCTTTGAAATGTGGCTGCATGTTTGAGGGTGACCTGCTAAAGCCTCGTTTGAGCAGTATTTGATCACAACGTTCAGACAGTTGCTCTATCCTGCGGTCCAGCTCAGAGTACGAGCCCGCCTCATACTTTAGAGAACACGGTTCCTGAACCTCCTCCACCACATCAGCCAGAGCTAAACCATATGCTGACAGCACTCCACTGTATCTGACAAGTAAAAAAACAAAAAAGAGTTTTGCATTATAGTGTCACCAAATCAGTTCAGAAACATAAACACTTCATTACAATGTTCTTATTCTAAACAGCTCATAAACACTTCCCAATGCCTATTATAAGGCATTTCGGTTTTAAATGCATTATGAATATAAATAATGAAATACAGTTAAAAGCAGCAGTCACTGGGGTCCAAGTACATGTGAGGAGAACATGCTGTGAATACAGTTTTTCAGTGTCAGATTAAAACATCTCTGATCAGTTGCACAGTAACTGTCTTAAGTTATAGCGCCGCATCTTGAAAAACTGATATTTTCCGTGTGCCACAAGATATATGGCATGTAAAGACAGATAGATCTGCCTACATCTGAAAAACATCTAAATGATTTGACACATTAAAAACCTTTTGAAAACTTTTTGTTGTGAGAGACAGTAGATGCGAGTCAAGACAGATGACATAGGATGGGATTTTATATTATAGGTAATAAAATGTATTCTTCAAACTTGTACGTGCCAATTTTCACAAAATTTGATAGACAGCATCATACAGACACCCTGCATGCATATGCCAACTTTGATGACCAGCCATTCACAAATCAATTTATTGGCTACTGATTTTTGTTGTTGTTGTTGATCTGTTCGACTGCCAATATTAGTATATGTAAAACCTTCCTCCACTGACTATATATATATGAAATTTCAACTTTCCAAATCAAATGTTGCCAAGATATGATGGGTTTTCAATTGTATTTACAAAATTTTTCTTCAATCCTCAGGATGTCCTGTTGCTTGTGTGCATCAAGTTTTATTACTTTTGGACACTATGTCTGAAAAATTCAGATCAATTTATTATTGTTCGCCTCACCTAAAAAGTGTAATTAGAATGATTAATTCCTGTATTTGCTTCACTGAGTCTGTGTTTATCTCCCATCACAAATGAGAATGTAAAGTCTATTTTGGGTTTTGTTTTCATGTTCTTTTGTTTCATGTTCTTTCAAGTCATCTTCACAAAATTATAATAAACAATTAATGTGTTTTTATTGTTCTGCTCTTGTAAAGTGTTGAAACATCGGTCTGACATCTGAATTAACTCTTTGTGAATAAATAAGTGTTATTTTGGTAATGAAAAATAGACAATAATATACATCACTTTTTTTTTTTTTTTTTTTACATATAAAGATTTTTTTTGTAAAAATATTAATTGTTCTGCTGTTGATGGACTTAGCCTACTTCTTTTGTTTTTTTTTACATAGAATTTCTCCAGCCTTTGAAAAAATCCTCTCCCAAAAACCCAAGAAGTGAAGATGCGTTAACTCCACTTTTATACTTCGTGGGAATTAGGTTGTGAGAGATTGTGTGCAATTATGTGATTTGTTCCCGACCCTGTCAATCAAACACAGAATCGGCAGGTTTGCCACGTCTCGAAACACTTTGTTAATTCTCGAAACTCATGTTAATTCTTACTCTGTAACTAAAAGTAATATCAGACTGACAATCATATTGTTGTACTGAATATCAGAATGGATGTAAAATGTTTCTAATTCTAAATGTTCACCAGCTTTAGCAGACACATTTCTTCTAAATGACTTACAAAGAACAAAAACACAAACATCATACAGGAGCCAAAAATATCCGAAATGATGAAACGCCAGATCTAAATAGCAAGTCAATGAATAATCAAGATCAGAAGTGACACGATCTTCTCACTGAATACGTCCTGTCAGGTACAGATTTGAACAAGGTGGTGTAGTCACCTGACTTTATCAGCAGTGATGTGCTGTCCAACCAGTACAATATTTTCCACTGCCTCATCCATTTCTCAAGTCACTTTCATGACTGATTTGATAAAAGGAAACAAAATGTTGTCTGTGCCTCATCCTTTGCCACAGCAATTTTATTTGCATATTATCTTTATTGCTTTGTAATGTTGTGAACTCATTAAGCACAGCAGAAAAAAGTCTGGAAAAAGCATTTTGTTGCCATCCTGTTCAAGCATGACTAAAACACACAGATAATGCACATGCATAAACATACTTGTGTATGAAGACAGTCTTCATGCCTAAGGCTCTTGCAATGGCACAAGCATGCTGACCACCAGCTCCTCCAAAACATGCCAGCACATGCTTAGATGTATCATGGCCTTTAGCCTGTTAAGAAAGAGACAATATTCAACATGTCAAATCTGATTCGATGTTGACGCAAACATACTTCACAGAGGTATAGTGCATTCAGAAAATATTCAGACACCCTTCACTTTTTTCAATTTTATATTGCAGCCTGATACTACAATGGTTTAAATTATTTTTCTCTCATTAATCTACACTCCGTATCTCCTAATGACAAAGTGAAAACAGAATTTTAGAAATGTCTGTAAATGTATTAAAAAGTAAAAACTGAAATATCACATTTAGAAATATCACATATCACACTTTCTCCCTCACTTGGAGGGTTGTTCTTATCCTGCACACTAATTTTTAGGTATAAAACATGGAATTTCTTTCAGTTTCATTGGAAGCTCAGCCGTGGGTAAAGTGCACGTTGCCCGGCATTCTCGGACAGATGTTGGTCTTCCACTGATGACTGAAACGAGCTCCCCAGTCCACCGAAGAGTGAAGATTTCAGCACAGTTCTGAGGTTGTATATTGGTCATAATATTTTTGCTTGGGTTAGTGTATTATTCATTCACGCAATATTATCTTTTATCATTTATTCATGATCATTCATATATTATGCACTGGTTTTATGATTATCTTTCTTGAATGAGTTTATGGTTTGATTATCATCATTTTATGCATTTACTTATAATCAGTATTATTGATATCAGCTGTGTGTACCAACAATAAACAGTTGTAATTGCTTGATTAGTATGGTGTACAGACCTTTTTATTGACATCTCTCGCTGAATTAGCACCTCACTGGTCTCGCATTAGTTTTGAAAACCAAAACAGAAACCATACTAAAACAAAGCCTCATACTGTATCACTACGTACAATGCCAAGCATCAAATAGAGTGGTGTAAAGGAGCGGAGGAAAAGAGTTCTGAGGAGTGATGAATTATGCTTCTCTGTTTAACAGTCTAATGGGCAAGTCAGTTTTTGGCAAATACCAGGAGAACGTTTCCTGTCTGCCTGAATTGTGCCAACTGTAAAGTTGGGTGAAGGAGAGATAATGGTATAGAGCGGTTTCTCAGGGGTTTGGATAGGCCCCTTACTTTCAGTGAATGGAAAATCTAATGCTTCAGCGTACCAAGACATATTGGACAATGTCATGCTTCCAACTTTGTGGGAACAGTTTGGGGAAAGCCATTTTCTATTCCAGCATGACTGTGCCCCAGTGTGCAAAGCAATGTACATAAAGACACAGTTGGATGAGTTTGGTGTGGATCAGAGCCGATCCTCCCTATACGAAGAATTTGCAAGCTATGTAAGGCCCCGAAACACCAGGGGGCGCCCTTGCTCTCAAAGATGTTTTAATTTTAGTTTCGTTTTTGAGTTTGGCCAGCGATTATTGAAAACATGAATGATCATTTCTTTTAATGCGGTGCGCTGTCACCCTCTCTATGTAAAAAATCATGTAACGTGAATGTCGTACAGCAGGGATGGGCAACTTCGGTCCTGGAGGGCCTGTGTCCTGCAGCGTTTACCTCCAACCCTAATCAAACACACCTGAAGAAGTCAATGTCTTCAAGATCACTAGAAAGCTACAGGCAGGTGTGTTTGATTACGGTTGGAGCTAAACTCTGCAGGACACCGGCCCTCTAGAACCGAAGTTGCCCATCCCTGTTGTACAGGCTCTTGCTCGAGACTAAAAAAAACAAGTTCAAAGCGCACTGAGCCGCGGAAGAGATACTGTTACTTGAGCGCTTTCCGAGAGTGCGATTCAAGTCGGAGTGAAACACGGACAAATGCGTTTCATCCATTCTTTCATCCCAAACAACCAACCCCCCCTCCACCGACAAAGTTTTGCGTTAGGGTCCCCAGAAGTCTAGGATCGGCACTGGTGTTGATGAACTTGACTGGCCCACACAGAGCCCTATATTTAGAATAGGACATTTATATTTAGCACACAATGAAGGTGCACAGCAAAGGCATTCTTTAATCTGTTGAATGAATCTCAATTCTGGAAAGAATTTAAGGAAGCTTTGTAAGACATTATTTCATGATTGGAAATAAAAGCATAAAAACAATTGTGTCAGTTAAATATCTTAAGTTCAGTGTTTTCTTTTTCCCAATAGAATATACTACTCATATTTCGATGGTTCAGCTGAAATGCATGAAACTCTAGATGGTGCAGTCCGATAGGTCTAAATCAATCTGACACTTGCTAGTGCTTGCTGTAGCAGTTGCAGCACGCTTCAGAAATCCTCCACCTTCCCCAGCTCCACCGGTATAGATCTGTTATGGTGTAATTCATGTATGCTATGAGGGTTCTTTCATATACATTATATATGCGGCAACAATATTTTTTACATGCTCACAGCAGCATGTTGTGGATGTATTGGCAGTAGCACGTCTCGGTACTTGCTCTGCCGCAGCAGCAGCGTAGCAGATAACACATTAACACTGTCATGTACATTAACATGCCAATTCCTCTGAGAGTTGTCATGACAGAACTTTATCTGAAAAACAAATACTGTGCAAATATCCCATCCAGACATCACTTTAGAAAATTGGCTAGATAAGTAGATGAGTTCAGTGACCTAGATAATTTTGAGTTTATTTTGTGCAAACTCTAGATTTTTTGGTAATTTGCACTACATGTAAAAAATTTTATAACATATTTCTCTCACAATTACCTGGGGTGTGTTTCCAAAAAGCAACTACGGTTGCAAGTTCCGCCGTAACCAATGGAGTTCAATGGAATCAATGAACATACTTGTTAGTTAATGTTTTTGGGAAACACAGCCCAGGTTGGAAAATCCTGCTGAAAGATTGAAAGACTATACCTGTTCTCTTATGTAAGCTATACAAACTGAAAATGACTGAATAGGGTGCTGTACCTGTGTAAGCGCTCTGATTGGCCGGCACATGGCCTCATTAGCCACATTGATGAAGCCCATGGCGACAGCTTCTACAGTCATTTCTGAATGGTGCCCTCCTGCAGCACTGCTCGATGACTGGTGAGTTGAGAGGTACTGATTTATTTCTTTTGTGAGAGTGCGAAAATGCTTCATGGTTTCCTCGGTTGAAAGAGGTTCATTTTCTCCAGGGCCAAAGATTTTTGGGAAGAAAGAAGGCAGCAGGCGGCCGAGGGCTAGATTAGCATCAGTGACAGTCAGAGGACCATCTGAACCATGAGAGAAGAGAGAGACACACAATAAACGTGCTATAGCGTTAATGCAGCTTTCAGTTCAGTCTTTATGACATGATAACCTCAAGACTCTTTCATTTAGAGAAACATGGCAGAGGTATCACCTGCATTTAGTGCCATTTAGCTTGTGTATTTCTGTCAGCAGGTGGGGTTTCACATGTGACATAGCTATACTGGCAGAGAACATCAGTCGGAGACATTACAGAGGAGATTAATGAGATTCATAACTTTCTATTAATTAGATGTGTTGGATGCAGGTAGAATTCCTGTTTTTACAGTACATATTGGTTTTAAACCGTTATGCAGTTGTCGTACAAACACGCCAAGAAATAAGTCAACAAGATGAGACTTAGATATTGTACCCTTTTTCAGTTATGGACAATTTTGTGCTAAATCATATTTATATTGTTATTTTGGGAGTATAATTACAGAAATTTGTCATGAATTTCTCACAAGCCTACTTGCTCAATACGCTCAGCTCCGCTCGCTCAACCCAAAATGCCCTTTGGTAATTTGCTAGTTCGAGAATCTGTGGAATAGCTAAGCAAACCTTTGTCTAATCTAATGTTTCTAAAAGTAAATTCTAAAATCCTGTAAAGATTGACAGATGTTTTATTAGAATGCATTTCCCTGCAGTTTTGGTCTATTTTAATTTTAGAAAGTGTGTTTCTTTATTAATGCCAATAAATAATTATTTGTTAAGTGTATTTCATCTTGTGGCTGCTTTTCATGGGCCTGATAAATTCTATGTGCATTTCATCATGTGTGCGTGTTTTAAATGTTCTGTTGCACAATAACTGAAGCTGTGTTTTCAAGGAAATAAAGTAGGCCTAATAAAAAACTCAAATATACTTTTTCAGTTATTGAATTTTTTAGGAAGGTTTGCCAAGAGGCTTCAAAAACAAGACACGTTTTTAAATTAATGATTTTAATTTAATACATTTAAATTAATAAAATTAATTTTTAAAAGTACAAGGTGAACATCACCCTGAAACATAACCGTTACTTATCGGACTACTGTTTCAACTGAGACATTTATTCAAGAATTTCATTATAAACAGAAAAATAAAACTTTGGCCAACTGGAGAAATTTTATATCAGAGCAGAACGTTTTGCTTTGGCCGTGAGCGACTGAGCGGAGCGCACACCCACAAAGCAGAATATTGAGCTGAGCGTCACAGCTTTTGTAAGCATACTAGTCAATGCTCAACATAGCTGCATAAAAATAGTTTTATAGTCTTTCATAGTAAAAAAAAAAGCAGTGAAAATGGCAACAGGTCCTGATGGAGAGGACCTTATGTCTAAAACAGTTCTGATGTATATTATAGATAAATAAAAGAATATCATATTATGTATAGACGTAACATAAATCAGTGTGAGACTGACAAGTGTTCTGACATTTCTAAGTGTTTCTATGGTCTTTTACTCTAGAAAGTCCTGACATCTTATTTGAATCCTTTGGAGCAAGTATTAAACAATGTAGAAGGGCTAAATGTACAAGCAAGAAGAAGAAGATGGAAAGATGGTAAGTCTGATAACTTAACAGCTGCTCTTACCCTTCCTATAGCAGGTAGGTCCAGGATGAGCTCCAGCTGACTCTGGCCCCACAACAAACATCCCTGACCTGAAATAAAGACAAACAATAGAAAAAATATCCACCTTTCCTACTTAGACATCGTTAATATAGTTTCACAGTTGTACAAGTACATCTTAATAAATTAGAATGTCGTGGAAAAGTTCATTTATTTCAGTAATTCAACTCAAATTGTGAAGCTCGTGTATTAAATAAATTCAATGCACACAGACTGAAGTAGTTTAAGTCTTTGGTTCTTTTAATTGTGATGATTTAGGCTCACATTTAACAAAAACCACCAATTCACTATTTCAACAAATTATAATACTTCATAAGACCAATAAAAAAAAAAAACATTTTTAGTGAATTGTTGGCCTTCTGGAAAGTATGTTCAATATACTGTATATGTACTCAATACTTGGTAGGGGCTCCTTTTGCTTTAATTACTGCCTCAATTCGGCGTGGCATGGAGGTGATTAGTTGGTGGCACTGCTGAGGTGGTATGGAAGCCCAGGTTGCTTTGATAGCGGCCTTCAGGTCATCTGCATTGTTGGGTCTGGTGTCTCTCATCTTCCTCTTGACAATACCCCATATATTCTCTATGGGGTTCAGGTCAGGCGAGTTTGCTGGCCAATCAAGCACAGTAACACCATGGTCATTGAACCAGCTTTTGATACCTTTGGCAGTGTGGGCAGGTGCCAAGTCCTGCTGGAAAATGAAATCAGCATCTCCATAAAGCTTGTCAGCAGAAGGGAGCATGAAGTGCTCTAAAATGTCTTGGTAGATGGCTGCGTTGACTGTGGACTTCAGAAAACACAATGGACCAACAGCAGCAGATGACATGACAGCCCAAATCATCACTGACTGTGGAAACTTCACACTGGACTTCAAGCAACATGGATTCTGTGGCTCTCCACTCTTCCTCCAGACTCTGGGACCTTGATTTCCAAATGAAATGCAAAATTTACTTTCATCTGAAAAGAGGACTTTGGACCACTGAGCAACAGTCCAGTTCTTTTTCTCCACAGCCCAGGTAAGACGCTTCTGACGTTATCTCTGGTTCAGAAGTGGCTTGGTAGCCCTTTTCCTGAAGACGTCTGAGCGTGGTGACTCTTGACGCACTGACTCCAGCTTCAGTCCACTCCTTGTGAAGCTCTCACAAGTGTTTGAATCAGCTTTGCTTGACAGTATTCTCAAGCTTGCAGTCACCTTTTCCTACCCAAATTTTTCCTTCCAGTCAACTTTGCATTTAATATGCTTTGATACAGCACTCTGTAAACAGCCACACCTTTCAGTAATGACCCTCTGTGACTTACCCTCTTTGTGGAGGGCGTCAATGTTCGTCTTCTGGATCATTGCCAAGTCAGCAGTCTTCTCCATTATTGTGGTTTCAAAGAACAAGAGATACCTGTAATTTATACTGTAGGGATGGTCATTAATTGAAACTCAAATGTAAATATTCTAATATTTTGAGATACAGATTTTTTACTTTCATGAGCTGTAAGCTCTAATCATCAAAATTAAAACAAAAAAACTTTAAATGTTTTACTTTACATGCAATGAATCTAATATATGAAAGTTTCACTTTTTGAAATAACTTACAAGAAAAAAACTTTTTCACGACATTCTAATTTATTGAGATGCACCTGTATATTATGTGAGGACTAATACACTACTACTGTAGAACTATAAGCCTACTATGTTAAATGTTTTGTGTGGTATATGTACTTTTTAAGTATGCAGGTACTAGTGACACGTGGCAGAATTACAAAAATAATTTTTAAACAACCTTTGCAGACACCCCTTTAGCGTGTACATATCCCATATCAAACATCACAATCACAACACATCAATAAAAATGAAGGTATGTCTCAAGAGGTAAAAGTAGGCTACTTTCAATAAAATTTACAACATATTGGGAATATTCTTGTTGCTATATGTCATGACTTTGCAACTGAGCGAGCTAACACTAGAGCAACCGTGAGTATCTTGCTAATAAAAAATAATATTTTTACTTGCTAAGGAGCAGTGTGAACGATTTATGAAATGTATTAACTACATAACCCAAACACAGGGTTTGCGCAGATTTTATAGAGGTAAATTTAAGAATTTTTAAAAACCTTTTTAAGACCAAGTAAAGATATTTTTTAGAATGAATTGAACTATTTAAAACTTGACTCTTCTGTAGATGTTACATCGTGACGGAAAATGAAAAGTTGTGATTTTCTAGGCTGATATGACTAGGAACTATACTCTCATTCCGGCATAAAAATCAAGGAACTTTGCTGCCACACCAAAATAGTCCCCAGCTATATCATAACTGGTTACCTAGCTGGGGACTAGTTTCAGGCGCTGCGTCCCTTGATTATTATGCCAGAATGAGAGTATAGTTCCTAGCCATATCGGCCTAGAAATTCGCAACTTTTCATTTTCCGTCAGTCTTAGTACACGATGTAACTACAGAAGAGTCAAGTTTTAAATAGGAAAAATATCGAAACACTTTGGTCATTTTTTAGCAAGATGCTAACGGTCTAATCGGATTCAATTATCTATGCTAAGCTACGCTAAAAGTGCTACCGCCAGACCCGGAGATCGGCTGAATGGATTCGAAAACGGTAAAACTCAACTGTTTAACTCTAGGGGAGTTGGAAAATAAGCCTATTTTCAAAAATAGTGGAGTGATCCTTTAAGTCTTGTTTTCTGTGAAATTAAACAAAATGAAGCGAGTTTGATTAAAAAGAACAAATATCTGCCAGTGGACTTAGGAAAATCAACTTAATTCAAAGGGAAAACAAGTTTTCAATGCGGGGGTCCAGGGGGGTCCGAAAACCAGTCAGTATCTGGTGTGACCACCATTTTCCTCACGCAGTGCAACACATCTCCTTCGCATAGAGTTGATCAGGTTGTCCACTCCTCTTCAATGGCTGTGCGAAGTTGCTGGATACTGGCAGGAACTGGAACACGCTGTCGTATGCGCCGATCCAGAGCATCCCAAACATGCTCAATGGGTGGCATGTCTGGTGAGTATGCTGTCGTTTATAACCGCTTTAGCCCCGATTGATTTGTTAGGTTATTAGGTTATTAGCAAGAACTGGGATGTTTTCAGCTTCCAGGAATTGTGTACAGATCCTTGCAACATGGGGCCACGCATTATCATAACATGCTGCAACATGAGGTGATGATCGTAGATGAATGGCACAACAATGGGCCTCAGGATCTCGTCACGGTATCTCTGTGCATTCAAAAGGCCATCAATAAAATGCACCTGTGTTCGTTGTCCATAACATACGCCTGCTCATACCATAACCCCACCGCCAACATGGGCCACTCGATCCACAATGTTGACATCAGCAAACCGCTCACCCACACGACGCCATACACGGTGTCTGCCATCTGCCCTGTACAGTGAAAACCGGGATTCATCTGTGAAGAGAATACCTCTCCAAAGTGCCAGACGCCATCGAATGTAAGCATTTGCCCACTCAAGTCAGTTACGATGACGAACTGATGAGGCCCTGATGAGGACGACGAGCATGCAGATGAACTGAGATGGTTTCTGACAGTTTGTGTGGAAATTCTTTGGTTATGCAAACCAATTGTTGCAGCAGCTGCCCGGGTGGCTGGTCTCAGACGATCTTGGAGGTGAAGATGCTGGATGGGGAGGTCCCGAGCTGGTGTGGTTACACATGGTCTGCGGTTGTGAGGCCAGTTGGATGTACTGCCAAATTCTCTGAAACGCCTTTGGAGACGGCTTATGGTTGAGAAATGAACATTCAATTCATGGGCAACAGCTCTGGTGGACATTCCTGCAGTCAGCATGCCAATTGCACGCTCCATCAAAATTTGCGATATCTGTGGCATTGTGCTATGTGATAAAACTGCACATTTTAGAGTGGCCTTTTATTGTGGCCAGCCTAAGGCACACCTGCTCATCTTGATATGCCACACCTGTGAGGTGGATGGATTATCTCGGCAAAGGAGAAGTGCTCACTAACACAGATTTAGACAGATTTGTGAACAATATTTGAGAGAAATAGGCCTTTTGTGTACATAGAAAAAGTCTTAGATCTTTGAGTTCAGCTCATGAAAAATGGGGGCAAAAACAAAAGTGTTGCGTTTATAATTTTGTTCAGTGTACATATCAAATATTGGTCACTTTCTAAACAATAAAAGTGTAGCACATCCACTAGTAATTATATATAAATAAATAGTTTTTTACCGATGCAAATATGTTAGAAACGATGCATCGCGATCCAAATGCCAATTTGTATCTGATGCACACTTTTTAAACCGATGCATCGCATCGTAAACTTTTTTTGCCAATGCACAGAGCGAATCGGGCAATCTTCCCAACCCTAATGTATATAAATAAAGAACATTAGGGATTGGATAACAACTAAAAAAATATTCTAATAAAACAGTGTTTTAATTTTAGAGGAAATAAATTAGGTTGTCATGCAATAAAACATTTTTATTCAGCTCTATTTTGAAATGAATTGACAGGTGTATCAATGCTTGATGCTCAATTGTTGATTCATTTTCTTTTTTCTCTTATCATTTTAATAAATAATATGCAAAATAAATATGAACTTCACTACATCAGTTATGTATTTTATCTTAGTGACTAAAAAATTAGATAGCCTACCCTGTTCTATAAGATATCAGAATCAAACATCAAAAAATCTGCTGCAGTCAACCACTAATCGTCACTCCCTATTGTAATTTGCAGATGGAAATAGAAAGAAGTGAGTAGGGTAACAAATGAGGAGAGTGGGGACAAGATTCAGGACAGAGACCAAATGGTGTCGGAACACAAAAGAAGCCATGTGCTTTAACATAGAAAACACAACATGGAGCATGAGCGCCATGATCCTAACACCAAACATTAAAATATAATGACCTAAGTCATAACAGGACTGTGTCAGAGATGTTTGTAGTAAAAAATAATGTTATTTATAGAGAAACAGTCCAGGCTGTTTCACTCCTACAAGCACAGCAAAGGATGTGTGTTTGTGTTGTGGATGACCTGACCCATGCTATCTTTGGATGACTGCACAGGCAACGTTTGCATGAATGCATTTGTGCTGATAATCAGTAATCCATAAACCTAACCAATTAAATGATTAATTGTTAGATATTGCTTCATCATGAACACCCACAAGTCAAATGCCACTGGTTCTTTCTTAACTCTCTTATGACCAATCACAATAAGAAACTGAAGAAACCTAACTAAATGTAAAAGCATGCTATACACAATGTGTGTTATAATGGTTCAGAATGGTTTACCAAACAAATTAATAATTACGCTGTTAACTATATTCATATTGTATGTTTGTTACCGAAAGAACAGTCGAGAGCCTCCACCTGCTGCTACAGTGCTGATGTCAAGCTGTGGAGCCTGCAGGGTAATGCCAGAGATAGTTGCTTCAAACACGTGTTCATACTGTCCAGCATATCGGCTCACATCTGTAGATGTGCCTGTACAAACAAATCCATCAACAGTCTCTTCTCTGACCTCAGTTCAACATTAACAAATAAAAACATCAGCGATATGTACCAGAGTCAGAGGCAAGATTTTTTGTGAATACCTTAAATTTCATTAATTTTCTCGCAGAAGGCAAAGTTTTAACCAACGTGAGGGTGAGTAAATGATGATGGGAATTTCATTTTCCAATGAGCCACTCTATAAATCCTTTAGGAGATAAATTTACTCATCTCTCACCTCCCATGTCAAAACCAATGACTGGCTTCTTTTCCATAAACCCATAACATGTGACGGCATAGCCCACGACTCCTCCAGCAGGACCAGAAAGCACTGCCCGAGAGCCACAGAACTGCTCCATTGGTGTCAGCCCACCATCTGACTGCATGAATAACACATCCACATCCTGAGAGAGGGAGAGATGGGCTATTAAATTAAGGGGTACTTATACAGGCTTGATAAAATAAAGTTCACAGACATACCTTCAAGCTTCCTTTAAAGCCTGCAGAGAATTTAGTGAGGTAAAGTTGTATTTTTGGTGTGAGGTAAGCATCGGCACAAACAGTGTACCCACGAGGAACTGCTCGCACCATGGGCATCACCTCACTGGAAAGAGACACTTGACTGAAACCAAGACGCTTCGCCAAAGAGCCCACAGCCTTCTCATGAGCTGCCCATCTGAAACACACACCATCAGGAATAAGAAATATGATTTCATTCAGCATTATCAGATGTCTCAGTATGCTTTAATTTATTGAGTGTTTCACATAATGTCACATTGGGCATTATAAAATGTTATCTCCACAGTCCACACAAACTACCAACTGGAGGTTCCACAGGGCTCAGTACATGGACCACTTTTATTCCCTCTTTATACTAAGTCATCACAGCTCATGGCAACTTCTGTCATTCTTATACAGATGACACTCAGTTAACGCAATTACCCAGGTATCCTCTCATGGCACTGCACTGTGAGTTCTTGCACCTTACGGTGTTTGTTTATATCTGTTTTACTGTTAATTACTTCCACCTTGGTTGTGAGCTGTGTTTTGCAGATGAGTCCACGTACTAGTTTGACTAGCAGACCAACAGGCCTCTTGTTTACATGTATTTTTCAATTACACTTTTTTTATTACACCACATACAATTATAGAGTGAGGTGTGAGACAGTGGAAGTGCTAATATTTAGATGTGATTATTGGAATTAAATTGAAACAAATTTTAAAAAATAAATAAAAATGGTAGAGATACTAAATATAAATAATGTAAGTAATTAAAAAAATTACGCAATGAAACAGGAAAGTTATGTATGCACTTGATGATACGGAAGCTGTACTATTACGAAACCTTTGCATAGTCTCTTTACAAACACTTAAAATGTTGGACAAGAACATATTCATACCACTACTATAAAAGTATTTTAAAAACTTTTTAAAATGTTATAATGAATTATATATAGGCCTGCATGATTTGTCCAAAAATATGTATTGTGATTATTTTGTTATATTGTTATATTTAGTTATTTATTTCCAAACAATGTAGTTATTTATGGGAGGAGTATTCGGTCACACTTTATATTAGGTGGCCTTAACTTCTATGTACTATGTACAGTTGGGCAAAAAAGTATTTAGTCAGCCACCAATTGTGCAAGTTCTCCCACTTAAAAAGATGAGAGAGGCCTGTAATTTTCATCATAGGTACACTTCAACTATGAGAGACAGAATGGGGGGAAGTTTTGATTAATTAATTTTAATTCTTATTTTTTTGCCTCTGGTTCTTATAAATGTACTGTGGCTTCTTTATTTCTTTAGGCCTATTCTTTATTTGCGACTACGTTAATTTGTGCTGCGCTTGGTATATTGCGTTGGTCGATATGCAAATGAGATGTTGCTTCTGTGTTCTTTAATTTGTGTGGTTGTTAGTAAATCACCCGCAGAAATTTCCACACCCATCGGTGCTGATTTGGAATTGCGCTCTGACACTAATTTGCCCTGCTTAGTAAAACTGGCCCTATAAGACAAAACATTGAACACATTCGTACATACATACATAAATTAAATATTGCTATTTGAATATTGCTGTGTTTATTGTTATATATTTATATTGCTACATTTGAACTGTGATATGACATTCCATGTCTCATATCACTATTGCTGAGACATTCCGACACAAAGAAGACTCTACCGCTAATGACAATGTTACTTTTAGGGGTGTTCATACTTAGGTTCACTCTTTACAAGAACCAACTAAAACTACAAGTACAATACCAATATTTACATCTTAAATGCTTCACTTTCAAATGTTAAAATTTTGGTGGAATATTACTGAAGTAAATTCTGTCCACAATAATGGTACAAATTCGAATTTCAATAAAGTGAACTTAGAGTACATTGCATTCCCAGATACACATTAAACACACAGCGCTGGAAAGAGAGTTCATGAGAAGCATTTACTGTGAACCAAGCAGCTCCAAAAACACAGTATAAGTTGCACAGCTGTAAATGAACAGTGACGTTCTTTACTCTGGAACATGCAGTGCAACAGATTACATACTTCTTTAATTAAATCACAGCCTTTAAATTGATCATCACAAATGGATAAATTAACATATATAACTATTGTGCAGCCTTTGTTTGTTCAGCCATTTATTTATTTTAATATTACATTAGGTTAAGTTTAATTAGTTACGAGCTTTTCACCCCCTTGCAGTTACCTTGGAAATATATCAGACCACTGAAGGCCATGATTGACCAAACAGAATCAAATATTCCAGAGAACCATGTAATAAATTCATAAAATGTATATAATGATCTATACACACGTGTAAGAATGAAGTAGCAGCACCGCTAGACTGCTGATGCCTTTGGTTTGCACACGTCTCAAATCCCGCTCCACACGCTGAAGATCCAACTCTTGCCACACCTCCAGACTTTCTCCTGTACTGCCTGCAAGAGAAAGAGATTCCATGCAAGTGACATTACTGATACTGAGGTTGTATAAACTAATTATGCTTTCATATGACATAAACATAAAATGTTAGTCAAGGTTTTAATGGCAATTTTACATTCTTTCCCTGTCTGACCCTAAGAATTAAACAGACCATTTCTGTTGCCATCGGGATGTCTAGAAGTAAGTAGCCTCTGTAATAACCTAGGCAATGGGACAAGTTTCTGACCGGGCATAACATTAAAGTGTTAATGCATACATTTTTGTGATAAGTTATGGAAGTTCAGAACAAGTATTTTCTGCAGCTCAGTGGCAATGATTGCTCTTTTGCACTGAGGAGAATGTTTTGACTTTTAAAATTAAAAATACCTTTATTTGTGATAGATTTCATTTCATATAAAATATAGAAAGTCCTTTATTACAAAATATCAAAATCTTAATCACCTGTAACTATTCGTTTAGGCTCATTTCTGGGTAGCTGACAGGAATCTTGTCTGAGAATAACCCTCTCCTCCACTTCAATCACTTCCTCATACAGAACCTCCGGCATACACACCTCCTAAAACAATAAACACGTTAATACACTTGATCTTGGTCTTTCATTAAAGCAACTTGTGAAATGGAAACAGGAATCATGGCAGACAGGGTTCTTGCAGGTTAGTTTGGGATGGCTAGTTAGTTAATACTGTTAGTTTGTGTTGCTCAGTAATTGACTTTACAATGCCAAAAGCTGATTGAACTGCAAATTGTTAAAATAACCAACAGTAAATATTATAAAAATATTGTCCTCAGGAGGTCCACAATCACATGCACAACCATAAGAAGGGGGTTCTTACTACATAATTATCATCTTGAGACAAACATACCTTTGACAAACCATTGATAAAACTGTCAACTCAAAAAAAAAAAAAAAAAAAGATTTTTGAAATTTTCAACATAAATCTACATTTTAGTTCATGTGGATTTTTATGTTCCCCAATAGCTTGGCACAACACCACAGTATCAGAGAATCAGAGATTTCATTATTCAATATTTCAGAGTAAAACAACTCAGAAAACGGCAAAAAGAACAACGTAAACATAAATATAAAGCCATTGTTTTGGCCAAAGGAAATTGAGACAACTTGCCCAGACCAGTCTTTTATGAAAAATACCCTTGTCCTAAGAACACAGTTCAACCTTTCTGTTAAAATCTAACTTCCCTTACTATCTGTGGTTTCATTGTGTTCACTTTTTAACCAAGAGCTTTTACAAAAACTAATACAAGAAATTTACAATTTTGCACTGCAGAATTCACAAACATGATTCCAATGTTAAACCAGGTATTTGAAACCAACACACAAAACCTCTACAAGAGAAAACAAGCATTTGTGACTCAAAACCTTTTAAGATATAGCCCTTGGACACGTAAGATATGTCCCCACTGGACAATTAGCCCTGGACTCTCATTTTATGGTCTTCCAAAGCTAAAAAAACATACTTGCATTACATTCATTTTGTGACCTTTAAAATAGGTAATTAATGTTATAGCAGTTATTCATGTTTTATAAGTGTTTTCTTCTACAATCAGTTTTCTGACAGGTCAACTACTGTCTTGGCAGAGCAACAGTTTGAAGGACAGCTTATCGGTATACTCTAATGACCAAGTCTGTTCTCGCATAATTGTGTAACGTTGTGGACTGTCACTATAAATATGCTGCTAAATAACTAATTCTCACCAGTAGCGGTGTTTCATTTGTAAAATAACTTTGGTCTGTTTTCATACAAAATCATGTTTGTTTACTTCCGACGATTGAAATCTCTTACTTTTGAAGCCCTTGGATGCTTTTCCTGCCTGCACAAGTCAGTAGCAGTTTAGCAGTCTCTGTGAAGATTATTACATTGGTTGGACCCACTGAACAAAACTATGCGGTTTTACTGAATAAGCTAATGGCTGGATACAGAGTAGCAAAGGAACTCTTACTATTCCTGCCATATCTGACAGAAATAGTTAGAACAGTATGCCGTTTTGAATTCAGCCAATGTTTTTGGAGCACTGGAATGCAACTGAATGAGCAGAGACCTCTCATTTGTGAACAAAATTAATGAGAATCTGATGACCAACTGGTCTCCAAATGGTTTGGATTGAATCTTTTTAGTGAACAGAATCAAAACATTCAAGTTACTGGGCTGAATCTACAACTCTAACACTACTCACCAGATCAAACAGGTTAGGCCGTGCTTGTGTGCCTATATGTAACAAGTCCCGAAATCCACGTGTCACCAGGAGTGCTGTTCTCTCGCCCTGTCGCTCCAGTAAGGCATTCGTTGCCACTGTGGTGCCCATCCTTATCCAGCCAATCTGAGAAGTGTCCAAGGGCTGATCTCGCGGAAAGCTCTGCCCCGTCTCCTGTTTAATTCATAAACCCAACAAACAAACAGACTTTCATGCGATACTTGGGCAGAATTCTGTTCACTACATTTTTACCTTCTATCATTTCCAGATCAAATCCATAACCACAAACTCTTCCTAATAAGTATCTAAGTCCAAATATATTCATGTCTTCCTCCTCACCTGCTCCAGCACTCGGCGGATGCCCTCAGTAGGGGCGTCTCTGTAGTTCTGGGGGTCATGTGACAGCAGTTTTAGGACTCTCTCTCTACCATCAGGCAAACGGGCGAACACATCTGTGAAGGTTCCTCCCCGATCAATCGCAAAATCAAACTTCCCTTTAGTTTCAGCCATGCTGGGAAACAGACTGCAGTGAGCATACATAAAGCATTCCCATACTTCCCATAGCATGAGCATACGTTTTATCAATTTAATGAGTCCTTGCTAAATATAAGTATTATTGGTATTATTATTTGATTTTGCTTACCCCAAAATTTTTGAATGGTTGGATGAAATTCTTACTTTCATTTACTTATTTAATTATCATGTCGTTCCAAATATGCATGATTTTCTTTCTTCTGTGAAAGAAGACATTTTGACTAATTTTTAACCATACAATTAAATTTAATTAGGTCTAATACTATTTTGAACTGTCTTTCATTTTGTGGACAGAAACAGAAACATTTGTGGAACACAAAACATCATTTAATCTAGCTCCTTGCTGCCATAAACATCAAAGTGAAAAATAACCTTAATGACAGAAATGTTATACATCTGAAAAAAACACAAGAAATATGAATTTGTAAGAACAAAGTAACTGAGAGAGATTATTCCATCTCTAGGCAAAATAAAAGAAGAAAGAAAATTATAACGTTACAGGTTTGGATCATCGTATAGTTATGCTGCTGACATGGAACGAATCTATGATCATTAAAAAGCGTGTAAAAACGCGGTGTGCTTTTATAAACAGGTGCACATGTATACTAAAAGCTTAAAGGGCAGCACAATCCCTTAAACCTTAAATAGGCTGAAGATCACTGACGTTACATAACACACGTTACAGTAACTTGCATGCACTATAAGACAATTACAACATTATTGTGTTCTGCTGTACTTACACTTGAGACGCAGTAAAACAAGAAATGAACAAATACCCCTCCTCTTGTCGTACCGTTTACCACTACCGTGTTGAAGGGACACTGACTTCACCAATCCGATGCGAGCGCCGCGAGCCCTACTTGGAGGAGGTTTCTGAGATATCACGTGAGCCTGTGTTCTCTACGGTCCATGGTTCTGCCACAGGGGGCGCGTCACGCGCGCGTCATTGGCCAAAAAGCCGAGAGGGGTCTGTCTGCGGACTGCAAGAGAGGGGCGTAACTTGAAGTTGTCCACACAGAACCACGCGAGATGTTGTTGGCAAGATGGCCGCTCGGTGAGAATAATATTTCCCGAGATAATAGTTTAAATTTAAGTGTATGAATAAGTTTTATGTTTTGCAGTATTGTTTCTGGAGCTGATAACCTATTAAAACGTAACCTTCCTCGCTTAGCGTTGTTAAGTAAGCAACATTTTTACGTTCTAGCGGTGTAATAACACTTGGCGGTTAAAAGAACAAAATAAGGTAACTTAGTTAAGTTAGGTTAGCCAGATGAATATTGTTAAAACGGCTCTTTTCAAAACCGTTCTCGCAAGTAGATGACGTTAAATTTAATAAAGATTGCGGTTGCTGTTGTAGTGTCACATAAGTTAAGTGTTAGCTAGCAAATACGTGGAAACGGGATTTCTTGTGTGTTGTGAAGTGTTTTTGTTGAAATGTTTAATAAGTTCACTGATGAATCAGTATAAAGTGAAATCACCTGCTGCAGTTTTGGCTGGAATGATATACGTAATGGAATGAGTACTTAACGATCTTACACCTTTAGAGAACATGACTCTTTTGGAAAGTGTTGTAAAGTGTTTTTGATCTGATGTGTGTAAAGATAAAATTCTTACATTTTTATTCGCTTCCAGCTTCATCCAACAGTTTGTAGGGAAAGTACATTAAAAAATCCAATTTCTGAAAGCCCGAACTACAAATGCCAGTTCTGCAGCAAAATAGGAGAGTATGCATATGTTGTGGCACATATGCAAACCCACGAGAAGACAGCTGTTAAACATGGAGGTATGTTATTTTAGATAAATGTTGCAGATCTTGTAAAATTTACAAATTGTTCACTAGTAATGTTAAGCTATTTATTACAGTGTTAATCTGTGTACAGTTTTAATTCTGAACATTGGCATAATAATAATGTATCAATCTTGTACCTGTATTTCTCTTTGTTTGTAGGGTATAAAATGTACAGATGCCACGGTGTATGTTCCAAAAGCTATCATTATCACTGCTGCTATTGTGCGAGGATTATAACTCGGCAAAATGTATTTTTGAACCATGTGCAGAAATGTGGGATAGCTGACGTGTCAACAGCTCCCTGTGTCCGCGCAACCTCCAGCGTCTGCGCCCCCTCCAGTGTCCAGTGCTCAACAGCCCCAAGGACAACAACTTCCTATCCAACGGTCATTACACTGTCTAACAGTGATGACACACCTGCCTCATCAACTCCAGCCCAAACCACCTGCATGAGTAACCCAAAAATACTCAAGTCGAAGCCCAACAGAACTACATGCACATTCTGTAATTTGGTTGTGAACAAGAAAAAAAATCAAGATACACATTCAAAGACGTCACTCATCAGCAAATACAGATGTAACAGCAAATCACCATCTTCCATCCCAATGCATAGACCGTAGTAAGGGCATTTTTGCTGTCAGAATAAATTTTTCTGGATTTGGAAACCCCATACATGTACAGAAATGCACCTGGGGAAGCAACCATCAAGTGAGCTGTGAGCTACAGCAATGCAAACGGGCTTCTGAATTTTCCAGAAGAAGTGGCTTAATGGGGTTTCAGTGCATCCATTTGAAGTCATTATCTTACTGTCCTATTTCATCCGAACCAGACATCACACTTAAGGAAGAAGTTCTGTCAGATATGGTAAGAAAAAAGTGGATTTCTGACAACACAAAGAAAATGTGTCTTGCAAGGAAGCGAAAAGCAAAGTCTATGAGCTGCCCACTGAGTAAAGCGGTCTCAGTTGGCAATGGAACATATAACATATCGAAAATATGTGTGTCAGTCCTGGAAACATGCATCTCATATTATTCTCGGTTAGGGAGAGTAATTTTGTTTATTTTGTTTGTTTTGACAAAAAAATAAATACTTGGCACTGTCCATGCTCTAAGCCAAGGAATTCATGTCCTCATAAGTCAGTTGCAAAATGGCACTTAAACCAGACTCGTCCTGAACTTTTTCTAAAAGTCAGATGTACAGACAGTGATGTGTTTGACACTTTTGCAGAAACTTGTCCTCCAGATGTACACAGTATTGAGGAAAGTCTTCAATATCCACCTGATGGAAGTGCTTTGACTGCAGTTGTCCTTTACTTGCTGAAAAACAAAAAATTGCCAGCTGTTCTGCCAAAAGATATTTGTTCACCACAGAACATGGAGACACTGCCCAAGCACCTCATTCCACTGGAGACCTTTTGCACAGTGTGCCCAGGAAACATCCCTCTTACGGATCCAATCATAACTACACAGAAAGCAAAAATTGTCACATTCACTGGTGTACTGGAAGGTGTGTGTAACTTAATTAATTCATATTACAACCTACAGTGATCCCATGCCTAATACAGTATTATTTTCCTTCCTTATAGATGTGACCACATACTGTAAAAGGTGTGGGTTGTGTGGACATTTTTACAGATACCAGGAATGGGCAGAGGGCCTGCACAATTTCGATGACCACACAATATTAACACTGCATCTTTGCCTGTTCTTCAGACAGTCTGTACAGGTAATCTTCACTTCTATATTCATGCAACTTTAATGCACCCATCCTATTTTAATGAACACATGACTTACGTGTGTTTTTAATGTATAATTTTAATAATTATTTTAAACAGGGATGATGTAGGAATTTGGATAATTCTTTATAAACAAGCATATGTTTGTTCATCAGTGAATTATTTTTGTTCTAAAAGTTTCACCCTGAAATCCTGGTAAGCACTCACATATGTCAACAGAAAAGCAAACTGTTGTGACTGTGATCTAATTTCAAATGCTATTACAGAATCACACTGCAGTTGGCAGGGCCTTGGACTTCTTGGAACAGACGAACCAAAAAAAGTATCCGAACCATGACTCCCTTCTTCATGGTTATCTTCACTTTGAAGCATTGACAGCGCACGATTACAATTTTTCATGTGTGCACTGTGGGGTCCATCCACCTGTCGTGATAATGGACTTGCACAAGAAGGGAGTTTTTAGCATGCCAGGTACTTACTTAGTGGTCTTTCTCCTCTTAACATGAATAGTTCTACCAAATAACACTGATTTTGAGCAAAATTTCTTACAGTGAGTGATATCGAGGATGCCCCACCACAGTTTGAAGGTCACGTTGATATTGAAGAATTCTGGCAATCAGTTGACCAAGAAATTATTTGCAGAGGCTTTTTACAAAGTAAGTTATAGATATGAAAATGTATCTTGCAGCCATATTTAGAAAAGTTTTCCAAAAGGTCTATGTCTCTGTCTACAGTGCCCTGTAATTATGTATGTGCATGCTTTTCTAGTGCCATGGATAATTGTGTATATCATTTTAACTGCTATAAACTGTATTAAGCACAATAACATTTAAGAAAGCTTTTGTTTTTCAACTACAAAGGTAACCATGGGAATCCATTTAAAGTGTCACCTTCCTATTTAAACTGGGCGCCGTGGATTGGCCCCCTCACCAGAGCCAGCAATAAAGTACTCAACACTGAGTATGCTAAACTTACTGCAAAGAAGTCTGTTGCGGAATATGCAGACATCGACATAACAGAAGAACGACTGTCAAGTGAACTAATGAACTTAAAGGTGAATTTTAACATTATGTAAATATGATAGCAATGCACTTGAACTTTACATTCATTTATAGACATTCAGTATGTCATTAACAGTAATAGTACATTTTATTTATAATGTGCTTTTTTCACACCCAAAGTGCAACAGTGCTACAGCAAAAAGTTAGAAGTAAAAAAGAGTTAAAAACAAGTAAAATACAATATAAAACAAATCTGACACTTAAACATAAGCCATTTTAAAAAGGTGGGTTTTCAGTAAATGTAGTGGATGTCTAATATCCTGGATGTTTTTGAAACCGCTTCCAAATTTGGCTATTAACTAAATGCCAAAAGCAAGGAAAATTATGGTAATAAGCTATCCTGCTTTGTAATTAATGGCTGTTGTGGTATCTGCATTTATACACAGGTTGATGCCTTGAGGAAACTTGTAAAAGAATGTGGTGTGGATTCAAAGGGCTCCAAAATGGATCTTCTCCTCCGTTTGAGGGAGGAGAAGAAAACAAGGAGCACTTATGACAAAGTGTTTCAAAAAGTCTGGGGAGCATCTGGTAAGTGTCCTACATGTATGTAGTTCTAATGTTTATGTAGTGATCTAAGAAAATATGTTACTTTACTTACTTTTACATAAGTAAGTAAAATATGTAATTGTTATATTTAACCTGTCACTATGAGTCTGTATGTGTACCTGAAGACAGCTAGCTTAATGGCCATGCTAATTGTGTGTATTTCCATTTCAAGGTGGTTGGGCAGTTATAATGTGTCCTTGTGGCATTGTGAACTCAGTCAAATTCAACATAAGAGCTGAAAGCCCACGTGATTATGCAGATATGTTGCTGTCATTCCAACATTTCCCAAACATTGTCATCTATGATTTTGCTCGAGGATTAGTGACTCATACCAACCTACGGGAACCACAGAGACTGCCCTTCAGTCCATATGAAGGAAGAGTGGCTGCAGCTACCCCAGAGAACATTGAATCTGCCAAGAATGGGGAGCTGAAAATAAATTTTCCATGGTTACAGTCGAAAAAAGACCCACCTGATCTTAACGGCCATCCTGCAACTGGTTCTGCAGAGCACTATGCATTTTATGACACGTTTCATCAGTATAACACGAGAGATGAAAAGGATGCTCTGAGAGTAATTGGACTTGTGCCTGAGCTATGTGGGTGGATCAACTCTCAGACAGCAGAGCAGCTGTTCTCTGGCATAAGAAAGAACAATTATTTCATGAACTCTCTCTCCCCAGCAAGCCACATCTTTCTTATGCGTAACATTTTACATCACCACAACGAGAGAGTTAACCAGCAGGCACTGGAGGAGTTTAAACAGGTTTCTCGTGGAGATATCACCCTTGACGCATATGGAAAAGCCATTTTGGGTATTTATACTTCAATTTCCTTATTTTAGTACATTTATATTAAGATCTATTCTAGTACAACTATCATTTCAAGTAACAAATACACCTAAAAAATATCTGCATCTAGGGAACTACCATTCAACAAAACATCACAGAAGGATAACATGTTTAAATGTGTGCCTACGTAATAACAAAATATTTTCTTATCACTGTCAAATGCTTAAAACTATCATTGTCTTGCAGTGCATGCGGATGTCCCCACAGATGTGGACATGCCAGCCCACTGTGGTGAGCAATGTGAGGCTCTATGAAATCAAACCTCAGGCCCTGTCGCGCCTCATGGACCCTAGGATTGCAACATCCCCTTCAAGAGAAATTGGTATGTTAGTTGTACTGCTTTGTCACAAAGATTTTTTTGTCTCATATTCATGGTATTGTCATTTCTTTTGTGTTGTTGCAAAGTGCCAGAGCTTAAAGTTATGCCTGATGCCACTATGCCTGATTTTAGACAGAGCAGTTTTAAATTCACGTATACTTTTATATATCACAATACATTTCCTCCAGGACAACTTTCAAGGCTCACAGATATTTTCTGAAATGCTTTTTGTTTGACACCGCTTGCATTTGTTTGTAATATGTGTAATGTGTAGGTGAATTATGTACTGGATGAGGACAGACCAATGAATGAAATAATCATAAAAGATGGTCAGACGTGCCTCACAAGAGAGGCCTTTGTAACCCTGGGACTAAGAAAGGAAATGGATTCAGTGGTGGGGAACATTTTTAGTTTTGCTTTCGAAGTAATTGCACTTTTTATGGAATTGGGATAAAAAAAAGTGTTGTATTTACAGGTGGGAAATGCTTGTTTCAGGATCATCAAGGAAATAATTCAGCATCAGGTGTGTGTGTGTGTGTGTGTGTGTGTGTCTGTATATACCGATATGTGACACATTCAATTGAAAACTGTCTGAAAATATTGATAGAGATATCTACTACAGGGGAAAGATGTTTACGTTGTAGATCTCCATATTCCACCAACTTGGCTCTTGCCCTCATCCTGTGACCCGCTCCTCTGTCTTCCAGTAAGTAACCATAATACATTCAACTAATAATGATAACCCTTATATCTTACAAAACACTTTTCAAAACAAAATTGCATCACATGACAAGATAAAAACACTTCAAGGTCATACAACGTGAAGGAAATGCAAAAGAAAAAGTAGCTTCAAATTGTCATTCGAAATTTAAATAAAATCATGTAAAATACAGATTTAAAGAAAAGGAAAAAGTGTTAAGAAGTGACTTCAAAGATGAAAGAGTGTTGCTAGCATTGTCAAGCAGAGATGAAAATAGCATTAATCAAAATTAATGCAAATTTGCAATACATTCTTTCTTGTTTAAGTTGGACTCCCAAAAGAAAGATGCCTTGATTTTTTTTTTTTTCCCCCTATGGACCCCAGGGCACTATCTGCTGTGTGTAAGTGAATTTTTAGTATTTATTCCAAAATCACACTTATGGCAAGAGTGTGGATGTATACTGAAATAAACAAACGCATTTAAGTTGCAGGTCCTCTTTCTTTTTAGCCGTTTGTAATCTTGCCATTGACTTGGATCTTTCGTGTAATGGTGAAGACTTGTTGACTCATTTCCAAGACTATAGGTTATTAAGCCACTTAAAAGAGAGATTCTGTTCCTGGACTCCCAATATTCAGACAGAGGACAAGGCTTTACACATGGACCTTACCGAAACATCTTAAGGTTTCTAAAGGAAGATGTTTACTGGAAGGCGTGTTCCCCAGCCTTGTTCAGACTGTTTGAACTACTGTTAGTCGTGTTCCCCAGACTTGCTCATATTGTTTGAACTATAGCTGTTTGTCAGTCGTGTTCCTAAGACTGGCATGTTCTGAAGTTCAAAAACACTGTGTTCCTCAACAGAACATTTTTGTGTCTGTTACAGTACTTCTAGAAGTTACCGATGCTTTGTTTTTATCAGGTCTGTTGCAGAGCACATTGTCTTGGGACCATTGACCGAATTAACAGGCCTGGATGTTAAGGTAAAAATGATTTGCAAAGGACATTTATTCCTGTATCACTATTTTTTTTAAATTAATTATTGTTTTGTGTCACAACTTGGCCTATTACTACTTTGACTATTTCTCACTTCAACCTTACAACCTGAACACCCTCCAATCACCAAGAAAAACCCTATTACACTAACACATCTCTAAGCTAGATTGGTGTTCATTAAACTTGATTGTTTTTTATTTATTTTAAAAAGGGGCTCCCTCAACAACATTATGGCATTGACTGTGGAATCTTCATGATAATGGTGAGTGAACAGTTTTCCAGTAAAATAAAAAACAACACATTTTTAATTCATGCCATCTCACAGAATGTCCATTAACAATGCCTATAGCCCTTGTCATACATGCAGCTTTTACTTTATTTTACTGGCATTGGGCTTATGTGCAAATGGAATAAGGACTTATATTAAATGATTGCAGTACAATGTCAGTGCTCAGTGATGCAGTTTTCAGTTGTTTCCCTTCTCCTCGCTTCCACCTAAAGCAGTTTGTTAATGTAATGGGAGTTGCATACTGTTGCAATAGAGGATTCTCTATTTTTCATTTGATTTAGCTTGCTGACTTCACAACATGCACACAAAAAATTATTTGTGCAAACTTTGCTATATTTGCAGTACTCCTGGTATGTTGTCATGGATGCTCCATTTGATTTCACAGTTGTAAGTATGAATTCAATACTCATAACTATGGTTAAAATATGTGCTTTGATTTTGGATTTGGTCTAGGAAGGGGCCCCCTCTGTGGTCCTTCCTGAGAATTCTTCCATTTTTACATTTATCATTTGCAGAAGGTTTTTTTCCCCTGCTATAAGGGTTGTCATGGTTTTTTTTTTTTTTTGTCTGAGAATAGTGAGTTGCAACTTGAATTGTAAATGTATTGTACTCTGGTGTCTTCAGCATGACATGCCTTGCTTAAGGAGGTGGTGGTGCACAGTGTTGGTGGAGAATCTTGAGATTGAAGAGTACCAGTGTCTTTAAAATTCAAAACAAATTCAAGATATTATTATCAGTAATCTCGGACAGCAAGGTAAATTTTGAATTTTTTAAATTTAATTCTACAGCCATGGCCGGAGGTTTGCCCACTTCACCAAGCAGGGAATAGAGATGGCAAGGGGAAGTCTGCCCCCAATTTTCCGCATCCCTAGGAAGAGGAAATATGAGGTCACCATGATAAGAATTATGGCTAAATTTTTACAGGCCCAAAAACTTAGTTTAAAAATGTAATTGTAATTCTTGTGCTTTACATGTTCTAAGCTATGTAATATGTATTTCATTCCCTTTATGTAAAGGAACCTGTCCTCTCAAACCCATCCAAGGTGAAGAAGCCATGTGAAGTCAAGTCCTCTCCAAAGGGAATGGACATTTTGCAGGCATGTAAACATGCCAGCTTTCCACTTCACACATACTGTATCTTAATCCAAGATGCAACAATAACTACATATGCTATTTGCAGGACACAAATGTGAAGGGTACAGAACATGCAGATTAAGAGTGGTCCTTTTTATTGGTCCAAGATGATGATGACTTAATATTGAGCCTACTGATTTTGCAGTGACTCATGTTTTGTGTTTACAGCTGCCTGAGGAAATTTTGCACAGAATCTTCATCCTTGTGGTGCTACAAGATGGTGACCCTGCAATCCATACCCTGGCTCTCACATGCACACGTTTCTGGAGGGTAGTGAGAGAAGAATCCTTCCTGAAGGAAGCACACTTCTGCTGGCTTGACAGTAAGTTTTGTCTCTTTCCTTCTGTCCTCCAGCAATATTTTTTTTTAGAGGCAAAGCATCTCTGAGCTATAGGTAAAAGTCACTCATTCACAGGATCACTGGGTGCACTCAACTTGGACATGTCGGCTTGCTGCTATATATTTTGCAGTAAGGGCAGAGCAAAGAGTTTAGAATTTGAGAAGGGTTTGAGGAAGAGTTTTGAGTTTGTCTGTTTTTGTACCACTGAATATCCTGCAAATGCCAGCAAAACAACACGGATGGCACTTGGAGTGGTCACTTCCCATTATTAAAATGTAAAAAGTGTGTTGTACATAGATGTCAGCTGATTTGTTTTCTATACCAGTTTACGACTGTGGAGCGTTTAAGTGATTATTGTACATTTGTCCTTTTATCGCCTTTATCTATTTGGGGCCAAGTTATGATTTAAGTAGTTTCAGGTGCTAAAATGATTTTTATCATAATATAATAATTTATACACTGGCCTAATGTTTTGTTTGACAATAAGTGCTTATTGTAATTTCACATTTCTCTTGCTGTGGTGGCTTGCCACTCCTAAAAATGAATGGAGGGGAACACTGCTACCAGTAAATTTAGCATCAAAAAATAAAAAAAAATCGGACCGTTTTACACATGAAACCTTCTCTTATTTTGTCATCAGGTGTGGTGAACTGGGACGCATTTTCAGAGGAGCATAGAAGGACCTACCGAACTCCATATCGAATCTCCCGTTGCATTCAGTGCAGTTCTCTTTACAAAGACTGTGAAGGTTACAGGGGATATGGACCGAGGGGAATATTACAGGGATTCTACTCCGACAACGAATTTGCAGGATACTGCAGCGCTGACTGTTTTTATGAGGCTGGAGGCACTTTGTAATAACTGTTGTTCTATTGTATGTGATTTTCTATTGTTATTGTATTGTTATATACGTGTTGGAAAGGCTCAGACTACATGCATTCCTACTTTTTTTCTTTTATCTCAGTTCTGTAAATCTGAAAGCACTTTATATGCCAGTTAATAAATTCAGTATACAAAGAATCTATGCATTTTTTTTCCCACAGATATTGTGTGTTGTAGGGGTCTGTTTCAATAAATCTAAATGCAAAATGGGCTGTAAGGTGGCACCATTATTATCATAGGCAATGTATGTTGACAGGCTTGTACTACGATTCACCATGGCAGTAGGTAAATTAAAGGCAGAACCTTAATGGACGTAGAGAGATACCACAAGTTTCCTACGTCCCATGAGGCATTGCGTCAAAAGTGGGCGCGACTTCCGGTTCGAAGTAAACAAGCGGGAGTTGACACTCATTCATTCATTAGTTGACCGTCATTCAAGATTTAGTGATCCAAACTTAATGATGTGGGAACACAACCTCAACGAAATTAAAAGGGGTGATATAACAGTACCTTTACCATCCGCGGTCGATGGCTGGGAGGATGACGTGAAGAAGTGGCCTCTTTTAAACTTACAGGTGCTTCTCAATAAGAATGTCGTGGAAAAGTGAATTTCAGGAATTCAACTTAAAGTGTGAAACTAATATATTATATAGACTCATTACATGCAAAGTTAGATATTTCAAGCCTTTATTTGTTATAATTTTGATGATTATGGCTTACAGGTTATGAAACCCCCAAATTCAAATAAATGAACTTTTCCACGACATTCTAATTTGAGAAGCACCTGTATGCATTAATTAAAGAGATTATTTATACAAACATGTACTCTTAATCCTTTCAGACACAACTGACCATGATGTGTCTGGGCCTACAAAGTTGCAAGCTAGTCATCTGGACACCAAGTGAGGACATCGAATTGGAGATTACATTTGATAAGCACTACACAGATGCACAAGTGCAACATCTGCAGAACTTCTTCTTTGTACACATGCTACCTAGATTGGCTGATGATTTTGCTGACAAGAAAATACATCTCTGTCCAACATACCTGCAGATGTTTAATGCGTAGTTGGGGGAATGTTTACACTGTTCTCAATATTATAATAATATTATTAATAATCAATACTTATAAAGGCATGGTTACAGTTGTGTGAGGAAACAAACCACAATTAAAATAAAAAAATACACACTGAATTAAAAACATATTACACACTTAGTCATTGGCTTTTGAGTTTATAAGAATAAATTAATGTGTCATTTGCACATTTGGTTAACAGTGGTATTCAGAACATTTCATTAAATAAAAATAGCAATACTATACTGTGAAAGTACACAGACTTCTCTCTTTTGCAGAATATTACGAGATTAAAAAAATTAAGAATTTAAACAAATTTACACAGCAAAAAGAAAATAGCTGTCTATGTAACAACAACTAAAAGAAAAAGTGTTGGTATATCAGTGCAAGTAAAAGTTTTGTTGTTGTGACATGTCGAATCCTAGGTCGGCGTCTCTTCTCCGGTTGCTTCTCGTAACCCAGAAAGAGCGTTGGGTACGGGTTATCCACTGTTGGCTTCTTGTCCACGAAGTGAAACGAGCACACAAACAGGTATTTTGGGGGTGTTTTTAAGTTTAAGTTCTTCCTCCATATTCTATTTGATTCGTCGTCTTTTGGGAGGGGATGGCAACTGTATAATCGTTCACAGGAACACTCAGATTTAGTTTTAGGCTTATGTTCAAAACACTCACGTTTAAGCCACTGAATTAGTTTAGTGCGGTTATATGTACAACCACGAACAGCACATGTTGTCCCTGAGCTCCGTAACGACATCTCTCATTAATGTTTGCGACTTTAAATAGCAGAAAAATGTACTCGAAAAATACCTAACCTCTTCGCTATCTAACACAAAATACCGTTGATTTACTACTTCCGCCACCTAACCGGAAGTTTCTCCCACGTTCTATTTTACAGTAGCGCCCCCCGAAAACAGGTGGATTGGGAGAGTGAAAAAGCCGAATCATCTCGGTTACGTATGTAACCATGGTTCCCCGAGTAGGGAACGAGATGCTGCGATGACGTCATCGCTTTGGGAACACCCTCGGTGTGACGAATGTCTGAAGCCCTTATACCATCACGCCAATTTATTGGCCAAATAGCGCTTGGCAACGCCCCTACGCATACGTACCGTATGCTATATCAGCGTTCCGCGCGCTATTTCATCAGATTTCCAAATGACGAAGGAAGCGCTATCAAGGTACGGAACGGCCCTCATCGCAGCATCTCGTTCCCTACTCGGGGAACCATGGTTACATACGTAACCGAGATGTTCCCCTTCCTAGGTTCACTCAATGCTGCGATGACGTCATCGCTTTGGGAACGCTATACCATAACGCCTGACGTACCTTAGATAGCTGGAGACCAAGGAAGCGTCTGCTCAAGCGGATAAGACCCGGGAGCCAGGAGCCATCCTCACATCTAAACTGTAGAACTTGATGAAAGTGCTAGGAGAGGACCAACCTGCCGCAGCACAAACATCCTCTATTGACGATCCTCTCAGAAAGGCCTGAGAAGAACTGCTCTTGTGGAGTGAGCACGTAATCCCAGAGGCGAAGTCAAGCCACGCGCCTCGTAGGCAAGCGAGATAGCCTCAACTATCCAGTGTGACATTCGCTGTTTGGTGACAGCGGAGCCTTTGCTCTTACCACCAAAACACACAAACAGCTGGTCAGATCCACGCCAATGAGCTGTGCGGTCTACATAGATTCTTAATGCCCTAACTGGACAAAGATCCATGTTACCTGATCCCGCGTCAGCATGGGAGAAAGCCTCCAAAACCACTTGTTGGAAACTAAATGGATTCGAAGCAACCTTAGGAATATAGTCCGGCCTGGGTCGCAATAAAACCTTCACCAGCCCTGGGGCGAAGTCCATACACGAAGGGCTGATAGAAAGAGCCTGTAAGTCCCCTACTCTTTTGAGGGAGGATAAAGCCAGCAAAAGAACGGTCTTGAGAGTCAACAACTTGACTGCCACAGACTCCAATGGCTCAAAAGGATGGCCCGACAGGCCTTCCAAAACTACTGAAAGATCCCAAGAAGGTACTCGCGTTGGGCGGAAAGGCCTAAGCCGTCTCGCACCCTGCATAAAGCGTGATACCAAAAGATGACGACCCACTGAAACACCTCCTACAAGTGCATGTCCCGCGGATATGGCCGCTACATACACTTTGAGAGTAGCGGGGGTCACTCCCTCAGAAAAACGACTCTGAAGAAACTCCAGCACTGAACCAATGGGGCAATGAACTGGATCCAGGGCACGTTGTCTACACCACGAAGTAAAGAGTCTCCACTTGAAAGCATATAAACGTCTCGTGGAGGGAGCTCTAGAATTAATAATAGTGTCAGTAGTCTCAGCTGAGAGACCAGAACACACTAACGCATTCCGCTCAGGGGCCACACCCATAGCTTCCATAAATCCGGCCGAGGGTGCCAAATCTTGCCCCGAGCTTGAGTCAACAGATCGTGTCTGAGGGGAACCTCCCAAGGAGGGCCGACCGACAGACTGACCAGATCTGAAAACCACGACTGGGTAGGCCACCACGGAGCCACCAACAACAGGTGCTCCACTCTGTCCAATCGTATCCTGAGTAGAACTACTGGGAGCAGCCGAACAGGGGGAAAAGCATACAGACTGGTTCTGGGCCATTCGTGGGCCAAAGCATCCAGACCCAGAGGTGATGGGGGAGACAGGGAAAACCAGAGCGGGCAGTGCGTAGTCATGCTCGAAGCAAATAGATCCACTTCCGCTCGTCCGAACTTCTGCCATATGAGATTCACCACTTGAGGGTGAAGTCTCCATTCCCCGTCTTTCAGTCTCTGCCTCGAGAGCAGGTCTGCTCCTGAGTTCAGGTGACCTGGGATATGGACTGCTCTGACTGACAGGAATTTGGTCCGAGCCCAAAGAAGAACACACCTCGCCAGCCTGTACAGGGGGCGAGAATGTAATCCCCCTTGACGATTCAGGTATGAAACTACGGTCATGTTGTCCGTCCTGACCAACACATGACAGCCTGTCAACTGTGGTAAGAACCGCCTGAGAGCCAGGAAGACTGCTAGTAATTCCAAACGATTTATGTGCCAACTCCGCTGCTCCTCTGACCAGAGTCCCTGGACTGGGCACCCTTGATGGACCGCCCCCCAGCCCGTCAGTGACGCGCCTGTCGTGATAGTCTTGCGACGAGGACATGTTCCCATCTGGACTCCTTTCTGAAGGAACTGGGGTCTTTTCCACAGTTTTAGAGAACGAAAACCTCTGTGTGTCACTGTAATTCTGCGTAACGGATGACAATGAGGTGAAATGTCCTGGCTCTTGGTCCACCACTGAAACGGTCGCATATGGAGCAGGCCCAGCTGGACTACAGGGGACACTGCCGCCATCAGACCCAACAACCTGAGACACAAGCCTACATGGACTAGACGTCCTGTCTTGAAATGACTGAGACAGGTCTGTAATGACTGCACACGTGCGGGAGACAGACGTGCCTGCATCGTGCGAGAATCCATGTCTACCCCCAAAAACGTTGTTTGCTGGCGAGGCAGCAGAACACTCTTTCGTGGGTTCGTTCGTAGCCCCAGACTCCGTAGATGATCGAGCACCGAGTCTCGATGTCTCAGTGCCTGATCCTGGGATTGAGCTAATATAAGCCAATCGTCTAAGTAGTTCAAAATTCGGACGCCCCGGAGCCGTAACGGGGCCAGGGCTGCGTCCATACATTTTGTAAATGTTCGGGGGGCCAGAGCCAGTCCAAACGGAAGAACACAGTACTGGTAAGCTTTGCCCTCGAAAGCGAACCTGAGGAACTTCCTGTGTCTCTTGACGATCTGGATGTGAAAGTAGGCATCCTTTAGTTCGATGGTCACAAACCAATCTCGGGGTTGGATCTGAGACAAAATGGACTTTATTGTTAGCATCTTGAACTTGCTCACTCTGAGCGCAAGATTCAAACGACGCAAGTCCAGAATCGGACGCAAACCACCATATTTTTTGGGAACAGCAAAATACCGGCTGTAAAAACCCGACTCCATCTGAGTGGGGTGTAATTCTTCTATAGCCCCTTTCTCCAGGAGTAACACGATTTCCTGACGTAACACCGCGGCCTGCCCAGGACGTACAGTCGTGGGAAGAATCCCGCTGAAAGGGGGTGGCCCTTTCCGAAATTGTATGGTGTAACCGTGTCGAATGGTGCGTAGAACCCATTGCGAGACGTTGGGCAAGCATTTCCACGCGGCCCAAAAGTCTGCTAGAGGTTTTAGATGCTCTATGTCTGGCTGTAGTTGAGCTACAGGTGTCAGGACATCTGACTGCGGAAAGCTTCTCGCATCCGCGAGAACAGGTAGCACAGGTGGAGTTGATAAAAATCTCTCCTGAGTTTCTTGCATAGGGTCCCGAAGCAACTGAGTGGCGGGAACCTCTATAACAGGGTGTCCGAGAGCCCTGTCGGGCCGGCCCAACACCCCAAGGGTACGGGCTTTGAAGGCCATCATAAACGGGCCCTTGGGCTTTTGCTCGAACTCTGAAGGCTGTGGCGCGCAGAGTGTCTGAGGAGGTGCTCGCCTTGAGGACCCAGTCTAAAACCGCCCGAGGCGCAGTAAGCGGCGGAACAGTTGAGATCTGAGTCGGGAGGCCACATTGAGAGAGGCGGATACGCTTGTGCGGTCCAACCAAACTCTCCGAAGGAGGGCCTGGCCTCCGAAGACGAGCGAAGGAATCAGGAGCTGCTACTAGGAGCCTGAGAACGAGAGGCCATGGCCGTCGAGCTCAGGTCTATCCGTTTGCGCTGACGTGGGCGAATGGGTGGACGAGACCTAGGACCCCAATTCTTCCGAGGGGGTGCCATAGGCGATGGTTCCCTACGCTGAACCTCCTGATGACGGTGCAGAGAGGATGAACGTGAACGAACCATGGGTGGTTGACGTTCTGCTTCCCTGGGCCTACGTGGAATGAGCTGGCGAAAAGCGGCAGACTGTTGTTTTGCTGCCCGAAACTTTTCCACCACAGTAGTGACTGAATCTCCAAACAGGCCGTCTTTCGAAATGGGAGCGTCCAAGAGAAAAGTTTTGTCCTTTTCTTTGATGTCTGTAAGAGTGAGCCAAAGGTGGCGCTCAACCGACACCAAACCTGCCATAGACCTTCCCACTGCTCGAGCTGTATGTTTGGTAGCTCTAAGCGCCAAATCCGTAGCTCTCCTGAGCTCCTTAACAGCCTCAGGAGTGAGGCCTTCCCCTTCATCCAGCTCCTTGAGGAGCTCTGCCTGATAGGCTTGAAGCACACTCATAGAATGTAGCGTGGCCGCGGCCTGCCCAGCGGCCATGTAAGATTTCCCGATTAAATTGGAGGTTATCCTACATGGCTTGGACGGTAACATAGGGCGCGCTTTCCAAGACGGAGCGGAATTAGGCGCGAGGTGTGTCGCAAGCGTCTCTTCGACAGCAGGCATTGCCCCGTAACCGTGATCCGCCATTTTGGATACGGTGGCGAAATCAGCGGCATTAGTAATCCGCGCCGAAAAAGGCTGTTTCCAAGACCTCGAAACCTCTTGGTGGAGGTCTTGAAAGAAGGGAAGAGGCCTACGGGGCTGGGATGGAGTACGACTAGTTAAAAATCGGTCATCCAGTTTAGATTGGGCCTGGTTTTGCGTCGGCTCACCGTCCCATTCTAGCCCCAATTTGTCGACCGCGCGTCACAATGTCTAAAAGTTCGTTGTAAGAAGGGGAATTGCGTTTCTCCTGTCCGCTCGGAGGGAGAGAACTGCAGGATTCCGCCATTAAATCCTCTGAATCGGAGGCCGCGGTGGACAAAACATCATCGTCATACGGGCCACAACCAAAGGAAACCGCGCTGCGGGCCTCCAGGGTAGGCCGTAAATCGTCATTGACGAAAACAACCGGCTCGACATAACGCTCTTCTAACTCTAGAACGTGGCCGGGAGAGAGCGCGAGGAAAGGAGAACTCCGTCATCCCGCTCTCCATGGGCTCTAACTCGCACGCGTCACCCCAAGCGATCGTCTCATGCGGCGCCTCGGCAACCGCAGAAACGGAATGGCTAGGGATAGACGCAGGGCCTTTCGAAAAGGCCGCGAGCCTCGAGCGTAATACTTTAAGCCGCAGGCTATCACAGTGATGACAAATGGATAGGCCGTTAAGCGCCGCTTGGGCGTGATCACGGCCTAAGCAAAGCACGCACCTGTCATGTGTGTCTCCCACTGTGATGAACCTTTCACACGGCTCGATGCACTTCCTATGACTCATCGTGTCCGCTAAGAGGAGTAAACTGCTCTTGTTTCCGAGGAAATAGCTGAGAACACGAAGTAGTATGCTTCCCAACGGGCAACAGATGATTCACTTCCTGAAGGAATTGAAATCTGATGAAATAGCGCGCGGAACGCTGATATAGCATACGGTACGTATGCGTAGGGGCGTTGCCAAGCGCTATTTGGCCAATAAATTGGCGTGATGGTATAAGGGCTTCAGACATTCGTCACACCGAGGGTGTTCCCAAAGCGATGACGTCATCGCAGCATTGAGTGAACCTAGGAAGGGGAACCATATTTTTTTCCCGTTTGTCATTTTTAAAGGGATCGTTCACCCATTACAAGCATTACAAACCATCAACTGTTAACCATTAAATTATGCTTTCCAGTAGCCTATGTTACTGGATTAGGAGTGGTTTTAACATGTCACCATAGAAGGCAACAAATATCATTACAGTTTCCATTAAAACAGAAAAATTCCCATTATAACCATTAAAACCACAACACAATCTGAAGGTTTCTGGTTTTTATGTCATTTTATTTTATTTATTTATTATTTAATTCGTTCCTTTACTACCGTCATGTACATTAAAGCATTTGCATTGCACTTATAGTTTGTCAGAACATACAGTTAGTCGCCAAACATGTCTTATATCAGCGTGATCTTGCGTTATTACCTCCCTTCTCCTGTGGGCTTGGCTGTAGTTTGCGGAAAGTCATGCAGTCATGTAGTGTGTAACCTCCTGTCGCCGATCCATCATGCAATGAACACAGCAGACTGAAAACAACGTTGACCCGATGACTGTGAACTCGGCATTAGGGTTTCATGACCATTCATGACCAGCGAAATAGGCCTGATTACAGTAACTTTTAATATACATTTTTATGCGTTTTACAATAGAGCATGCATCCATTTAATGAATGGATGCATATTAGTGCTGGTGAAATAAATAAATAAATAATAGACTAGTAATACCAAGTGAGTTTATTCTTATTTATTCCGCCGAAAGATTGGCGCGTAACTCCTCCTGCAGCTTTTGTCACAGACCCACGAATGAGGCGTCAAATCGTGCGGATTATTCGGGAATGGTGTGCTATGACTTTTATAAGCGATCGGGGGTACGTATGAAGGTATTTTAACGCCATAAAGATTTGCATGCGCAGGGTAAGATTTGTGAAAGTGTACACAAGACTGTAAGCGTAAATTAAATTTTCATGCGCAAGTGTAAATCGTGTTTCAAGCGCAAGAAAAAATTATTTGCAGCATTTTACTGTTACTTGTAAGTGTAATTCATGTATTGTGAAACTGCAGCTTCATGCTAGCGCAAAATAAATATGATCTGCATTCTTATGACTTCCATTTTTCTGCGCTTACACTTTTGGCACGGTTTTTTCGCCAAAATACGGTCAAAAGCACTGCAAGCCTGTGAACAGTGATTTGCAAGCGAGAACAACAGTTTAAAGAACTGCAAAACGGATTGACTCCGTAAAACCAATCTGTATGTGTAAAAAAACAGACTGTCAAATGTCTAAATGACTTGTGTATGTAGGGCAACACATTCCCGAAATAATCCGATATGTACAGCTCCGTCTTTCTTTTCTCTGCGCTCACAGTTTTGGCAGATTCTCTCACTAACTGAGATTTGCAAGTGTGAGGGGGAGGGCGGGGCCACCTTCTCTTTGTCAAGTCAAGTCACCTTTACTTATATAGCGCTTTTTACAATGCAAATTGTGTCAAAGCACTGCACAATATAAAAAAAAAGGAAAATAAAGTGTCAATAAATTTGAATAGTGTCTTTGAAATAAGGTCGGCGATATCGCTGGAAATGAAGCGTCCCCAACTAAGCAAGCCAGAGGCGACAGCGGCAAGGAACCAAAACTCCATCGGTGACAGAATGGAGAAAAAACCTTGGGAGAAACCAGGCTCAGTCGGGGGGCCAATTCTCCTCTGGCCAAACAAACCAGCAGTTCAGTTCCAAACTGCAGCAAGTCAGATTGAATGGGCTCAGCTGGTTCCAGTGGTCTTTTCCGATGGCTGTCTAAGTGGCGGGGTCCTCAATGGGGATCTGTCTCTGGCGTTCATCCAGGTGTTTGGCCTCTGCCTACGATCAGGGACACATACGTCATCTCCCGGCGCTGATCCTCCATCTCAGGTGTTCGGTCATCTCAGATCATGTAATGGTTAGATCCAGACTGAAGTTCTGTAATTCCTGGCTACCACGGGATGTTAATCCCGTGGCAGGAACGTAGAGACAAGCAGAGACATGATTAGCGTAGCTGCTGTTCCATCTAAGCAAAAATAAATTGTTCAACCCAAGCTAAAGAATAATAATAATGTACATTTGATCAGATATAACTGCAGTACAAGATTATAAAATGCATTATGTGTATGCTTGGCTAATGAGATGTGTCTTTAATCTAGATTTAAACAGAGAGAGTGTGTCTGAACCCCGAATGTTATCAGGAAGGCTATTCCAGAGTTTGGGAGCCAAATGTGAAAAAGCTCTACCTCCTTTAGTGGACTTTGCTATCCTAGGTACTACCAAAAGTCCAGAGTTTTGCGACCTTAGAGAGCGGGTTGGATTATAGCGTGGTAGAAGACAAGTTAGATACGCAGGTGCTAAACCATTTAGGGCCTTATAGGCAAGTAATAATAATTTGTAAATGATACGGAACTGAATAGGTAGCCAATGCAGAGACTGTAAAATTGGAGTAATATGATCATATTTTCTTGATCTGGTAAGAACTCTAGCCGCTGCATTTTGGACTATCTGTAGCTTGTTTATTGAAGATGCAGGACAACCAGCTAGCAGTGCATTACAATAGTCCAGTCTAGAGGTCATGAATGCATGAACTAGCTTTTCTGCATCAGAAACAGGTAGCATGCTTCGAAGCTTGGCAATGTTTCTAAGATGGAAGAATGCTGTTTTTGTAACATGGGAAATATGATTTTCAAAGGACAAGTTGCTGTCTAAAATAACACCCAGATTTTTGACTTTAGAGGACGTAACAGTACATCCGTCTAGTTGCAAATTATAATCCACGAGATTCTGTGTACTGTTTTTTGGTCCAATAAGTAATATCTCTGTCTTATCTGAATTTAGTAGGAGGAAATTATTGGTCATCCAATCTTTTACACTTTTTACACAATCTATTAGCTTAGATAGTTGAGAAGTTTCATCTGGTCTTGTTGAGATATATAATTGAGTATCATCAGCATAGCAATGAGAACTTATCCCGTGTTTTCTAATAATATTTCCAAGGGGCAACATGTAAATTGAAAATAGCAGAGGACCTAGGACAGATCCTTGTGGTACTCCATACTTTACTGGTGATAATTGAGATGACTCCCCATTTAAATGAACAAAGTGGTAGCGATCGGACAGGTAGGATCTAAACCATCTTAAAGCCTGTCCTTGAATACCAATATATTTTTGTAATCGATCTATGAGTATATTATGGTCTATAGTGTCAAACGCAGCACTAAGATCAAGTAATACTAGCAATGAGGTGCAGCCTTGATCTGAAGCAAGTAGTAAGTCATTCGTAATTTTAACAAGTGCAGTTTCTGTACTATGATTGGGCCTGAAACCTGATTGAAATTCTTCATAGAGATAATTTTTTTGCAAAAAGTAGCATAATTGAGTAGACACAACTTTTTCTAAAATTTTTGACATAAACGGAAGATTTGAAATGGGTCTGTAATTTGCCAGTTCATTAGAATCTAGTTGTGGTTTCTTAATAAGAGGCTTAATAACCGCCACCTTGAATGGTTTTGGGACGTGACCTAAATATAACGATGAGTTAATAATATTGAGAAGCGTTTTTTCTGCTACGGGTAGCAACTCTTTCAGTAATTTAGTAGGTACAGGATCTAATAAACACGTTGTTGGTTTAGATGCACTGATAAGTTTATTTAGCTCTTCCTGTCTTATAGTTGTAAAGCATGGCAGTTTTTCTTTGGGTGCGATGAATGAAGCTGAAATACTAGACGCAGTAGAATCTACATTTGATATTGTATTTCTGATGTTATCTATTTTATCAGTAAAGAAATTCATAAAGTCATTACTATTAAACTGTGGGGGAATATTTAGATCGGGTGGTGTCTGTTTATTTGTTAGTCTAGCCACTGTGCTAAATAAGAACCTTGGATTGTTTTGGTTATTATCTATGAGTTTGCGGATATGCTCTACCCTGGCAGCTTTTAGAGCCTGTCTATAACTGGACATACTGTTTTTCCACGCAATTCTAAAAACTTCTAATTTAGTTTTTCTCCATTTGCGCTCAAGAATACGAGTTTCCTTCTTGATAGAATGGGTATAACTGTTGTACCATGGCGCAGTACGTTTTTCTCTAACCTTTTTCAATTTGAGGGGGGCAACAGCTTCTAATGTATTAGAGAAGATAGTGCCCATGTTGCTAGTCATTTCGTCTAGTTCATGCGTATTTATGGGTACACAGAGCAGTTGAGATAAATCAGGCAGGTTATTTGTGAATCTGTCTTTGGTGGCTGGAACAATAGTTCTGCCCAGATGATAACGCGGAGCCATATAACTAATATCAGTAATAGGCAGCATGCACGATACAAGGAAATGATCAGTAACATCGTCACTTTGAGGTACGATATCTATATCAGTAAGATCAAGTCCATGCGATATAATTAAATCTAGCATATGATTAAAACGATGAGTGGGCCCGGTGACGTTTTGCTTGACTCCAAAAGAGTTTATTAGGTCAGTAAACGCAAGTCCTAACGCATCATTTGTATTATCAACGTGAATGTTAAAATCTCCGACAATTAGCAGTTTATCAACATTAACTAGTAGATCTGAGAGGAAATCTGCAAATTCTTTTAGGAAATCTGTATATGGCCCTGGCGGTCTATACACAGTAGCCAGAGCAAGAGATAGGAGAGATTTATTTTGCATATCTAACAGTGTAACATTAAGCAGAAGTATTTCGAATGAGTTAAACCTCCTGTATCCTGTTTTCTGAGTAACATTGAGAATATCACTATATATTGTTGCACCACCGCCGCCACGACCAGTCTGACGGGGCTCATGTTTATAACAGTAGCTTGGTGGAGTAGACTCATTTAGACCAAAATATTCATTTGGTTTAAGCCAGGTTTCAGTCAGGCAGAGTACATCAAAATTATTATCTGTGATCATTTCATTTACAATAACTGCTTTGGGTGCGAGTGATCTAATGTTCCCAAGTTGAGCCCAAGTTTTAAAAATTGTTTTTGTTCATTTATTTTGCGTTTTTCTGGTTTAATCACGGTCAGATTTTTTCTAGATCCTGCATTGAATTTATATTTTGATCTCGCTATTCGGGGAACAGACACAGTCTGTATAGATTGGACAACGCAATTACTTCTATTTTTTAAGTGGGTAGAACAAAAGTCGTCATAGCAGTTATTTGAGAATTGGCTTACTAGTCAGATGGAGCGTAGCGTCCTGGAGATGTTGTCCGACAGGAGTTCCGCTCCGACTCTGCTGGGGTGCAGGCCATCAGCACGGAAAAGCCTAGGACGCTCCCAGAAAAGATTCCAATTATTAACAAAGAGCAGTTTCTGTTCTTTACACCATGACGATAACCATTCGTTTAAAGCAAAAAGTCTACTGAACCTTTCGTTTCCTTGTCGATACGTGGGAAGCGGTCCTGACACGATGACCGTCGCCGCGGGCGATGTGCTGCGTACCGTCTCGATCAGGCTCCTGTAGTCCCTCTTCAGTGTCTCCGTCTGCCGCAGCTTGATGTCGTTGGCCCCCACGTGCAGCACGACAGCACCGATGTTCTCGTTGCCCTTCAGGATCGCAGGTATCTGCACAGAAACATCGAGAACACGTGCACCGGGGAAACAGTGAGTGTGCACTTTACCTTCAGCTGACGTAGCACGAACGTGCCGGACGATGGAGCTTCCCACGACCACAGCATCGCGTTCCGTCTCGCGGAGGGGGGCGAAGCGGTTCCGGGTGGAGATGAAGGACATCTGGGAAGATCGCGTTCTGGGTGCACAGGGTCTGTGCAAAGAAACACACGGAGTAGAGGTGGTGGGGATGTTAGAAGCGTGTACTTTACCTTCAGCTAGCGTAGCACGGACGTGCCGGACAATGGAGTCTCCAACTATCACAACGTCGCGTTCTGTCTCGCGGAGGGGGGCGAATTTGTTCCTTGTGGAGATCTCGAAGACAGGGGGGGGGGAGAAGTCGTCACCCGAGGCCTGGCTCGCGTCCTCCGCTGCTGCAGCACCCAGGGTCCGTGGTGTCCCGGCGCCGGAGTGAAGGACATCTGGGAAGATCGAGTCCTGGGTGCACAGGGTCTGTTCAAAGAAACACACGGAGTAGAGGTGGTGGGAGTGTTAGCAGCGTGCTGTATACTTACCCCGGACTTGTGAGCGTCAGCCCGGGATGTTTCCAGCGCAGCTCTTCGTTCCTTCAGCTGGGCCTTTTTCTCCAGCAGGTCGCGGATCTGTTTCTCCACGGCCTCCAGCTCCAGCTGCACCGAATGCAGCTCGAACGTGTCCTCACCTGCACTCAGATGTAGACACAAATACGCCATTTAAGCAAGTAACAGTGAAACGATAGTAATATGTGTGAATAGAGGATTTGCAATGTAAGCGAGATTAGCGGCTGCCACGCTGCCGATGCTAACGGGCTATAAGCTAATAGCAGACTCGAGAATCAGAATAAAACTAGTGATAAACAGGCGCTCTGATCGGATTTGTTATAGAACGCTATAGTGGATATATTCACACATTATAGAAAAGCCGTTTGAATAAGGCAGTCGAAGCCCCACTGTCGTCGTTAAAGCAGGTTCAGTGGCAAACGGTTCAATATAGCGCACTAACTAACAACCCGACCAAACGCGCCAACCCGTTTGACTAAGCAATCTCATTTGATTGTAGCCAATCAAATGAGGCTCTCGCTGACTCTCCATTTACTCTAATCTGATTGGTTCAAAGAAACACATCATTCGCCAAGACATTTATCTTCAGTTAGTTCGGGAACGTTCTCCATACTTTTAATTTACACACAGTCAAAATAAATAAATACCAGTATAAAACTTATAATTAACACTATTATTATTATGTATTTATTTATTTGTTTGAAACATTTTGAAACAACAAACTACAACATCTGAATGGCCTGAATCTTTCTTGGGGTGATTTTCAGTTTCAGGTAAGAAAAAGTATCTATTTTTTAAGTTGTTTTTGGAACTCACATAATTAATTATATTGTTGTGCGTGAATTGAGTGTGTGTGTGCGTGTGTGCATGTTTATGTGGTTTATGAGGACACTAATTTGTATAATGACATGGGTATGACAGAGGTATTACAATATGAAGGTGGTTTATGAGGACACTGCCTATGTCCCCGTAATTCAAAAGGCTTAAAAAAACATTAGTAAACATACTAAATGGTGTTTTTTTTGAAAATCTAAAAATGCGCAAAGTCTCCTGTGAGGGCTAAGTTTAGGTGTAGGATTGGTGTAGGGCAATAGCACACAATTTGAGGTATAAAAACCATTACGCCTACGGAGAGTCCCCATAAACCACAAAAACCAACATGTGTGTGTGTGTGTGTGTTTGTATTCTGTATTGAAGAAAACAAACTGCAGCATCTGAAAGAACATGAAAAGTGGCCTGAATATTTTTTGGCATGATTTGTGATTTCAGGTAAGAAAAATTACCTATTTTTAAATTGTTAATAGAACTCTTAATTAACCATTTTGTTTTGTGTGTGTGTATATGTGTATGTATTCTGTATTGAAAAACAACAACAAACAAACTGCAACATCTGAATGAAGGTGGAAAGCAGCCTGAATCTTTCTTGGGATGATTTTCTGATTTCAGGTAAGAAAAAGTACCTATTTTTAAATGATTAATAGAACTCGTAATTAACTGTTGCTGTGTGTGTGTGTGTGTGTTTTGCATTGAAAAATAAGCAAACAAACAAACTGCAACATCTGAATAAAAGTGGAAAGCAGCCTGAATCTTTCTTGGGATGATTTTCTGATTCCAGGTTGTCACAGAAGCAGCCGGACACAAGGGTAAATGATAACACAGTGACTTTATTTCAAGGTTTAGGTGCAGGGTATCGTGATGAGAGGTGAGTAGTCTTTCTTGAGGCTCGATATGAGAGTCGGGTAGCTGAACTGATAGTGTCCTTCTGCTTCACAGGTTGACTGAGCGAGACTGATGAAGAGAGCCGGAGTCAGATGAGGTAATTCCCAACAGAGACAAGTCTGCAGACAGGGGAGACAACGGGACAGAGAACAGAAGGTAAGTCAAAGAGGTAAGTAGTCAGAAGGTATACTCATCAGCTTGTGGTGCTTTGTAGAGGGGTCCACGTTGACGCAACAAGATCGGACAACTGGGAAGGCTGTGGTGTGAGCTTTTATCTGTGACTTGATGATGATGGTGACGAGGTGCAGGTGCGTTTGATTAGACTGCAGGTGATCAGAGTGCAGGTGAAAGTGATTGAGACGACACTGGAGACAGGCCATTCTGTGACACAGGTAAGAAAAAGTACCTATTTTTTAATTGTTAATAGAAGTAACAATTAAAAAAAATAAAACATTAACTGTATTATTGTGTGTGTGTGTTTGTGTGTTGTATTGAAAAACAAACAAACAAACTGCAACATCTGAATGAGGGTGGAAAGCAGACTGAATCTTTCTTGGGATCATTTTCCGATTTCAGGTAAAAGTACCTATTTTTTAATTGTTAATAGAAGTAACAATTAAAAAAAATAATACATTAACTGTATTATTGTGTGTGTGTGTTTGTGTGTTGTATTGAAAAACAAACAAACAAACTGCAACATCTGAATGAGGGTGGAAAGCAGACTGAATCTTTCTTGGGATCATTTTCCGATTTCAGGTAAAAGTACCTATTTTTAAATTGTCAATAGAACTCATAATTAACTGTATTGTTTTGTGTGTGTGTGTGTGTGTGTGTTTGGTATTCTTGTACTAAAAAAAACTAACTGCAACATCTGAATGAGGGTGGAAAGCAGCCTGAATCTTTCTTGGCATGATTTTCAATTTCAGGTAAGAAAAAGTACTTATTTCTGAATTGTTAATAGAACTCATAATTAACTATAGTGTGTGTGTGTGTGTGTGTGTGTGTGTGTGTATAAAATGCACCTGTGTTCGTTGTCCATAACATACGCCTGCCCATACCATAACCCCACCGCCACCATGGGCCACTCGATCCACAACGTTGACATCAGCAAACTGCTCACCCCACACAACGCCATACATGCTGTCTGCCATCTGCCCTGTACAGTGAAAACTGGGATTCATCTGTGAAGAGAACACCTCTCCAAAGTGCCAGATGCCATCGAATGTGAGCATTTGCCCACTCAAGTCAGTTACGATGACGAACTGCAGTCAGGTCGAGACCCCGATGAGGACAACGAGCATGCAGATGAGCTTCCCTGAGACAGTTTGTGTAGAAATTCTTTGGTTATGCAACCAAAATTGTATGCTCCCTCAAAACTTGCGACATCTGTGGCATTGTGTAAATGTCACGGGAGAAACGAGGTCTGGGTCCAAATGCAGGTGAGGTGATATTTTAATATAACAAAAGGCCAACACGGCACAACAAACACATATAAAACATAAACAAGGCAGGTTAACAGGCAGGATCAGGCAAGACATGAAACATAAGACAATGCAACCAGACAGAGAGACGGGTGCAGAGACACTTTATAGTTCATGGTGATCCGGATCAGCTGTGAGTGAACTGATTGTGTGAGACGCGTGTAATCATCCAGGTGAGTGCAATGTGAGTGTAGAGTCCGGGAGGAAGGGAGCTGGCGACCTCTGGTGGGGAAAGGGCAGACCTGCAGCCCGGCCTCGTGACAGTACCCCACCTCTAAGGAGCGGCTTCCAGACGTTCCCCTAGATCTAACAGCCCGGAGGGGGGTGAAGCAGTGACACAGGGGGAGGGATGGCGGGCCAGGTCTGTGTGGGGGCAGAGGGCCTGTCAACAGAGGCCGAGCAGGACGCCAGGGCGGATCCGGCAGAGCAGGGAACTTGAGTGGAGCCGGCAGGGCACAGAGCTTGGGAGGATCGTGCGCGGCCACCGCCGCCTCGGGAGCGCTGTTCGCGGCCGCTTCGGCGGGCTCGGGGGCGGTCTCCGCCGCTTCGGCGGGCTCGGGGGCGGGCTCGGGAGCGGTCTCCGCCGCTTCGGCGGGCTCGGGGGCGGTCTCCGCCGCTTCGGCGGGCTCGGGGGCGGTCTCCGCCGCTTCGGCGGGCTCGGGGGCGGGCTCGGGAGCGGTCTCCGCCGCTTCGGCGGGCTCGGGAGCGGGCTCGGGGGCGGTCTCCGCCGCTTCGGCGGGCTCGGGAGCGGTCTCCGCTGCTAACTCCACCCTGAAGTCTGAGCCGCTCATCCACAGGAGCAGGTTGATGTAGTTCTCCAGCGACTCCTCGGGGTCCCAGAGTGGCGCCAGGGACTTGAAGGGCTCGGCTAAACCCCCCCTGAAAAAAACCATGAGACAGGTCTTCTCTATAAACGCCTGCCGAGCCACTCCAATAAAATCCCTGGCGTAATCCTCCATGCTCCGGTCTCCCTGGCGGATGTTAAGCAGCCTCCCTGCTGGACCCATGTTTGCTGGTTGCATTCTGTCACGGGAGAAACGAGGTCTGGGTCCAAATGCAGGTGAGGTGATATTTTAATATAACAAAAGGCCAACACGGCACAACAAACACATATAAAACATAAACAAGGCAGGTTAACAGGCAGGATCAGGCAAGACATGAAACATAAGACAATGCAACCAGACAGAGAGACGGGTGCAGAGACACTTTATAGTTCATGGTGATCCGGATCAGCTGTGAGTGAACTGATTGTGTGAGACGCCTGTAATCATCCAGGTGAGTGCAATGTGAGTGTAGAGTCCGGGAGGAAGGGAGCTGGCGACCTCTGGTGGGGAAAGGGCAGACCTGCAGCCCGGCCTCGTGACAGTAAACGTTTAACGTGTGATAAAACTGCACATTTTAGAGTGGCCTTTTATTGTGGCCAGCCTAAGGCACACCTGTGCAATAATCATGCTGTCTAATCAGCATCTTGATATGCCACACCTGTGAGGTGGATGGAATATATCGGCAAAGGAGAAGTGCTCACTAACACAGATTTAGACAGATTTGAGAACAATATTTGAGCGAAATAGGCCTTTTGTGTACATAGAAAAAGTCTTAGATCTTTGAGCTCAGCTCATGAAAAATGGGGGCAAAAACAAAAGTGTTGCGTTTATCATTTTGTTCAGTGTATATTAATGTCCCATATTAAGGCCTGTATTGTGTATTTAATGCTGCTCAATGTAGGAGTGACTGTTCACTAGTTTGATCTGACCAATGAAACCCTATTCTTTTACACATTAAATTGATATTATTTAACCAACTTGTAACAGTTGCAGGAGACATAGGAACAGAAGACTGATTTATTGATTCTACTGAGTTTTTACTAGTGTATTCTTTATTATTTTTATTCATTATAACTTATTTAACTTTAAACTTTATAATTATTTATATTTAATTCACTTGGTGTATATATTTTTGTTATAGCACGTTTATTATTTGTTATAACACATTTAAAAACAACAGAGCTGACCTTAGTGCTTGACAATTGGAAAACTGGGAAAAAGAAATAAAGTACAATGATAACCCCATCATTAACAAAACAATCTAAACTCTAGTATATCAACAACAACAACAACAACAAAAAGAAGATTAATAAATAATTTATTTAAATAGTTAAAATAAAATAGTAAGTAACAAAATAAAATAAGATCTTGTGGTGGTCAGCAGATGTCAGTGTAGGGGTGTTCAGCTCAGAGTTGAGCTCATGGATGGATAAACCCTGTCAAACGTTTAACGTCTGCAAATCATCATCAGATCCTTCTGTTGCAGGTCTCCGTTAATGCTGTGAGCAAATGTTTTATCACTTATTACTGAGTTGTTCTTTATGGGACTGGCTTCAGCTGACTGTGCATTATGAAGTACTTTTACTAACATTAAATTAGCTTAGCAGACGTTAAACTGCTCCAGTGAGTGATAATGTATCATATATCCAGCCACAAATACAGGTTTATATGGTTTATGGCACAGGTGAACTGTTAGATGTAAACACTAAAGTTTTAAACACTTGTGTGCGTATGTTTTATCCTTCGGGTTGAGCTAATTCTAGCTGCCAGTGCTAAGTGCTAATGCTGACTAAACATTTCGCGAGACGTCAAATTCATCGTCTGAAAATAAATGTGTAATGTATAGAGGTTTCATACCGTAAAACATGATTTCGGTAATGTTTCATTTTAGTTTGCCTGTAGTCTTAGCGTTAACTCACTTCTTGAGATTAAAGCAACAAGTTTGTTTGGATGCTAATGTTTGTGTATGCTAACGTTGTATAGTCTGGTTCAAAAACGGGAATACAAACACATTTATTCAAAATAATATTATATTAGCTTAATTAACCCGTGTATCTCAAAAGCTTTTGAGCTAGCTAACGTTACCTAAATATCAGTTTTTGGCGTCATACCCGTACAAACAGTACCGTGATTTACTATGGTACAGTGATGGGATCATGGTGAAATTACAGTATTTACATGCTTCATCGAAAATACCATGATACTCTTTAGCATGTGTGGGCACATGCAGCATTTTGGACATCGTTAGCCCGTCAAAAACATACAGTTAGTTGAAACATACTACCATACTGTTCTGTTTTTTGCAGTGTTGAGCTTTAATGCTTTTTGAACAACATACTACTTGTACTGTGTCTACAGTTATACTGTAAATAAATACTGTATGCACAGTTCATGTATGCATAGAATATGTGACTCTGGAGCACAAAACCAGTCATCAGTAGCACAGGTATATTTGTAGCATTAGCCAACAATACATTGTATGGGTCAAAATGATCCATTTTTCTTTTATGCCAAAAATCATTAGGATATTAAGTAAAGAGTTTAATTGTTATATTATATTCATTGCTAAGAACTTCATTTGGACAACTTTAAAGGTTCTCAATATTTAGATTTTTTTGCACCCTCAGATTCCAGATTGTATTGTTCTTTCCTAACAAACCATACATCAATGCAAGGCTTATTTATTAACCTTTCAGATGAATCTCTGTTTTAAAAAAAAAATTGACCCTTATGACTGGTTTTGTGGTCCAGGATCACATACCTGGATGACCTTTGCTAAAAATATTTTATCCCACAATGCAGTGCGCATTGATGGGACTGCCAGAAGTTCAGCTTTTTTTACACAAAAGTGCACAAAAAATAACTGTATTTTTAAGATGGTCACTGAATTAAACAAGCAACATTACATTTACATCTAGTCATTTAGTAGACGCTTTTATCCAAAGCGACTTACAAATGAGGACAATAGAAGCAATCAAAACCAACAAAAGAGCAACAACACGCAAGTGCTATGACAAGTCTCGGTTAGCCTAATGTAGTACACGTTGCAAGGTTTTTTTTTTTTTTTTAAGAAACAAGTAGATAGAATAGAAAAAAGAAAGCTAGTGTTAGTTTTTCAAGAAAAACTAGCAGTTAGAGAATAAATATGCAGTTGATAGAGGGTCAAGTGTGTGTTTTTTTTTTTTTTAAATAAAAAGAAGACAGATAGATAAAATATAATTAGAATAGAGAGTGCTAGAGTTAGAGGGTCAAATAAAGAATAAAGTCATGTGATGACAGTGTAGCATGCTACTGTTGAGACATTTATTGTGCAGTGATTCCATCTAGTTTTAAAGTCAGCATTAAATGGACGTTGCTATGATCTTGTCTTCCATGTTGGGACTACAGTAAGAATTTAAAGGGATAGTTCACCCAAAAATGAAACTTCTGTCATTAATTACTCACCCTCATGTCGTTCCAAACCTGCAAGACCTTTGTTAATCTTCGGAACACAAATTAAGATATTTTTGATGAATTCTGAGAGCTCTCTGACCCTCCCATAGACCGCAAAGATCCTAACATGATCAAGGCTCAGAGACATACAGTAGCAAGGACATCGTTAAAATAATCTACGTGACGTCAGTGGTTCAACCGTAATTTTACAAAGCTACGAGAGTACTTTTTGTGTGCAAAGAAAACAAAAATAATGACCTTATTCAACACGTTGTTTATGTATGTGATGCTCTCCAAAATGGGTGACGCAGAGGAGACAAATTGTTGAATAAACTTATTTTTGTTTTTGCACCCAAAAAGTATTCTCGTAGCTTCGTAAAATTATGGTTGAGCCACTGATGTCAAATGGATTATTTTAACGATCTCCTTGCTTCGTTTCTGAGCCTTGATCATGTTAGGATCTTTGCTGTCTATAGGAGGGTCAGAGAATTCATCAAAAATATCTTAATTTGTGTTCCGAAGATTAACAAAGGTCTTACAAGTTTGGAACGACATGAGGGTGAGTTATTAATGACAGAATTTTCATTTTTGGGTGAACTATCCCTTTAATTTTGTAGGCCAACCTGAAAGAAATGCTATTTTGCCAACAAACATTTATGATTCTTACAAATGTTGTTCATCATGATAATCGTCACAAATAAACATAGCTATTAATAAAATTGAAATACAATTTCCAGATGCTAAAAGCCAAATGAAGGCTATAAACGAACTACACTACAGTTTCATGACTTCAATGCCACCATCACTAAGGTCACTAACTCATTCAGTCTTTATTTAAAAATCATTTTCCTTGATAGTTTGAGTCCCTTTAAGACAAGTCATGTCACTCGGCGGCCATCTTTGAAACGCCTCTCGGGCATGCAAGTGCAACTCCTGTTTCTCTGAATGGGGAAACATGATATTCTCTGAAACTGTTCACTAAACTTACGATTAAATTTCATATTTGAAATCACCAAAGAAATCTGACAACAACTGTGTTATAAATGTTGTTTCTTTCGCTCAAATAGCGTTATAAAAAGACTATTTTTTGGGCTATATCAGCCAGTGTGCATGCGCAGTCCCAAGCGCAAGTCTCAGAATGCTGACTGTTTATATATGTAAATATTGTATATATAATAAAGCTAATGTTCACAACAGAATGCCAGTTTACTGCGTACTGTGCTGTGTATACTGTCTCAGAAAATAAGTAAAAGTTAAATGCATCAATATGGTTCAGTTATTGTCACAGCAATAAATTTTCATTTTTTATCCGATTTTGCTTTCATCAAAGGCTGGAAACAGAAGGTCATGTTGAGCACACTTCTTTGTGGGACATAGTTTTCATACCATTCTTAAAGCTACAAGTGCACATCTCCATCTGTCTGTTCAGAGCCAGGTATGGCGCTGTGGATTCAGGCGCAGCAGCTGCAGGGAGATGCCCTGCATCAGATGCAGTCTCTCTATGGGCAGCACTTCCCCATCGAGGTGCGCCACTACCTGGCGCAGTGGCTGGAGGCACAGCCGTGGTGAGCTTTTTTGCTCTGCTAGCAGCTCATAATAAAGGCTGTTTACTATCGTAGCAGGGCATGAAATGGACTGAAGAGTGTTTGTCATGTGCAGGGTTGCCATTGACCTGGAGAACCAGCAGGATGAGTTTAAAGCAAAACGTCTGCTGGATGGTCTGATCCAGGAGCTGCAGAGGAAGGCAGAGCATCAGATGGGTGAAGATGGTTTCCTTCTGAAAATCAAACTGGGTCATTATGCCACACAGCTGAAGGTACGGAAATCAATTGCAGTTTGTTGCGAGAGGTCAGGTCTCTGTATTTCCTTCCCAGTGGAAGTTTTCATGTGGACAGCAGCAATACTTTATAAAAGAAAAAAATACACACAATTGTCATCAAGGATAAAGATATTGAGGACAAAGCAGTGATGTCACAAAAGTTTACTCCAAAATAATTTCATCAAAATATTTCAGCAGTTGAGCCAAATAGGATATGAATATTACAAGATCTGCTTTTTAATCAGAATATTAGCCTGACTTTTTTTTTTTCAGTCTGTGTATACTAATGTATATAGCGTGGGTGTCCAAAGTCTGGCACGCACTCTTATGAATAATCTTATGAATCTTAGAATTTGGAGCAGAGGTCTTCTACTGCAGTCAACTAATACTCTGATGAGAGTTAGTTGTCATGTAGTTGCAAAGTTACTTGTGCTTGGAAGAATATCTAAAGTGGACCATCAGAATAAAGTATAACCTGAAACGCTCTTAACACACTGAAAACAATTCGTCTTGATGGTAATGTTTGTGTGCGCTAATGTAGTATGTTCTGCGTCAAATCTGTTATAAAAACAGAAATAAAAACACTTATTTGTGAAAAAATAAAATAACATTGGCTCGCTCATTACACACAGACTAAAGTGACACGTTATTCAAGGTCTGTTGCATATTTTGTTCCAAAAGATTTGTACACCTGTTGAATTGAGTTCATACCCACGATGATCCTGTGTTTTGTAGAGTTCGTATGACCCTTGCCCTCTGGAGCTTGTGCGGTGTGTTAAACACATCCTGTACACTGAGCAAAGACTTGTACAGGAAGCATCCAACGTAAGTCAAACATGCAGCTTCATTGTTTATTTACACTGAGGATGTCATAATTGGATTTTGAGCAAGTGATATCTTGTTTGTTTGTGGCAAACAGGCCAGCAGCCCGGGGTCAGGTCCGGTAGATGGGACCCCTCAGAGATATCAGCAGATCAACCAGACATTTGAGGAGCTACGTGTTATGACACAGGACACAGAGAACGACCTCCGCAAGCTGCAGCACAGCCAAGAATACTTCATCATTCAGTACCAGGAGAGCTTAAGGATACAGGGTATGAACATACACTGTCTCAGTCTGCACATCCAGTATCATTTATATATCATAAACAGTGAGTTTATTCCATATTGTACTTCAACCCCACTTGGCTGGCAAGCTAATCAGCAAAACCTTGAAAAATTAATGTTTTTGCTTTTTTACTTGTGACTCAGCAAATAAAAGTAGCCTAATGGCTAAATTAAAGTAATGATGCTTTAACATGGATCTTGCGGTTAAGTACACATGATTCAGTAGCCACTCTGGAGTGCGACAACGGTGCAACAACGGAACTCACTGCCACATTATCATAATATGATGCATATTGACTAGCAGGTCACAACTATTTCTCAAAACTGTGCTGACAAGTTTGCACATCTGTTGTTGGAACAGCATTGGTTCAGCAATACGGGACTGTTGTTGGAACAGCATTGGTTCAGCAATACGGGACTGTTGTTAGTGATGTGACACAGAGGTGGTGGAGTAAGAACTAGCCTACTGCTAATTATTCAATTCAAGATCAAGACTATTCAAGTTCATTTACACAGTAACAACAGAAAATCATTATTTTTTAATTTTTTAAACATTTATATGAAGTATGTAATTGGTGTAAACTGTGCTCCTTCAGGCTATATAAATGGTTCATTCATGGCGCTTTTCCACTGCATGGTCGACTGCATCGACTTGGCTCGGCACGGCTCAGAACGGCATGACACGGCTCAGTTCGGCTCGTTTTGTGTTTCCACTGCAGTTTAGTGCCGCTTTAGAGTGGGCGGGATTATTCACGTGTCGTTATGCCGCCTCTACAGCCGTGACTACTGAAAAACTTTTTAACTCTGCGTCGCTCCATCACGCTCACGCTGGATCCGCTCCTAGGCTATCAACGAGAGGAACATCTGTACTTCCTCAACAGACAACGAAACAGCCATTTTTTGGTTGTTTAAAAAAGGTGCGCTCATTGAAAACAGTTGCATTCGACCCTTTGCTGGCTGTGCCGATTTAAATCTACCGGGTCTGTTGTGTCTCGTGCTGAAAGTTCAATGACGCAGGCAGTGACGATTTTCTCCGGGCCAATCAGTGATCAGCAGAGTTTAAACATCATGTTTTGGTAATGGTACTGCTCGCTTGAAACCTCGGCCGAGGTGGTACTAAAAAAAGTACTAGGTACCAGGAACTGTACCCAGTGGAAAACCCGCCAAAAGTGAGCTGTACTGAACCGTACCGTGCTGTACCATGCAGTGGAAAAGCGTCATCAGTCAGCACATCATAATTTCTACGACATGCTACTGTAACTGTCACGGAACGCTAAGAGGAGCGCCGTGGAAAGACGTAGTCAGGGTCCAGATACAGGTAAGGTGCTTTTAATAATAAACAAAAAGGCCAACACGGCACAAAAAAGCCAAAACAGAAAAGGACTGGGATACAAACGGCAACAAAGTACATGTATCCCAGACCAGAGCAAAAACTAGCACTACAACACATTCACAAATAACAATGAACAAATAATGAACCCAGGCAGAGTGGTGGGAGAGTGCTGCAAAAATAGTCTGTGCCAAATGGGGAACAGCTGGGAGTGTGACGTGTTTGCAGGTGTGTGTAATGTGACAGGTGTACGTGGTTACAGGAAATGAGTCCGGGAGATGGTGACCTCTGGTGGAAACGGGAAGAACTGCTGAGCCCAGACTCATGACATGACCCCTCCCTTAAGGAACGGCTTCCAGACGTTCCACCAACACTGCCAATAGTCCGGAGGGAGGTGGAACAGGGGGAGGGATGGTGGGCCAGGCCCGTGCAGCGGAAGAGGGCCCAGAGACGGACGCAGACACGGGTGCCAGGACGGCGCCGGCAGAACAGGAGGCCAGGGCGGACATGGTAGCTTCATCCGGGGAAGCTCGCGAGCGAACACCGCTGTCTCGGGAGCTTTGAGAGCAGACACTGCTGTCTCGGGAGGGCCTGAAGTGAGCTCCGCTGCCACGGAGGGAACATCAGCGAACACCTCTGTCTCGAGAGGAACGTGAGCGGTCACCATCGCTTCGGGAGCTTCGTGAGCTTCGTGAGCGGGCACCGCTGTCTCAGGAGGATCGTGAGCGGGCCCCGCTGCCTCGAGAGGATCGTGAGCGGGCACCGCCGCCTCGGAAGCTTTGTGAGCGGGCACCGCCGCCTCGGAAGCCTTGTGAGCGGGCACCGCCGCCTCGGAAGCCTTGTGAGCGGGCACCGACGCCTCGGAAGCCTTGTGAGCGGGCACCGACGCCTCGGAAGCCTTGTGAGCGGGCACCGACGCCTCGGAAGCCTTGTGAGCGGGCACCGACGCCTCGGAAGCCTTGTGAGCGGGCACCGACGCCTCGGAAGCCTTGTGAGCGGGCACCGACGCCTCGGAAGCCTTGTGAGCGGGCACCGACGCCTCGGAAGCCTTGTGAGCGGGCACCGACGCCTCGGAAGCCTTGTGAGCGGGCACGCCGCCTCGGAAGCCTTGTGAGCGGGCACCGCCGCCTCGGAAGCCTTGTGAGCGGGCACCGCCGCCTCGGAAGCCTTGTGAGCGGGCACCGCCGCCCTGGAAAGACCACGAGCAGACCACGCTGCTCGCACCGACATCAGTGGGGGATCCTGCACGCTGTGCATCAGCCCAGGATGCTCCGGAAGCGGGTGCGAGGCACTGGGCGCGGCCACCGACGTCTCCGCCGCCCCCCGGATCGCCGCCTCGGGAGAACTGTGAACGGGCTCCGCAGCTAACTTCACCCTGAAGGCTGAGCTGCTCACCTGCAGAGCCAGGTCAATGTAGTCGTCCAGCGACTCCTCGGGGTCCCAATATGGCACCAGGGACTTGAAGGGCTCGGCCAGGCCTCCGTAAAAGAAGACCATGAGGCAGGTTTTATCCATAGCCGACCGCCGAGCCACTCCAATGAAGTCCCTGGCATACTCCTCCATGCTCCGGTCTCCCTGGCAGATGTTGAGCAACCTCCATGCTGGACCCATGCTTGCTGGGTTCATTCTGTCACGGAACGCTAAGAGGAGCGCCGTGGAAAGACGTAGTCAGGGTCCAGATGCAGGTAAGGTGCTTTTAATAATAAACAAAAAGGCCAACACGGCACAAAAAAGCCAAAACAGAATAGGACTGGGATACAAACGGCAACAAAGTACATGTATCCCAGACCAGAGCAAAAATTAGCACTACAACACATTCACAAATAACAATTAACAAATAATGAACCCAGGCAGAGCGGTGGGAGAGTGGTGCATAAATAGTCTGTGCAAAATGGGGAACAGCTGGGAGTGTGACGTGTTTGCAGGTGTGTGTAATGTGACAGGTGTACGTGGTTACAGGAAATGAGTCCGGGAGGAAGGGAGATGGTGACCTCTGGTGGAAACGGGAAGAACTGCCGAGCCCGGACTCATGACAGTAACAAACATGGCATCAACCACACAGCTTTGCGATGCTGTGGATGTTCTTTGATCTCTTGGTTTTGCTAAAACTTAATCATTGATTAGTACTTGCAATGACTTATGAGTTGACTAACAAAGCTTTTGGGAAATGCATGCCTGACTGGTTTGGTGAAAAGTCTACAATCCACCACGCCTATGAGGGGGGTCAAAACAGGGCAGAAAATAGACTAGTGCTTCTAAACTGTGTTTTTTGATGTAAAAATCTTGGGACAGTGTTATCTGGTCTGATGTCCAATGTGGGAAAAAACAAATCATCTTTTGAAATCCGAATCAAAGTGTGTCAGTTTTGAACATGTTGAACTAAAATGAGTCATTCTGAAATAAATGGCAAAACTATGCCAAATTCTACACGGAATGCTTTTGAGTAATGAGTCATTGAACTGTATTTTTAATCAATTAATTCAAGTTTTCTCTTTGTCGTATAGCTCAGTTGAGTAGTTTGGCCAGCATTCCTCCAGCTGAGCGTGTTCAGAGAGAATCGGGTCTGCAGAGCAGGAAGTCCACGTTAGAGACCTGGCTCACACGAGAGGCCAACACCTTACAGAAATACAGACAGGTACACTAAATCCACATGATACACATGTCTGTTTTTTTCCTTACAACAATATGAAATTAGAGGTCAACCGATATGGGTTTTTCTTTTGCCTATGCCGATATTTAGAAAATAGGGCAGCCAATTGTCGATATATGATGCCGATTTTTTTTTTTTTCTTCATCTCACAAAAGTGTTTGAGTAAATGTTTATTGCAGGGTGCGAGATAGTAACAGTAGTAGTAGCCTAATTCATAGAAATAATACATGGCTCAAAACTTAAGCACCTTTCTTAAAACAGTTCTGGAGCAAGATTTTTGTTTATGTTTGCTGACAGACACCAACCTTTCCTACAGACTTGCAAATTCATTCTCTGCCAGCAGTAGGCGCTGTTGGAGTGGGAGAAATATAATCAAATAAGCACTGCTCACACACTACTTTATCAGGCATTACAGGAAAGACGAAAGGAAAATGAAATCGAGCTTTTCTGAAGACAGTCAGTTCTTTTCAAAGATACATTAATATGAAAACACCCACGCTGCATTTTAATTTTGAAACATGCAGTGCTCAGTTTATTCAAGGAAGTATAAGCCTTTTGGAAAATGTATTTGTGGTGGTCAGTTTTGATATTGTGACGAGCCGCCACAAATAACTCAATGTATGGGAAACACTGGACACTGCTGTAAGTCAAATGGCCATAATCTAAGTGATAACAAAAATAAAAGGGTTCACTCATCATCATGGAGGCTATTGTCAGTCCAACACACACATTTCATGAGGAACGTTAACGTGCATGTTATAATCAGCCCAGAAGTTTCATCTGAATTGCACGTGTTTCTACTTTCACATGCAAATGGCTTGTTGCACTTAAGAATATGATAAGAACGGTTGGCATCAATTCTAGTAGGGTAAAATGTAATTACGCTTTTGAAACGACCTCTATATGAAATCAGTAACAAACATTTGGTGTAAACCAGAAGCAATATTTTCCATCATATTCTCCAATGGCTGAATAACATAATATATGTTTGTGCATAGGAACTGGCAGAGAAGCATCAGAGGACTCTAGCTCTGTTGAGGAAACAGCAAACCGTGATCGTAGATGATGAACTGATTCAGTGGAAGAGACGACAGCAGCTCGCAGGCAATGGAGGACCATCAGAGGGAGGACTGGACATACTGCAAGCCTGGTACTGATGCACAGTATACACACTGGGCCTGATGGCTTACCATAGCCTTTTCTTTTTATAAACTAATTAATATGACTTACCTTGGCAGGAACTCTAAGGCCTGTTGCACACCATACAAAAAGGCAGATTAAATGGTTTCTATCAACTATTGACATATCGAGGCGTTAGTTATCAAAGTGTAAATCAGTATAAATTTCCATATTTTTCTGATAAAAAAGTTGCACCTGAATATAAGTCACACTGGGTCACAATTAAATTGAAGAGAGAGAAGAACATATATATCACATTTTATTATTGCTTTCAGAAATAATGTAAAATATTAGTTAACCAAATGAAATTTAACATTCTAAACATGTATGTATAAATACTAGCAAAAAAAGAAACATCCTTTTTTCAAGATAATTTTTTTAAAGATAATTCTGTAAAATCCAAATAAGCTTTACAGATCTTTATTGGAAAGGGTTTAAAGAAGGCAGGAAATTAAGGTCAAGAACTTGCAAATGCCTTGTTGGAAGAGTGGGGCAAATCTGGTTCAGTCCATAAGAGGGAACTGTAGTACTTAAAGCACATGGTTGCCACACAAAATACTGACTGCCATTTTTGAAATCGACCCCTCCATTGTTCAGGGTCTGTGACAGAAATGTAACATAAATGTTATATGCAAGTTGCACTGCTTGCAACTTTCTTTGAACATGTTGGTGGTATACAGTACTTCATGTTTTTGTTGTGGCAATGCAGGTGTGAGAAGTTGGCCGATATGATCTGGCAAAACAGACAGCAGATTCGCCGAGTTGAACACCTGACACAGCAGCTGCCCATTCCCGGACCCACGGAAGAACTGCTCACTGAACTCAACGCTACTGTCACAGAGATCATATCAGCGCTCGTCACCAGGTGTGAACTCAGTCACTGCCATCATTAGTCACTATTGTCTCTCTCAGAGAAGCGATGTTTTTAGCAGTGTCTTTGTTTCTGGTCTCTCCGCAGCACATTTATAATTGAGAAACAGCCTCCTCAAGTGCTGAAGACTCAAACCAAATTTTCAGCAACGGTTCGCTTGCTGGTCGGAGGGAAACTCAATGTCCACATGAATCCTCCACAGGTTAAAGCCACCATCATCAGCGAACAGCAGGCCAAAGCCTTACTAAAGAACGAGAACACCCGCAAGTAAGGTTCAGAAGGACTTTTACACTTCCCTACTCAAATAAGATTGAGACACTTTTCAGCAGCAACTAATTTTTTTAAACTATAGAAATAAAACCCAAGCAACTGACATGATGGCCTCAACCGGCTTTGACTAAAACTTGACATGGAAGAGATTTAGCGCTTTTCGCTTTATTGTATAACAGGGGGACCTGTCCCAAGAACAGAAGGCACCTATTATAATCAAAGTCTGAAACAAACTTTTTCACTCACCAGGCAATTTGGCAACTAAGTTAAGGGGAAATTTACATGATACCGTTTTTGACTAAAAATTTAAAACTTGTTATGCATTTTGGCTGCTCGTTTACATGACAAATGGAGTTTTGGGGCCTGAAAATGCAAACTTGAAACGGGTTTCAAAGTCTCTGTAAACAACAAAAACATGAATTTGTGTAAACGGTGACGTATTACGTGTTCACTCTATAGATGTGCGTGAATGCATAGTGTTTCTTTGCAAGGTGACATCTGGCCTGGCATGCATAATACAGCGTTTTTAGTCATTTTCGTGGATCCATGTTAACAGGGAACAGAAAGGAAAGGAAAAAGTTTTTCTGTTTTTACCATTTAGTTACCATTCAGAACTTCTACTAGCCAAAACAAACAGAAACAAGATTATAAGGTCAATAAGGTCAGAGTTTGTTCAGATATTTTTGAGAATGCTCAAAAAAGAACAAAAAATAATGGAAAATAACCTGTATTAAAGATCAATACTGCATCATATTTTTTTTTTTATCCATGTATTTATTTATTTTTATTTTATTATTAAAATTAATTTCGCACAAGTGAATAAAAAAAGCTAAAAAAAATTGCAGCTCTATATAACTGTTGACACGGTTGTGCATGATGTATATTATGTACACTGTTGCTTGTTGTGCAGTGTTAGTTTTATGGGCATCACCACCAAAACCTGTAGAGAAACGCTGTTTTGTTACTGCATGTGCATGTGTTTTTGAATGACAATAAAAAGTGACATGACTGTTTGTCCTCTTTTTACGCTGAAGTGACAGCAGTGGAGAGATTCTGAACAACAACTGTGTGATGGAGTACCACCAAACCACTGGCACCCTGACTGCACACTTCAGGACCATGGTGAATTGCACTTAAAGGCTTCATATTACACATGTGAAGTGTGTTTACATGCACCACAAAATGTTGTTAATGACTTTTATACTGTTTATTTATAATTTGTTAATAATTTTTTTGCCTGCTATTATTTGATTCAATGGATGTTTTGGAATTTATTTATTAAAGATATTTTTAATGATAAATGACTTAAGATGATGACTTATTTTCCCTCTTGTTTGCAGTCTCTGAAGCGTATAAAGAGGTCTGACCGCCGTGGAGCGGAGTCAGTGACTGAAGAGAAGTTTACGGTTCTGTTCGAGTCTCAGTTCAGTGTGGGAGGCAATGAATTCGTATTTCACGTGAAGGTGAAACATTACAATAAAACACAAATCTTGTCAAAGTCATTCCTATTTGTTGTGTTTTATTATGCAACTTTGTATCGTTTGTAAATTTGTCCCTTTTTGTTTCTCTCTCTTTTGCAGACGTTATCCCTGCCTGTTGTGGTCATCGTTCACGGGAGTCAAGACAATAACGCTACAGCGACAGTACTGTGGGATAATGCTTTCTCTGAGCCAGTTAGTGGACACTTCAGTTACACATTCTTTGCGTATTTCAACAAAATGTACTGTTCTCAGCTAATAGATCACATACATTTACAATGTTGTTTTGAGGCGACGTAACACAAATAGTATGATTTCTGTTGTCTTCTATTGTGTCAGATATAGTCCATTTACACTTATGAACATGTTGTCCTCATTTATTGTAAACAGTTGTTCCTTGGCTGAGATTGGAGTACATGCCACTCTCGTAAGAGGGTCAATAATGTTTAAATTCTTCTACGCAACCAAAATACAACATTGTGAAATTTCCTGAACTTTTTGTGCTTGCGTTGTACTACAACATTCACAGAAGTACACACTTGTGCTAATTAGGTTTACATGGTTTCTCATTAGGGTCGAGTGCCATTCGTGGTGCCTGATAAGGTGCTGTGGCCGCAGCTGTGTGAGGCTTTGAACATGAAATATAAATCGGAGATTCAGAGCGAAAGAGGCCTGTCAGAAGACAATCTGGTGTTCCTTGCTCAGAAAGCCTTCAGCAGTTCCAGCAACAACCCTGAGGACTACTGCAACATGACCATCACCTGGTCTCAGTTCAATAGGGTAACCATCAGTATTACCTAAAGATGTTCTTCTTTGAGTTGACTCTTTTCAGTGGTTGGCAAATCAGCCTGAATTGGTCTTTAGCAAATTAGACTGAATCGGTTAAATTGACTGATGCATTGTTCTGACATTGTGAGACTTTTAAGAGGATGTTGCTACACACATATGAAGGAGAGTTTAATTTAAAAGAATTGCATTTTAGAGACATTCATTAAATTCGAGAATGTAATATGTGACCCTGGACCACAAAACCAGTCATAATTAGCACAGGTATATTTGTAGCAATAGCCAACAAAATTATCCATTTTTCTTTTATGACAAAAATCATTAGGATATTAAGTAAAGATCATGTTCCATGAAGATATTTAGTAAATTTCAAAACTTAATTTTTGAATAGTAATATGCATGGCTAAGAACTTGGACATTTTCGCAATATTTCGATTTTTTTTGCACCCTCAGATTCCAGATTTTCAAATGATCAAATACATCAATGGAAATGCATAAATCTCAATTTCAAAAAATTTAACCTTACGACTGGTTTCTGGTCCAGGGTCACATATGTTAGTGCAGGATGTCTGGGAACATGTAATTACACCATGCCATAAAATAAACAGAATATGTGATGCAAACATAAATAATAGGTCTTCTCAAGTGTGCAGCAACTAATCCTATTATACATCGTCTCCCTTGAGAGCCATTACTTTAGATTTTTCATCAAAACATCCAGTGAGGTAAAAGAAGAAAATTGACTGAACATTTGAAATTAATGCAATATATCCAGTCTTAGGATTCAGTCTTGGGTGTTCTTGTGTTGACAGGAGAGTTTGCCGGGCAGGAACTTCACATTCTGGCAGTGGTCTGATGGCGTCATTGAGCTCATGAAAAAACACCTAAAGTCTCACTGGAATGATGGGTAAAGACTAATTCAGCACACTTCATGCACTAATAAGAGTACATTTAGTAAAATGTTCTATGTTTATCTGCAGAGCAATTCTGGGTTTCTTGAACAAGCAGCAAGCTCAGGACATGTTGATGTCCAAACCAAACGGTACATTCCTTCTGCGCTTCAGCGACTCTGAGATCGGAGGCATCACCATTGCATGGGTTGCAGAAAACCCGAACAAAGCAGGTAAGGAACACGGTAAATGGTTAGAAAACAAAATGGTTATGAAAACAATACTAATGAGAACTGAGATGTGTTGTTCAGCTAAAGGTGTGTCTAAGCTGAACAGAAATGCATGAAATTAACAACAGCCATCATATTCTGAGTTTGTGTGTTTCATTGTGCAGGAGAACGGATGGTGTGGAACCTGATGCCCTTCACTACTAAAGATTTCTCCATCCGCTCTCTGGCTGATCGGATCAGTGATCTGAACCATCTGCTCTTCCTCTATCCCAACCAGCCGAAAGAGGAAGTCTTCTCCCGTTACTGCACACCTCCAAACTGTATGCATGTTTTCTCTTGCAGACAGAAATGTCATCAAATGATTGTATGCTTGATCATTAGCATAGTTACAGTTACTTAGCATTATGTTTTCCAACTTTCAGGTATTCAAACTTGCCACCTTTTAGTGAGGTGATTCAATGTAGGTCATTTGTGGAATTGGTATCACATGACATGTCAGTTGAGCTTATGAAAGCAAAGGCCAATCAGAGGTTTTTAATTTAGTCAGAATCAACTTAGTACCGCTGAAAACATGATTTTGTTTAGTTTGAGCTCACCAACTGGGTTCTGCATGCTCCTGTTTCCTGTCATTTCATTTTCATGAGAGTGCAGAACGTAGTGAATGAACTTTAGTGATTGACAGCTTCACTGTTTATAAAGGGGTAATAAAGAGAGTCAGAATCTCAAAACATGTTTTTGTTCAGCACAAGATCAATGATTATGTTCAATATATACATGCTTACCGTGGGTCTTGTGAATTAAAGTGTTAAAGAGTTTCTATTAGCAATCTTTCATGAATGTGATTTTTGTTTTTTTAGCAAAAGCAGTGGGGGATGGATACGTCAAACCAGAGATCAAGCAGGTGGTGAAGGTTGAGTGAGTATTGTTCTCTTCTCTCAAGTTATTATACATAAAGTCAAAACATCCAAATGATTATCATCAATAATTCCTGGATATTAGAGAAATGTGCTTTTACATATTCAAATATATACAGATGAATAGTTCATCCAAGATGAAGGTGACTTTTTTTCTTCAGTAAAACAGTAAAGATGATTTTTAGCTGAAACCGTGGTTCTTGGTGATTTTTTTTTAAATGCAAGTCAGTGGCTACTGGTTTTTGAGAATTTAAAAAAATGTATATCAAGGAATATACAATTATATATTCAGGCCTTATGAAGCGAAAAGATCGGTCTGCAAGAAACTGAACATTATTTACAACATTACCTGTTATTACTTTTTTCTTTTATTGTATTACTGACTGTTTACTTATCTTAAAGGGGTCATCGGATGCCCATTTTCCACAAGTTGATATGATTCTTTAGGGTCTTAATGAAAAGTCTATAACATACTTTGGTTAAAATTTCTCAATGGTACTGTAAAACAACACCCTTTTTACCCTGTCGAAATCAGCTCTGTTTTCAGCAAGCCATTTTAGTGCATGTTCCTTTAAATGCTAATGAGCTCTGCTCACCCCGTCCCTCTCTTCCATGGGGTGACAAGCCGTTCTCATGATACTGTTTACTTTAGCCGTGGAACTTGCTAACTAGCACATTATTAGGAAAGGCGATTTGCAAAGATTCATAAAAAAAACTTATACTCGCTTCTTCTATAGGTGAGGCTGGATCATGAATGATTCACGTGAACATAAACACATTTAGGTAGATCGCTGGGCACATTCCCTTCAGAGTCAAAGGTAATCCTCTGCATCTTCAGCGGCTCAGATGTCGGGAGTAAATGACGACTGCTATGTTCATTATTACATCCAGCAACAAAACACCTCGATTAGGAGCCATTCTTGTCTACTCCTGCTCCGGTGTTGAAACAATGGCGGACTGATGACTGCTCACTCAGGACAGGTCTAAGATAAAGCGCTGGTGTCAATCAACAATCTTGGGAGGGACCTGGGTCTGTGTGATGTCACACAGACAGGAATCTGAGAATGGCTTGATATGAGAAAAGGGAAATGATTAAACAAGATAAAAAAAAAAAAATTATCATTATAGGGTGGTTGTGTGCACACACTGCCGATATGCATTTCAGTTCAAACAACTTGTAAAAGTGCATGTCACATCCGATGACGCCTTTAAATAATTGTCAATACCTTTTCTGGTATCAAACATTGTGGGATCATAACTTTATCTCCAGCAAAAACAAAAGTACAAATTTATATCAGATGTTAACACAGATGACCTGTGTATATATATATATATATATATTTTTTTTTTCCCAGGTTTTCTTCGCCCAATCCTGAACCATCTCCCGGGAATTCCTTTATGGAGCATGCAGCATCACCCTCTGTCAATCAACACCATAACTTCACAATCTATCCATCAATGTAAGTTCTGAGGAACATCTTGTATGTGATTAAAATTTTTCTGTTATTGTTTATCTCTGCAATAACAAACCCAGTGCATGACTGGTGTATGTGTATGTGTATGTGTGTGTGCATCTGAAGGAATGACTCCATGTTAGACACAGAAGGTGAATTTGATCTGGAAGAGACCATGGACATGGCCCGACAGGTGGAGGAGTTCCTGCGTCAGCCCATGGAAACCCAGTGGAGCGGACAACAGTCATGACCTTTAACCTTGTGATCTCTTATGAGAACTACAAAACCTCAGTGGTTCCATTCCATATTTTTATTTTAACAAATGTGAAATGCTATGTTTGTCAAAGCTGATCAGTGGATGTCTAACTGCTTTTGCATTTTAAATATAGTTTGATGTGTAATTTCCCATCATTAACCACCGAAGAACAATAGACTGTCATGTGCATTGATAAACTTCTATTTGGCTGGATATGAGCGGCTAATTTACTAGCCCAGTGTGGGTTTGCCACTTTCGTTGCCCTTTATCTTGATTGTTATAGTCGAGTTATAAAAATCTACTTGCTCAAATCCAGTCACACAGTTGGCTAAATGAAGACATTGAGCTTTTTATATTCAGTCTTCTCAGTTTGTCCACCTCCAATTAGAATGCTTTACAGCTACATTCAGGGTTGGGATTTTTCCCACTATTTTCACCTCCGCCATGGGTCTGCTCCATCGAAATCACATTCATGGGGTCCGCCTCTGAAGAAATAGTGTTCTGAGGGTGGAGGGGGACTTGGCAGCCCTGGCTGCATTGTGTCATTTGTGCACCTTGTGGCACTACACAGAATTGCCTATTGTATAACTAGTGCTGGATGTATAATTAATTGGTTTTCTAATCTCTTTAATTGTCTACCAAATGGGCAGTCCTGGCTATCCTGGTTGACATTAGTGTGGAGTTATTTCAACCCAACTTTAGTTACAGCATCCTCTAACATTGACAATTTATGAAATTTAGCACGTCAATATCCATACGTTCCAAACCATTCACAGTTTAAGATATTAGCTAATGAAATTTGATTGGTGATTTTTAAGATTTGGGATTGGGAATCTTAAATCTTATTGGGAAGCACTTCCTCTATCAAAAGGTTGCTGAGTTATGATATTTTTTTTAGTTGTGTTGCCCCCTATGGGTGGAATTTGACAATTTGTCTTGAATTCTTAATTTTTTGAGTTCAGATACCCTCTCCTACCCTTTCTTGATGGGCAGAGACACAGTCAGCTATTTAGTAGGCGATTCCACCAAAAGTGTGAACACTGTAACTCGGTAGAGCTTTGTAAATATCACTCTGTCACCAACGCCATATAGCAACATTTGCTCAGCCAATGGCTTGCGTTTGGGTAAACAGCATCTTCTCTGATAAACAAGCAATCATGTTATGGTGGTTGGGTCTGTATGTGTTTTAACTTAAAATGTGACAATCAGTTGAAAACATTTATTCTCTGTGTCTGATCTGTCTAGCAGCTTGGCCATTTCTGATTATCTGACTCCCTCCCACCCCAGATACCTCATTTTCCCTGAGCCATTCTTCCTGTGTCTTAAACAGCTGAGGTTTGTCAAGTAATTACACCAAAGTCTGTTGTTCGCCTTCAAATTTTTGCTCATTTTTAAATCCTCTCAGATTTCATATATATTGATCTGAAATTAGTTTGACACTTCAGTCTTTCTCCCAGTAAATATCTCTCTTAACGGTAATCAGTGCACTTGAGAGCCAAAATTGTACAAGATACCAGGAGTTGTTTGTGAAGTTTATTTTTCTTACCCTGTTGGCAAATTCTTCTTGCCTGTATAGTGAAATGGATTTTATAGATATTAAAGCAAATGACCATGTTAATAAAAATGTTTTTAAAAGTCTTTAAAGGGCCAGTCTATTTAAAATAAAGTGATGTACAATGTAAAACTTAATGTCAGTCATGATAGTCGCTCCCCTCAAGAATAGATCTCAGGAAAATACACATCAAAGAGATGTTTAATAGTACCTATGCAGACACAGAATTTTATTTATATAAAAAAAACATATATTGAGAAATAGTTATAATTACCACAGTGCTATCTAAAAAATAAATAAACCGTTGCGATGCAGATAAATTGTGCTTGATACAATAAGACACACACTAAAGCCAAGCCATCACATTTGGAACACATTAAAACCAAGTTTTAATGTGTGATGGCAGTACGTGTGTCTTATTGTTTTCTTTAAAATCTATATTTTTTTACATTATTTGTACTGTCTCCTATTGTTAGAAATAACATTACATTATGTTCTATATGTAAGGGATAATGTCCAGTCTAAATGTAAGGGAAGAAGCCTGTCATCATAACTTAACATAGATGGGGGTGATCAGGACCCTGGCACAAAGTCCTGGATTTTTTGTGTGGTTTTTTTTTTGGACTGTAATGATTGCCTAGCAGTACGCTAGCCCTTCTATTACAAGGCTACCTAACAAATAAAGATATACATGCATGGTTATGAGTTGAATTGTTGTATCTTGAAGAGAGGGTGGAAAGACAGCGAACAGGTGTCACGCATCAGTTGTTTTGATTACTTTGACAGTGCAATTATATAGAATACAAATATTAAGAAAAAGAAAAGTAGAAAAAATAAGAGGAATAAAATAAGAGATAAAAAAATATAAATATAAATGTGCAGGTCAGTACAGGTCAGTATATTGTTGACTTAAATAGTACTAAGAGGAATGTGCAAAACTTTGTACAGGGTATTTAAATAGCAGCATATGAGGTAGAGAAAAATTATGAATAGCTATTGATATAGTGGTATATACATGGAGTCAAGTGATGTTATGACACAGAGTTAGAGTTTAGGAGCCTGATGGCCTGGGGGAAGAAGCTCCTCCTAAGTCTCTCAGTTTTTGCCATCAGGCTACGGAAGCACTTACCAGATGGAAGCAAAGTGAATAGATGGTTACCAGGGTGATTTGAGTCCTTGATTATTTTAACAGCTCTACTTTTGCAGCGTTTGAGGTAGATGTCCTGCAGAGAGGGGAGAGCAGACCCTGAGATGTGCTCAGCTGAGCGCACAACTCTCTGTAGTGCTTTGCAGTCCTGATTGGAGCTGTTTCCATACCACACTGAGATGCACTGAGTCAATACACTTTCTATGGTCCCTGAATAGAAAGTTTTCAGGATTGCTAGTGAGACCCTGAATTTCCTCAGCTGTCGCAGATGGTACAGTCTTTGCCTGGCTTTCTTAACCTGTGTTTGGATGTGTGTAGTCCAAGTCAGGTTCTCGGAGATGTTTACACCGAGGTACTTGAAGCTGCTCACCCTCTCCACAGGGGTCCCACTGATCATAAGAGGAGTGTAGGGCTGCTGCTGTCTCTACATTAAACACTTCTCTTTTAGAAAACTACAGACCTGTCTCTCTCCTTCCATTCGTAGGGAAAACACTCGAACGAGTTGTCTTCAACCAGCTCTCACGGTTTCTTTCACAGTACTACAAACTGGATGCTAAACAGTCAGGTTTCAGGAGTGGCCATTCAACAGAGACTGCGCTACTCTCAGTCACTGAAGCCCTGCGAATTGCAAAGGCCAATTCCAAATCATCAGTCCTCATTCTGCTGGATCTTTCTGCTGCTTTTGACACAGTCAATCATCAGATTCTCCTGTCTACCCTCTAAGCACTGGGATTCCACTTCGCTGGTTTGAATCCTATCTCACCGGTAGATCTTTCAGGGTGGCCTGTGGAGGGGAGGTATCCAAACCACATCAACTGGTCACTGGAGTTCCTCAGGGATCGGTTCTTGGACCCCTCCTCTTCTCCACATACACTACATCGTCCCATGCATTATACATGCACATGGCTTCTCCTATCACTGCTACGCCGATGACACACAGCTCTATCTCTCTTTTCAACCAGATGACCCAACGGTAGCTGCACGTATCTCAGGCTGCCTGGCGGACATCTCGGCATGGATGAAAGAACATCACCTACAGCTCAACCTGGCAAAGACGGAGCTTCCTGTCTTCCCTGCCACTCCGACTCTACAGCATGACTTCACAATTCAGTTAGGCTCATCAATGATTACCCCATGAAAAATATAAAAATAATAAAAGCGTCTGCCAAATGACTAAATGTAAATGTAAGCAAATGACAAGGTGTTTCCAGGCCAGCCAAGATATGTAATCCCTCCAGCGCATCCCTCCACACTTCTCATGTGTCAGATGAGTCACCAAAAAGAGAGGTGAAACCACTGCTGCATCCTGGGAGAATTAGGAAATGAGGGCAGGTGGAATCACAGATGGTCTGCCCCCAGTTACCTCATCCATCAAACGGTACCAATTCCAGGTAGCAACAGTGCTTTCACCCCCCTCTGTGCTCACTATTTTGGGGCATCTCAACTCCTGTATAGGCAAATGGATAGTTTACCAAGCTACACCAATTTAATCTTATTGATCCTTGCATTTAATGTTTTTGTGTTGTCTATAATTTACTTCAGCAGTACGTACTCTTCTCTAATTAACAATTAATGTCCATTACTTTAGCTGTTCAGCAATACAATGAATAAAGCCTGATTGGTTTGGTTATGTCCACTCTTAACACACGCTGCAACCCTGAGTATGTTAGCTTCATGGCATGAGAGAGGCTTCTGTTTCTAGGCCTATACATGTTTTAATGAGTTCACCATTAAGCCATAAGTACACCAGTGAGAAAAGTCTTGACTTTCTGGGCTGGAGCTAGTAAATTATGGATTTATGGTGAAGAAAATGAAGCAGCAGTTGTGCAGTGTGGGCTACAGTATATCAACAGAACACGAACACTAGGTGGCGCGCCTGCGCCTACAGTTGCACAAAAGAAGAAGAAGTTGTTTTCAGTGTTTGCTTTCAGTTTTCAATCATGACCAGTCCATCACAATGATGCAGACATATCAGCGTTATTTGTGGATCATTTTACCATGTTTTATTGCATTATTGGCCGTGACCATTACATGTGGTGAGTATGTGCAACAATTTCTCCAAAATATAGTCATTTCATTAGTAGCTTTGTCCGTAACAAACAGTATCAAAAAAGTTATAACATTATAATCATGTTTTATAGACATTCATCATGGTATCATTTCAACTACTTTGAAGTAGGCTACCAAATAGTAAAGCCATCAGAAGTAAACAGTACTTCTTGGTGAGGAGCTGTTAATCCAAAAAAGAATAGCAAAGTACATCTAAATTGTGTAAATTCTTATATATTGCCTAAATTTTAATTATAAAATCATATAGTATATTTACATAGTTTAATACGTTTTATGTTTATATACAGTTTTGTTGTCAAATGTGTTATTGGCGCCCTCTTCCGGTCAGTTTCTGTTAATGCTGGTCTGTTTTTGTGTAACAGCTCCGCCGGGCTCACTTTTGCTCCTGTGCCTCTGCTGTATGGCTCTTCTATGGAAGATAAAGGTCAAGGATCGCTCCATATCGAGTCTTTTGGCTCAGTATGTGGCAGTGAAAGCGGTGTGCCTGCTGGGGAATCGCCAGAGAAACAGACTAGAGGCAGACACACGGGACATTCATCGCGTTCAAGAGGAGACTCTGCTCAAGCGTCTACAGAAACACTCCGACACAGTTTACGGCAAACAGTACGAGTTCACATCAATTAAAGGTGAATGATTTCGACAATTTAATAATAATATCATATAGTATATATGCTCTGCAATGAACTGGTTATCTGTCCAGAGTGTTTAGGGGTTGCTTGACACTTGCTTCCGAAGCAGTTTGGAAAATGGATGGATTTGTCACATTTTTTATTTTTGCAGTGTTTTACTAAAAGAGTGGGGGTTTTTTTTATTTTTTATATCAGTCTATACTCCATATCCAATAATGACAAAGCAAAAATTAGATTTGTGATAACAAATGTGATAACTGAAATATTAAATGTTACACAACATATTTATTAATTTAAATAAAGTTAACAATTCATACATTTAATAAATGCATAAGGTTTTTGATGAAAGTGCATATACATTTAACTTATTTGCTTCTATGAAATGGAAATAACCAGTGACATGTGCCACCGTCTTGTAATGAAATGTATGAGAGTTGTCATTGTATCATTTCAGACACAAAAACATTTCAACAGCACCATCCGATCACAGATTATGACCATTATGAAAAGTTTGTGGAGCGTGTGGCTAAAGGAGAGCAGAATGTTTTAATATCGGAAAAGCCTCTTATTCTGGCTATGACATCAGGAACATCTGGATCCAGCCGTATGCTTTTGAGCACCAAAGACACCAACACAGAATTCTTCCTACAGGTCACAACACATACAACATTGTTACAAGTACAAAGTTATGTCTGCTTTATTAGTGGCACCAAACACTAAATGGCACAAGTAATGGCACTTTTCAAACAAATTTTTCAAGCACACCCCTTGTCTCTCTGTTGGCCAAATGCATTATTCGATATGATTTGTTGCACAGAAGGCTGGGGACAGATATGGAGAAAGTGCATATGTAATGCATGTTTACAAGTAATAGGCCAATACAAACCAACTAGCAACAAGTGAGTTGAATATCAAGCTAATTTACCACATTTTGTGATCAATGTGATCTATTATTTCTGTGCACTTTTCTGGCAGGGGGTGACAGTTTGTCTAGATGCCATGAGGCAAGCCTTTCCAGCCACTGACTGTCTCCAGAAAACCCTGAAGATCTTTTACTCGCCCATTTTTCGTCAGAGTGAGGCAGGTATTCCTATTGGCCCCAACTCCTCAACTCCTGCCTCCTCTAAACACATGCTGCATCTGTACACCACGCCAGCACCCGTCTATCAGGTAGGTGGGAGATGAGTATGAATTTAACATGATATTTAGTGATAATATTAGCAAATGTTGAGGGGAAACACTCAGCTCCTCTAGCAAGTGTCAAAGCACATTACAACAAATGTGCCAAATAAGCCCCCAGAATGCTGTTGTTGTGTAAATTGATTTTCAAAATGCATAAAACGTTTTCTGTTTTGGTTGGAAACAAGTGTTGTGTAACCGCTTTTCTTATATTTGGAATCAAACAAGGTTTTATTAAAGGGTATTTTAATATAACATAGTACTCCACATGCCCATCTCTAATCAAGCACACCTGCCTGTAACTTTCATGCAACCCTCAAGGTGTTAGGGGGTCATTAGGGGGTCTGTTAAAACTCAGTGGGCTCTGGGAAGGTAAATTTGTCAAGAAATACTTACAAGAGCAAGCAGAGAGGGTCTGAATAAATGTTGGACAGATGACGCCAAGATTGTTTTGCATCCAGAAGTGTAAAGTGTAAGTTTTTTGACTCTATAGCATACATAAAGTACGATAATCACAAACATGATTAATGTATAGAAAATATATCAAATGTAATATGTAAAGGATTTTTATTTGATCTTTTAGTCAAACAGTAACAGGTACAAAAAAAAAAAAGTCATATGGTTAAATTGTTTAATTGATTTATAGGCTAAATAATGATTAATTAAGAGATTTTAATGGGTCATAAACCAAATATCCAAAGAAGATCAAACATTAAACTTTACTGCAGTAAAACTCGCCCGCTCTTCCTGTGTTAACCACACCATTACAATGTAGACCATTTAAAAAACCAAAAACATTTTGGTTACAATTGCATCTGTCTCAGAAAAAAAAAAACATTTAGTATTGACTGATATAATGTTATTTTCAGCGCTTTTATGACCTTTTTATCTGTAAACAAAAATACAGTTTTTGCTCAGAACAAACTGAAAATTCTGAAACTGAAAGTCTCAAGTCTTCTTGATGATGTCTGGTTGTTATGATTGAATATGCTGTTACTTCAATCCAAGTCAAGTACAAGTCATGCAACTCAAGTCCACAAACCTGCTGTGAATGCACTGGCAGTCATCTTGAATAAAAGGGGAAAGGGGGAAAGGGAAGTGGTGTGTGGCCAAGTATGGTGACCCATACTCGGAATTTGTGCTCTGCATTTAACCCATCCAAGTGTACACACAGTAGTAAACATATACCCAGAGCAGTGGGCAGCCAATGCTGCGGTGCCTGGGGAGCAGTTGGGGGTTCGGTGCCTTGCTCAAGGGTCTCACCTCAGTCGTGGTATTGAGAGTGTTGGTTATTCACTCCCCCCACCTACAATCCCTGCCGGACCTGAGACTCGAACCCACGACCTTTGGGTTACAAGTCCGACTCTCTATCCATTAGGCCACGACTGCCCCTTGTCTTGAATAAAAGAGCCTGATCTGATCAGAACACGAATTTATAGAATCTAAAAGACTACTTTTCTTTTTCTTAATATTTGTATTCTATATAATTGCACTGTCCTTGGAGCGGACCTGACCTACATTTCACTGCTGGTTATACCCTGTATAATTGTGTATGTGACGAATAAAAAATCTTGAATCTTGAAGACACTGTTGATTTTGTCTGTAGGTGCTGAATGAGAGAGACGCCTTATATCTTCATCTGCTGTTTGGGCTTAAGGACCGCTATCTTGGCATGCTGGAATCTAACTTCAGCTCTACCGTCTTTTATGCCTTCAGAGCCCTTCAGGTACTGTACAGTGAGGTCCAAAAGTCTGAGACCACTAATGAAAATGCTTCTATATTACATTATTTATTGCAAATTATATAATCATCATTGCAATTTTATCACTTAGTAGTAATTATTATTATCATTTATTTTGTATTATTGTATTCTGTATAATGCTATCAGGTGAATTGGAATTAATAATTTGCTTATTCGATTAGTGACCAAGGCATAATACAGGATTTATTTTAAATCAGTGTAGGCTCAGATTGTTGGGCCCCACTCTGTACACGTTCAAAAAATGAACAAGTACAGGTGTATGGAGTGCAACAGATGTGGAAAGAAGCTGCATTTCACTTGAGATTGTTGTCCCACTTCCAGATTTGTCTGATCAGGTGTTTTATAACTGACACTGAATAGAGCAGAAAGATCCCTAGTAGCAATCTGTCTGTCTGCATTTAGGAACATTGGAAAGATCTTGTGGTGGATGTGGAGGTGGGCATGATCAACTCCGGGCTGAACCTGAAGGCTGATGTGCGCCGTGCCCTAGAGAAACTGATGAAGCCAGATCCAGAGAGAGCCGCTGAGCTCACAGCCCAGTTTGAAGAAGGCTTTGAAGGGATCGCACACAGAATATGGCCCCACTTACACCTGGTTCTGACAGTGGACTCAGGCTCCAACCAGATTTATGGGGAGATGTTACGGCAGCACTACTGTAAAGCTGTCCCGTTCTACTCCCCTTTCTATGCTGCCACTGAAGGTGTGTTTTTATGTGGATGCATGTGGGTACATTTCTGAACTGGATAGTAATAAGCCGTGATAGGTCTTTGTGTTATGAATGCTTAAAAATGTTATTTGAAGTGTACTCCCTTGGATTACTGAAGGTCAAAAGTTTGACATAATTAAAACTTTTCTAATATTTTCAAAATAAGTCTTGCATTATCCTGGGGTATGTTTCCCAAAAGCAACTATGGTTTCAAGGTCAATGGAACTTACGACTATAGTTAACTAAAAATGTTTTTGGGAAGCGCACCCCAGCACAGTAACTGGCAACATTCATATGTAAAGTTGTAAATGAGCCGTATACCTGCATAAAGTCCAGTTCGCATGCATTAGTAGTATATAATGGTCTGTAATTCATGTTTCAGGCCTGATAGGTGTGAACCTGTGGCCTCAGCAGGAGAGCAGACAATATCTCCTTTGTCCTCGCTCCATGTTCTGTGAGTTTATACCAGAGGAGGATCTGGATTCAGAGCGGCCCAAAACTCTCCTGATGGGGCAGCTTCAGGAAGGACATAACTATGAGTTGCTGGTCACCAATGCTTCAGGATTATTCAGGTCAGGGACATGATCCTGCTTCTACATGTTTAATACAAAGTTCTGTCATGAGGGCACAGGCCGATAGGTCCTAACTCAGTCTGATATATGAGCTTGTTGCTTAACATTCAAATACCTGGCCAAAGTGTGCTGAATTTGTTGTGGGTTTATAAGATGGCAAAAACAAAAAAACTAAATGTCACAGTATGTTCATTCAATGTTCAAATTTTTGCAGAAGTGAAGTTATGGACTTTTTTTTAATGTGACACAACAGCCTTGCCAGTGCAAGGAAAAAAAAAAGAAAGAAATTAAAGGCATGTGAGAGAAAATGTCTTGCACATGTATGATACACACGCATACTATGCTTTTGATGATAGTTACACCACACACACTCACTGTACGATCGATTTGATTTCACAGATACTATTTAAACTAAACTGAGCTAGACAATGACATCACAGAATTCAATAATGAAATGCCTTTAACTGAATGCTTTTAATCTTATTATTATACATTACTGACACTCTATCCTCCAATTTTATACTGTTAAAGGATTAGTTCACTTTTAAAAAAACTTTTGCTGATAATTTACTCACCCCCATGTCATCCAAGATGTCCATGTCTTTCTTTCTTCAGTCGAAAAGAAATTAAGGTTGTTGATGAAAACATTTCTCAATATAATGGACTTCATTGGGACCCAAACGGTTCAAGGTCCAAATGACAGTTTCAGTGCAGCTTCAAAGGGCTTTAAACGATACCAGACGATGAATAAGGGTGTTATCTAGCGAAACGATCGGTCATTTCAAAAATAAATAAAAAAGTTTAAGTTTTATAAGCACAAATGCTCGCCTTGCTCTGTTCTGTGATGCGCGTTCATGACGTCACGTAATACGCAATGACGTTGAAAAGGTCAAAGGTATTTGGACCTTGAACCGTTTGGGTCCCAATGAAGTCCATTATATGGAGAAATGTTTTCATCAAAAGCCTTAATTTCTTTTCGACTGAAGAAAGAAAGACATGGACATCTTGGATGACATGGGGGTGAGTAAATTATCAGCAAAAGTTTTTTTAAAAGTGAACTAATCCTTTAAGTGCTTTGACACAGAGGGAAGTCGTGGCCTAATGGTTAGAGTCAGACTCGTAATCCAAAGGTTGCGGGTTCGAGTCTCGGGCCGGCAGGGATTGTAGGTGGTGGGAGTGAATGTCCAGCGCTCTCTCCACCCTCAATACCACGACTGAGGTGCCCTTGAGCAAGGCACCGAACCCCAAACTGCTCCCCGGGCGCCGCAGCATAAATGGCTGCCCACTGCTCCGGGTGTGTGTTCACGGTGAGTGTGTGTGTTCACGGTGTGTGTGTGTGTTCACTGCTGTGTGTGTGCACGTTGGATGGGTTAAATGCAGAGCACGAATTCCGAGTATGGGTCACCATACTTGGCCATATGTCACTTCACTTCACTTCACAATCTGTATTGTTAAAAGCGCTATATAAATAAAGGTGACTTGACTTGACTTGTTCACATACCTTAGCTTACACATAAAAACAGTAAAGTATACTTTGGGCTTAACTGTTAAACTTACTGTTTGGGCTTAATTGCTATGTCTCAAGCAGAATTATGAAATGCTATTAACATAAACAATACATTTAATAAGTCATTAAGTTACTTTGCCAGTGATCAGGCTGTGCTGTGATGCTGTTTTGAGCACTGTCCTTTAAGGACACAGATGATACCATGAATTAGTGTACTGGATATTTAAAAAATTAGAGAAAGTAAAATACTGAGCAAACTGGTAAACTGATGTAGTGGACATTCTCTAAAGTCTGTCTTTTGTGTTTTTCAGGTATCGCATTGGAGATGTTGTGAAAGTAGTTGGGTTTCATAACCAGTGTCCAAAAGTGGAGTTTCAATATAGGTACACTTTTTTTTTTTTTATTATGCATTATTAGATTTAAAAAAAAAATGTAATTACAATTTCTTGATATATTTTTAATATATCTTCATGTGTCAGATATAAAGAAATTCTGCAGTGTGAATGTGAATAGGGATATGAAGTTTTCTGCAGTAGCTTCATTCTTGTAACCCAATTAGTGTGGCATTGGCAACGCTAAGATCATGGGTTTGATTACCCAGGGAATGCTTGCTGGTGTTATATTCTGACTAATCACTGGAGCAACATTATTCTGTTTGCCCTTGCTGCAGTATATTCTAGTCTTTACGCTTTCTTACAAATTTATACATACTGATTTATTTTTGCCTAACTCCTAATTCAGAAAAGCTGACTGAAGATGGTACCTTGTCTGAGATTTGAGAAGCACTAATCAATCATCATTTATGTGCAATGGTTTGTTTGATGTGTGTGTTCAGGCGCGGGCAGATGTTGAGCGTGCGTGGTGAGAAAGTGTCTGAATCACTGTTTTTGGGGGCTCTTAAGAGGGCAGTGACACAGTGGCCAGGAGCCAAACTAATAGACTACAGCTGCGTTGAGAGCGGTGTTTTAGGTAATGTTTGTCTTTTATGAAGTCCACTGTATTTTAAAGGAATGTTCGAGGGTCATTACAATTTAAACTCTTTTTTTCAGCTGTCATTGTATGTGTGACTAGTGTGATAGAATTACGACTGTCTGTCGGTGTAAACATCACTATAATATAAGATGTATTGAATCTGGAACGTGAATTGAACTTTGCTAAGGTTGATCTCTTATGTAATACTGAAAGGCAAATAAATGCATTAATTGTTGCATTTAATTTGTTGTTTGTGTTTGCTGTAGGCAGTGCATCTGGAATAGCTCAGCCACATTATCTTGTGTTTGTTGAGCTAAAGGGTGTGAGGAACCTCTCAGAGGAACAAAGATACAAGGTCTGTAATGTTCATTTAAGAACTTTGAAGAGACTCTTCTCTTTAACTGCTCATTATATTCCAGATTGCTTTTTAAATCCAACAGTTAGATCACTGCCTACAGGAGGACTCTGATATCTACCGATCCTTCAGGATGAAGGGCAGCATCGGACCAATGGGAGTTCAGCTCGTTCGTGAAGGAACTTTCCAAGAACTGAAAGATCGCTTGATGGCCTTCTCCAGAACTTCATCCAACACCTTCAAAATGCAGCGTGTGATACGCAGGAGAGAGTTTGCAGACTTTCTACTGCAGAGGGCTTTTTCATGAGCATTTCATGAGATGAATGAAGCATCATTTTTGGCAATGCTAAAATATTTTCTGCTATCCTAGTTTTATGTGCAGAGATGGTAGCTGGTTCCTTTTGAAAAGTTTTACAATCTCATTTTCAAAGCATTTTTCCATTTGACCAGCCAAACACAGGAACATTGGTCTCAACCAATGCTATGAGTTTAGGGTGGGTCTATTTGTTTGTCCAACCAATGAAAGTCACAAGGATTGTTTGGAAAACTTGTTTATAGATTTGCTTTGTGCTGCTAGAGAGATGCTCCTTGATCCTGGTCCTGGGCTGCATTTCCCAAAAGCATTGTAAGGTTAAGTTGATCGTAGCTCCATTGGTTTCAATGGGCTACGATGTTCTTAAGCTTACGATGCTTTTGGGAAACGCAGCCCTGGAGGATCCCAATACTGCATATTTTGGATGTGTCCCTTATTTAGCACACCAGGTTTCTATCATTGGGATACTCTAAAAAAGTAGGTAGTAATTTATTCATGGTCAATTACTGTAGAGTAAGCAGCTAACCTCAATTTTCACTTCCAAAACCCCGAGTAACTTTCATGTTCATGAATTTCACCAAATTTGACTGATATCCAATATTACCAATGATTGATTTTTTTCCTTTTGGACATGACTTGAAACCACACATTGAGATACTGGGAGATCACATTACATATGTATGGAAATATTACATTACTTTCTTACTTTTGAATTAAAAATGCAGTATGAAACGTGTGTGCAGTTTGTACTTTTCTGGTTTCCTCCCAACGGATGGGTAAATTTCTATTAACCATCATAACCTTGTACCTGGTATAGCATTCTGAGCTTGAGCTTCTATATGTATTCTATGTGAGAGTGAGTTAGGAACAGCATTGGATTGCCCTTTGCTTTACTGTGGAATCAGAGCAGGATAGCCCACCTCGTCAGATGGGATGTTGGACTGAGGTACAGGTACTTCCGTTATTCCTTTTAAAATAAATGTACCCTTGAGTTCAGAGATACAAGTGCTGAAAGAAGGCTTCTGAAAGAGCAGAATTTCGGGGAAACCGTAACAGCAGCTGCATCAACATGCCTAAGATTAAACATAACATTAATTTCATAGAATTATGGAGTTGTGCGAATACATTTTTGGTGCATTAAACAGTTTGTTTTAACAAATGCCATGTCAGATACAGCGTTGTTGATGTTGCAAAATTTCATATTGGTATCTTCAATTAATTTACATATGACATAAAGGACAACACAGATATATTTAATAAGGTGATTATAAAAATAAATTGTGACCCTACCCAAGACGACTTGCACGTAATAAAGTTGAGACAAAGATACTAAGAACACACTAAGGGGAAAAGTGTTTTATTGAAACCCTCATAATTAAATATAATTGCATGCATATAAACAAAGACAATTTACAATTGGAATAATAATTATCATGCAAAAAGTGTAAAATGAGGGGGGAAATCATTTTATATACCATTTCATATAAGATTAAAGCTTAGTTAATGTAAATGAGTGCAATTAAAAAATCTGGCAAAGAGTTTTGATTGATAATCAATAAAAGCATAAACAGTCCTCTACAAAACAATTAAAATCTGTATTCAGTATCATAGTTTTTAAAAGTATAAAACAATACATAAGTGTGTAATCATGTTTATCCAGTCTGCTACTGCAATGCTACTTTTATGACCACTCACATTTGTGAACACTTATTAAAACGTTATCCATTACATACACTATAACCACATACAAGTGTCCACAAGAAAGTCTATATTAATTCATATGTGTGCAGGCCTATGTTGCAAATAATGTGGAATTAATTTAAATAGCTCCTTATCATTGATTTAAGTGGTCACACATTGTGCAAATGAAAATAAACCCTGAGTCTCCTTAATCCAAGTATTAAATTCAGTTACTTCTATTTAATTCTATTGGAATTCTGGCAGGAGCTTTTAATGCAACATGCAACATTCCCAGATTCCGCAATGACAGCAATACTCAGTATATTTGAAATGCATAACTGTTTTAAGAAGCTTAGTTAATTAGTCGTGCGGTATTCTGTCAACTGTGCAAATATCTATTAAAGTGGCTGTCATTTTATCTGTTCTGAAAGTATCATTTTATGGATGCATTCTGGGCTTCTAATTGTATGGTATTTCTACATGGCCATCAAATAATGCATTATAATAAGGTCATCTAATTGAAAAAAATTTAAATAAGAAATATAAAAAATGAGGGCAGTCTCTCATGGGAATAGTTTATAGAGGTCTGCTGCAAAAACTGTCGACTAGTACATTTTGGATAAAATACAATACATTTTTCAATATAATCTAACTCTACAGTAAAATTTTTATTCCATAAGTGCATTTGCCTGCTTTTCTTTGATATGTCCCATTTGAGAAAACAGTCAAGATCTGATAGGTAAAGTGAAATTATAAAGTACTGTAAATATATGCTGTGTCCTAGGTATCTGCAGTAGTTTAAAATATTCATTCAACATTTCAGAGTACATTTTCTGTAGGAAAAATAACAATCCACTATGCAACTCATACCTACAGGCATAGGTATGACATATAGGCATACAGAAAACTAAGTTCAATGAAAGTGATTTTTGAAATAGAATTCTGCGAATTCTACAACTGATGTCTACAGTAGACAATTAACATGTTGACTGTACTCATGAACAGACAATATAGTCACCAGTCTCCTTTTTTTAGTGAAGATCCAGTTGATGACAATTCATATGTAGCTTTGCATAGTTTTACAGTTTTTGAGAACGAGATGGAATACCAGGAACCAAGTTTCTGAAAAGATAAAGCAGTTTCAAAATTAGTTTGCATTTTCGCCAGTTGATCATCTAATGGATAATGAGCTTACATTTTTATATGCAGTATATAGAATTGCAACGCAAGATGCTGGCCCATATAACTGAAATTAGAACTTATTGAAAAACATTCATCGGAAATAATTTCCAGCAGAGAATTTTGCAAGAAACATTTCATCCACTTTAGTTTTAATGTAAGAGCAGGTGTGGACATTTGCAACATAAATGTGCAAGGCTTCCTTTCATTCGCTTCCAGTTATTTTACCTTTAAATGAACTAGCTAATGAACTGGATGTCTTTTGCCAAGAAAACATTAACAGGATTATACCTGTTAATGCTATTTAATGGACTTGAGCTAACAAGGACTCATAAAGAATTGTTATTAACTGATGTTAACAAAGATTAATACTTCATGCAAAATATATATATATATTTTGCTCATTGTTAATGTAATAACTGAGGTCAACTAATGGAACTTTATTGTGGTGTTACCAAAAAGGTTGTTGAATTGGACCCCTTCTGTTTACTATATTTGCTTTATAGCTCTGGAAAATTTAAAGAGACCACTGCAAAATTAGCAGTTTCACTGATTTTACCGTTTATATGTATGTGTTTGAGTAATGAACATCTTTGTTTTATTACTGACAACATTTCTCCCAAATTCCAAATAAACATATTGTCATTTAGGGCATTTATTTAAAGAAAACGACTACTGGTCAAAATAACAAAAAAAATATGTTTTCAGACCTCAATAATGAGAAGAAAACAAGTTCAAGATTCAAGATTTTTATTTGTCACATACACAATTATACAGGGTATAACCAGCAGTGAAATGTAGGTCAGCTCCGCTCCAAGGACAGTGCAATTATATAGAATACAAATATGAGAAAAAGAAAAGTAGAAAAAATATAAATATAAATGTGCAGGTCAGTACAGGTCAGTATGTTGTGACTTAAATAGTAATAAGAGGAATGTGCAAAAAGTTGTCCACGGTATTTAAATAGCAGCAATATGAGATAGAGAAAAAATTATGAATAGCTATTGATATAGTGGTATATAAATGGAGTCATGTGATGTTATGACAGAGTTAGAGTTTAGGAGCCTGATGGCCTGGGGGAAGAAGCTCCTCCTAAGTCTCTCAGTTTTTGCCATCAGGCTACGGAAGCGCTTACCAGATGGAAGCAAAGTGAATAGACGGTTACCAGGGTGATTAGAGTCCTTGATGATCTACAGCTCTACTTTTGCAGCGTTTGAGATAGATGTCCTGCAGAGAGGGGAGAGCAGACCCTGAGATGCGCTCAGCTAAGCGCACAACTGTCTGTAGAGCTTTGCAGTCCTGATTTGAGCTGTTTCCATACCACACTGAGATGCACTGAGTCAATACACTTTCTATGGTCCCTGAATAGAAAGTTTTCAGGATTGCTGGTGAGACCCTGAATTTCCTCAGCTGTCGTAGATGGTACAGTCTTTGCCTGGCTTTCTTAACCTGTGTTTGGATGTGTGTAGTCCAAGTGAGGTTCTCGGAGATGTTTACACCGAGGTACTTGAAGTTACTCACCCTCTCCACAGGGGTCCCACTGATCATAAGAGGAGTGTAGGGCTGCTGCTGTCTCTTCCTAAAGTCCGCAATCAGCTCTTTAGTTTTGCTCACATTCAGAGAGAGACAGTTGTCCTGGCACCATGATGTGAGTCTCTCTACCTCGTCCAAGTATGCGGTCTCATCGTTGTTGGAGATGAGGCCCAGAACCACAGTATCATCAGCGAATTTGATAATAGATGTGGAGCTGTGAGAGGACACGCAGTCATGTGTGTAGAGAGAGTAGAGCAGGGGACTCAGGACACAGCCCTGTGGGGCTCCTACGTTGAGGGTGATGGAGTTTGAGGTGAACTGGCCAACTTTCACCACTTGAGGTCTGCCGGTGAGGAAGTCTTGAATCCAGTCACAGAGTGAGGAGTTTAGGCCGAGGTTTATGAGTTTAGAAGCCAACTTGATGGGGACTATAGTGTTGAAAGCTGAGCTACAATCAATGAATAGCAGCCTTACATAATTCCCATTGTTGCTGTCCAAGTGTGTGAGGGAAGAGTGGAGGACGTGAGAGATGGCATCGTCCGTAGATCTGTTTGGGCGATAGGCAAACTGAAGAGGGTCCAAAGTATCAGGGATGGAGGAGCAGATGTGGCTCTTTACAAGTCTCTCAAAAACCTTCATGACTATAGATGTGAAGGCAACAGGGCGATAGTCATTCAGGCAAGAGGGTTTATTGTTCTTTGGCACAGGGATAATGATGGATTTTTTAAATGCGGTGGGAACCACGGCGGTAGTAAGGGACTCATTAAAGATGGAAGTGAACAAACCAGCGAGTTGATCGGCGCAGGACCTCAGAACACGGCCGGTTATCCCATCGCCTGCTGCTTCCTGACGCGCTGGGCGGCAGAGACGCGCCGCCGCCGTTGCCATCGAAGCGGCCGAAGAAGTTGTTTAACTCGTCGGCCAGCAACGGATCTGCTCTCACCTCCGCGGAGGATTTGTTTCCAAAGGCACAGATGTCCTCCGTCCCTGCCACATCCGTCGAGAGTCATTGAGCTGGAAATGAGACTCAATTCTCTCTGTATCTGTGTTTAGCGGCTCTTACTGCGCGTCGGAGAGCACAGCACGATGCTTTGTACTCGCTCATATTCCCGGTCAGAAGAGCCTCATTGTAAGCGGCAGTGCGTGTGTTAACCGCAGCACGGATTGATCTGTCCACCCAAGGTTTCTGGTTGGAGAATGTCCTTATCGGTATTGTTTCTGTAGCTTGCTCGGTTAGCGTGTTTACAAAGCTCAATGCTACATCCGTGAACTCGCTGACGTCAGAAGAACTCGCCCGGAACATGTCCCAGTCGACATCATCAAGAGCTGCCTGCAGCATAGCCTCTGAGTGGGAGGACCAGCGCGTCACTACTCTCTGCACCGGAGGTTCCTGAACGAGCCTTTGCTTGTATTCCGGTGTTAGAAAAATGGCGGCATGGTCCGATTTGCCAAAAGTTGGTAGTGAGCGGGCTTTGTAGGCATCCTTGAACTGAGTGTAGCAATGATCCAGTGTGTTTGGTCCTCTAGTTGGACAGGTTACATGTTGATGAAAGTTCGGCATGACCTGCATGGTTGGCTTTGTTAAAGTCCCCCGCGATGATGAAGGCAGCGTCAGGATGTTTGTTGATGTAGCCGCTGAGCACATCGTGAAGTTTAGACAAAGCCAAGCCGGTGTCCGCCTGTGGTGGAATGTACACCGCAGTAACTATGATCGATGAAAACTCCCGGGGCAGATAAAATGGGCGGCAAGTAATGGAAAGATGTTCCAGATGAGGCGAGCAGGAACGCGACAGAATGGAGATATTTCTGGGATCACACCATTTCTTGTTAATCATGATACACACTCCTCCACCCCTGGATTTACCGGCCTCTGCTGTTCTGTCCGTCCGAAAAACAGATAAGTTCTCACTGGGCGTTACAGCAGTGTCCGGGATCAAGGACGAAAGCCACGTTTCTGACAAACAAAGGATGTTGCAGTCCCTTATGTCCCGTTGGAAACTAATCCTGGCTCTAAGATCGTCCATCTTATTCTCCAAGGATTGGACATTTGCGAGTAGAATGCTCGGGAGAGGATGACAGTGAGCCCTTTTCCTGAGTCTGTCTCGAATTCCAGCGCGTTTCCCGCTGTGTTTCTTGATCCGGCGCCTCGGGGGGGTTATTGTTCGTCTCCGCGTTCCGAAGAATCTCCAGAGGCCATGAAGGATTCCTGGATAAAGTGTCCTGAAACAGGTTGGTGTAGCGGTTTCCAATGTCCAAAAGCGTTTCTATGTTGTAGGTGATCAGTGCCGATGTAAAATGTGTAAAAAGAGAAAGTAAAAGTAAGTAAAAAAGTAAGTTAAAGCAAAATCTCAGAGGAGCGTCCGAACACAGCGGCGCCATTTTGTACCTATTCATTTGTAAACAACACAATACCAATATTTTTAACTTGGGAAGTTCAGAAATAAATATTTAGTGGAATAACTACGATTTTTAGTCACCACTTTCATGCATCTTGGCATGCTCTCCACCAGCCTGTCGCATTTCATTTGGTTGACTTTATGCCACTTCTGGCACAAAAATTCAAGCAGCTCGATTTGTTGATGGCTTGTGACCATCTTCCTCTTCATCACATTCCAGAGGTTTTCAGTGGGGTTCAGTTTAAGTCTGGCTGTGTGGAATGAAGCATTGGCCTGCTGGAAAAACCAGAGCAGAAGGATGCAAGTTTTCTTCCAGGACAATCTTGTACATGGCTTGATTCATGCATCCTTCACAAGGACAAATGTTCCTGATTCTAGCCTTGCTGAAGCACCCCCCATATCATCACGATCCTCCACCAAATTTCACAGTGGGTGGCTTGTATTCCTATCCAGGTCTCCTTCTAAGCATTAGACAATCAGGTGATGGGCAAAGCTGAAAACTGTACTTGTCAGAGAAGGTCCAATCTTTATGGTCTTTTGCAAACCACCCAGGCTCTTCTTTGCTTCTCATTGATGAAGGGCTTTTTCTAGGTTTGAATGACTTCAGCCCTGCCCTAGGAGCCTGTTTCAAACCGTTTCGCCATGCACTTCATCCCAGATGCCGGTTTCCATTCTTTTTGTAGGTCACTTGATGTCATCCTACAGTTGTTTAGTGACATTCGAATGAGTTGGTGGTCATCCTGGTCAGTGGAGAGTCATTTTCACCCTCTGCCAGTCTGTAGCTTTGTTGTCCCCAATGTCAGCAGATTGACCTTGTTCTTATGAACCACTGTCTTTGAAATTTTAAGGATGGAAGCAACCTGACGCTCACTGTATCTCGTAAAGCCAGAATTGAACCCTTCTTTTCCTCACTCAAAACTCTTTCAACTCTTTTGGCATGGTCAATAGTTAGATTCCAATTACTTTTGAGGTACTACTAGCACTGTTTTTGCCATCCAGCTGGTCCTATTGCAAAAGAACAGTGATGACCACGGTAGTGGTTTTTATACTTTTCCTCATTAAATTAAATAAGATTTGGTTGAGGTGATCACCTAATCAGTACTTCATTAAGAATGAGGTGTGCCTGTGCTGGAATGGAATGCCTGCCATACATGTGGGGTTGCTGATTTAAGAAAAAAATTGAGTGGTCTCTTAATTTTTGCAGAGTTTTATATATGTATATATATATAAATATATATATATATATATATATACACACACACACACACACACACACACACATGCATAAAAGCCTGAATTAAATCTGTTCGTCATATTGTGTCTCTTCAGAAGACTTGGATTTAACCACTCCATTCATATGGACTAGTCATAAGTTCAGTGTCTTTCTGAACTTTTTTTAAGCTTGAAAATTGTGATTGCTTGAACTTTTAATGAATTGACAAAGGTGATGAGAGAATATTACAAATATCTTCAACTTTGTTATACAGATGAATAAAAGTCTTATGGGTTCAGAAAAACAAGAGGGTGAGTAAATTATTAAACAATTTCCATTTTTGAGTGAATCATCCCTTTAACAAAAATAAGGAAAGCAGTTGGTTGTGCACAGCAATTATGGTGTATGCGGCCAGAAAAGTACAGTAAACATATACAAAGTGATAATAGCTTTCCTGATAAAAATGGGAACTATTTAGTGTTGTGTGTATCTGTGTTTGTGTATGTGTGATAGATATTCTAGTTTTAAAAAAACTTACTTGGTAAGAACATCCAGGCCCCGGCCTCTAACATTTTGTAATTTTTGTTTAAGATTCGCAGGTTTTAGAAGTTGGTGTGGCGCCAGTTCTTCTGCACCATTACTGCCATTTTCTGTGGTGGAACATGAAAAGGTCCAGATCAAGCACTGGCTCTGCCACCAAAAAAGACACCCTATTGATGGAAAATGGATTCAGTGATGGTCCAGATGATTAACTGCTGAGCAGCTTTTTCTCTTCAGGAACTAATGAAATTCATAATGAAAGAAAAATGGTGTTAAACTTCAAACGAAAATTTTGGTTGCAGATGTCTTGATTATAGTCTTTCCTCATTGTCAGTCCTTCAGATCCAGGCACCATGTGTTCTCTGAGCTCTTGGATTGGCTACAAAGTCCTACACTGGACCCGCTAGACCTGCTCTCTGATGTCTCACTATCTTGGCCCAGCCTTTGATTACCCAGTAGGCACTCCCGACTGGTGTGCTCTACTTCTGGTGACTCCTCAAGAGAAGAGTGAACTATGCCCAATTCCTTTGGAGAGGGTGGAGAATCCTCTTGTAGGAAAGTGGAGGGTGCCACATTCTGATTTAGGGCCACCTCTGGAGTCCTGTGCTCTTCATCCACGGTTAGAGTGGAATAGGGAAACGTTGGTTCTGTGGAAAGGTGTAGGTGTGAATAAGAGCTTGGCGTGACCTTGCAAGGAAAAGACAAACTGTCCAATTTTTGAGGAAACAATGTATGCAAAACAGGGTGTGACTGGCTGATACTGGCATGGGCTCCATCTCCAGCACAAATGCCTAGTGATAAGCCCTCTGCTCGGGGGCTCTCTCCAGGTGTTGGCCCCTGGGTTCCTGTGCTGATGCTAAGGAGAGTGGAGCCAGAAGAGAAGTGATGGTGGCTGATATTGGAGGGAACTGAGGTGTGGCTGGAACTCCAGTCATGGGAACAGGGCTCATTTGCTGTGACAGGAGAGTGTTGATTAGGCTCATGCTGGTGAAAGTGTCCCTGTTTCTCAGTGTGCTGAGCGAAACCAGATCCACCTGCACAAACCAGAGAAACCAGAGAAACAAATGATGAAGTCTCTGCCAACTTGAATACAGAAATACAGATGGTTTCATCAATGAAAAACAAAAGCTACAAGGAGTTTGTGGCCATACCACCAGGTCTGCCGTGACTCCAAGATGTGGACCCCAGGAGACCCTCAGGGACAATATGGTCTTTGTGCTGCATGTGGATGCTGGAACCCACGATGTAGGCCGGAGACATACTGACAGAAGAACTGGACATCATGTGGACTCCATAGGGACAGGAGGACAAAGGTGCTGTGTAATGACGAACAGCTTTTTGTGCTTGCAGGAGGTGCATTATGTGATGCAGATCCTTAGATAGAATTGACACTTCCTGTTTCAGGTTGCCCATCTGGAATGAGTTGTATTGCAAGTTGTATTGAGCTGATATTTCATTTAAGTATATATAAACATGAGAACCATAAAATACAAATAAACTATCAGCAGCAAATTTAATTTGTGTTCTTCATTTTTTCACTTGAATGTACCTCAAATCATTACGATTGCTGAGCTTGTACAGTAAGTAGGAACATTTTAGAGGAATTAATGTCTGTGTTTAGGAATGAGATTGTCACTGTACCTTCTTGTTAATTTGGGCAATGGTCTCTCTCACTTCTTTTGTCTCCTGAAGGAGTGATGCATTCACCTGACCAGACCCTGCATTAAAACAAAGATGCAATGACCCAACTGATCTATACAGTAAGTGACTTATACTAAGAATAAAATATCATTACCGTTCAGTGTCTCACTACCCAGTGATGTCACGGTACTAGTTTTGGCAGTGGTGTCCTCCACATTAAAACGAAACACATGTCCGTTGTCCTCAATTCCATCTACAACTCTATAAAAATCCATAAAGTCAGATACAGAGTCTTTTACTCACAAATATTAATCACACAAAAAAACTCTAATCCTCTTTTAAAGTACTCAACATTAATTCATATTGTCTCATACATTATACAGGGGTAGGCATCTCTGATCTTAACAGTAAGTAGGTCTAAAGGCTGTGACACACCAAGCTGGTGGTCAATTGTCATCAATCAGCTCAGATATTGCGGTGTGTTCCACACCGTCTGCACTAGTTGGATCCTGTCAGAGGCTTTTTGGACAATTGAACAAGTTGAATTCAATCCCTCTGATTGACTGTTCAGCTTAACAAACCAGTACATGAGAAGAAAAGCGAAAATGATGAAAGCGAGCAAAGTCAACAGGGCACACAGTGAAAGCCTGAGCTGACATAAATATTTTCAAATGACATGGCCATATGAAATAAAGAAAATGAAGCCCAACTGATTAACATGATTCATATTTAAAATAGTAAGCAAGTGCTGCTCTGTTTATGGTTTGTATATCCGCAGTCCTAGTTTTGAGTGACAAATATGGACTACTGCCATCAGCTGGTATAAACCGATATTTTCTCTCACTCAGGTGAAGAATGTGCATTATTTGCATTTGGTCCAGATGCAGACCATGCGAGTCAACAATACCATTAGCTTTCATAGACGCTTGTTTTTTGATGTCAAATTGGTGTGTCATGGCCTTGATACCACCCTTCACAGTAGCAAATCATGGTTTTGTTAATCTGTGGTATAAATGTCACTTTAACACAGGAAAGAGAAATGTGTTAAATCAAACTATTTAATGTGGTCTTTAAGGTGATGTATTAATAATATATTTCTTTAGTTTCTTAAGAATGTCTGTTACCTTGGACTAAGATCTGGTGGTCCAAAGCAGTTGAGAGTGGGTATGAGCAGTTTGGCAGGTTTGCGTCCTGTACCCCCAGAATCTGCCTGTGTCCTATGGGTGGATTTGGGTGTAGATGTGGGTGGGAGTGTTTGTTTCTGTACTTTGGTCTGATGTTTGGGGGAGGGGTTTGGAGTCCAACCCCTGACAGGAGAACGGCAATGTCGCAGGGTGTTAAATTGCAGTAACTCCTCCCCTAAAAGATTCCCTAATGATGTACGTCGTACTGGGCTGCCTAGATTGGGCAGAAGAAGGTTTCGGCATGTATTGGAAACAGGCGGGACGTGGAAGTACTTGTCTGGTTCATCAGCCTTTTCTTCATTGGATGAACGCTTATTCTCAATTGATGCACCGGAGTCTGGGTAGTTCTGCTGCAATGAAAAAGAAATGACACCAGGGGATGGGTCAGTATATAGCACAGTATATAGCAGAGACAGACCACTCTTTCATTACAATGAATGAGAAAAATTGGAAAGCCCAAGAACGCAGCTGTAGTAAAGTAACTACCACATTTCAAATGAAAGAGTCAGGTCAGTTATGTTTGTACCTCTGTTTAAGTTCTCTGGTTATCACTGTTTTAAAGAAAAGAGCTTGTGGTTAGGTTGCAGACAGCTCTTCCTACATTTCACCTAAAATTTCTAATTTACCTTATCTAAATATTTTTAATCTGTAATTCAAGGTGAGTGTGGCGGTAGCTCGAGGCCTTAGCAGAGTCTCAGGCCCATGCCACTCATACAAGCACAGCAAGCCAAATTTCTTTATCTTTATTTCTATACAGGATTGAATAGTAAAGTGAACTAGCTAATTTTGATGTGACAGCTTTGATAGTGATAATGAATTGTTTAGTTTACCATGTAAGTAAGTATGTGTGTTGAGATCGATTGATTGTAGCCTTACCTCAGTCTCACTGCCCTCTCTCAGATTGTATGTGAGGTTTCGGTGGATGTCAGTAGTGAAGATGCTGGCATACTCGGGATATAGTTCAAGAACATCACTTAAACCTTTCATGCTGATGTACTGCAGGTCACAATATGTCAGTGCCTTCACATCTGCATTCGTCTTAATCACATGATTCTGGTCTGGCAAGTCTGAGCCAATCAGATCTCCTTTTCCTGTAATGACATCAACACTAAATAAAATCAATTACTCTATTACAATTCATTTTCATATCAATGTAATATTTAATTCTGTTTACCAGTGTATAATACTGTAGTTGTACTGTAGACCACATAGATCAGTAATCTCACTACTAAAAGTATATATTTAAGACAACTGTACAGTTTAAACAACACACATTTTTAGAAATAAAAAATAATTAATATAAACTTCATATTTGTGATTTTAAAGTGTCTGGCACAATTGCTCCTAAATGTGTTATTGTAAACGTGGTTTTAGTTTAACTAGAGAAAAGTCAAAAGTAGTTGCTGTGGTAATTGATAGCTATATACCTGAAACATTCCATCAACATATAGTACATCAACATGTAGCATTCAGAAAATCAGTATATAGTGTCCAAAAACTAGTCAAAAGCTAGAAAAGCAACAAAGAAATGTTACAAACCCAGAATAGCCAAGACCATGTTGTCCTTTAGAACCTCTAGTGACCCAGAACAGACAAAGTATTTGGCCTGCAACGCGTCCCCCTGTCTGATGAGATATTCCCCCGGTGTACAGAAAGTGGTTTTGATATGGAGGGAGAGAGAGCGCAGGCAACCCCTACTAGCACCATCAAACACAGGCAGCTGCAGGATGTCTTTGTTTAAGTGCATGGCTATATCGGCACGCAACTCATCAGGAAAGTCATGTAAAAGCTGCAGAAAAAAACAAAAACAAAAATCCTTCTTTACTAGTTTTTAAAAACTTTTTTTTTGGCTTTTGAAAGTATATTAGACGTTAAACAATGATTTGAAATATTTGAAGGTCCAGACAATTAGACAATTAAAAAACGGATAACACTTTTTCTCACTATTAACTAGTGTCTTATTAGCATGCATATTACTAACACATTGGCTGTTTATTAGTACTTCTAAAGCACATATTAATGCATTATTCTGCATGACCATATTGTACACCCCTTAATCCTATCCAATACCTAAACTTAACAATTATCTTACTAACTATGAATAAGCAGTAATTATGAGTTTATTGAGGCAAACGTCGCAGTTAATAGTTAACAGTGAGAATTGGTGACCAAAAAAAGTTGTTCTTGTAGAGCATAAGGATCTTAAAGGATGTTCTTGTAGAGCATTCCTAGGCAATTGCTGGGTGTTCTTTTATGGTTACAATGACATTGCTTTGTGATTGCTAGTGTCAGGGGTCCGGGCCCTGTGTTTCTCCCTCTCACTTCCAGAGGTCACCATCGGCCATCCTCCCAGACTCCTTTACCTTAACTCCACACACCTGTGCACCTACTCACACACACACACACACACACACACACACACAGCTGATGCCCATCCTGATGGCTATTTATACTCCTTCCCCACGTCTGTCTGGGCTGAATTATTAGTTGTTAATAGGTGGACTGATGCAAGCAAGTTGGCGTAATTGTGTCATATCCCTGTTTCTTTAATAAATACCTGCATTTGGTCCCCGACCCCTGTTTACACGGTGTGTCCCTTACCGCGCCGTGACAGCTAGAGTTTTGCAAAGTCATTATTGTTGACAGGCATGCTGAGTCCCTCTTCTATAGTTCCTAATCTCCTCTGTGGCTCACTTATTAATTGCCAGTCCTTGATGCAGCTAGATATGAGCACTGGTCCAGAAAGAGAGATTGGATTTTGTGAGGTTTGACCCCCCTTTCCTCCTCCTGCCACAGTTATGTTTTTCAACAGCGGTATTAGATGAATGCTCTTATGCATAATGTGTCGAATCTTTTCAAATCAAGTGTCCTCAGCCAAGTTCTGCTGAGAAAAAGTAGGACTCGGAGCTCTTTTAGGAGCCATACAACACAACAGATTTGGTATGCATAGCACACAAGCAGTTGTATGCTCTTGTAGCAGCAAGGTGTTCCTAGATCATCATCTTGGCCTGACTCTGTCTGTGATTATGTGTAAATAGCATGAATTGATTGCATGAGTGTCACTGTGGAAGTCTTTTCAGGGTATTTCAGCACATCTCAATGACAGTCAATGAAAATTTTGCCGCCAAAGCCCGTCACAACCCTGTGGGCTTCCTGCTCCATGTTGAGTTAGCTCTCTGCCAAAATCCCTTTACCTGGCATTCCAACTCTGCAGAGGAGGCCAAAACCGGTGAAAAAAAGCACTTGGTGTGACATGAACAGACTCCTTTTAACAAAGGGTTCTTCCTCTTCACTGGTGAGCATCACTCAGCCTTATCTCATGAACGAGTCTCTGTGCCCATTATCCTGTCACATGAATGTGTTGCAGTTTCTCAAAGGTCTGGCTAGATAGTGAAACCCATTCTGGACTCAAGACAATTGAATTTGCACTCTCCACAGTGACCATTCAAGATGGTCTCCCACAAACAAATCACATCAAACCAAACAATCATGTCCTGAGGACTGGTTTGTGTCTTTGAACCTAAAGGATACTTTTCCTGGGAGAATAACTGCTGAAGAGGAGCCTTGATATCCTCAGCCTGAGCTGTGGAGCCTACATTTTGTCACTCAGCGGAGCTTCCCAGGATCACGTGGGTTATCATGGTGATGGTTGGTAAGGTGATGGTTTATCTACTAGATGGCTCTATGCTCTGAAATACAGTGATTACATTTCAACAGTGGATGGGCGCTTCACCCCATCAATTCCCAAACTGTTGCTGCCATATCAGCACACCATGCTGTTATAGCTGGCTATTCTGTGTGCTGGCATAATCTAATGGCAGCAGCTATTTGCACTCAGTGATAGATGCTATTTACACAGTGTAAATTGCAATTAAATGCTATTTACTCTAAGTGCAAATAGTATATTTTTTAGCGATAGATGCTATTTACACTAAGTGCAAATAGCAATGGATGCTATTTACACTAAGTGCAAATAGCGATGGATGCTATTTACACTAAGTGCAAATAGCATATTTTTTTGCGATATATACTATTTACGCTAAGTGTAAATAGCCATGGATGCTATTTACACGAAGTGCAAATAGAAATGCATTCTATTTACACCAAGTGAAAATAGCAGTATTTTTTAAAGATATTCTATTTACACTAAGTGCAAATAGCTATAGATTCTATTTACACTGTTAAAATAGCAAGATGTTCTGCTATTTATACTACTTATTGCAAATAGTGGAAATTATCTGCATCTCAGTATTCTCGTACATTATAAAACAGTACGCAATAATAACGTATTGAGTGCAAATTATAGTTTTAATTCAAATTATTAAATGCATGCCACCTAATTGGGACAATAAAGCCCTCCCTACACCTACCCTAAACCTACCCGATACTCTTATTTTCAACTTTTTGATTATTTCCTTCATTTTTATTTAAAATAAATGCCTTTCTGATGCAATATGAGATTTGATAAGGGAGAAAAAAAGTTTGGTAAAAGGTGGGCTCGACAACTCTGGTCGATCGTGTTAAAAAGCATGAGTCTTACCACCTGTGCCACTGAAACTTTTGTGTGTGGCTTCCTGCGCCAGGAGTATTATGGCTTCTCAGTGCTGCAGGTTTTGTCACTCAGCAATGGATTCTCGTGATGGGCATAGGGAATGTCCTTCATGCTTGGGGGTTGCTCATTTGAAGGATGATGTGGATAATCCCTGTACTGCAGCTTGTGATCTACCTAGAGATGAACAAATTTTTCGCGCTAATAGGGCATGCAGCCCTGCACCTGAGCGTGATAGGGCGAGGGAACGTTCATCGGACAGGCATGGTCATAAGCGCCCACGCAAGCACTCATGTGACCTGATGACATGATGGCATGACTCCACACACAAATCAAGGCGTGAGTTTGTGGCTGAGGCAACTAAATGTCCAACGCCAGCTCCGACAACAGAAGGTGGTAACACTGATACTCAGATCCTAGCAGCTATTCAGAGTTTATCACGGAGAATGGATCAGTTTGAAGCTAATCGGTCCTCCTACTCATCTCTACCTCCCGGTAAGGAAGACGTTCCAACGGATGGTCAACAGTCTCGTCCTGGGGAAGGCGCAAAGGGTACTGATGTGTTATCACTTTTGGCTCCCCACTCTCTCTTTGATGATACACAACAGTCAGGAGAAGGGAGCCAATGTGAGGGAATTCATTCAGACTCTGCAGAACTTGATGATGAATCAATAATGAAAGAGGAGTTTCCTTCAAATACCCTTATTACTAAGGTATTTAGTGCAGCCAAGCTCATTGGCCTGCAGTCTACATTGTCTGCTCCTGCTCCTGTTGGGGGTGTATGGGAAGGCATATCTCAGAATAGTTCTGCACCTTGTATTCCGGTGGCAGACGACTACACGTCTATGTTGAGAACAGCTTGGAAGAAACCGTCTCAAAAGCCTCAATTTAATTTAATTTAGACATGCCGCCAGTAGAACGAATGATAACCCTCTAATAACCCTCGCTGTCCCAGGAAGGAGTGTGCCAAAACTGACCGTCTGGCTTCACAGTCCTTTAATGCTGCTGCACGTGCAGCCCGCACAGGCAATGCTTTGGCTATCCTGTTAGCAGCTTTGCGAAAAACAATAAGTGCGGATGACCAAGATTCTAGGAACCTTGTTGATTCAGCTTTGGCTGCCCACATTCAACTGACATGTGATGTGGGGGAGGTAATGTCTTCGGCTATTTTATGTCGTAGACAAATATGGCTGGCACAAACCACTTTGCCTGACATCATAAGAGATGAGCTAATGAATTTGCCAGTGATGCCTGGTCAGGTCTTTCATTCAGACTCTCAAGAAGTGCTGGATAGGGCAGAGCGTTCTATCACAATGAGGGAAACTGTTCAGCGAGCCTGTCATAAACCTCCCACAGCCTCCAGGCAGAAGTATAGAGAATCCCAGGGGATGCAACAACCTGCTTGGTCTAGGCGTAAGGATAGTAATCCAGCTGTTGGTCAAGCTTTCGTGCCCAAGGGCAGAATCCTGCCACATATTCTCAGAGGAAATCTCAGTCCTGGGGGGGGGGGACTGAGAATTTCCAACAGGGAAATTCACGAAGGTATGCAGGCAGAGAAGGACTGTTCTTCCCAACTTCTGCGGGCCAGTTGGGAAAAAATAGTCTCAGACCCATGGGTTTTATCCACCATAGCTCACGGGTACAGACTGCAATTTCGACGGCGCCCTCCACCCTTTTCAAAAATCAGAATGACTGTTGTCAGGGACCCACTACTGAAGTCCATACTGGTAGAAGAGATAGAAAATCTCTTACAAAAAGGAGCAATTTCAAAGGTGCCCTTCGACGCACAGCAGGCTGGCTTTTATTCAACTTATTTCATAGTGCCAAAAAAAGACGGCGGGCATCATCCTGTTCTAGACCTCAGGGGACTCAACCAATACCTGAAAGTTCTTCCATTCAAAATTATCCATACAAGGATTGTAATGCAGTCCATAAGTGCAGGAGAAAGGTTCACATCTCTGGATCTAAAAGATGCCTATTTTCATGTTCCAAGTTGCAGCTGCCCTAGCTCCCCTTCAGTTACACGGGATCAAGATCCTGCCATATCTGGACGATTGGCTAATTTGTGCTCCTTCCCGAGAGCAGGTCTTTCGGGAACACAGAAGAAGTTCTAGCCCATATTCAGTTCCTGGGGTTCACTGTGAATTGAAATAAGAGCAATCTTCAGCCCAAACAGCAGGTGGATTTCCTGGGTCTACAGTTCAATTACTTGACAATGGAGGTATGTCTTACTCCTCGGAGAATAGACAGCCTGGATAAAGCAGTAAATCACTTCCAGACAGGGAAGATTATGACAGCCCACAGGGTCCAGAAGCTATTAGGCATGATAGCAGTGGCATCGATAGTAATTCCCTTAGGTCTGTTGAGGGCACGCCCTATACAACGGTGGTTCAACTCTTTTCGTCTTCATCTGAGAGAGGACCGGAGGAAGAGGCTATGTGTTTCACAGGCCTGCATGAGAGCCTTACTTCCCTGGAGAAACAGGAGTATCCTTCGCAGGGGAGCCCCATTGGGCAATATGCCCCACAGGAGATCAGTGATCACAACTGATGCATCACTGACAGGTTGGGAAGCCGTTTGGGAGGGCAGGTCAGTGAACGGCAAGTGGGAACCCCCTTGGTCATCAGAGCACATAATTGTGTTAGAACTGAGGGCTGTTCATCTTGCTCTGGAAGCCCTATTACCAATTATATGTTACAAACATGTACTGATAAAACGGACAGTACCTCTGTAGTTTACCACATAAATCACCAAGGAGGGATGAGATCGCTAAAATGCCTTCAGGTGGCAACCGATCTATTAACGTGGGCATGTCCACGGCTGTCCTCGCTAAGAGCAACCCACATTCCGGGTACAGCGAACAGAGCAGCTGACATTCTGTCCAGGATGGGGCCTCTCCCAGGGGAGTGGCGGCTACACACAGAGGTGATAGCCCAAATTTGGGCCCGATATGGGACAGCCCAGGTAGATCTTTTTGCATCCGCGGAAACAGCCCATTGCCCGAGATGGTACTCTCTCAAAGTACAGGATGGCAGTTTGGTCCTGGATGCTCTGTCGCAAGAATGGCCGACAGACTTATTGTATGAATTTTCCCCCTTTCCCCTAATAACTCAAGTTCTTTGGAGGATCAGGGAAGGTTGCTACATGATTTTGCTAGTTGCTCCACGTTGGCCAGGAAGACCATGGTTTTCAGAGATGATTCAGCTGATTCGGGGTCACCCGTGGCAGCTACCATCACGGGCAGATCTCCTGTCACAAATGGGTGGCCAAATTTGGCATCAGAACCCAATGGCTCTGCACTTGTGGGTATGGCCCCTACAGAGCCCGTCTCTCAGCAGCTAGATGATGCTGTGCGGGAGACCCTAAACAATGCTAGAGCCCCATCTACTTGTGCTAACTATGCCATTAAATGGAGAATCTTTTCAAAATGGTTCAAATCTTTTGGCACAAATGTTGATCCAATAACCTGTTCTGTGCCTCTTGTTCTTCGTTTTTTGCAATTTCCACTAGTCAAGGCAAAGCGACTAGCACGATCAAGGTCTATGCTTCATCTATCTTTGCATTTCATGAGTTGATGAAATGAGTTGATGGCCAGCCAGTAGGCTGACATCCCTTGGTATGCCAGTTTTTGAAAGGGGTTCGTCGTCTCTGTCCAAATCGCACTCTGCGGGCACCAAGTTGGGACTTACCTCTCGTATTGGACTCTCTCACTAAGCCCCCATATGAACCATCGGCTAACACAGATCTTAAAGCTTTGTCTCTCAAGAGAGCTTTGCTTTTGGGGTAGGAGAATTATGTGCTCTATCTGTTAGTGACGACTGTCTACGTTGGAAACCAGAGGGCACAGGTGTGTCACTTTGGCCAAACCCTGCCTTTTTACCAAAAGTAATTAATCCCCAGTTTAAGAATCAAATACTGGAGATCACTGTTTCAACCTCCTTCACAGACAGAACAGGAAAGCTTGCTTACCCTATGTCCAGTAAGGGCATTACGTACTTATGTGAATGTTACTCAGTCTTTGAGAAAATTTCATTCTCAGCATTTTGTTTGTCATGGAAAGACCAGGCTAGGGTTGCCACTTTCGAAGCAACATTTGTTGGTTGGTTGATGTTATCTCCCATGCTTACAACCAGAGGTGTAGCTACTTCATGGGCTGCACTAAAGGGAGTTCAAGTAGAGAATATTTGTGCTGCAGCATCATGGTCTACGAGTTGATGTGACTAGTGCAACACCAGTGAGCACTGCTGTTTTAATGTCTGTTGCCCAGCGAGGAGCGAATGGTATGGAATCTGTAGTTCCTCGCGAACCTGTTGAAACGAGTCATCCTATTTAGACCTTTAGTGACGGTCAGAGTGAGGTCGAAACAGACCGTAAGTTATGACTATAACTATGGATCTGTGAGACCGAAGGATGACCGTCACTAATCCTTGTCGCTCGGAACTATGGGGCGTTAGAGAACGAGCCGGAAGTAAAACCCACTTTTATACGTGCGGGAGTTCCGCCTCCAGGGTCATGGGCATGACTTTGTTTACATAAGGTCTCGAGAGAAGGCGGAATGAAGGTTATCATTCTATTTAGACCATTAGTGACAGTCATTCTTTCGGTCTCACAGATCCAGAGTTATAGTCATAACTTACGATTTGTCATGTTCACAGCTTTAAGAATATTTATATCTTCAAATAGTGGTACCATTGTTTGCCAGTAATGTGATGTGATGGTATGCTTTTTACCATGTTAGTTTATGTGACTCAGAAATAAAACTGGTCTGACATACAGTACATGGAGCAGCTTTAAGCATCTTTACATGTGTCACACCCCTTTGAACTGTTTTGTTGTGTTTTCTCCCTCTGTGACCTACATTCCCGTCTGATTATGTAATTTGGTTCAGGTGTGTCTTGTAATTATCCTGTCTTGTAATTATCCTCATTTGCTTTCATACTTAAATCCAGTCAATTACGTTAACCAGTGTTAATGTGTACGCTGTGTTGTGCGTGTGATTCCTTCCTGCCTTCTGTGGATTTACCCCTCTTGTTGATTTATTAAAGGCTGATTGAATTCTTCTTCTTCTTCATGCACCTTTTGTACACCTCAACCCCTTGACAACATGGCATTTGTAATGCCAAAATTGTCTGATCATAATTCTAGAAACTCTCACATAATGCAAACATGTTTGAATTTGTGACTGATGGAGGGCCTAGACTTTCATTCACATCAATGGGATTCTGAGTTTGGGGACAAAAGCACCACACAATTAATTAGACCTTTAAAAAAATTTTTATTTTTATTTGAGGCACCCCCTGAGATTTTACTTAATATTTCAATTTAACCACACATTTGTATGCTTATAGTTCTCAGTTGTTGATTAATGGTCACACAGGACATGCAGGTAAATAAATAAAATATTTCATCTTTTTAGTCAGTTTTGCTACCTGGTCTCATGGCATAAACGTACCTGGGCGCACTTTTTAGCGAGATGCAAAATACATACCAATAAATACATATCACTGCAGTTTCCAAAAGAAATGAACACTAGAGGAAACTCTGACGCATTTTATTCCTTCTGAACGTTAGCATCACACATATCTATGGGTTTTCGTAGATGGTAAGTTTGTTCGGTAGCTCACGGCGTACGGAGACGTACTTGAGAGGTGAGGAGCTCCGGTTCGAATTCTATGCAACTACGGCAGTAAGGTATGTAAAAACGGCCTCGCTAAAAAGTGCAACCAGGTACGTTTATGTCATGAGACCAGGTTGAAATTTTATATTTGGTTTTATTTTATTTTTTTAATTTGACATTTTAAATTATTTTTTTATTATTATATTTTCATCAACTCTCAAACCCCCTGCAGTGCTTTTACGAACCCCAGTTTGGGATATAATGTAATGTTAATATGCTTCATGTTACTGACAACAAATAATTTTTTTTACTAATCTTTTTTATTTCTCTTTGTATTTTTATCAATATGGTACTAAACGATTAGTGCAAGGTAGTAATTGATTACATGTAATTTGGATTACGCAATCAGATTCCAAAAATTAAGTATTTGTAATTAGAGTATATTACATTATAAAATGCTCAAAATCAGTTCTTTCTTTATGGATTATTCATAATTTACTTGTTCTCCCTAATTAATATTTTTTCCTCTTTTAAATGTTCCTTTCTAAAAATGCTACTCTGTGTCATACCACTCAGCTTTGATTATATTCACAAAGACAAACAGAAACAAAATAAATAAATATTTAAAGGAATATATTTTCTTTCCCTTCGCTTTTTTTTATATCAATATGGTACGATTAATGGTAAGTGTAAAACAGGTTTGATTAAAAAAGTAATCTAAAAAGTAGTCAGAATACATTATCTAAAATGAATAACCTAGATTATTAACTACAGTTTTCATTATGTAATCTCTAATCATCAACGGACTACAATTTGTAAATAATCTACCCAGCTCTGTAAACAATTATATTATATAAGTGAGTTAGGTCAAAACTAATCTAAAAGTAATAAAAAAATTACTTAGATTATATTATCCAAAATGTAAAATCTAATAGAGAACATGACATTTAGGCACTTCTTTAGGTAATTTGGAATTGTTAATTGGTAATAAGGTGTGAATAGTTCTCACTTTAGATTAGGTCAAGGAAAAGGGGGAAATGTTATTAATTAAGTGCTTTAAACCAACCTTTATTGAAGATTAATTGCATTCATATGTTGTGAGAACTTATGGTTGCATTCATATGTTCATATTGCATTCATATGTTGTGAGATTTATGGTTAATAAGTTGTTAACAAAACATTATCTAACTTTTACATATGAGCTAATTAAAACAACAATAATTCTGTTAATTACAGTGGCAATGAATGAAGAACTCACTATTTGTATAGAGTCTATTAATTTATTAACTACAGTTTATAAACTATGAATTAACTACAAACCAATAGTTTGCAAATGATTTGTAAGTACATTAGTGCATACTTATTTTTATAAAGTGTTACCGATATCCCAGCACAGACTGAAATTATTTTGCATAAAATGTAAATGAATAAGAAAAAACAAAAACAAAATGCCAAGCACTTTCTCACCTCATTGACATCAATGCCATTATTCACAGACCAGGTGGTCTGGAAATATTCCAGCATGCGTTGTTTCAGCTGCTGTGGCAGCCGGTGAACACGAATGAAGTCCTTCAGATCTTTCATGCGTGTATGATATAGTGAGCGACGTGAGTACATGCGCTGGATGATGGCTGTTACATTCCCAAACACCACAGCATGCATGAGAGCTGTGTAAGAGAAACAACCAATCTGATTCACAATCTAACGAATAGCAATAAAGGCAATAAACAGTCTAATATTAAATATGAACTGTTGAACATGTAAATATGTACAGGACTATGAAAAAAGTCTGTGAACCTGTTTGTGGCTGTTATTAAAAATTCTGAGGTTCTGACTCATGGGCGAGTGATTTGTTCATATGGTGAGAATTATTTGTTGTTAATTCCTTTTCAGGTGGTTTTTCAGAGCATTTATTTTAGAGTCTTTGTTTTAAGGTCAGTTTTGGCTTTCTCTAGTAGCTGTTGTGTAGACTGTAGATGTCTTCGCATGTCTTTCTGGGAAGCTTTTAGTTCTTGTCGGTCACGTTCAGCAACCGCAAGGGCTTCTTGGAGCTGTTCAACTTTTTCCTTTGTTTCCTGCTTCACTCCCTCTGGTACCTTGAGTTTATCCTGGGTTTTCACTTTGAGCTTGTCTGTGCAGCGTGAGATGTGCAATAGCGCTCTCAGGAACTCAGTGGTCTGATGCCTGAAATCATCCTGGACTTTCACTGCCAACTTGTCTATGCGGCTTTGGGCACATGTCAGCTCCTTCTGACGATGGGTGCTGTGCTCGTCGCTTAGTGTCAGCTGGGTTGTGAAGGCGTAGCTTAGGGAACTGATGGCCTTGTTTAGCACCCCGTGGTGGTGATTCTGGCTTGAGTCGTGTGTCAGGAGTCTCTTCCGAATCGTGACTATTACTCAGAATTTTAAAAGTTCAGTGGTCTTGTGGGTGAGACTATCTGTAATGCCTCTTAGCCAGGTGTTCACATCTCCTCCTTGGGCAGTGGGGTTTGCAGTCTGTGACATGACACAGTGAGGACTGACACAAATCTGTATGGTGTTATAGGCCCATATGTGGTGAAACAGCTAAGTGTCATTTCAGTGATTGCAAACCCAAAGTGGAGTGTGTTGTAGTGGGGCTTTGTGGTTCAGGTTTGCTGTTCGGAATTGACAGCAACCTGACATGCTCTGACATATTCTGTATGCCACTTGTTTTAGTGTCTCATAAGTGTCTCTGGTACTGTGGTGTCCAGCACATAGTGTGTTGTGGGCAAACATTAACCTGACCCACCTTTGTCACTGTGGCACCACAAGCTTTGGCGCAGTGTGGTCATCGGGGACATATTATAGAATGTTGCTCAGCACACGCAGCATGTGTTTGATGTCATGCAGCAGTTGGAGGGCTGGAGCAGCAGCCAGTTGAGCCGATGTGATAGGGTGGTTGGAGGGGTCAGGGAGGTGGCAAAGAATAAGCGTCATTGATCAGTCAGAGGTTCGCATGTAGGCAATGCCATCCATGGATAGTCATTAGGTTAGTGCAGGACTGCGAGGTGGGTACCATGGAAGAAAAAGTTGGTCTCCTGTTGGTTACGGCTGCCATGTCATGGGTGGGTAGGTGGGTCTTGGTTGAGACCATAGCTCACCATGCAATGTACTTTTGATGCTGTTGCACGCCTTGGACAGGTGTTGGTGCTTGACTGGCTTCTTGTTCATTGTGGCAAACTCATCTTTTTCCTAGCCAAGGAGGTGGCATGTGAAGCTGAGCTTGGCATAACATGAGTCTGTGTAACTGAGGAGTTTTCTGATGCAGTTTTGTGAGCCGATGCAATTTAAAGGGTGATCAGGATGGCTGTCACTTGTACTGTGATGACTAGGAGTCCAGCTTGAAGTGTTGCTGTGGGAGAGGTTTGATGTTAACCCACAAACACCCACTCTGGGCACACCATGCCTCAAAATTGCATCCTTAAAAGGCCATTGACCATGTGGCTTTGGGTGCGTTGGTCCCCTGTACTTTGTGCTTTGGCTGTTGAGGGACATTACAGGTTGGCGGCACGTCTCTGTGATCACTTTCCATGTTTCATTGTAACTGGAAAATCGCTGGATGGTTCGTGAAGTGCAGAGCAGGGCTCTTTTGTCATCTGAGTAGTTAGTGCTACGGTGGGAGCAGTGTTCTACTGAAGTGGGCAACCCCCATTTAGTTCTGGCCATGTTGTTGGTGTAGACCAGGACTAAGGCAGTAGTTGGTGAATCCAGCTGTCAGATGAAACTCCTTGGGATGAGAGTAAATCAGGTAATGTGTAATGTAATGTGGTCTTGAGTGAGTACACAGTTGACATTATCTCTGAATCATTGCCTCTTGTGAACAGCAGCTTTGGCACTGGCAGTTGTCGGCAGGTGCAGGATGTCTCTTAGAAAAAGAGGGTGTGGCTCAGAGTGGGGCCAGGTTCCCTCCCTTCCCTTGAAGGTGTGTGGTTGAGGGTGTGTCACACTGTCGCTGTCTGTTCCCCTTTTGTGTATGCTGGTACTGCAGTCTCATATTTTTACCAGAGTAAATGTCTGGTATGGTCTGGCCGGAAGTTCTTGCACTTTACAGGGCTTCCCCAGGGGGTTGCCAGGTCTGCAAGAACCAAGAAGTAGCAGGTTGAGCAATGGTTATTTTACAACAAGTACGCAGGTGTCTTTGGCAGTCACCATGGTTGACAACAGGACCTCATAGGAAACTTGTGCACTTGCTTGCAAAGGAATGTCTGGTGTGTGCTCAGTGAGTGCTTTGAAGCTTGTGGCTTTAGACTATGTCCTCATGGCTGGCTGTGAGATTTTCCCGTGACCTCGGTGACCTGACAGTCTGTCTGGGTGACCTGTCCCGCTGGAGTGGCAGGGGTTCTCGCACTTCAGCCTGGGGTTTCAGCTGTCTCAATTTCAGCAAAGGGTCAATGTGACCCAGCAGCTCTTTATCACTGAGAAGGTGGTATGCATGTATGACTGCATGTTCAGTGCACACCTTTGAGCCTTAAGAGTTCAGTTCTGTTTCTGAGCTTCAGCTTGGGGTCTGCCAAAGAGTTGGAAGTGACATAAAAGTTGGATTTACTCCAGTGTCACCAGAGCTTTAAGTCTCACCTTGTTTTCCAACATGCTGTGTCCTTGTTGGTGAGGAACTGTGTTGACTTTCTGATGAAGCATCTATTACAGTGATGTGCCTTTTAAGATGTAAGGGCAGGAGGAGTCTGGGTCATGGGCTGGTCTGACCTTGAGACTGAGTTCTTGTGACCAGCTGTGATGTCAGGCCTGATCTTTGTGACCTGGTAGTGTACTTCAGATGAGTTGGCTGGCTGAAAATGTGAATGTTCCCACACTTGAGGCAAATTCTATGAATGCTTAAAGTCCATTGGGCTCAAAACCATATGGCAGGTCCATGTTGGTGAAAAGAGAGTCTGTGTCCATTTTGGTTATGTACACGGGGTGTACAGTCTCACAGAGCTGAAGGTCAGGTGCAGGGGAGTTGGCCGTGCGTGTATTTTGGCCTGTCATGGGTGGTCAGCCGTCTACTTATGTGCTGTTTGGGTGCCATGACCATCTGGTGTTAGGATGGATGTCTCTGTGGTGAGAGATTGTTTGCCAAGATCTGGGCATTTCTTTTAGTAGGAGGGCTTTCTGATAGGTTGTTGGTTTCTCATGCCACTCGTATTTAAAAACGAGTCTGATAGTCTGATATATCCTATTTATATCTGATATATCCTGATATATCTGCTGCTGGCCCGTGTGCTCTCCAGAGTCAGTTCTGGGTACTGTGCAGATATAGGCAGGATTTTAACAGTCTCTATGGAGCCAGCGCTGTGTTCTCTGTAGGCCATATGGACTGAGTTCCGCAGATGTCAGGTGGTCATTGTGCAGGGGAAGGCCATGGCGCTTGGGTGGTGACTCACAATAGGCGCTTTTCCACTGCATGGTATGACTCGGCTCGGCACGGCTCAGAACGACACTGCATGGCTCAGTTCGGCTCGTTTTGTGTTTCCACTGCAGTTTAGTACCGCTTTAGATTGGGTGGGATTATTCAGGTGTCGTTATAGTTGCGCCGACTCTACTACCGTGAATCCTGAAAAACTTTTTAATTCTGCGTCGCTCCATCACGCTCTCGCTGGATCCGCTCCTCGGCTATCAACGAGAGGAACATCTGTACTTCCTCAACAGACAACGAAAGGCAAGTGTGGTGGCCTTTTGCAGTATTTAGGTTGACAGTCGTATTGTCTCTGGCCAGCTTGTTCGGGCCACATGGTGTGTGTGTCTGCAGTGATCCTCTGAAAGGGTCCGTTGTTTCGGTTCGCCTGGGCCATTACTTAAGAGAGCTTCAGTCTGTTGGAGCCTCTCTGGCTTCTATTCCAGCTGCTCTCTGTGCTCAGTGTCTGTGTGGGTTTTGTAAACGCATCCTGAAACTTTCTACTTCCTCCTGTTGCTCCTTGTCCTCTTCATTTGCTGTCACTTGCTGGTCCAGCTGGTCTGGCAGTTCTGCACACGCTCCCGGTTCTCCGGGCCTCCTTGTGGTTGAAGCATCTTTCGCTCGGCTTTAACTGTATGATACGGTTGTAGGCAAGAGCACCGATGATCCTGGTTGGCTCTCTGTGGCTGTAGCCTTGGTTTGATCATGGTCTGTCTGCCAGTTCAGGTTGTCATCAAACTGTTTCGCTCAGGTGCTGTAGATCAGGAGTGGTCCCGGACCGGAGGGAGTCTGTTGCAGCGCTTAGCCAAGCCTTTGGCTGATCAGGTGGGTGGCAGGGCTGGGTGATCTGGACACAGGTGGAACACAGATGGAGAGGGAAAAGCACAAAAAGCCAATGCAAGTCCGTACAGATTTAGTGAGCTAAAATATTTGGGCTATGTGTTGCGTGGTTAACTGGTGTGATCAGTTAGTGACGCAAACTAAACGCTTAAATATCGTGGCTGATAAGGCAGGAAGAGCATAATTGGTGTGAGTGAGCACCCAAAAACTATGAGTAACACTGTTGATGGGTGATAACCTAGGGGGTAATTTAATGACTTAGGCTATTCGGTTTATCAACGTTATTACCAAGTATTTTCTGATGCTTCAGACAGGTTCGGTCTCCAGGCACACAGAAACAATCAAAACAAACAGAAGCTAAATTAATAAAACAAGTCAAAGTTCAAACCTTGAAAGGGATAGTGGGAAATCAAGGGCTTACTACCACCTCTAGGGGCTGTGACAAGGACTGCAGAGCGGGGGCTCTCAGGGGTTGTACTGCCTAGGGAGGTGATGAGAGAGATAGCTGGACAGACCAAGCACGTTAAAGCAGAGAGGCTCTCTAGTCCTCTTCAAGGTTCATATTGAGTGTATGGCTATATCTTAGATGTTGTTAGGCTTGGTGGTGAGCTGAGGCCGCCCAGGTGAACTCCAATGGTTGGGCCATCTCCCTTGACTCTCCCGAGCACGCCACTGCAGGGGCTCCCGATTACTCGCACCCAGTGGCAACCACTCAAACAGCAATGACTTTTGGCACAATGTTGGGTAACTCAAGTGAGGAAGGGTCAATGACTAGCTGGCACATCCAAAATTGGGTTTCGCCTGTGGGTCCCAAGTTACACGGATCCCTTTTGGGCCTCGAGCTTTGGATGAGTTCGCTCCTCTAAAAAGGGTGGACCACCGTGTAACTTCACAGGGTAATTAACCAAAATTGTCCTTATGTGTCAGTCAGTATGGTCGATACAACACTTGAGGTACACCATTGCTGATGTCGTGCTGTGTTGCCTCCCGGAGTACAGGGCCAGAGGTATCCGAGGCGCCCTCCAGTGCATGTCGGGTAGGTCAGGCAGACGAGTCCAGTCACTGAGAATTCCCCATGGATGACTCATCAACTCACTGCCCAAGCACCAGGGGGCATGCTACCTAATAGGGAACATTGAGAGGGGACAACAGAAAGATTAAGCATCTAGGATGCATGAAGCAGCTTGATGCTAATGAGCAAGGGAATCAGATGTGAGACGGTGGGCCACTAATAGGTTTGAGGGCTCATTGTGCACCACAGTGGCTAGCATTGCCTATACCTATGCCTATAGGGGAAGGAAAGGAAAAGGGTAACAAAATAAAATTGAAAATTAGAAAAAAAGTTAAAATGTCCTAATTGCTTAGGAAAGTAAATGGAAGTAAAGTAAATTCAATTTTGCTCAATAGGTGTAGCTAGACTTTACTACAGACTGGAGTAGATTAAATAAAATAAGCCCAAATAAAATAAATAAATAATTGCTGAAAATAACACAGTAAAATAAAATAAACCAAAGCATGTGGGGGAGACCAAAGTAATTGATAGCCCAACAGAAGGTGGAACAGAAAGAAACTGTAGAGGGAAGAAGGGAACTGTTACACTTTACACACAGTCTGTAAGTGTTAGTCAGATGCTAACAGCTGAGGTAAGGGGCTTTAGCTTCTATCCATGTAGGGCCGTTAGTGCGGTAGCTTCGGCTACATGCAGTGGTCTGTTTACATTAGTCTGTGACGTGTGCGCCGTCTTGAGTTTGAACCGGAAAGGGCTCGTTATCTCCTTCTGGGGTCAGACGTTGCTAAGAAACCGATGCACACTTAACAGCTGGTGTGCACGAAGCATGTGAACCGGATGTAAACATGCATGGGAATCTCGCGCTCAGCCAGTCATGACCTGTCGTTCACACTTCATTCATAACTTACACAGCGCGTTCACTTCACAGACAATGGCAAAGCATTACACGATTAAATCGACCATCAATTGCATCACATCAATGGATTAATATGAATGCAATGATACACAACAATAAACAGACGACGTACCAAAAACTGTAGTGAGATTTTTTTTTTTCATTACACAGTTAAAACTTAAGCCATTGTCCTGAAGAGATTTTATCTGTTCAGGAGAGACTTACGCGGTTTAAAACAAAAACACGAAAGTGGGGATTTTCTTTGCCCAATATTAAATAGATTTCATCTAAAAATCTATGCCCTGCCGATTTGAGATTTACTAGTCAGATATGGGGCTTATGCTGTTCAAAAATGAAAGTGGGAATTTTTCGCCCAAGATCAGATAACCTTAATATAAAACTATTCATACGCGCTGCCGATCTGGGGTTTCTTCGCCAGATATATGGGACTTATGCGGTTGTTGCAACAATTACTTGATCAAGATTAGGACTCCCAGTTATCATTAATCCGATACTGACCTGCAGTATTCTAAGATTAATTTTGCTCTGTGATCGGGCGAGGGGGCATGCATTAGTTAGCTACGCTAATGATTAAACCCACGGGAGTAATAGTCTAGTTGTATGGCATTGGAACACCAATGGCATCAATCTAGCTATACATAATAAGGCCTTCATTTTAAGATAAGCGAGGAACATCGCTCGCTATCTTCTTCGCGCTAAAAGAGGTTTTCTTCGCTCAATTTAGGGCAGATAAAATAGCATTAAGACACATTATAAAAGGTTTGGTTGTTTTATAGGGTCAAATTTATAAACTGGCGTTAACTTAAAGGTGCCATAGAATGCATTGATACAGTATTTTAAATTGTTCTCTGATATCTACACAGAAGGTATGTGGCTTAGGTAAGGGCAAAAAATCTCCAGAAACGATTTTACATGTCCATTTACAACCCTAGGATTTCTCCCTAGAATGAAACGGTCTGTTATTGGCTTATTTGGCAGGGTCATGAATAATAATGAGCTCTGCTCTGATTGGCTGTTTCACAGTGCTGCTCAAAGTTGAGCCCTGCTCTGATTGGCTGTTTCACAGTACGGCTCATCAGCAGGAAGGAAGCACAGGGAGGAAAATATATACTTAAATACTTTCTCTCGCAGTTATATCGTCGGGTAATTATACTGTATATAAAACGCGGGAATCAGGGAGCCGTTATTAATATGCGAGGCATTGAAACTGCTTTTGAACGATCCATCGATCGCGTTATAGTTTCACTTTCAAGAGACGCGATCACACAAACTATGTTTACATTATGGAGCAACAGTACTTACCACACATTTCACAAGATCAAATGCTTGTCAGTGGTGCTCAGGATCTGTAAGTCATTCGCCATCATCCTCATCTCTCCTTACTGAGAGTGAAATCTTATGTACTGTAACAGGCTACCGCTAGCAAGGAGCTAACCATGTCCCTTAGTGGCTCGCGTTATGAATACAGTGTGCCTTTCTGAATACAGACACCAACCCATCCCTGCACTTCACACCCCCTGCACGGCCTGGAACATAAAATTTATTTTGTTATTTTCGCTGTTGTCCGCGCTTGTTTATTTACAATACCTGCAGAGCTTCTGATGGTTCGGCCGGCTTAGAACAAGGGCGGGTTTATGCAAATGTTGGGGGCGTAGTGATCCCGACTGTTGCATCACAGTCAGTGTTATGTTCTGATTCGCCTGTTTTTCAGTGGTCTTTTTTAATCACGAGATTTACATATGAAGGAGGAAACTATGGTGTTTGAGGCTCACTGTATGTCATTTCCATGTACAGAACTGTTATTATTTAAATATGCCAGGGTAAAGACAGTTTTTCATTCTATGGCACCTTTAAGTCATTAACAGTGGTTGGTTTCTCAGTGAGAAACTCGAGAACTGTTAAGGCACGGAAAGTGGGCGTGTAGCCTACACATTCATTCACAAAAAGACACAGTTGGACAGTTTTAATAAACACACATAAGAAACACATCATTGTTACTGAGTCTGAAACGTTTAAAACGTTGCCCCACATTCTCCACCAAAACTGTAGCAAATTAGCTCAAAATGAGATGAACATAATGAATCATAATGGGTTGTTATCAATTATATATTAATCTTCAGGAAGTATAGCATTAATAGTACAATAAGATGATTTGTTCGTCCGCAGTACAGACAGTTTTAATCGTCTATTGACTCTAAGGAAAATTATTTCTCTGGCCACGAAAAATTATTTCATCCCTAATACATTGCTCATAGAGCATGTAACAAAACCGGAACGTTTGAAGTGACCTCGTTCTGTGGGCAGCAGACACAGACAACCAAGTGTAAATACATATGTATGTTTATTAAACTACACTACAGGGGAACATGCAACATCGAACTAGACACAAACATACACACATAGATGCCAACGCAAGGAAGATAATGTAATGGCAGGTAAACACATCAGCTAAACACAACCTGTTAGAACCATCGGAGAATCACATCACCTTATTTAAAAGGAGTCGAAGCCTAGAAGCGCATCTAAATAGTTAACAAGCAGTTACTTGCATATTGGTTTTGTTGGTGCTGAGTAAAATGTCCTGGTGCATGTACAATGCGTAGATTCTTGATGAATTCCTTTAGGTGTGAAAGCTTTGTCATTCCAGCCATGGGTTGATTGGTCCAAAGTGAATCGACAAAGTTACTGAACTTAAAACTGCCAGAAGATTTCCAAGGTGATATGTGTGTCTCCAGGGCACCGAAAGTAAAGAGAAGACCTCGCCTTTTGGGTGTGGGAGAAGTTTTATCTGGTTTCCCTGTAACACCCATTTTGGTTAGTTTGACCAATAACAAGGCACATAGTTTCAGCGGGAAAGTGTTTCTTTGTCCCACTTGACACCTCATTTGCATGTTTTATGAGTGTTCTGGCAAATCGGTGTAAATTTTCCCACAGTACAGTAAAATAGTATGATGCATTTCACGATCACATAGTATACATCATTGTTTGAGAAATAAAGAGAAGATCATTTTGATATCAAGAAAGAGACATCTAAAAGATATTAAACCAGAGATACATTCATACACTTGAATACGAGTGTTTAGAGCTTACTAATACGATTAACGAGTGGTAACTAGGCTAATATAATAAGGAAACATACAAATAACACATGCATATACCAGATACCTTTGTAACGGATTAAATATGGTCTAAATAAAGAAATGTCTCTGTGTGTGTTATGTAATCGTGGGGGGTAGTCCACTGGTCAGCCAGGCCTGGTACTGAGGGTCATTTAGTTGGAATTAGTTTGAAGTCCGATGGAGAGAAAAGATAGTCAATCTGTTTAGCATCTTTTGACAGTGGGGGGGGGGGGGGGGGGGGGGGGGGACAACCATTGGCAATTTAGCACCCATATAAAGTTCGAATGTGGGGCCAGGTCTGTGAATTATATGCAAATGTCAAAAGGCTAAAAGGGGTCTCTTAACACATAAAGTACCAACGACCGTCAAGGATGGTCAGACAAAGATGGGGAATACTGCAAAATAGAGTTAAATGAAGTGTTGCAAGCAATGTGTGACATTTTGCATTTTGTGTGTGTGTTTTGAGGTTTTGTCTGTAGAGTTATAGGACATATTATTACATTGGACATATTTCTAGAAATCATGTGTAAGCACTTATCAAATACTGTAAAACTGTGACAAATGCTGAGAATTAATGAATGCACAAAACAAAATGAGAATTAGGTATTCCAGAAAGCTAATTCAATTAAATAAATGGTCTAGAATACCGTGTTACTGCTTACCTCCAATGAGCATAGTACAAACAGAGAAAATCTTCTCAGCATCAGTGTTGGCACAAACGTTGCCGAAGCCCACACTGGTCAAACTGCTTAAGGTGAAATACAGAGAGGCGATGTAGGCACTGCGAACCGAAGGACCACCAACTGTACTGTTCACATAGGGCATGTCCAAACGCCTGCCCAACTCGTGTAGCCAGCCTGACAGAAAGAAATAAACTAATGTCAATCTGCATGTTAGTGCTGCATGATTTGGCCAAAAACCCATATGATAATTATTTTTTTTAAACATTGTGATTGTGATTTGAACATCTCATAATGTTGCGTAGACAATCATTCTGCTTACAATAGAAATAGTTGCTTTTTAAGGGTAAAAGCACAGCAGCGTCTCTACTTCCTCGGCAAACTGAGAAGAGCCAGAGCCCCGGCCCCCATCATGTGCAACTTCTACAGAGGCACCATCGAGAGCATTCTAACTAGCTGCAATCTGCAATCTGCATGTTAGTGCTGCATGATTTGGCCAAAAACCCATATGATAATTATTTTTTTTAAACATTGTGATTGTGATTTGAACATCTCATAATGTTGCGTAGACAATCATTCTGCTTACAATAGAAATAGTTGCTTTTTAAGGGTAAAAGCACAGCAGCGACTCTACTTCCTCGGCAAACTGAGAAGAGCCAGAGCCCCGGTCCCCATCATGTGCAACTTCTACAGAGGCACCATCGAGAGCATTCTAACTAGCTGCATCACTGTGTGGTATGGTGCTTGCAACGAGCCCTGCCGCAAGTCAAAGCCCTCTGCATTGCTGGTGATCCCACCCACCCGACACAAAGCTTCTTCAGTCTGCTGCCATCAGGAAGGAGACTGCGGAGTCTCCAGGCCAGGACCAGCAGACTGAAGGACAGTTTCATCCATCAGGCTGTCAGGAAGCTGAACTCCCTCCCGACCTTGCCCCCCTTCTCTTTTACCCCACGCACCACTGAACTCTTTTTTTTCTTTTACAAATTTTTATTTGTATTCACAAAATAATGTAAATTATGATGATAATAGAATTGAATAATAATAATATTTTTTTGCACAGTACTATAGTAAAATTACAATACTAATATTTATATTTACAAATATTTATTCATATTTATTTCTTTGCTTTCGACATTAAACAACCAAACTTCTATTTTGGTGGAAAACTACAGATTCCCGTGACCTGGGGGGCCTCCGGATGTTTGGGGCCTGGGTCTCTTCCATGCCTGCTTCATGCCTTGCGGGATGGGGCTGTTGTTCCCCACACACACACTATTAAACATTTACATGGAGGAACCTTATGAACACAAGCGCGCTCACACACACAGGTGTACACTCAAGCATTCACATTGGTGTAAAAACGGGTGCTCACAGACACACATTGTTCTGATCTGCTGTTGCTTCAAAACTTACTTTGTAATATTAGTTATGCGTGTTGCTCAATAACATTTAACATTTAGAATTTATTGTGATTCATACAGATGTTGGTTGTTGCTGCAGTTTCTCTGATGTTGTGTCTTCTGTTGTGTCTTCTGTTGTTTTCTCTTTTTGTCAGCAGGTATCGAAGCAAATTGTCTGTTTTTTTTTTTTTTGTCTTGTTTTTTCCTCTCTCTCTCTCCCCCTTCTCTGTTGACTTTATCCACAATTTTTTAATTTTTTTTTTTTTTTTTTTTTTTTTTTATTATTATTATTATTTTTATTATTATCATTATAATTATAATTATTATTTTTTTTTTATTATTATTATTATTATTATAATTTTTTTTTTTTTTTATTTATTTTTTTTTCTCTCTCTTGTTTCCTCTGTCCCCTGGTCTTGTCGGTCATAGTATGGTTAAATAAAAGGGTATATAAAATTTAATTAATTAATAAAAAATAAATAATATAAAAAAAAAAAAAAAAAGGCTGTGAATGATGATAGCATAACTACACATACGTACTGTCATGTGTTATCTGTGTTACTGACAGGCCAAAAAAAAAAAAAAAAAAAAAAAAAAGGAAAACTACAGATTCTGTTTAGCTGATAACAATATACATTCTTCTTATTACAAATGTGGTGCAAAAGCTCTGTTTACAAAATTGTTTGAAATTATGCAAATGGGAAAAGTTAACCTGGCACGTTACATTTCCAAATGCATGTTATTAGCGACTCCAATTCAGAGCAAAAGCAGAGATGGAGAATGTATGGGGCAACATTTACTGTGAAATGAGTTGTGTTGTGGCAGAAACATCTTGTCTCATGCAAAAGTCCCCAACGGCGTGATGGCAGACACAACCACCATCAGTTCTGAGGCACTCTTCCCTAGCTTAATGCCAAAAACTGATAAATAGCTTGTACGCGCTTAACTGTTAAATGCGCACATAGTCACCAAGTTGAGTTGGACTCTCTAGGACCCATTTCTCAATACTTTTTAAAAACTTGTCTATGTGGGCACACCTGTGGATAATTTTCCTTTGTTTTGGCACAAAATAACCCTTTTCTTATTCAGACAAGCACCACCAAAATTCTACATACCTACAGGTCATAGAAAATGGAACAAGACAGAAATTAGCTTTGTACAGTAATACCATAATAAAATAAGAATCTAGATCTAAAAAAATAAATACTGCCAAAACAATTAGATTAGCTAAACACCTGCACAGGTTTTAGTTTTTTAATTTAATTTCCAGCTATACAAAATGAGACAACTTAGGAATAATTTTGCTACAGTTAGGACAAAGTACTTGTTTCATGTAAGATCATCCCTTATTACATGCCATTCTTAAGGTTCACATTTGAAGGAAAAGGTTATTAATATAAGGTTCTCCATTTTGGGTTATTTTTGGCTCTACACACATTCATAAAGTGCCAATTATGCTCACTATCTTTAAAATTAATTGGTAGGTATTGGCACAATTGGAGACTAGTGCATTATACAATGTTATCTTTTGAAAAGATTTCTTGGTAACACTTTAGAATACTGTTTCTTACTTACTGCATAACTAATAAGGAATTATTGAAGAACTAGCAGGTTCATTAACACTTAACTCACTACTAAGGAAGATGTGTTAACTAATCAGTATGTAATACAATTTTATGACTGTGTTAAGTAACAGCTAGCTAATCAATAACTAATGTAATCTGTCATACCTACTGAAGAACTACTATTAATTATCTACTAGTTAATTTTCAAGAAAAATAACTAAAGTGAAAAGTGAAGTGAAGTGACATATAGCCAAGTATGGTGACCCATACTCAGAATTCGTGCTCTGCATTTAACCCATCCAACGTGCACACACACAGCAGTGAACACACACACACCGTGAACACACACACACCGTGAACACACACCCGGAGCAGTGGGCAGCCATTTATGCTGCGACGCCCGGGGAGCAGTTGGGGGTTCGGTGCCTTGCTCAAGGGCACCTCAGTTGTGGTATTGAGGGTGGAGAGAGCGCTAGACATTCACTCCCCCCACCTTTTTTACTGTAAGAAATCAGCTTCCGATAGGAACCCCACCACCACTCCAGTGCCTTGCGATAACTTACCTTAGTTTTTATATTTTATATACAGTACTGTATGTGTGCCTCCTCAGCATATACCATATTATCATTAATTCAACTCCTGTATGTAAGGCAAGGACTGAGGTAAAGGGAAAATACAGGTAACCCATTAGTAATTAATAAAGAATTTATCAAATAATTCTCCAGGACTTATTTTGAACCTGAAACAGTACACCTATTCTAAAGTGAAAATATTTGGAACCCATTAGTAATTAATAAAGAATTGTTAGATAATTCCACAAGAATTACTTAGAACCTGAAACAGTATTCTAAAGTGAAAATATAGGGAACTCATTTTTAATTAATAAAGAATGATCAAATAATTATGCAGGACTTATTTCGAACCTGAAACAGTATGCCTGTTCTAAAGTGAAAATATAGTGAAAGCTTTAGTAATTAATAAAGAATGAATTACTCGTGCGGGAGCTGGGCTCAGTTAAACTGCAGTTAACTTCCCTGTGTTTACTTTGGCGTTAACACAACACAAAAACTACCCAAGACTAAAAAACAAAACAACAAATATGATCCAACAGCTTCATCCCAGTGTTTTCGGTAAATAAATAAATAAATTAATTAATTACTTAACAAACCACCATTTTACAGAGAGTACTGTATCTGTAGTAAGTTGGATAGTTATGGCAAGACAGTGGAGTTGGGGTTCCTTTCCGAAGCAGATTTCCTACAGAACATGTGCACAAAGCATTATTTACCATACAGGCAAAAACATAAGGGGTGAGAATGTCTCGGTTACGTATGTAACCCTCGTTCCCTGAAGAAGGGAACGGAGACGTCACGTCGGTGACCGACGAATTGGGATCTCGCTTAGAGAGACCAATCCCCTACGAGAGTATCTAAACAAGCCAATGCACATTGGCATGCGATTATTGCATCCAGCTGCCGCTAATCACAGCGTGAGTATAAGTAGGCAGCGGATGCAGCGCATATTCAGGTTTTCGCTGAGGAGCCTCAGCGGTGGTACAGCAGCCGTGGCGACGGGACGTGACGTCTCCGTTCCCTTCTTCAGGGAACGAAGGTTACATACGTAACCGAGACGTTCCCTATCAGTCGTCACTCCGAGTCACGTCGGTGACCGACGAATTGGGATCCCTACCAAAGGGCCACGGATACTGTCCCTTCCAGTGTCCTGTGAAAGCTTCCTGAGCCCCTATTTTTTGGCGCAGGTCAAGGCTAGCACAGAAAACCAGCTACTGTAACCACGGCACTACCCACTCAGTAAAACTGGATAACACTGGGAAAAAGCGTACCCGTTCCAACTGGAACCGGACGCTGCGGAAGCTCGCCGTTCCCGAAGGAGGTCCGGAGCAACTACGCATATGATCAACCTTTAGGTGCATATGGAAAATTAGAGGAATTTGTACCTCATGGAATTTGGCAGAAGACCTGCCGGGGAAACACGGGCTCTCAGGCTGCACCGTGGATTATACACATATGGGGTCCAATAAGGGCTTTCATATGGAACCCAGCCCTCTACCGGTTCTGATGGATTCAACAAGTGAGGGCCTAGCGTCAGATGCTCCGCCACATCGGACTGCCGAGGGGACGGAGGAACTCGACAGGGTCTACAGTACGGACTCTCTGGAGCAGTTTTAGCAAGCCGACCCGAAACGGAACCTCTCAGGCTTCTACCCGTTTGAGGTGAGAACACAGGAGGAAACCGGTTCCACACAAAGGCTATAGAACCTGAGTGAGCTCTCAACCTGAACGGGCAGGGCACACCCTGTACCTGATAAGCCAGGGTGATGGCGTCCACTATCCAGTGGGCCATCCTCTGCTTGGTGACGGCCTTCCCCTTCTGCCGGCCTCCGTGACAGATAAAGAGCTGGTCTGAGGTCCTGAAGCTTTGTGTCCTGTCAACGTAGCATCTTAGCGCTCGGACGGGACAAAGCAAAGCAAGGGCTGGGTCTGCCTCCTCCGAGGGCAACGCTTGCAGGCTCACCACCTGGTCCCTGAAGGGAGTAGTGGGAACCTTGGGCACGTAGCCAGGCCGGGGCCTCAGGATTACCTGGGAGTCAGCCGGCCCAAACTCTAGGCACGAATCGTCGACCGAAAATGCGTGCAGGTCCCCTACCCTCTTGATGGAGGCCAATGCAAGCAGGAGCAGAGTCTTCATTGAAAGAAACTGCAGCTCAACTGACTGCAAAGGCTCAAATGGGGCCTGCTGTAGTGCTTTGAGCACTAGAGACAGGTCCCAAGAGGGTATAGAGGGGGGCCGTGGAGGATTTAACCTTCTTGCCCCCCTAAGGAACCTGATGACCAAGTCATGCTTACCCACCGACATCCCTTCCACGGGGTCATGGTTGGCAGCAATCGCAGCCACATAGACTTTAAGGGTGGAGGGACAGCCTTCGCTCCAACCCCTGCTGCAAAAAGGAAAGCACAACTCTGATCGGGCACTTTCGGGGGTTTTCTTGGTGAGAAGAACACCACTCGACGAACAGGTTCCATTTCGAGGCGTAGGCCTGTCTCGTGGACGGCGCTCTAGCCGAAGTGATGGTGTCAACTACCCCTTGGGGTAGGTCACCTAGAACCTCCGTGTCCCGTCCAGGGACCAGACATGTAGTTTCCAGAGGTCTGGACGCGGGTGCCATAAGGTGCCCCGTCTCTGAGTCAGTAGATCCTTCCTCAGAGGAATCTGCCAAGGAGGGGCTGTCACGAGGAGCATCAGTTCTGAGAACCAAGTCCAAGTGGGCCAGTACGGCGCCACGAGCAGGACCTGCTCCTCGTCCTCCCTGATCTTGCATATTGTTTGTGCGAGAAGGCTCACTGGGGGAAACGCATACTTGCGAAGGCCCCGCGGCCAGCTGTGTGCCAGTGCATACATGCCGAGTGTTCCCTCGGTCAGGGAGTAAAACATCTGGCAATGAGAGGTTTCTAGAGACGCAAACAGGTCTACCTGAGCGGGTCCGAAATGTCTCCAAATCAGCTGGACCGTCTGGGGATGGAGTCTCCACTCTCCGGGGAGCGCAGCTCGTGACAGCTCGTCGGCTGCCCGGTTGAGCAAGCCCGGAATCTGAATGGCACGAAGCGACCTCAGATGCTTCTGACTCCAGAGGAGTAGGTGGCGGGCGAGTTGCGACATGCGACGGGAGCGCAGACCACCTTGTCGGTTGATGTACGCAAAGGTCGCAGTGTTGTCCGTGCGGACCAGTACGTGTTTGCCTCGTAAACGCCTTCTGTGACGGATCAAGGCCAGACGTACCGCTAGCAACTCTAGGCAATTGATGTGCCAGTACAGTTGGGGGCCCGTCCAAACCCCCGACACATTTTACATTTACATTTATTCATTTAGCTGACGCTTTTATCCAAAGCGACTTACAATTGCTATATATGTCAGAGGTCGCACGCCTCTGGAGCAACTAGGAGGTTAAGTGTCTTGCTCAGGGACACATTGGTGTCTCACAGTGGATTCGAACCCGGGTCTCTCACACCAAAGGCATGTGTCTTATCCACTGCTCCATCACCACCCCTGCAAGCCCATCGAACGTGGCACCCCAGCCGGTGGTGGAGGCATCCGTGAAAATCACAGCATGCCTGGAGACCTGTTGCAGGGGCACTTCCGCCCGCAGAAACGAGAGGTCTGACCACGGGGTGAGGGTTCGGCGGCAGGCCGGTGTGACTTGGACCCGGTGAGTGCCGCGCTGCCACGCCCACCTCGGGACTCGGCCATGGAGCCAGTGTTGAAGCGGTCTCATATGAAGCAGCCCCAGCGGCGTGACCACCCTCGTGCAGGTCTCTCAGTGCCTTAGCCTGATGAACCTGCAACAACGCCATAGCGTGTAAGGAGGAAGCAGCTTCACCACAAGCCGTATACGCACTGCCGGTCAGGGCCGACGAGTGCCTACAGGCCTGGGAGGGGAGCAACGGAACCCCACGCCAAGTGGTAACAGTAGTCGGACACAATTGCATCGCAACCGACCACTCCACCGGCGGGATGCCCGTATACCCCCGCGCTACCCCACCATCAAGGGTGGTGAGGGAGGACGAACCACCAGACCTCCAGAGAGGTCCGACTCACCCTCCGACGCAGCGATTGACATCTGGTCGCCGAGGGGAGCACCAAAGGATACAGCTGGTACTCCATGAGAGGGTCCAGCATGCTCCCTTGGCAGCTCCACAGGCTGCGAAGTGCCGGTGGCAGGAAGAACCCCCCCCTGAGGGGAATTCCTCACTGTCACCGTCAGACCAGTCCGGCCACTGTCAGAGGTAGTGGTCCCCCGGCTGCCGCCAGGAGGAGCCCTAGATCTAGGCAGGGGCACGGGCACTTATAGGAAACGGAGCCTGGTCCGCAACTCCGCGACGGTCATCCTCCCGCAGTGAGAGCATGACTCGTCCACGAAGGCTGCCTCAGCGTGATCAAAGCCCAGATACGAGAGGCAACAATCGTGACCATCGCCCGGCGCCAGGTAACGACCGCATCCAGAAACGCACGGGTGGAAAGGCATCTTGAAAAAGACGCGTCTTTAAAAAGACGTTCCACCCGTGAATGCTCTTTTAGAGAAAAGCACTCTTTTAGTGTGCCGAAGCGCACAGGGGAGATGGCCGCTTGCAACACAATCAGAGGGTAGTGCAATCCGATGTGTGCAACCCACTCGACAGAAGGAGACCACCGCCGCTGACGCGCCGTAACACCAACACACTGACTTGCAGACACCTGTTGAAGAGTTGGTCAGGAGCAGAACGAAGAATGCTTGGCTCCGAAGCGAAAAGCTGAATATGCGCTGCATCCGCTGCCTACTTATACTCACGCTGTGATTAGCGGCAGCTGGATGCAATAATAGCATGCCAATGTGCATTGGCTTGTTTAGATAGTCTCGTAGGGGATTGGTCTCTCTAAGCGAGATCCCAATTCGTCGGTCACCGACGTGACTCGGAGTGACCGACTGATAGGGAACCAAGAAGGCGTAAGTGACATTTCACCAACTTTACAGGAGGGCCAAAACAAAAATTTACCATAGGTTGATCTGACTTTGTGCACTGATTTCAATTGTTCATTATAGAAATTTGTACACTCATGGATAACAGTATACTTTTGCCAATAGAAAGAGCTCATCAAGAGCTTTCATTTGATATATATTGGTGTGCAGCAAACAAAATGCATATTTCCTTTCCATTATAGGCTAATAATAGTAGTAGTGGACTGTAACAAAGTTGCTACTGTAGTAGTACTTTGCAATCTTCCTTTTACTCAAGTAATTTTGAAAATGGATAGACCTTATAATTTTACTGGGGTAATATTTTATTGGGGTATCTGTACTTTTACTCAAGTACTTGATTTGTGGGCCACAACCTGATTATTATAGTGACTATTTGCGTATAACTGTTCAGTAGTAGTTATTTCATAGTTATTTTTCTTAACCTTAACTAGTAGATAATTATAGTAGTTCTTCAGTAGGTATGACAGAATACATTAGTTACTGATTAGCTAGCTGTTACTTAACACAATCATAAAATTGTATTACATACTGATTAGTAAGCACATCTTAGTAGTTAAAGGGGTCCTATTATGCTTTTTCACTTTTTGAATTTTAGTCAGTGTGTAGTGTGTATGTTTGGACATAAAACGATCTACAAAGTTACAAATCTCAAAGTCCACTCCAACATGAGAGCATGTTTTAGTACACCCCCAAAACAAAATCAAGACTTTGTAAAAGAGCATAATAGGACCCCTTTAACAGTAGTGAGTTAAGCGTTAATGAATAATTACCTGTTAGTTCTTCAATAATTCCTTATTAGTTATGCAGTAAGTAAGAAACAGTATTCTAAAGTGTTACCGATTTCTTTACAGAACAAGAAGGACAGCTCTCAACTGTTTGGAATTCACTGCAGCATATGTTACATGCTCCATGTTTCCATTACAGAACTGTATTTCACTTTGAGTTATGTCTGTTAAACAAATGGAACCTTCTAGACAGATCAACATTGAGATCACAAACTAATTTTCTGCTTATGCTTTCTGTACAGCTGTGTGAGGAGTTATTGTTTTTCGCTCGTCTATTTTTGTGATTTGTGAAGCTAGTGAAAGCTGCCCCTAAACAGCATGATCTGGTTCTGTGAGACTTTTCAAGGGAACCTCCCATTTAACTTGTTAAGAACACCAAGCAGCTCTTTTAAAGATTTATTTGACTTATCAGAATGTGTGAATATCTCACCAATGTCCCAGGCTCCATTGGCATTGGTCTCCATCTCTTTGCGCCCGATGATGTACCAGATGCAGGCCATCCAGTGAGCCAGCAGAGCAAACATCGACATGAGCAGCGTTAGTACCATGGCGCTGTACTGCGAGTATCTGTCCAACTTCTGCAGCAGTCTTAACAGACGCAACAATCGCACAGTTTTCAGCAGGTGCACTAGAGATGTCTTGAACAAGCACAAACATGTGTGTGTCAATAGCCTATGTAAATAATAATAATACCTTGTAATCACATAATTTACTTTAATTTTCCAAATAAAAACCTAAAACTAAACTAAAAACATGGGAACCATTCTGTACCATGGCACATATACTGTATGTAGATAATGGTATCATTACATAACTTTTTTGTAAATGACCTCTGGAGATTTCTTTTGAACCATCATACCCTCCCAATCCTACTATTTTTAAATAAGCTATATTATTGGAAAAAAGTTTTTTACATTCACACGTGAACTTACAACAGTAATGTTAAATGCATAGAGCAGGTCAAAGGGCAGTGCGGCCACCAGATCCACAAAGAACCATGTGGTAGCGTAATGTAGACAGATCGAGCGAGGCTCGTACACCACCTGTCCTGATTGACTCACGTAAGTGGTGCGAAAGTTAAGAATGATGTCTGAAAGAGAAGGTAGATCAATGACATTTTCTTGGAAAGCCTCATTTTTTGAGTCTCTTTTTGAAGTATATATACTTATATCACAGGTGGTAACTGAAGTTTTGTGTTTATGTGTAAACCATCAAGGTCACTCGAAGGTTCTTTCATTGAGTAGACTCACCCAGAATAAAGAGCATTTCAACTGCGATGTCGCTAACTATTGTGCTCCTGCCTGCAGTCTCCACATCGCTGTACGCTGTGAAACACACATTGTATGGCACAGTCACAGCAACATAGAATGTAGCCAGTAGAATCATCCAGTCCCACAATGCCTTGGACACACTATAATGCAGCAGGATGAATCGAGACTTCTGGACTGCTGCCACTTTGTACTCAGGCAGTGATGGTTTTTCAAACATGTCCTGAGGGAGAGAGGCACAGATTAAGGAATGAGAGCAAAGAAACTGAGAGATGAGTTCTCTTTTAATATCTCAAATTCTTCAAGGTAGCAAGAAGATTTCTATGATTCTCATATGTTTCTCATGAGGAAAATACTACAGTAACCTCACATGCGTTTGCTCTTCTTAAACATTGACTCGTTAGAATTCATTAAGTATGCATATAATTTAAAATCCAATTTATTCCTGTGATTACAAAGCATAAATGTTCTAAAATAATAATTAAAAAAAAACATCTGACTAGAGCCCTTATAAATGTCCCAGCTCTCATCCCAAATATCATACTGACTCTCTCTTCATATTTTACAACCACTCCCAAAAGTCATATAAAGACAATTTGACAACCCAATAAATTCCTGATAAATAAAGGCAAGTTCTGCCATAAATATCCTGTTCAAAAGTCACAAAAAAATTATTTACTGACATACTGTTTTAGTAAAGTTTCAACAGTAAGTGTCTTTGATTATTGAAAGGAATAGTGAAGCAGAACTGACAGAATAATCTGTTATTATTCAGAAAATAACAGGAAACTAAGTTTCATCTTTATCTGCAAGGACATTGCATGACAGATGATAAATCTTGGTGTTTCTTTAATTTAACATTTACATCACAGAGGTCAGGGCAAGGGTCAAGCTCATGGATTTTGGTCATGATTAGTTTGAGGCAGCAAATCATGTGGTTTCTAATCCTCCATGCACTCATCCGCCACACTCTTCATTAAGATTAAAGAATAGACCCATGATGTCACTGAACACACATCAGAACCTCATGCCTTAAATAGTCTCTATGAAGATATTGTGTTCTGTGATATAGTAAAATGTTGTTTAGGACACTGCTTGAAGTGTATTTATAATTCAATATTTTTATATAATTTAATCTGAGATTAGCCACATCACATAGTACATAAAAAGAGTAGCACCATAACAGATACAGTACTAGTCAGCTAATTTCAATTTAAATAACATTAGCACCAAAAAGCACAGCTGTCCTCCCTTATTCAGTTGCTCTCTCGTAAGCTGTGTTACCCGGTTTGGTTCATTCAATAGTATTTGTGCGCTGCACTTAGCGCTCCCACGAAATTTATATAGAGTGTGACGAAATATGAACACAAGTGGTCAGAGGAGACGGATTCAAAATGAAGTTTTAAACAGGTTCGGGAGGAGCGTAATCCTTCAGGCTAGTCAAACCTATATAAGCAGCAGTCATTGCACCGTCCCAGAAACAATTCTTCCGCCATCCCTCCACCTCCTCCTCTATTTGTGTTATTCTCTCTCTATGTAGATCCTCAATGGGGGTTGGGGTGGGGGGGGGGGTTAAACTCGGGGCTCAAGCCGACCCTCAGGTTCCAGACTGTTGAGGACAGCAAGCCAAGTTTGTTTACCATTAACTATTAGGACTGGATGGGCAGGCGAACTCGTGAAACGCATGTTTACCAGCTGGAAATGCTAAACACTTCTCAGCTGACAGCTTGTGATTGGATCGTCAAAAAAATGCACTTTCATACCCTAGAAACGGAGCTTTTCTCTTGCTAGCTTGCTCACTCGAGTTCCGATTGTATATAATTTGTGTGCATTAGGGGGCCGCTAACTATATGTAGGAGAATCCCGAATGTTATGGGAGTGGTGGGATGTCTGTAATTGTCACATTTTAAATTTCTACAAAGAAAAAATGACTTAGTTGAAGATATTTACAGATTGTTAGTACAGATGGTTAGCTTTTGCGGCTCACAGACAATGACACTAAAGCTTTCAAGAATTTAAGATTTTTTTTTATTCGTTACATACACAATTATACTGAGTATAACCAGCAGTGAAATGTAAGTAAACATCTAGCTTACTTGTAAGTAAACATCTAACCAGCAGTGAAATGTAAGCTTTAAACATCTAGCTAGCTGACATATACTGTATTGGGCTTTGTCAAAATCGCAACAATGACTTGAAAAGCTTGATCTCATCACTAGGAAAGGCTGAATTTTATAATTTTAATGGGCTTTTTGGTAACACTTTATTTTAAGGTGTCCTTGTTACACACGTTACATGTACTTACTATTATAATAACAATAAATTAAGCATTATTACCTGCAAGTAATTAATATTACTCAGTACTTAAATGTATAATTACACTGTAAAAGGGACACCTTAAAATAAAGTGTAACCGGCTTTTTGCCTTTATTTACAGGACAGTAGACCAGAAGGTAGGTGTGGAAGAGTGTAAATGAGATGGGACTGGAACCTGGATCCTCATGATAACATCACTCCAATCACTGGCAGTAGGCTGAGTAAGGACACCCATATGTCCTTTTCCCTGGCCACTTCCTCCAGGTTATTGTGGGATGCCAAGGCATTCCCAAACCAGGAGAAATATTATCCCTCCAGGATGTCCTGGGTCTCCCCTGGGGTCTCTTCCCAGTTGGACGTGCCTGGAACACCTCCACTGGGAGGTGTCCGGGAGTCATCCTAACCAAATGCCTGGACCACCTCAACTGGCTCCTTTCAATGCGGAGGAGCAGTGACTGTACTCCGAGTCTCTCCCGGATATTCAAGCTTTGCCCTCAGCCCAGACACTGTGCGGAGGAAACATGAACTCCTCTGCTTAGGGAAGCATCTCACTCCCTTCCTGCTTGATCTTGATCAGTCTACACTTTTCCAGCTGATAACCATGGCCTCAGGAGCTGACTCTCATTCTCGAAGCTTCACACTTGGCCACAAACCACCCAAGTGAATGCTGAAAGTCACAGCCCAAAGAGATCCTAAAACCATACCCCCCAGCTATTATTTCCAGCTATTACAGTAAATTATGATTTATTAAAAAAATACATAACATTTTCTGGCACAAACATGGTGCTAAGAGAAAAATGTATCGCTTTTTGTGATGGAGCAAGTAAAAATATGTGTAGGACACATTCACTGTAAAAAAAATCCTTATTGTTGAGCCCTGCTTGAGATGCTCTTGTTTGCCTATTTTTCTCTCAGTCTTTTGGAGTGTGATGGAGCGAAGGCAGGTGGCTCTGCTGAGAGTGAAGTTGTGCTGAAAACATGACCATCTGTTCACAGGAGCGAACGGAAATGTGACCTGCCAATCTGGCCTCCTGTTCTGCAGTGGCCATGTGACATGGAGGATTAGACATACTTTATACTTCTGGCCTGCACCTTCCACACTGTTTGAACATTTCTTGAGTCAAAAGGTCACCGGAAAATGGGATCCTGCATAGATCCTGTGCTTTACAGTAGCCATAACTCACAATCTCATGATAAAAAAGAAATGTTAAAGAAATGTTAAAAGGCCATCTATTTGCACAGATTATTTCAGGGGGAAAAAGAAAAGAATGGACAAGTAGAACAAATTGATTAGAACTGAGGTTGTCTGGATATCACACAAGTAAATTAAACTAATTTTGTTGTTTATCTCTTAATGGGAATATGGGAAAGGCTCTCTTGACTGTTGTCAATGCACAAGCCAATTGTGAGCTGTCATCAAAGATAATCTCGTGCAACTTGATTTTTTTTCCATTATTTTAACATCCAATTTACACCCCTAGCATTTGCAATGGCCCTTCCGTGAGAAATTATTACTACAAAACGAGTTTTAATTAACTTTCATAGTTTTAGTGTATGTAATTCATACATTTACTCACCTGGCTTAAGTTGACATCGTTTTTGCTGTCACGGGTAAACTGGCTGGTTACCTGGAAAATCATGGTGTGACCCCTCCTTCTGGCTTTACTGAAATGAGAGTTCCTAGTGGTCCTTTTGTATGGCTTATTATCTGCACAAAATGAAAATAACATTTACAGCCTAGAGAGTTTAAAAATTATAAAAATTTTAAATGGTCTAGGTGTAAGTGTCAGTCCTGTGCCTTGTTTCCCCCTCCTCTCGTGTCCATTTTTGGCCTTCCTGTTCCTGTCCTCGTTCCCTGTCATCATTAGTTAATTTGTTCCCAGTGTCTAGTCTGATCGTCTGTCTCTAATGTCAACCTGTGTGTGACCTTGTCTCCAGCTATCACTGAATTTTGTAAATGAAGGTCTGAATATTAAAGACGTTCCTCGCCTCCTCGTTTCCCTGCTCCTACGTGTGATGTGACAGAAGACTGGACCGAAAACATGACCACGGCTGAAGATAGGCTTTGGTGCCTGCGGCAGGATGGTCGGGAGTTGGTGAGGTATGTAGAGGAATTCCTAGAGCTTTCCAACCAGGTGAGCTGGATTGATGCCTCGCTCGGTGCCTGTTTTCGGTTAGGGTTGGATGAGGATGTCATCAGCTGCGATCTTCCCATGTCCAGTTTTTCCCTGATCGAGCTGATCAATCATGTCCTCAATGTAAGTAACATTAATTAAGTCGAAGAATTTCAGAACGATCTTCATCCAACCCAACCCGAAAACAACCCGGCCTCACCAGCTCACCTCTCGCCAGGACCCTCCACATACCCTACCAAATGTTCCGGCCACCCAACTCTTCCCAGCACCGCCTCTGTCCTCAACCCAGAGCGCCCCCGCGAATCCGCGCTGCCCGAGCGTCCCCAGGGGTCCGCGCTGCCCGAGCGCCCCCAGGAGTCCGCGCTGCCCAAGCGCCCCCAAGTGTCCACGCTGCCTGAGCGCCCCAGAGACTTTGTGCTTTCCGAGTGCCCCAGAGGATCTGCACTGTCCGAGCGCCCCAGTGAATTCACGCTTCCTGAGCGCCTCCTTGAATCCGCGCTGTCAGAGCGCCCAATCCAGTGTTCAAGCCACGGCCAGGAGTGCCGATCCCGAACCCCGAGAATCCAGTTCTCAAGCCACGGCCAGGAGTGCCGATCCCGAACCCCGAGAATCCAGTTCTCAGACCACGGCCAGGAGTGCCAATCCCGAACCCCGAGAATCCAGTTCTCGGACCACGGCCAGGAGTGCCGTTCCCGATCCCCGGGAATCCGTGGTGTCAGAGCGCCGCCAAGTGTCCGCCCCCCCCAGAGCCCGCTCCTCCTGAGCGCCCCCCCAGAGCCCGCTCCTCCTGAGCGCCCCCCCCAGAGCCCGCTCCTCCTGAGCGCCCCCCCCAGAGCCCACTCCTCCTGAGCGCCCCCCAGTGCCCGCTCCGCCTGAGCGTCCTCCAGAGCGTTCCCCAGAGCCCGCTCCTCAAGAGCGCCCCACAGAGCCCGATCCTCCTCAATGGCCCCCAGAGGGGAACTTCCCCAAGAATTTTTTTTGGGGGGGGGCATATAGCCACGACCTGTGTGGCCAGGCCAAGGGCCAAGGCCATGGAGCTCCCTGATCCACCATGGCCGTTCGAGCTCCCTGCTCCACCATGGCCGTCCGACCTTCCAGTCCCGCCATGGCCTCCCGAGTCCCCGGACCCGCCATGGCCTCCCGAGTCTCCTGTCCCGCCATGGCTCCCAGAACGGGTCCCGCTCTGGAGGCCGGTAGCCCTGCCCCCTGGTCCCTGGAGGCCTCCAGAGCGCCCACCCCCCCTCCCCATTGGATGGTATATGGCGTGAGGATACGCCTTCCGGAGGGGGGCGTAATGTCAGTCCTGTGCCTTGTTTCCCCCCCTGTGTCAATTTTTGGCCTTCCTGTTCCTGTCCTCGTTCCCTGCCATTAGTTAATTTGTTCCTAGCCCTGCGTTTAATTGCCCCGCACCTATTTCTGTTCTTCCTTGTTGATTTCCCTGTGTTCATAAGTAGGGCTGGGTATCGAGTTCGATACTTTTTAGGCACCGACCGAATTGCCTCGATACCACCGAGTATCGAAAAACGTCTTGTCGTTCGGTACCAAATTTCGATACCTAAGGGGTTAATCTCATCACCGTCAGTGAGCCAATAATCCTGCAGCACTAGATGTGTTTGACTAGAAGCGGCGCGGCGCTGATAGATCAGTGTTTGACATCCGCGAGAGCGATTATAAAGCGTACGGAGCAGTCTGCTCTCTATATCGCGCAGTTTGTTTACTACACACAGACTGAAGCTCGCGTGACGCTCGCGGTCATTTCAGCATCTGCCGCCTAACTAAATGAGGACATAAACACATGAACAACATCTGCAGAACTGCTGTGAGAGTCAATTAATGAGCATTTTACCGTTTGATTCGAGTAAAACTTGCGTCATATCATATACACACAGAACTGTAAAGGTATTCCCGGAAACCCGTCAAAATAAAAGTTCGGTTTAACTTGGAAGACACTGCAGCAGAAATATATTAATATTGTTCAGCGGACAGTACATACTGCTACTACTAGGCTACTATTAAAATGATTAAAACTTTATTATTATTATTTTTTTTAGAAATTATCACACAACAGTTATTCCATTTTTTTATTTTAATAGTAAACCCCCTTTGTTTGCCAAAATAAATAAACTTTAATTTTCAATAATTTAAAGAAATTAAATTAATGTTTTATGTCTTCATTTGAAAACCAGATACAGAACACAGAATTTCTGAGGAAAAATAAAACCTTTCATAAGGCTATTTTAAGAATACATTTAAATAAACTAAGTTGTTTTTATGCATTCAAATAATTAGACATACTACACCAGAATTTAATAACAATAAAACATATGGTGAAAGAAAATAAAACACCCACTTATGAAAGTGGATGAAGATTTTACATTTCTTGAAGTCTTTAACAACCTAGAAGTGTTGATGTGTTTTAAAATGAACACGCACTAATGTAAACGTAGCCTAACAGATGTGTAAACTGAAAACAATTTGAACTTTATTAAAATTATTTATTTATTGTGTTGGATATATTTTGTTCTTTGTGCAGTGGCTCAGGAGATGAGGCTTTGAGTCTGTATAAATATCAACATTAAAAAAGATTTTTTTGAGATAATGTAATCTTATTAAAACTGGTATCGAAAAAAGTATCGTTCAGGAACCGGTATCGAACTCAAGGTATCGGTATTGGTACCGGTATCGAAAATTTTTGAACGATACCCAGCCCTATTCATAAGCCCTGTGTTTCCCTGCCTCAGTGTCCAGTCTGATCGTCTATCTCAAATGTCAACCTGTGTGTGACCTTGTCTCCAGCTATCACTGAATTTTGTAAATAAAGGTCTGAATATTCAAGACATTCCTCGCCACCTCGTTTCCCTGCTCCTACGGGTGACATCAAAGACTGTTGATTACACTATCCTTTTACGCCATTTGGCATGTGATGTTGGCTCTCATTTCATATTTTTCATCTGGAAGCTCATCTTCCAGTCTTTTAAAAAGTAAGCTAAGGGCTAAATTTAGATCTCACAGAATTTTTATTCTATAGTGCATGTGCCTTCTAGGCTCCAAACATGCTATTTCTTATAAAACGCTGAAAACCAATGCTAAATGATTTTTAGGCTATTTATTTTGCCAAATTTAAAAAGATTAGTGAAACTAATGTTTTCAGTGTTGCCAGTACCATCAGTTCTGCTGCTGTGGTGGCTCTTGTCTTTTGTTTCTGTGATATCCTTGAATGAAAAGAGAAAAAGCACCATCTCCCCTTTCTCATTCTTAATGGGCACGATGTCCAACAGACACCAGAATGAACTTCCTGTGATAACACACCAAACAGAGTTGCAGAATTACACAGACATAAAAAAAAAGTTACTACATAAAAATAGCAACTTACCAACCAATAAAATAGTTTTGCTATGGAAGAGCTACATTAGCAGTAGGCTGGTGATTTTAAAGCAATTAAACTTACAGCTTCACTATTATGTTGACCAGATTTCTAAAATGGAAACTGAGGATATTTTCCTATGGTTTTAAATATCACTAAAATCTCAGTTGATCTTGTTATCTCTAATTTTTTAATTGTTGTGTGTTCCATATCAATATTATATTAAATAAATAATTATAGTTTTATGTAGACTAATTACAATTTTTCTTTACTTATTTAAAGTGTTGTGCTTTTGGAAATTAATTTTTACTACCCTAATTAAATTTTAGGCACAAATAATGTGTTCATTCTATAATTGTTGCAAGTTTTATTGTTTAGTTGATGATGATTATTATTATTATTATTATTTTAATCCATTCATTTTGGGCTGTAATTTCACACAGTTAGCTTCCATTGTTTGCAACGAGCAGGTAATCTATCTGTGAATGTGCGAGAGTTCCAATTACTAAAAAAAACAAAAAAACCCTTCTTTGTTTAGGCCTTGTCTCGTCCAGGTTCTTCATTGCTAAAGTAGCGGCGCTTGACCAAGTATTCAGTATTCAGTATTCAAGTAGTCAGTAGCCTATAACTCACAGCCCCCTCTGTTGATGAAAATAATCACTACATGATTGCTCTGGTATCCAGCAGCCTTGACACTACCAAAAGCACTGAGATTTTTAAACATGTTTTACAATATTGTTATTGCCCACTCTGGGGTCTGGTCAGGATTGAGCTTGACAATGTTTCTCTACTAAGTATGGGAGTTTGATCTTGTTTCACATCAGGATGAAGTCTTTTTTCATGGGTTTTTTACTGAGCGTTTTATTTTGATTGGCAGATCTGTCTGTGTCTGCCTGCCTCTTTGATCTGGGTCTGCGACTGTGCTCAGGTACTCTGGCAATTTAAATTCTCTGATTTAGATTCTGATATCTAGTGTACCTTGGCCGTACAGTTACAGACTGTCCTGTTGTCTCTGTCTGCTGGTAACTCATGTAATTAAAAGTGTTCTATTCTCAAATTTTTGCACTTCGCACATCACTAACAACACTGTACTACTGGTTCTACAAAGGTTGCTGCCAATGAAAGTGAGGATTCCCTCCAGTGATTAGTGAAACACCACCGGTCATGCCATTTCAACATGGCAAAATACACTGAGGGAGCTAACTAAAACGCATAAAAGAAAACTATTATGAGTACAGTTTTCATCTCGTGAGTGTACAAATGTTAGAATATAATTTGCTAACCAATCATGGTTTTGTTACATCGTCTACTACAGGTTAAGGACCTGGAGTTTGTTTAATTACCCAGCTATTGCCATATGCTGTTTTTAATGCTGAAAATTATTCATGCATTTATGACCTCAACACTAGACTATTCTAATGCTTTATTGAGTGGATGTCCTGCAGGCTCTATAAATAAGCTCCAGCTGGTTCAAAATGTAAGGTAAAGTGCTTGCTAGAGCCAAGAAACATCAGCCTTATTTTATTGTCTCTATATTGGCTACCTGTCACTCCTACTATGGCTACCTTATCTATAAATCATAACTTTTACAGTCCAAATGTAATTTAGTAACATAAATTTTCTAAGTTTGACATTACGTTTGACTCTAATGCTGATTGATAGGGGATCAAAGACTTATTTGACTCATTAAAATGCAAATCAATTTATAACTTTTTTTAAATGTATTTTTCTGGATTTTTGTTGTTGTTATTTTCTCTCTCACTGTTAAAATAAATCTACCATTAATTATAGACTGGTCATTTCTTTGTCAGTGGGCAAACATACAAAATCAGCAGGGGATCAAATTTTTTCCCCCACTGTTGTTATCCAGTCTGTAAAGCTGCTATGAAACAATGTGTATTGTGAAAATGCCATACAAATAAACCTTACTTAACATTGCTTAAATGGAAAATGCCTAATGTAATAGCACAGACACTACAGCAAATTTCAGTACAGTGCTTAGCTCAAAGTCACAGCAGTGATATACTGTAGATGAAGTAGGGCAGTGGTTTCCCATTCCAGTCAACCCCCCACCTACCCCCAGGCACTACAAATTTCTATGTCCCTTTTATCTAACACACCTGATTTAGATCATCAGCTTACTAGAAGAGTGCTCTTATTTGTGTCAGATAAAAATTTGCAGAGCAGTGGAGCAATTTTGAGATTTAACAGCCACCAATGTAAGGGAACTCAGTTCTTGGAAATCACACAGTCTACACCAGAATTTTTTGGGGTCCCTGTATTAAATTGGCTGCTGCTTGCAATGCAAGTAATGCACGATAAGAGTCCTACAGTATTATTACCATTCTTCTTGTAGAACTGCACCTCAGCCTGATACTCTTCTTTGTTCTCCAGTGCTTTCTCCACACCCTGAGTAACCTGCTCACTAGTACCCGAGCCATATAGGAAATGACAGTTGCAGTTCTTCTGCATCACCTCTGTTCGTCCGAACCCGGTCAACTCACAGAATCCATCGGAACAGTACACAATGGGATAGCCACGGTGACCTTGAGCATTCCCAAGGAGGAAGTTGCTGTCTGTGGGACAGAAGAGACATCAGGATTATTAATGTTGTGAAGGACATTCTAAAGCTAGTTATGAGTATTGTGTTTTGTGCAGTATTACGCCTGTACTGCCTGTATCTATCTATCTATATAAATCAATCTAATAAAATTGCATCATCAATCACATGGCTCAGATGATTGGTTTCTTTTTGCATCAGCAGCCAATGAGCTTAACACTCAGCATTTTAATACTTGGGTAGTGCTTGCTGTAGCAGTTGCAGCACACTTCAAAAACCCTCCACCTTCCCCAGCTCCACCTGTATAGATCTGCTACAGGGTAATTTCATGTATGTTATACGTGCAGCAACAGTATTTGCTTATATGCTCAAAGCAGCATGTTTGTGGATGGATTAGCAGTAGCAAGTCTCGGCACTTGCTGTACCACATCAGCAGCAGCATCAGCAGATATATTCGTAGTCTCAGCCTCAGACGTCAAGCCCACATTGGTTGACAGTTGGCTGAACATCTGATGCATATCTCACACTAAATTGGAAGCACTTCAGGAGTTTCGAAGTCATCATCGGATTGATTGACCTATACAGGATTTCTGGGAGATGTGTGTCGCATTCTTTAAAGTTCCATCTGGAAACAAAAATGGCGTGATGCCAAACCCCCTCATGGTAGAAGTGAAGTGAAGTGACATTCAGCCAAGTATGGTGACCCATACTCGGAATTCGTGCTCTGCATTTAACCCATCCAACGTGCACACACACAGCAGTGAACACACACACACACCGTGAACACACACCCGGAGCAGTGGGCAGCCATGCTGCGGCGCCCGGGGAGCAGTTTGGGGTTCGGTGCCTTGCTCAAGGGCACCTCAGTCGTGGTATTGAGGGTGGAGAGAGCGCTGTACATTCACTCCCCCCACCTACAATTCCTGCCGGCCCGAGACTCAAACCCGCAACCTTTGGATTACGAGTCCGACTCTCTAACCATTAGGCCACGACTTCCGAAGCCGTTCTGTTTACAACTGTGACAATTAGCGCTTATCAGGATCAACTAAATGCTGGATTTTCAAAAGTATGTAAAATATTTAAAATTTGCAGCATAGAATCTTTAAAATATGTCCAAGAGTTTTACACACCAATCTGTTATTGTGGGAACATTTTCACACTAGAATAGAATAGAATAATAAAATACACTGGAGTAAAATTGTGTGACAGCTAACACTGATCTACATTTTATTGTTTTAGAAAATTGAAGGTTATAAACAATAAAAGTAAAATTATCAGCATTTATCGGTAATCAATCAGAGTAAAGGTTTTTGTGTGTGTGTGTGTGTGTGTGCAAAATAGACACAAGTTCTTTCAGTAAGTCTTCAGTTAGTACCAAAAGCTCAGTTTCACCCTGTTATCATCACTGAAACTACTGCACAGGAAAACTGGTCTCTACGGCAACAAGAGGACAGCTATTTTGGGCCGTGAGTACACTGGTGCCTTGTTACCCAGAAGCATCCAGCATTGCGAGGAAAGATCCTTTATCTCAAGAGGATAAGTTAACATTACTGACATATCACCTGTCTCTAAAGTGTTCATCATAGTTTAAGATGAAATCAAGACCCATTAAGACATCATTAACATTACTTTCCTCATAATGTCAAATTAAAACAGAATGTTAGTTTCAATTCAAGCTTCAGTTAGAAAAACAATCCTTTGGCTGAGAGTGAATGGCAGCCCATAGAACTGTGTGGTAAAAAGTTTGAAATTTGGCACACTCACAGGAAAAGCCTGAACAGTCCTGATAGCCACTTCTCAAACCCTATCTTCTGTATTAAACCCTTCAGTCACATCAACAAGTCAAAGCTTCATTTTTTACTAGCACTTTAATGTCATCACACACACAAAACTTGGTTAGCATCATGGTGATTATGCCCTGAAGTTGTGAGAAATTTAATAATAAAATTAAAAATGTCATTTTTTAATGCTCATAATTGTATTTTATGTGTAATTTTATAATCATGTCTTTAGGCCATAGATTACAATAATATCTTGTAAAATAGCATATTGTTAAATAAGAAGCTGTGTGTGCGCAAAAACTTGCTGTTGTGTGTTTGTGTAAGAGAGATGTTATCTAACACAAGAGATTAAGTTTGTAAACTGTGTGAAGGATTTTCTTCATTACTAGTAAGCAAGCACAGATGGGAGGATTGTATGTTACTTTTTTTCTTTAGATATGTGTATGTGTACCGCTGCCTTTGTTTTGTGTATTAGTATAAATACTGTTAAGAAATTATATTATCACATTATAACATTTCCTGTCATGATGAATTGTATCAAACTGTGTTTTGCTTAATGATTATATTTTAGCATTTTGTGTTGTGAATGTGATGCTAATGTCATTAGACATCGATATTTCAATGGATTATATAAAAATTCAATAATTGGTTTTATTATTATGAATGAGAATTATAAACTGTTAACCAGCCTTTTAACTAGTAGCTTGAGAAGGTTCTTGTAAAGTCAAGGTAAAAGGATTGCATGAACACAAACAGCTTTGTCCCTTGACAATCTCTATTCCCATGACACACACACACACACACACACACACACACACACACACACACTCACTTATCTCAAAGATATCATGCCATGAGAGCAATACAAAACAAGAGATTTATCTCCCATGATAAAACAAGAACACACAAGTGTATGTGGTGTCTGTGCACTACATGTATTAACCTGCAGGACAGATACAGCACATATACAGTATACATTTACTAATTTACAGTAATCAGTATAATGTATAATAGTAGTACAGAAATACAGTACAGATATAGATATTTGTGTCAGACCATTGTTGAATCGTTTATGACATGACTATTTATTATTAGATAATGATTTTCACTTTGAAGCTTAAGGTTTGCCTTCATTTTGCTGTTAAATAAACAGTAAAATCACTAATTGATCCATTCATCCCTAGTATATTTTTAGTAAAAACAAATGTAATCTATATGTAAAAATGTTTGTCGTTTTAACAGAAAATGCTACATTGAAAAAATGCTTTCTGGTTAACTGTAAGTTACTATATCAAATATGGTGAAAGAAAAACATTCAGTTTGGTCAGTTCATGCAAAACCCTGGGACAGAATCCATGGCCTTGGCATTGCTAGCATCATGCTGTTTGAGCTATAGGAAAGCAGAGAATTATTTAAGACTGGAAATTATTTATGAAAGTGCAGAAATATTCAAGTATATACTGTAAATGCAGATGCAAAGTCTCATCATACATACTCAATGTGTGCTTTCGTGCTACTGTGATAGTATCAAACCTCATTTATCCAGATGTGTTGTTATTCAGGTAGCTGCTATACACGGCAATAGTTTAACTGGCATGTTTAGCAAGACTATATGATAGAACAAAAAAGTTTGTTAAATAACCTGTTTGAAATAAGCCATTATTTTTGCATATTCATTTGGTGCTGGTGATGATATAGGCATGAAAATCCTTCAGGGTACCTTTAAAACTACATTTTCATCTTGAGCACTCTCTCTCTTGTGCGGTTGGTGTGTGTGCATTTGTGCCAGTACTTACGAGTGCCATCGAAACGAGTAGCAATGGTGTCCAGGAAAGTGTTCTGGGGTGCCAGCAGCCCCTTCATCACTGGCATGATGCCAGGTTTCCAGAGTCAGCTGATGTTTAGGGGAAAAGCCGGTATGAACCATCAATCCTCATTATATCCCAAATGAAAGGGTGGCCAGGGAAAATGTGAGGTACAGCAGAGAGAACACATCCTAAAAGAATAAACACTTCCTCAAAAGATGACTCCTTGCTGTATACTTCCTCAGGTAGCTTTTGGGAGTCCAGTGGATGCATGACCAAGAAACAAACAAATCTCCTTCATTGTCAGTGCATACATTGAAACCAATTTCCAGTTAATTTCTTCTCTTTTGCCTTTTCTGGTAAGTCTGTCTCAGCTGTGTACACCTGCATGATAGAGAAAAATCCACAAGATGTGCATTTCCAGAACGGCGTGGATTTGTTGTTGTTCTATAGCACACTGTGGCAGAGCGACAGAGACAGTTACATTTGTCTTCACCCCTCCTTCCCTGGCTCTTTCTCTCTTTATCCACACCCACTATTCATTTCCTCCAGTTCTTATCAGCCAATGAGAGCACACACACATTCTTGAAAGAAATCTATCACACATATGCATGTTCACATATACCCACACTCTCAGAAAAAAGGTACAAAAACTGGTCACTGGTCAGAAAAGAATGAGTTACCATTTCTTTTACACTGAGTGCATATGTCATAATTTATTAGATATTAGGCATTTTTCAGATGGAAAAACAGTTTTACATGTTAGAAATGTGGCTTTCAAATGACTATCAAATATCAAATAACACATCCAGGTTCTTGACTGATGACTAAGACTTGACAGAACATCCATCAAGTGTTAAGCAGTGTTCTAGGTTATAATGTGTGGAGAGTTTTTGGTCCAATAATTAAAATATATATATATATATATATATATATATATATTTACTAAATACACATTCCGTTAGTTTTAAGAAATGGGATGTTTTGTTCGGCCTCAAAGAAATATAGAGCTAAGTATTGTCTGTGTAACCATGAAAACTAACTCCATGTTTTTAATGATATCTCCCAAGTGTAGCATTTACATGGTTAAAAGCAACAGTCCTAGCACTGAGCCTTGTGGTACTCCTTACTGCACTTGTGATCGATATGACACCTCTTGTTTTACTGATACAAAATGACAACAGTCAGAAAAGTATGATTTGAATGATGCCAATGCAATTCCACTAATTGTAGCATGATTTTCAAATCTATCCAAGAGAATGATGCGGTCAATAGTATCAAAGGCAGCAACTGACTCATTCCTTTTCTTCCCACTTTTGTGACGACTTCACAAACACCTTTAATGAGGTGTGCTTGTCTCTGTCCTTGGAGACATCTTTACCTGACTTGGATGCTGAACAGCATCTTAGTCTGTTTAATACTGCCTGCTCAGAGGTTTGGAATACCACTGCTCCTCTTCAACCTAAAACTTGATAACAAGGCTCAATGATAACATCTGCTCTCTGAGGCAAGCTTGTAGAAGAGCTGAACGAAAATGGAAAAAGGACAAATTGCACATATGAAATGCTTAAAGACAGTTTTGCTACTTGTCAGAAAGTAGTGAAATCAGCGAAGTCTAAGTATTTTCTTAATATAATTGCAAAGAATCATCATAGTTCTAAAGCCTTATTTTCTGTTATAAATTCTGTTTTGATTTCAAATCCTTCAGTGTCATTATGTGAAGGTTTCTCAAGGTTTTTCTGTGATAAGATTACTACTATCAGTTGCAACCACTCGCTAATGTTTCTCCTGAATTTTTCTGCCCTTCAGCCATTTGATCCAGTTTCTCTCCAGTCTCTCAAAGAAATTATTGACCATTTTAAACCACCGTTCTACTCTCATGATGGTCTCCCTCCGTATTTTAAAACAAATTTTTGACTCAGTTGGACCTAGTTTGGTGTCTTTTCTGAATGAATGTTTAGTTTCAGGGACTATACCTGATAGTCTCAAAGAAGCTCCTGTGACACCTCTTCTTAAGAACCTTCACTTGATGCTAGTAATTTTAATAATTGACCCATCTCAAATCTTCCATTTATTACTAAAGCACTGGAGAAAACTGTGTTTATTCAGCTACAGTCTTTCTTTAGTGCAAATCATATTTTTTAAACTTTCCAGTCTGTTTTTAAATCACTGCATAGCCCAGAGTCTGCTTTATTATGGGTCCTTAATTATACTTAATTGGCGACTGATTCTGGTGACTCTGTTTTCTTAATTCTGTTAGACCTAACCACGGATTTTGATACAGTTGATCATAAAATTATTTTATCTCGACTACAATATTTTGTGGGCATCCAGGGAACTGTTCTTAGCTGGTTGAAATCATATTTAACAAATATAAGTTTCTCTGTCGGATTGGGTAATTTTTCTTTGTTGCCTGCTAAACTTTCCTGTGGAGTGCTGCAGGGTTCTATTCTCGCAACAATTTTTGGTCACACTTTATATTAGGTGGCCTTAACTACTATGTACTTACATCAAAAAACAAGTACAATGTACTTAGTGTTCATATTCTATTGCAAAACACTTCTGCTGCTATTGAGGTGGGATACGGGTAAGGTTAGGGACAGGTTTGGTGGTATGGGTAGGTTTAAAGATGGGTTAAGGTTTAAGGGATGGGTCAACAGTGTAATTATAAATGTAATTACATAAATTAATTACAGATGTAATTATATATAGGTATTTTTAAAAATATAAGTACAATGTAAAAACATGTATGTACACAATAAGTGCATTGTACCAAATGATTAATTTAAATGTAAGTACATAGTAGTTAAGGCCACCTAATATAAAGTGGGACCCAATTATTTTTTCTTTGTATTTACTTCCTTTGGGCTCTATTTTCAGAAAGCATGGTGTATCATTTCACTGCTATGATCTACCTCTGAAATTAAATAAACATGCTGCTCTGGAATCTCTTTTTGCATGCCTTAATGAAGTGAAAACATGGTTCTTTCAATTTTTTTTTTATTTCTGAATGATTCAAAAACCGAGGTTATAGTCTTTGGCCCTAGTGAAAATTCAGGGTGCAGAAGTATCTGATCTGATAAACAAATAAATGTGCCTGTTCCTGATTTTTTTTTCAGCTATGTCTTCTCTCCAAAATTAAATATTTTCTCTCTGTGAAAACTTTAGAGATTGCTATAGATGTGCTAATTACACCTCGCTTGGACTACTGCAACTCTCTTTATTTTGACATTTCTAAATCTTCCATCGATTGTCTCCAATTAGTACAAAACGTTGCTGCTAAATTCCTCAAAAAACATTGCAAATTTGATCACGTTACTTCAATTTTGAAAGCGTTGCATTGGTTACCTGTGCATCTTAGAACGGAGTTCAAAATTCTTCTCTATGTTTTTAAATCTATAAATAATCTGGCACCAACCTATCTATCTGATCAACTTTATCCATACAGTCCTACACAAAATCTGAGGTCTGGTGATCAAAGACCAGAGCCTTTGCAGTCGCTGGCCCAAGGCTGTGGAAAAACCTTCCAGCCTATATCAGATCGGAACAGTCTTTAACTGTTTTTAAATCATCTCTTAAAACCACCTCTTTCTTTTCTTTGGCTTTTAATTCATTGTGAGTTTAAGGTATGAATCTGTGGGTTGCCCTGTATTCTATGTCTTTGTTTGTTCGGCACTTTGGTCACACGTGCTTGCTGTTTTTAAAGGTGCTATAAAACAAACTTGAAACTTGGAGTGCTAAACACTCTAATTCAGAGTATGTTTCATTCATATTCAAAGCTGGAGGGTGCTTGAAATTTCAAAACAGACTTCTAGAAGTAATTACTTATGAAGTGGCTATATATTTAAGTGAATAAATAAACATACAGTAAGAATAATGGAGTGTTAATTGACAAAGCATGTATTACAGTATAGAAAGTATTCTGCCTTATTCTTTGATTAAAAAAAGAGAAAAAAGTGTCTATAGTATAAACCAATCATAAAATTGTCATTAGGAAAATACAGGGAAAAATATTATAGAATATAAATTATTGGTTATTGTCCAGCAGTGTATTTGATTTAAGAGATAAGAAAAATGTGTCAATTAGACATAATATACATACATAACATATAAATCTAAATAAAACAAAATGGTAGGTCTATTACATTTGGCATTACTATCCCTCTTATTTTTTAAATGATGGCTATGCCCATAATAGTTCCCATTATAATGTCAGGGCACCAGGATCCTGACAGCCCTACAGCAAAATAGCAGTTTGGAGAATGGATGGATGGTTATATGGATAGTTAGTTTAACTTAGAAAGTGTTACCAGACATATTGTGAAAATCATGATTAAAAACACACAAACAAACATACCTTTTTTCCTCTTTCAGTACAGTTTATAGAACTGTGATGTAAAACATTTGGTATCTTTGAAAAGCCCAGGATGTCTCTTAATGATAGATTTTTCACATGCATTTTGTATTCCCTATTGACTTCAATAGCACATATATATTTACATTTATGCATTAAGCAGATGCTTTTATCCAGGGCATCGAATGCATTAGCAAAGTTCTGTAAGTTAGTGTCATGCTCTAGGGATGATTCAGCAACAGAAATGTGATGCATGTTCCCTATCAAGCCCAAAAGCTAAAGTTATGGAAAATGTGTGGGTACAGGTATCCATCACTCTTCATGGAAAGATGGAAGTTTGAGTTCCACAATTGATTTAAGATGCTGAGATGTAATTATGATTATGTGTGGGCATTCCTTTGCCTTTAAATGCCATTTTGAAATAAGAGAGGCTAGACTAGAAAACTGCTCACAGTGCAGAAATGTAGAGAGATGATCAACAAATGTGACAGCTTTATTTATTCATCTCCTCTAGAACAGCAAATTAACAGCCTCCAGAAACCCCCAAAGAATCATTAGCATGCCAAAGCTGACAAATATGACTTACATAAGCTTGGATTTCCATTTATTGACTAATAAAGTATGAGTATGTATTTGAAGCATAAAATTGCTGTGATTAATGAACCTTTATAATTACTATTATACTACCCAATGTACTGTATAAAACATGCATTTCTTAAAAACATAATTTTGTTAGTTATTTATTGTCCCTCCAGTTATACTGTCTTCAAAATAAAAATGAATGGTGAAATAAATGATGAAGTTTACCAAAATAATTTAGATAAATCTAACAAATTCATGGCCATATTTCAGATTTCATGATGCAGTGTTAAAGCATCAATGACGTGCAATTCAATACTGCTACTACCATAAAAATTGGGCTGATCAGCTATTTAAATTGATTTATTTAGCAAACAGTTTATCAAAAGTGACTTACAAAACAAATGCGGAAAATAACTAGTTTGACTCTGAGGAAGCAATAACATGAAGTGCTATAAAAGTACTTTTATTTAGAGAAAAAGAGTAAGAAAACTTTATTTCACTTAGAAACAAATCTCTAAGACAGTAAAGCCAACTTTTCGGAGGAAAAATCCTCCATCTGTTCAGATGAGCCAAAGATAATTTCTCTAAGGAATTTCCCAGTATCCCTCACTCACTGTAAGAAATGTGCAACACAGATTGATTCTGAAATCCCTGGAAGCACATTTTCCATTGACAGATGCACTCTTGTAAATCCTCCCTGGGTCACTAAAGGATACCCACACTGTGTGCTCAGGACACTCAAACTCGCCTCATTTATACACCAGATGAATCATATGCAGAATGAGAAAGTTCATTGCAAATGAAAGTTAAAGGCATGACCAATGTCAGTGTCAAATTCATTTACATAACACAGTGTGGAGGACTGTGGTGGAGCCAAGGGATTGAAGATTTAGCATCACTCTGATTTTTCCATAGATTTTTTGGATAACTGCCAATGCACTTACAGTCAAAGGGAATGCACCTAAACACCTTTGGTCCTTGGACCCCTAATAAATAAAAAGACATTCACAAAAATCACCTACCATTAAACATTAAAAACAATCTGTTAATCTTCCTAACATCTCTAAATGCTTTGTTGTTTTTGCAACAAATGGGGGGTTTATTAAAATCTGTTACACACCCTGGCTTATTTAGAGAACTATACCTTTTGAATCTAAACCAAGCGAGAAACTCCTCTGCCCCTTTCCCTCAATACCCCTCCCTCTCTCTCACACACACACACACACACACACACACCCCTTAACTCATTTGCACATATTCCATCCACCGCTAAAAGAAAAAATTCTCGCTGGTTCTTGTGGTGGTAAATTTAGCCAGGGTCATTTTTTTTTATCAGGGTTTTGTCTAATCACAGAAAGCAACTAGAATAGCACAACCATCAGAAATAGGGCACTGCTAAAAATATTAACCCACATACAGTGAACAGAGGATAGACCTCTGCCAGCAGAAATACAAGGGCACAAACCTACTGCACACTCATCAAGGTTTCTATGCAGCAAAAGTCTCTTCCTACAAAATAGCATTTTCTGCGGCACCACTACAGATAATCTCCTCAAAACTAGAGAATAAAAAGCACTTTGTGGAATTTAGAGGTACGCTATAACTGCAGGTTACTTGGAGAGAATATTGTTTTGTTTGGGCTTCGGTGCAGCTCTGTACCACCACGTACCATTGTGATGATGTGAAATTAAGTTATATGCATGTACATGTATATTTCTATGTAGGCCTATTAGTCTAAATAAGGTATTATGAATGAATAAATTATCTGTTTTCACATCTTGTTAATGCCCTGTTTGTTCTCTTTATCTGGATTTAAGGTGTCTTCAGTGATGAAAAATTTCAGTGCATTATTTTTGATCATACTGTACATTTTCTTTGTAAAGAAAGAATTTAGTCTTTATAATACACAGGAGAAGAAAACCCCACTGGAGTAAGAGGTAAGTCTTCATAAAATACAGGAGAAAAAAACAATAGCTGAAATCATATCTTAAAAAATGATCTGGTTTTTGTGACTGACGCCGAAATGTTTGAGAAATTCATTCATATCTAGTGTCTTTGCCCTCCTTGATTCAATGCTCAATACTCCAAGGTGATTCAAGCGGTCATCCCCCATTGTTGTTCTCAGATGGTTTTTAATTAAGCCAACAGCTGAAAAGCTTCGTTCACATGAGGCACTGATGACTGGTATTACAATAGCAATCTTGCCAAGCCTAAAAAGCTCATGGAATACCTCCTTTGAATGGTTCTACAAATTTGACAAACTCAAGGAGGGTCGTCAGCCTTTTCATTCCACTATTTTCTTTCCTCTCCAACACTCTCTTGATTTGATGTAACTCGTGCTAAATCATCAACATTTGAATCAAAAATCTCAGCAAAAGCAAAAAGATCTTCATGTAAAAAGATGCTGCTTTGTGGATGAAGGGCTTGGATTCCTTTCATTATTTTACAATTTAGCAGTGGTCGAAAGAGTACTGAAAATTTGTACTTAAGTACAAGTACTGTTACATTGCTGAAATACTACTCAATTACAAGTAAAAGTACTGGTGTCAAAACAGTACTTAATAAAAGTACAAATTACTCTTCTCAAAAACTACTCAGAGTACTAGTTAGTAGTTACTTTTTGGCCAGCGATATTTAATGATTTCATTCATATCAAAGATCTATGTGGATAATAGCTGCTTTGAACAAAAGCCACTTGTATCTTATTAGCAAACTACGTGAATTAGTGGTCATGATACAGGAATTTCTAACTTCAGTACCTTGAAAAATATCAGTATTAAGGTCCCCATGAACCGGAAGTTGACCTCAGTGTTGTGATGCATTTTCAAGTGAAACAGAATACTGAATAAAGGGAGGGGTTTTATTGTGGCGCACCTCCTCTCCACCTCTTGCTCATAGCAGATTCACGGTTGGATAGTGGTTAGGGATATTTGCTTGTTACGTCTGCCATCACTCTTCACCGCTTCTGGGTCCTAACGCTCTGCCAGATGCCACAAGACAACACCAAACTATGCTAATATACACCCATGATGTCATGTAATACTGAAAAATTATAACCCTAACCTTTATCTCCATACTGAAAAGACAGATGGCCAGACAGTGATTCAGATAAAATATTAGTGTCCGAGATACTGAGCACGGAGACTGTAGTGTGCCCAGCAAATTTTTAAATGCTTAGCTTAAATATGTAACATTAATTAAATAGTGCTCATAAATGGCTGTTGAGCTAGTATTCTCAAGTGAAATGAGTAGAGACATGGACCTGGAAACAGCATTCCTTACATCATGACTTAAGACGATTTTCCCCAAGCTGTCAAACTGACGTCATCAGAGCGAGAACACCATTCCAGAGCGGAAGCAAATTTTCAGATTTTGATTAAAGATTATGATGGCAAGACTTTTTTTTTTTTCCCGGTGTATTGACTTGCACAGTTTACTTGTTCACCACAAGACTAGTAATGTGCACTAAAAAATGTAAGTAGGGTCATATTTTGATTTCATGACGACTTTCCACTGGCAAAACTACCACATACTGTATACTGCCATTTATGTGTTTTAATATCTCACTTTTTTTTTCTTTTTTTTTGTCCATCCATTTTGGCAATCATTATTTCAAGCTTTGAGTGCTTTAATCCAAGTCTTTGGAAAAAAAGACACGTTTGCTTTATATTATGAACAGATTTTCAAATAGGCTTTTATTTACATACATATAAACAGTGATCAATTACCATCACAAAAATCGCAATCTTAAACATTTGCCCATTCTGTTTATTTGTATCTTTAAAATAGGGTAAATTTGTTGCAAAAGTTACAGCACAAGAAAGCTTGATTTCAAACTGAACTGAATTTACAAAAAAGTCAAGTACACTGTCAGTAATAAATTCATAAAACAAATTACCTCAATTCAGTTGAGGTATTCGAAATATGACTGAATACAATGAATTTTTATAAGCAGTGATTTAAGAGCCATTTATGTTGTTTATTTTGATAAATGGATGGCTTTTACCTGTAATGTCTGTACAATGTAGTGATGCAGTTAGACAGACTAGAATATTTATATGTACAAATCATACAAATATCCCATTCCAAAACATTTCTAGCATAAACTTACATTGTAAAGAAATTAAGGATCCATCTTTGATTTTTGAAAGACTTTCTGGTGCATTTTACTTTCAGTCAATAAAATTTCCAGTAGCATTTCCATCGGTCAGGCGTGGATCTATTCTGAATGGTTGATAACCTTTCACAAAGATTAATCCAGGAGTAAAGAGAAATAATTTCTACGGTAAAAGCATGGAGATAACGCGATAGCACACAGTCTAAGTGCGCACAAGCAATAACAAGTGAGAGGACAGGCAGTTCATTTGTGTAAGTCAGGACTATTTGAGAGCTCCATCACTGTCCGATCAGCTCTACACCTGCTGCAAAGGCAGCTTTTCCCGGTTCAGATATCAGGGCTTTTATTGGTCCATTTACGATCGGATATCTTTATTGGCTACTATACAGGAAAACAACTTTGTAGTCCAAACAAGCTGTTCGTTGTAGTTCTTGAAAAGGGATTTTTCACAAATGAAATATCTCCCTTTGGAGTGGACTTGAGATTTGTAACTTTGTAGATTGTTTTAAACATACACACTACACACTGACTAAAATTCAAAAAGTGAAAAAGCATAATAGGACCCCTTTAATAAACTTTATTTGTAAGTCGCTTTGGACAAAAGCGTCTGCTAAATGACAAAAGTAAGTAAAAGTAAGTAAGTAATACATTTTTCAGCATCAGAAGAGACAAGTGTCTTAATAGCAATGCAGAAAAAGGCTATACTGGAAACACTGGAAACATGTCTGGCAAAGCACAGATTGATATCAAACATAACGCCCAGCTTCTTAAATGTAAAAAACAGCATGACAGTAATTCCATCCAAAGACAATATATTCTATCCTCTCAGGTTTTTGATCCAATAACTAATGCTTTCGTTTTTCTCAGAATAGAAAGTAAAGTTCTATCCATCCAATCTTTAATATCACAAATACACTCAGCTAACTTGGCAAGTCTAGTCTGGGGGAAATATAAAGCGTATATATAAATATATTATCCAGAGTACCATCTGGATAATAGTGAAAACTAAATGTCACGGTTCCTTGTAATGTCTCCAAAGGAAAGCATGTACAGTACAATGCAATGATAGAATTAAAGGACCTAATACTGAGCCCTGTGGCACTACTTTTTTTGGTCTGACACTTCATCATTAACAAAAACTTGTGATTGATACAGCAGATAGGACCTTTTTTGTGTCATCATGGTGGCAGCAGTTGTGTCTTACAGTAAATTGCAAGTTTCTTCCAAACATGTAACAGATTTTTCTGCCTTACTGAAAGTATATAACTAACTACATTTCTAAATAACCTATTTACCTTTCAGGGTAACACTTTAGAACAATTTAGACTGTTCCATCATTAATAAATAACTACAAAGCAGCAAATGAGTAAAACAATATTCATATTCTATACCTAACAAGAAAATCTAACAAATTATTAACTAGCACTCAGCTGAATGCTGTAGTTCACTATTAGATAATCAGTTACTACTATTTTTCCATACCTCCCAGAGAACTACTATAAACTACATACAGTTTCATAATGTGAAACTAATCCATAAAAAGCAGGATAAATTACAAATTTTAACCATTACTTTAACGTTATCATCGTTAACAATAACAATTTTACCACTTACATAATCAATAGGTAGTCAATTAAATTGCGCCGCCATTAGAAGGAATTACTATCTTACATAAGCTGCAACTGAGGGCTATTACTTACTAATTCATTTGCAGCACATTAGCACAGAGCTCTTACAGAGGGAACAAAGACTTCTAAAAGTGAACCATCTCAGTACCAACTGACCTGTTCAGATATTTCATGACATGATAAATTACAGCCTCTGATTGACCTGAAGATGATAACTAAGGAACACATATCTGATTCTAACCAAAGAGCAGCCATTTTTTTCCTGCATGGTATGGTTAAGTAACTGGTAAGATGTAAACTCAGAAGATGACTTTGTATGGTCAGTCACTATTTCTAATTAATAATACAAATATTTTAAAACATTGTTTTTGGTCACTGGTTTTATCAATATTATTATCTTTGGTTTTATACCAATATTAACATTTTCTGACCAGGATGAATGTCTTTTTTTTTTGGTTAATTTAAACTGATGTTACAGTAATACCGCAACAGTTGTCACAGTAGAAAATACACGTTGTCACTAATATCAAAACCCTGACGCAAGATCTATATTGTGATTTCATTGTATTTTATCAATACTTGAAATTTCAGAAATTGTTCAATGATCTTGTGTCTGTATAGTATTCTCTTTCTTATTCATAGTCCTTTTACAGTGATATATTTAATTACTTCAGATGCATTTCTGATCAGTCTGGAAATAGTCACTGATTGTCTCTTCTCAGTTGTACATCATCCTGGTCTGTTTTCAAAATTGCAAACACACACTTTGTCCATTTGTATTCATCATCTGAGATAAATGATATATGAATTCATAATATTTTATTATTTGATTGTAATAGTAATATAAGCCATTAATGAAGAACAACCAGTCTGCCTGTAATGTAAGAATCTGTCCTCAGAATTCTACTGGACATTTCTAATTTCCAGATGTCTCAGTTCTGGTGACCTGCCCATCACTGGTAGGATACTTTAGTCAAATTTGGCCATGCTGATTTCAAAGTTTCATTTGCTTTCAAAATATCCAATATGTTTGAATTTGCATATTTTCCAAGGTTATTCCCTTTTGGCAAAACATTATGAATGAAAATTAATTGACAACATCAGATCCTGTATCAACGTAGCAATGAACAGAAACCCCTGAACTAATGTATAGATGCCAGTATACATCAAGCTTTTCTTGTAATTTTGCTGTCTGTCATGTGTACAGAGTGTTCAAACCTGTTTATAATATTGAGTTTGTACTTATTGGTCCTGCACTGCCTACTGAGGAAGAAGAAATTTAATGTACAATGATACTAATCCAAGCAAATTTTCATTTGTCAGCATCATGTATGATTCATGAATTATGTAAGGTGATTTTAAATGGATCGTTATAAAGAATATTTTTGTCTGTTTGGGGGATTGGTAGACTAGTCAGTTACAAAATTTCCATTTAAACATTAATGAAATTAGTTGTGCCAAGTTACTTTTAAAAGTAATGCATTACAATATTGCATTACCCCCTAAAAAGTAACTAATTATGCTACTTGGAGACTTTTTATGGAATGTAATGAGTTACTTTACTTTTGAGTTACTCTTTAAATCTGGGCAGGGCTTGCTTGTTTGTTTATTTTTAATATAAAAAAGTTATTTTACAAAAGTAAAAGCCCTTTCACAGCAAAAGTGAAATGAATAAGCCTCAGGCTGAAGGAACTGTAAATTCATGTCTGTACAGTACAGGGTGCAACTCAAATAAATTGCATGAATAATATGATGCAGGAGAAGAAAGTTCGACACTATTCAGCAATAACAAAAATGAAATACAAATGTAATTTTTGCTTGCTAGTATGGCTGAATTGGATCATTGAAGGTCAAAAGTAGGAAAGACATTCTGTTTGCATTTGGCAGTTTTTATTCATTTTGAGGAACACTGAATCTGTTTTTGTCCAGGTGAAATGAGTAAATGCATGTTGACATTTAGTTTAGAACTACAGTAACATCATGTTCACACAGTGCCTCTGCACTTCCGATTTCTCTCAACATCTGAACAGGAGAGCTGTCAGTCAACACATGGGAAACAAAGTAACTGGCATTACTTATTTGAAAAACTGACTCAGATATTTCCTTCTAAATTAAAAAGTAATGCATTACTTTACTAGTTACTTAAAAAAGTAATCTGATTATGTAACTCACGTTACTTGTTATGCGTTACCCCCAACACTGGTTGTGGCGCACATCCCAAGCATGTAACGGCCATTTTTCAAATCGAATCTGGTTAGATTATGATTACTGTTTCATGTTATGATGTACTCTGTAGTTTGACCAAATTTTGCACACTGACAAATTTTGATGGTTTGATTTATTTCAAGCAAAACTTATCTTTTTAAAACATACCAAAGGTATGAACTGGATTAACAAACAGATTTTACAGAGATTTATATACAAAACAAACAGATTCTTGCTTTCCTAAGCCTGCTGTTGTGTGACTCACTTCATGTAACATCCTGCTTTTTCCTTCACTTTCTGCTTTTCTACCCTTCATCACTATCTCTCTCCTGTCGCTCTCGCTCTCTTCTCATCTCCTTCAGCTCTTGTCGGTACTTTCTTTCGATGAAGCGTTTCTGATGAGCCATTTGAGGGAAGTTATCTGTAGAAGACAAGAGGGAAAGAACTTGTAGAATTTCATAACCTTTAGCATTATAATGGCTGCTTCAGAAAACCAAAAAACAGCACTGTAACAAACACCTTATTGCCATAACGAGTGAAAATGTTTCTTCTAAAACCATTGCCAGCTTTTTGTGAAAAATGCCACAATGTCACTCACATTTCTCCAATGCATCCATGGCTGCACCCATCTCAGCTTGCTGAATACTGTCGGGATAAAATTAAAAGTTACAAATGTTCAACAACTCAAAAAAATGGGATTTTAGCATTCTACTGAAAGGATTAAATCCAGTACGTAAAATAACAAATTAAATCCAGTAATATTAAAATAACTGAATAACTAAAAAAACAGGTAAATGTCCCACAAATACATTTGGGTTTAGTGAGCTACTGAGAACTATTATAAACACATCATGAAATTTAACTGACATGAGGTGGCATATCACCAACATAGTTATTAAATTACTCTGAAATCAGAACTCAAGATGTAAAATACAGGCTCACTGAATAGAAAGTGTTGTCTGATACATAGAGCAACAACAAAAATAGGAAGCCAGCAGATGATAAAAATGTCACAGGAGAGAAACGTAGATTAATGTTCATGAGAGCTGAACATTGAGAGGTGGCATAAAGGTAGCACAGGACATGGCAAGTTCTGAGAGTGTGACATACGGAAGCTGTTTTTGACACAGGGCCAGACATTTATAAGAGCAGATATGTAGCGATTTGGCAATGAGGGTAAATATCTGGGTGTATTAGTACCTTGGTCCTTTTCCACAGCCAATCCGTTCACCTTTAAAATACACTGCCACTGTGTAGGTCCTGGCATGAGAGGGTCCAACTGTCTGAAGTGTCCTGTAAAAGAAGATGAAGAGCATCACAGTTGAGATGAATGAAAAACAAACTGAAACTGGATCTGGAAAAGTGGACCTGTGATCACATTACACTATTACAAGACTTCAAACTGACCAGTGGCCTTGCGTCAGTAAAAGCAAGTAAACATAGGCAAGACAACATAAACTAAAGTTTCTCTAAATATATCTCTACAATTTAGTTCAGCTGATTTTTCCCATACAGTTCAATGTGAACTTTGTTGCAGGGTTAATGTCACATTAACTAGAAATAAGATACTTCAGCATTCCAAACAATCTGAGCATTCCAAGTTCACAATCAATGGAGGAACTTCAAACACTGACTAAAAAAATTAAATAAATAAAAAAAAATAAGAAAGGAGTAATGAAGAAATGGAGGCCACTGGGCTCTTGGGAACCATTAATGCAGCAGAAAAATTTTGTAGTCTTCCCTAGATCTGTGTGCCAACAATTCTGTCTTTGAGCTATGCAGCCAAAGGATGTTACTTTGACCTTATGGCTTGGCTTTTGCTCTGACATGCATGTTAGACCTTAAACAGACAATTGTATGCCTTTTCAAATCATCCCTAATCAATTGAATTTGCAGTACATTGGCTCCAATCAAACTGTAGATTTCAAAAAATTATCCAGAGACATGGGATGCAACCAGGGCTAAATTGTAGAAATTAAATTTACACAATGTGGTGTTTTTTTTGTTTTTTTCACTTCATCAAATTTGCAGTGTTATTACAAATCTGTCCTCATGGGGTGTGGAGTGTAGATTGAAGTGCCCCATTATGGATTTTTGAAAATTGCCTTTCATGCAGTGTGTAACACAGCTCTACGTGAATGAAAACATCCTGCAAAGTTTTAAATCTGAAAGTGCACCATGTATAAAGTTATTGTCTCTCAAAAGAGTCACTGAAATGAGTTGTTTTTAAAAATGAATCCCACTTGTTGCGTGCGCAGACCTGGGAAAACTTGGATTTTCACGTTGGTCTGAATGAAAATGCAACACTGCTTGAAATGAAATCGACCAATCACCACAGATTAGCGTCACGCAAAGGAGGGGTTTAGAAAAATTAATCGTTGAACGAATCGTTTGGGAGTCCTTGAGCAAATAAGGTAAAAATAAATGCATATAAGAACACGAAAGTGTTTTTTGACCTTGCATGCATGTCAACCTGTTGTTGGGGACTCCCAAACCAAAATATGAACCTTTCATAACCCATAATAGAGGAACTTTAATGTAATGTGGGGGACATGGGCTTGAATACTTTTTTCAAGGCAAATACCCTTTAAACAGAAAATTGAAAGAGGATGAAGTTGAAGAGGCAAATCAAAGGATGTTAATGGACAGAAGCTTCTTACTTGTATAGAGGAATGTCTGGCTCTTTTCCCTCCGTTCGCAGCGTTAAACAACATTGCTGCAGCTGCGATTTTGGATCATTCCAGTCCTGGTTCAAGATAAACTCCTGAAACAATAATCAAACAGCAGTACATTGAAAGTTAATCCGTTTTTATAGACAGACACAAAATAAAAAAAGCCTGCACACATCATTTGAGCACTGAGGAGGTTTCTTCCATGCCAGTGGATGTATAGACTAAACTCTCAGGTGTTTATTGCTGATGAATTTATTTTACATGATGATTTTTTTTTATCATTCCCAATGTCTACAAACTTTTCAATGCTTACGATTCACTGGGAATCCTGTTCAAGTATTTTTTTTTTTTTTTTAATTCAGCCTGCAGTGCTGTATCAGAAGTGACTTTATATAATTTATATAATTTATGCACTTCTTATGTTGAGGGTGTCTAATTCAGTTACTTTTCAGAATTTTCAGAGAAAAAAAAAAGAATTTCAATTCAACAGGAGCTGTCTGCTGTATAACCATATTCTTTTAATAATGGCCATTCAAAACTTAAAGGAAACAGCAGGGGTCATGATTGAAATAGTTTAATTTTGATTAGCTTGACACGGTCTCTTTTAAAAAAAGCGCTCACTGCACAAAATGCTAAAAAAAAGATGTCTATTACATGTACCACATCATATGTAAATGTCACCTTATTCTTTTCAATAAATGTTATTTTTTCATTGAGACTGGGTCAATACAAAACCATCGCTTATAATTATTGATAACACGCAGGTGTATAAATGTGTTAAAAAAAGTAATTTAACCTTTGTCATTTAATTTTGGCATACCTTGAGTCGTGGGAAAAAGCAAACATTCATAAATGTGTGCACAAACTCCAGGTCTTTATCTATGTAAAGAGCCGCAATGAAAGCTGGGAGGGAAAAAAAAGAGAGAAAATTTAATAGCTATACAGTAGTAATAGCTATTACATTCAAATTACAGAATATTACACAGGCCTAAGCTACTTAAAATAAAGTGCATCAAGATTGTACTTAAGTGTTACAAGTAGCTGTGTAACAGACTCTGCCTGTTACATGTGTGTAACAGTAGCTGCTTATTACATCTACATAATTACAAACTGTAAGTACAGGCTGTTCCATAACTTAGTTACATGATAAGTACATTTCCTTTCATGCAAGTACAACGGCTACTACTAAGTACTTGATTAGGTATTTACTCTGTATTATGACACCTTAAAATAAAGTGTTACCATGTTGTTGTTTTTATTTAGCTAGTTATAATGAGAAAAGGTGTCCTTTTATAATATTTCACAATTTTTGTTATAGTTCAATAAAATCAAACGTCCCTTGCAGTGCCATGTCACACTTACACTCCAGTAGATCGGCTAAAGTCTTGGTCCGCAAGGCAACAGGCCGTTTGGTCTTGTCGTTGGTGATGGCATATTCCTGCATACCCAATTCCTCTGCAACCTTCGCTTGAGTCCGGTTATTCACCAAGGAGCTGCGCAGGAGCTACAATCACACACAAACACACTTTATACCTATACAGACTGACCAACCAGAAGAGAGGGGGTACAGTGACTGAAATGGCTGGATTTTTTGCACTATAGGGTAGGGGTAACCAGGGAATCTGTTGGCACAGGAAACCAAATTAAAAACTAAAAGGTATATTTACATTCAAATGGACAGAGCGGAGCAGAGCAGGCAATTTCAACATTCTAATTATGAGATTGAAGCAAACTAAAGAAAAACAATAAGTGTCAGAGAACATTTAAAAGTTGAGAAATGTCAATAATTTCAACTATTTAAAATATTTCACAATAGACACGAACGGACATTCTTGTAGAATTGTCCAGTGAATACCCTGTAAAATAACATATACACTACCGTACACAAATACATTTATAGTTATGGAAGGTAAATGACAAAAAATACATTTCAAATACACGAGTATGCTTGATCTTCTGGAAAACAAGACACATGAAGACATTCTAGAAGATATTTCTTCAGCCATGCTGATTTTATGTTGTCATATTCATACAGAATTATGAGAAAGTGTCAAAAGTCATAGGGAGCTAAAACTGAAACCAATCTTGGGATGAAATGAAGAACAGACGAGGGATATACTCACTGTCAAATGTCCTTCATGATGGTCTGGAAAGTGGATGAACAGATATTCAGTGGCCACCAGCTGCATGATAGAATCTCCCAGGAACTCCATCCTCTGGTTGTGGCCTCTGCAAACAGACACAGCGGCTGCATGAAGCACTAGTCGATAGTTAACTAAATGATAAGATTACTGTTGTGCAGTTCCTGGGTGTGGAAAAACAGCAGGAGCACAGACACTGTTGTATCACAACCTGATGTATCAAATATGATACCTGACAAAAACACGTATGCAAATGTTTTGGATTTTCAAAAAAATATTTTGTTCAATGTTGTTCAACTAAAATGTTGAATAAACTGTTCCATTTGGAAAAAAATAGATTTTACAAAGTCACAGAGGCACAAGAGCACTTACAGGGTGAGGTGGTTGTAGCCCACTGTTCGCAGAGTGAAGGCCCGTGCGAGGAGACGTACATGAGTGAACAGCACTCCAATGGTATCCTCAAAATTAGTGAGTTTCTGCAGAACTGGAGACGACTCGATCAACTGCCTGTCTGTCAATGTCTCCTGCACCTTAACATACAGCAGAACATGGAGTGTGTGCTTTTATTACATTGAAGCTTACAGTCAGCTTCAATTAAAAAAAACACAACAACAAAAAAACATTTCAGTGCCATCATTTACTCACCCTCGAGTGGTTTCAAACCCATAGACTTTTATTCATCTTCCTTATACAAATGAATATACTTTAATATTCTCTCATTATTTTTGCCCATCCATTGAAAGTCTTAACATTCTTCGAGCTTAAAAAGTTCACAAAGACAAAGGTTTTTTTTTTTTTTTACATTCAAGTTTTCTGAAGAGACACAAATCACTTTTACGATGAATAGATGTAATTTAGGTTTTATTCACATATAAATATTTATTTAAGCGCATACTGTACACAAGGGGTGCCTAACCTTGTTCCTGGCGATCGACTGTCCTGCAAAGTTTAGCTCCAACTCTAATCAAACACACCTGCCTTTAATTTTCACGCGATCCTGAAGACCTAAATTAGTTGCTTCAGGTGTGTTTGATTCGAGTTGGAGCTAAACTTTGCAGGACAGTCGATCGCCAGGAACAGGGTTGGGTACCCCTGCTGTACACAGAGCACATTGAATATGGTAAACATGCTTTGAGAACACACCTCATTGGTTTTTCATGTTCTTTTTGAGTCTAGAAAATGTGGATTTTCAAAAGGATGAACAAATATGATGAGAGAATATTAAAAATATCTTCATTTGTGTTCCGAAGATGAACTAAAGTTTTATGGGTTTGGAACAACATGAAGGTAAATAAATGAAGGAATTCCCCTCTTTAAATTCGCCTGCATAATTCAACTAATGCATATTTTAGGAAAAATATATTCAAATAAGAGTGGGCATGGCCATTTAGACCTTGAATGTGCAAGGTTTCCAGTTTTAGACGCTTCCAGTTATTTTGGCTGAACACAAAAAGACTGCATTATGCTGTTTGACACTGCAAATCATGATCATAATCACGATCATAAATCAGTTTGTAGCAGTTTTACTGTTTATTGAACTTTGCTATTCTTCTAGTTATTCAGCTAGGTGGAAGATGAAAGTGTATGTATGTGTCTGTCTTAAACTTGACATGACATTTGAACATTGAAAATCAATTCTTCTCACACCTGTAAAGGATGAGGTGGATAGTTGAGCCAAACGTCCCTCAGGTCCTGCAAGACAAAAAGAGAAGAAACAAACTGAATACAACATGACAGTCCATTTGAGAAGAATAAGAGTATATGACAATTCAGACTCAAAATGTTTTTGGGGGATAGTTTTGGTTATTTTGTGTGATACCAATGACATTTTTTCAGTTTTAAGCTAGAGTCAATTAACTTATTCAATAATGACAGCAATAGAGTCACTCTCAGATCATAATAAATTATATTTATGCTCTTTACGCTGTCACTTTACTGTTTCTCTGTTTCCATCGTAACCAAACAGAGAAGTTCTGCTGAAAAAACCTGATTGTTCTCTAAAATGTTTGATGTCATTGTAAATAACAGCAGTATCAGACAAAATAATGATTGAATGGGATTAGTTTTTACTTAAAGTATTTTAACACTTTTTTTTAAATGATATTGGGGAAAGTATGGGTAGAAGACAAACTCAAAATACAGAAATGACCTCTGAGGACAAAGTTATTATAATTTATATTTAAACACCCAGGTAGTTTTAAATGTAAAAGCTTTGTATTGGAACACAACACTTTAGCTTACATTATAGTCTTAAAGGCTCACAATAATAAATCTAATTCAAATGTATTTAGTCTTACTAACATACACGTAAAACTCACCTCACAGTTGAACAGCAGTCTCCCAAAGAGCTGCTTGGCTTCCTCTAAACCACCTTCCAGGTAAACAGCCCCTACGAAAACAAAAACACTTTAAACAAATGTGCTACTACTCAAAAATTGAGAATCACTGTGTTTCTTTTTAAATGAGAAATTATGCATTTATTAAGCAAGGACACTATTATTGTAATATTATTTTACAAGAATACGGTGTTTGACATTCCAGTCAAATACATGCAGTCTAGTTGAACATAAAAGAATCTTCTTTCAAAAACATAAAAAAAGTAGATCTTAAAGCTAAAATTATCAAATTTTGTGAAAAACATGGATATTAGTTTGCTCTTAAAATGACCTAAATGTGCTTTATTAAGTACAAAAAGCCTTAAAAAAGGACATGAGTTACTAATGATACACTGAAATTTTGGCAACCGAAAAATTGGACTGAAACAGCCATTTTCAGTTTAAGCCAAAGATTTTCAGTTGCCAAAATCTACTATTATTTGTTGAGGCTTATTTAGCAAAATAATGCAGTTTAATGTCAAACATGTCAATTTCTTTCAGAGACTTCATGGGATATCTTCACACCTCCGGCTCTGCACATTTTGTATAACACATGATTCAAATTATCAGCTCATAAAAAAAAGTCGTAAGACGTTTTTCAGCTTTGTCATGTGTTGTGCGTCATGGGGATAACGAGAGGTTCTCTCGTACCTCTCCCAACTGGCAATCGCATGGTCGGAAATGAGGGATAGTTGAAGCAAAGCTACAAACTGATTTCCCTAAATATTTTTTTCTGTGCGACACGAAAACAGAAAACCATGGCGACCTGACATGTGGTATGGACAAAAGCAATGGAGGCTACACAGTTCTTGGTTCTGGGGGTCCCATGTGTTTATTTCACACGTATAGTGTGAGCAGTCAAGACGCAGTTTGACGATCAGACCGTATTGTGTGAGCACATAAATCACTAGCTTTGGTTTTACATTGCAATTTACTTGTAGGGTGAGAGTTAGCATTTAACAAAACATTGCTGAAATCACACAGTGAATGCCTGGCTTAAATGAGAAACAAGATGTGCAAAGCGTTGGATCCCTAGGACTGAGTCGAGAACCACTATCTAAAGTTGTCATGCACCTAGGGCAGTATTTATAACATTTTGAAAATGTGTTCTTACAAAACACAAACTAAGTTTCTGAAACTGCAAAAAAAAAAAAAAATCAAGATCAACAATTTGACCTCAGTGAGTGAAAATACAGTATATTAAACACAGAGAGACAGCATACACGATAAAGCACTAACCTATCAGTGCCTCAAAACAGTTTGCCATGGCATGTCGGAGGTCTGACTCCCTGCACAGGTCAGGACCGTGGGCATATAACATGAACCGATCCAACTCCAATTTCTGGGGAAAACAATGATAAAGATGAAAAAAAATGAAGAAAAAAAACAAAAAACACGATACTAACACCCACCAACACAAAACTCTAAAAACACCATGTATGCATGCCAAAAGATGTGCTAAAACACACTTCAATTCATCAAAACAATCATAATAGTTATGCAAAGGTTTAAATTCACTTAAAAAAAAAAGATTGTGGCATTAACAGTGCGCTGAATTTTTGGATTATCTCTAATATCTAGTAAACATTTGGCAATGTTTGTGGGAAGTCGTGGCCTAATGGTTAGAGAGTCGGACTCGTAATCCGAAGGTTGCGGGTTCGAGTCTCCGGCCGGCAGGAATTGTAGGTGGGGGGAGTGAATGTCCAGCGCTCTCTCCACACTCAATACCACGACTGAGGTGCCCTTGAGCAAGGCACCGAACCCCAAACTGCTCCCCGGGTGCTGCAGCATAAAATGGCTGCCCACTGCTCCGGGTGTGTGTTCACGGTGTGTGTGTGTTCACTGCTGTGTGTGTGCACGTTGGATGGGTTAAATGCAGAGCACGAATTCCGAGTATGGGTCACCATACTTGGCTGAATGTCACTTCACATTCACCTTAGCAAGCATAGCAAGATGTTGATTCTGAACAATTGCTGTGCGATATGTGGCAAGTCCTCCCTCCTCCAGGTTTGGGAATAGGTAATAGAGATGCACACTGGAAAACAAAGACAAATATATGACTATAACAGGTGAGAACAATACAAGCTTCAAAAGCTAAACTCAGTGAGACATGCTATGTAATGACAGATTTACAGCACTGTTGAAAAGTAAGAGGTCTCACCTGGTCAGGAACTCAACAACTGCATCACCAAGAAACTCCAAGCGCTCATTATGATTGATTCTGTTAAAAGGACAGGGATCACACCCTTTAGTTGTTATATTTCAACTACCTTTTTAAAATGCAAAAATGTAAAAAAATTCAAACAAAAATTCATAAATGATCACCAAATGTTTAAAATCAAGAAAAAAAAATGCCTTGACTAAAATGAAATAATACAATAAAACACACACACACCTGGAGGGTGATGGGTCATCCTGGCCCAATCTTGACATAATATTAATCAAGGTGTTAATTCCTAGTGAAAAAAGGGCAAAACCATTAGTAGAGTAGGACTACTTCTTAAAAAAAAAAAAAAAGCTCTCAAATACATTGAGAGAGATTTGCTAACCCTTTTTCCTCATGTACATATGATGCACTTTCCGGTCTCCATATTTGGGCTGGCGTATGCCACAATTTGACAGAGAGTTGCGAGCATGGTCAGGATTCATCCCAAAATTAAGATGATGACTGGGGTGAGTCATTGCCAACTGGGAGAGAAAGAAAAATCAAAAGAAAAACAAAGTGAGAGCTATAATGCATAACGTGAAACCAAACATCAACAGCCACCGAACCTTTTATGACCATTAAATACTACAGCTACATGCTCAAATATAACACACATACTTGTAGCTATGCAGGACTGAACACCCAACAACAAGCATAACTGAAATCTGTTCTGTAAGAACAGAGACCTGCACTGCTTTCTTAGCCTTCTGTTGAAAATTGTGTTAATTTAAATATGTCACTTAGGCAACATTATCCAGCCAACTAACAAAAATAAGAACCAGTAGATTCAACCAGTAATATTTTGCATCGTATGCCATAAATGTTAATTTCTGGATGTGTGTAACTGTTGTGGAGTAACATTATAGTGGGGTAATTTCCAGCTGTTATTGCAAATTAAATACTAAAGGCTTCAGTTCCAAAAATCTTGCTTTGACAGTCCTTTACCAGCTTTTTGCAACTACTTAACTAAGGAAAGGCTTCCATCTGGCCTCTCTGCCATAAAGTTCAGATCAGTGGAGCACTTCTCTACACATAATCCGAGTAAACAAATTTAAAACTGTTGTGGAGTTACATTTAGTTTTTAATTTCCAGCTGTTTAGCACAAATTTAGTTCATTTTTCTTTTCTTTTCTTACCTGCAGCAGGCATCGTTCCTTGAACATGTAACCGATCAGCTTGTCTAAATGCATCAGGCACTGATGGTAGCGGATGTGGTGGGTAAGAACTGGCAGCATCATGGCGTGCTGCAAAAATAAGGCATCCGACTCAAATGTTTGCCCTAAAACTAAGATTCAGTGACCTTTAAAATGCGATTTTTTTTCATAGTCCATCACACACACACACACACACACACACAGATTATTATAATTATATAATCTTAAATCAATTTATAAACAGGCTTATAGGTTACATTATAGGTTTGACATGGAATTAACACCATTAGTGTTAATAGTCATAATCAAGAAAAAATGTGAATAGACAAACATTTGGTAACACAGAAACTGCACATCCATAAATGTAATGCAACATATCATTATTTTTTTGTGCTTTATAAATGTGCACTTCATGTTCTCAGGCATTTATAATACATATATGTTTATTTTGTTTAATTTATCTGGTTTGATTTCAACATCCCTAACACACTTCAGCAAACCCAAATTCTGAAGTGAATGTGTTCGTGTATGTGTACCTGGCAAACATCAGAGCGGATTCCAGTCTTCCAGAAACCCTGACTGCTGAGCTCCACTGTGACCTCCCTTCTCATCGTATTCTTCTGCCTGATCTTCTGCAGAGCTTCCTGTAAATCAGTTTGTGGACACAGTATTTACACCATTATGACAATGAACCTACACTTCCTCAACTACAATGTACTGTACTAAAACCTCTTGCCACTCTTAAAACTGCTCATCCGGTTAATGCACGTTTTTTTTTTTTTTTTATAAAAAAAGAACTTCATGCTACCCTTCCATAATGATCATATTTATTATTTTAAGGTGTCTTTGTCACATTAGCTATCTCTATGTACATAAATGACGAGTGCAGACACTTACCTCTCTTTGCGTTAACTTCTGTTTGTCAATTTGTTTAACCTTCGGGCTGTTGGCCAGCAAGTGCCGTAATTTCACATAACTCTTCCACAACTTTTGATACCTGCAATGAAAGCAGTAAACTGCAGTGTTTTACCTTTTCATCATTATATTATTAATACAATCATTATTAGTATTAACTCACTGTCAAAATAAAAGCTTAATGGTATTATGCTTGAAAATGAAGAAATTTAGATGTAAACATTAGAGTACATCCAAGTGTAAACACCCTTGAATTAAACTTTTGTTTTTTTAGGAACTTAAGCATAGCATTGGTTTAAATCAAATTATAAGAACCACTTCATTGCCATTAGAAGTCAAGCTAAAAAGCAAAAACAGAAGTGGTGAGTGCTCAATCAGACTTACTGTGGGTCTCCGGCATAGCTAAGCTGGGCAGGTCGGATCCCAAAATGCACGATGATGGGGAAAGTGATGACACTGGAATTGAACTGCTCACGATCTAACTGGTCAATCCTCACAGAGCTGGGTTTCTGTGTGAATACAGGCACATACACACATTTAAAATTCTGATGTCTTTTCATGACATGACCGTGGACTTGAACTTATTAGTATGGATGCACAATCATGCAAAAGCTTTTGGCTACTGATGTCAGTGCAGAAAGACTCTATTCACATACTATATGTGTGCGTCACTATTATTTATTTATTGTACAGCATTTCCTCATTAAAAAAAGGCTCTTCAGCTTCCTCTGTGCCATTCACAGGCACTTGAATATTCAGTCTGCTCACCTGACATCATGCCATTGTTTGTGAGAATGTGTTTTACCATGCCAGGGTTGGTGACAATCATGCCCTTGCACTCCTCAGCGTATTTCTGCCACTCCAGCTCCTCCCACTGAAGCATGTTGGCAATCTCCTCTTCGGGAACTAGAGCTGTGCTGCTGCGCAGCAGATACAGCAGCACCTGGTGCATGGACAGCACCTCTTTTCCTCCATCTGACACACATGAGCAGACACCACAACATCAATCATAGTGATGAAGCATTCTCTCTACTGTATAAATGAACTATACACCAATATATTGGCAAGTCATCTGTCAAATTTAGGTTTAAAATACTGCTCAAACATTTTCTTTTTTCAATCATTTTTTTGGTTCATGAATGAAATGGACAGAGGGGTATTTAAAACTCACCTGGGAGGAACCGAACGAACCGTGGCATAAAATGAAACCTCTGAAAACCCGACTGGCCGTTTTCATCAGGACCTGTGTGACGGCAAAACTATATTGCTATGGTTTATACGTTTATGGTGTGCTTGTGTAGAGTTATATGTACGTGTGCACGTTACCTGTGATATTCCAATCGTATAATTCCAAGATGTCTTTAAAGAGGTACGACGAAAACAATTCCAGGCCTTTAACGCAGTAGTTCTGGTCAAACACAACAGATTACAATAGTTGAGCATTTGTGGGTCACTTCACTTGTGCTAGAGACAACCAATATGTCTGAAATAGCACTTAAAATGTAGATAACACAGAATTTTTTTTAAATCAATCAAAGCGTCAAGATATGTTTGTCTCATTATGCAAATTTAAATTGTATGTATTAATAGTACGCAATTAAGTACGTGCATAAAAATGTTATTCACAGTAACTAAAATTTATACTTATAATCATTTATAGAAGATGATAACAGTGAACTGAAGAAAATGAGGACAGTGTGAAATTTGATAATGTGGGGTGCCACATACCTCAGGTGCCATCTCTTCTATGAAGTGGATAGTATAATCGATGTTGAAGCGAATAACCTGACATAAAGGGATCTAAAGGGGGGGAGAACAGTTAATCTGGGAGATGTGTGACATTTGCAATGGTTTAAAATCAGAAATTATGTCTGATAAAGAATTGTTCATCTTCTAAAAGTGACATTTACTCTATTTTCTGCAATTAGAACTTGATGCTCAAAACACCACTTGAACTTGTTAAAATAGTCCATGTGACATCAGTGGTTCAACCTTAATTTTATGAAGCTACAACAAAAAGTATTTTCGTAGCTTCATAAAATTACGATTAAACCACTGTTGTCTACACAGAAGAAAACCAGTCTTATTGGTTTGAAACTACAGAGGTTTGTGAATGACAAATTTATCATTAAGGGTCAGATTTACTAAACAGGGCAAATTAGTTTGAAACCACAATCCCATAAAAGCACTAATGGGAGTGGAAGGTTCTGCGGATGATCTACTGACAATATGCAAATTAAAGAACACAGACAACACATTTCCATAATGACCGACTCAAATTAGCAACTACAGTAGCCATATCGAGGGCAAAATGGACAAAGACATGCTTTTTAGGAGTTAAATAAGGGTGCAAATACTAGTAAATTGACTAACGCAAAACTTAGTAAATGATAAATGTTGCATCTGAAAGGGAAACTCCTACAAACGCATATGTATAAGGCCAGTCAGCTGTTAGTGTCTATGCATTTTTTTGGCTAATTTTTCACTGCATATCTTTAGTAAATCCTGACAGTGTTTCTGCTGGCACAAGCTGTTAGTAAATCTGAGCCCAAAAGTATAAATTGTTCTTTTAGCTGTTGAACTACTGTTACAATGTGGAGTTTATTTTATGAACAGTTACACCATGTCTTGTCTGCTGAAACAGTCAAGTTTGGATAAGTTATATACTGTTTTTTAAAATTGTTGTTTATTCACAAAAACTAAGGATCACGTAATAATCTAGTTATTAGGTTTGACTGCAACCATGCAGAAATCACATGCTTACATTAGTAAGTGGTGTGTGAGAGAAGCAGGAAAAGCCCTCAAACAGGTACTCATGGTCGTCATACTCGATAACCGTGGGTCTATCTGTCTAAGAGAGAGAGAGAAAAACAATTATATTCACAGGCAGAAACAATATAAGACCAGAAAAAATTAAATAAAAATCATATGAATAAAATGGCACAGAAACCTACTAGGAAGTTGGTGGGTGGGGACACAGTTATTCTGTAGTGGAACAGCTTGCCGGCATTGTTATTCATGGGCCTACATGATTTCACTGGCTATAAGAGAAAGAAAACGTTGCTGACCAATCCAATAAGTCTGACAACCCAAATAGATTTATAACAATCAAAATCCCTGCAATGGAAATGCTGGGTTTAAATAACTTTTAAAAAAAAACATAAAAGCAACATTTTACTCAGAGAATAAAACTGAATTCCTAGGAAATCACTATTATAATTACGCTGATATCGCTACTATGTTGATTAGTACAATTTGAAAATAGTAATTTCGTGTTGGACAACCACATATCTAACACAAACTAAGAATTGTTTCTGAATTATTTCTGCTTTATACAGCAGTAAAAATCAACAGACAACATTAGACATTAACAAAAAAACAAAACAAAGAAAAGCAAAAATTCTGTCACATCCTTCAAATAAACGAAGAACAAATTAAGGCCTTTTAGACCAAATGTGACAATGCACAAAAACAAAACAAATCACTGATGAATGGTCCATTCACATAAGGAATGCACTTTCAGTAGGCGCTACAGCTTGGCTAAAATATTAAGTATAAACCTCTTATAGCAGCCTATTAACCTCATTCTCGTTTTGGTCTAAGTGGGAGAACAAAAAGAGAACAGTGCCCACTTTTAACAGTTTTTCACTGACATGGGTCAGGTGTTAGTCTCAGGCACACTGGTTCAACTCTGGCCCTAAAAATGTGCTGGGTCTCAAATAAAGCTGTGAAGCGTATCTTAAGGTATCTGTTACCTGTAGTTTGAAAAGGTTGCATAGAGGATATAAAATTCCTCATATTATGAAGTTACACTTTGGTAATATCATCCAAGCCGAAAGTTAAGCTTAGAGAAGTTCACTTAGACGTGTGTCAAACTCCGGTTCTGGAGGGCCACTGTCCTGCAGAGTGTAGTTCCAACCAGACTACAACCCTCACTTGGAAATTTCTAATAATCCTAAAGACCATGGTTGGTTCAGGTGTGTTTATTTAGAATTGAAGCTAAACTATGCAAGACAGTGGCCCTCCAGGAACAGAATTTGATACCCCTGACTCAGACCCACAGTCCACTATCTTTCTTTGGCACCTGCACTCCTGCTATCCACTCCATAACTGCTCAATTACCTGCAGTTGAAGCATACTGTAATCTAGGCCTATACTTCTTTCATCACCAGCCCAGTCAGACAAACCAACTTCAGAGTCCCTGCTCCTCAAATCTCCCATCTAAAGTTTTGTGTCAGATTGGTCCTTCCAGGCTTTGTTGATGCAAAGAAGCTCTAGATGTCTTCTTGTCAATTAGGTACAAGATGGCTCAGGGCAGAGCAGGTGGGAGAACTTTGAATTCTGGGGAACTAACATCCAGAAAAAAAAACATCCTACACAGACCCCAAATGACAGACGTCTTGGTGCATTCTTTTCAGTGATTGTTGTACAATTAAATGAAGTTAATCTTTGAAAAAAATGCATACGGAGATTCACAGGTGTACTTCCATTACTCCAAATCTTTTGTTCTGTGTGAATGTCCCCTAATGCAGCACTTGGCTCACATAACACTTGTCAATGCAGAGTTTGAGTTCAACTGGAGCACCACATGTGCAAATATTTACACCTCGCTATCCTAGGCCCATCAGAGCCTACCATTTAGCCCACTCATGCAAAAATGTAGATACTTATTAAGGGTTTAAATAAATCTGTATAATCCCAGAATATTCCTGATTTTTCAAACTCAACATAGGCTTCCAAAGCTTCTCTCCTTCTGTTTGTGCTTTTCATATTGTACAGAATAAGTGTTTTTCCACCAGTTGTCTTATTAATTCCAAATTTCAGATACTTTTACATTTCAAATGTTTGCATATAACAGTGCATAAGCAAATAAAAAATCTAAATATGGTTCCAAAACAGATCAAGTGATTGAATGAATGCACGTATACCTGTTCACCCGGATAAATACTGTGTCGGATTCCAGTTCGCCTGGCTTTGGCACTGCACTTGCATAACGGTCCATCGTTCATCTGAGTTTTAAACAAGAATAACTGTAACTTTATATTAAGTCATAAAAATACACACATAAATGAAACCGTTAACGCTTAAGCAAATGTCATCATTTCAGAACGAATTGTTCATTTTAGGAACTCTTTTTCCCTCTTCAGTTTTTTAAATCAGTTCTGGAAGAGAACGTTGCCAAACAAGTCAGTTATAAGTAAGCTAAACTGTTGACATGTTTATAGCTAGCTACAAGAATAGCACATCTGGTTTAAGTGACAGTTCACCTAAAAAAAAATAAATAAAAAAAAACCTTACCTTACCTTCACATTCCAAACATAAAACTTAAATCTAAGTCTTATACAGAGATAAAATCCCATTATATGATGAACAGATGTAAGTAAAAGCCTAAGTTAAATCTATTCATCACAGAAAACAATTGTATCTTGTCACAAGACTTAATAAAACCACTCAATTCATTTGGATTTGTTTTACACTGCCTTTATAACCCACTTGGATCTTTTAAGTTTTGGTTACCTGAACTTTCACTTGAGGGAGAGAAACCTCTAAAAAAAACCCCTCTAAATTTGAGTTCAGGGCCCGTACTCTTAAAGATTCTAAGAATCCTCTAAGAGAGCTCCTAATTTAGCTTAAAAATTTCTAACTAGGAGTCTTAGCTTAAAAGTTATTCAGGACCAATCTGAGAGCAACTCTGATCGAGGAAAAGACAAAAACTTATCTTAGTGAGGGACTGACCTCGTTGCTAGCTATGACACAGTCTTTTGAAGACTGTGATTGGTTGGTTGTCCAAGAAGGAAATAAAAGAGCGCTTTTAAGAGTAGGGTTTATTATAAGCCTTCACTTTGAAAATACAGGCATCATTTTCCTATTTTACCGTATTCTCTCTCTCACACACACACACATTATACATGTAGCCTATCTATCTATCTATCTATCTATATATATATAGTCTATTTTTTATTTACCATGCTGTCATACTTAATATTTTATAGGAACTGAACAAAGACACAATAAGGTTCTGAAAATGCTGTAATTGTTTGTGTGATAACTTTGCTTACAGAAGGTTGTGACAGACCCAAATTATCACTGCTGCATAGCCACATTTTTCCAGTTGCCAAATATGTTAATGTAGTTAATGTAGTACTTGCTTCCATTTCTGGCGCTATGGCATTTCTGCGGGGTGTCAGAGATGTTAACTTGTCTCTAATAAGATCGGTCACAAACATGATCCCTGCACTAATGTGTAGCGTCTTATTAACTCACTGGCATGCATTGTGTGCAACATTTCTTCTCCCTCTTCATGTTTCGTCCATTTTCTCCACTGCTAAAGAAACTCTTAAGCCTCTTAAAAGTCCTCATCCATTGACTTTCTTTACTAGGATCTTTTCTTTAACTTTAAAAAAAAAGGGGGAAGTGGTGTGTGGCCAAGTATGGTGAATTTGTGCTCTGCATTTAACCCATCCAAGTGTACACACAGTAGTGAACATACACCTGGAGCAGTGGGCGGAGCGCCCGGAGAGCATTTGGGGGTTCAATGCCTTGCTCAAGGGTCTCACCTCAGTCGTGCTATTGAGGGTGGAGAGAGTGTTGGTTATTCCCCACCTACAATCCCTGCCGGACCTGAGACTTGAACCCACGACCTTCGGGATACAAGTCCAACTCTCTATCCATTAGGCCACGACTGCCCCTTGGTTCGGTGCCTTGCTCAAGGGCACCTCAGTCGTGGTATTGAGGGTGGAAAGAGCGCTGTACATTCACTCCCCCCACCTACAATTCCTGCCGGCCCGAGACTCGAACCCGCAACCTTTGGGTTATTAGGCCACGACTTCCGGAAACACTCACATTTCTAAGAATTTTCTTAGAATTTTGCTGCTAGGAGCAACTCTTTGCACTAAGATTTTTCATGAATACGGACCCTGAAGACTAATCAAAGGGTCCCACTTTATATTAGGTGGCCTTAACTACTATGTGCTTACATTTCAATTAATCATTTGGTACAATGCACTTATTTTTTTATGTAAGTACATAGTAGTTAAGACACCTAATATAAAGTATGACCAATCAAAGTCTTATGAGTTTCAAATGACATGACGATGAGTATACGACGTATATTTTGGGTGATCTATCTCTTTACTACCACAGGCATTTTAACATTATTGTCCCCATTATTTGTCTGTGCCACAGCAATGGAAGAAATGCAGGTACAACAGTCTAATAATAATATAATTAGTTTAGTTATTACAAATTTTAAATTGGCATCATAAATTAGCATCATTTGTTTTGTTTTTTTGGCCTGTAGGGTCCAGAATTGACCACTTTTGGATATTTTTATGTATCGCTAGATTAAAATGGCTTTTTGAACAAAACGACCATAATTTCTCAGCAAAATGGTGAAGCGCACCTGTCCGGGGTCATTGTACCACAGCTCCTCGTGGAGGCGGTCAGGATGAGCTTTCTTTCTCTTGATCTCAGCAATGACATCAAACACATCAGAGTCAGAGCTGCTGGAGCAGCTGCTACCGCCTCCATCAGAATCACATTCAGATTCGCTGGAGCTCTCATCTGCACAACACAAAGCAAGATCATCTTTCTTTTAGAGTTAGGGCTGAGTGATATAGCTAACACTGTGTGTATTTCCTTATTCATGTGCTCTGAAATTAAAACAAAATCAAAGGAACATCAACTTTCCACACTTTGAACGCAAACACAAAACTGCTGATTAAATAAACCACCTCGTCACGTCTTTACCCCTCCACTTCTACAATTTTGCCCACCTCCACCCAACACTAAAATATGGTTAGAGAAACAGTATACATGCATCTAAAGTACTGCAACTCCCTTACAATTGCAAGATGTTGCGGACTGCATTAAAAATTTATTGATTTTTTATTTTTTTTAATCATCCATGTAAACGAAAAATGATTTATTTCATTTGTACACAGAACTAAAATGAGCCCGTTTGTTCTAGTCCTCTAACCTGTCTAGCCCACAGACAGGTAACAAATATTTGGCATTAAATAGTTATATTTAAAAATGTTCACTTTTCACACTTTTGAGCCACATTCTGTACTATTGAAAAGCACAAGCAATTTTGTTATTGCAAAGAGATGAGATACAAATACAGATTAATGACTTCACTGCATGTTGTATCATCTTCATAATGTTGCAAATTTTATAGAACATTATAAAATACACTGTACATATCTGAAATAGTAAAATACACAATACCTTGATCCTGGTCCAGTTTGGTCTTGGGTGGTTCCCATTTAGGTCTACAGGATTTGGCCCGCTCCTGTCTCCGGCCAAGCTCTTCCTCAAAGCGCTCATACAGATCTCTCAACTTACTGGTTCCCACGACTGTAGAATCACCCTACAGATGAATACAAATACATGGAAGGTGAGAAACAGCTTCTGAGTATATGATATGGTTGGTCATGACACCTTCACAATACAAAACTATATTTTAAAGGAGAGTATAATTTTGTGGTAAATTTGTAATAATGTCAGGACTATCTGCTTGTCTGCAGTTTGTGTGCATTACTGTAGTTACCACTTGGTCCATGGGATCATTGGAGTAGTAGTTCTCAGCATGTGTACAGCGGATCCAGGCAGGTTTGAGTAACTCCTCCTCTCCTTTCTCCTCCTCGTGTCGGTCAGTGGACGTCTCCTCTGCATCTCTAGTCCTGCTGTAGTTCACCGATCTGTCTCGACTGCTTGAGGCGCTGTCTGTTCTCCTCTCTTTCTCCTCCTCCACACGTCGACGCTTTCTCTCTCGACTGCCTGAGCGATTACGAATGTGTTTCCTGTGTCTGTCTGAGGGGGGTGAACCCGTCTCATCTCTATGCCGATAGCGTTCTCTGGGAGATGGAGGAAATATTATACGCTGTAACAGGCAACCCAGCAAAAGAACTTACTGAACTCTATAAAGGTCTGTGTGTGTTTGAAGTAGAGATGTAACGTATGAAAAATTTCTTATCATGATTATAGTGACCTAAATTATCATGGTTGTCAATATTATTACGGTGTTGTTAAAAGGGACTGGAAATGTTCAAAAAGCACTGACATAAATCCTTTAACCGAGTTTTGTATTTAAAATCAACAAACAACAAATAAAATGACTCTTTATAACTGAAAGGAGCCATAATAAGGAGTCATTTCTTTTTATTTTCTATTTCTTAATGTGCCATACTATAGAAGTCAGTGGCTACAGCCAAATGTTTGGTTACCAACATTCTTCAAAATATCTTTTGTGCTCATCAAAAAAAGAAACTCATACAGTTTTGGAACAACATGAGGGTGAGCAAATGATGACAGACTTTTAATTTTGGGGTTAACGGTCCTCAGATTCAGTGATTGTAAAGGCGAAGCTCTTTAAAGCTGTATAACCCATTCTATTCTGTATAACCTAAAGTTTTGTTTTTCTTTAAGTGCAACACACATGCCACTTGTAATACTATATGCAACATTTTTGTTGGTTTTCATTTTATTACTAATGAAACATTACAACTTTATTATAAACCTTTTTTTAATTGTACAGTATTTAATTGCTATAGGCTTTTTAATGTATTATTATTATTGTTAACATTAATAACTTTTAATTTAATATCAGTTTTTTCAAATAGTTAAATAAAAAAAAAATCCAAAAGCTTTTGATATGTTATTGAAATTGGTACAGTAAATCATGAAAATTTTAATGGTATTGGCACAGATTACTGAAATTTTGCTATCGTGTTCATTTATTTTGTAAGGAATAATTGACAATGGGTCGTTAAATTATTAGAAAAACAATGCACACCCGGGGTGGTGATAAGGCCACAATGCCTTAGAATGTTCTTCATCCAATCAGATTCAAGAATTCAACAGCCCCGTGTGTATAATTTATAGTTTCATCAAGACAAATTTCATCAAGATAAATTTGTTTTGTTGCATGGTAAAGCTTTTCTTAAAAACTGGATCTGTGAGTGACACAACTATCCAACACATTAATATTAGGAGTTAAAAGTGAATTACATATAGGTAATTCCCTCCCCTAAGTAGCATTTTGGTCCAAACTGTAGTAATTTGATTTACATTTACAGTGCTCAAGTGCAGCAGTGTGAACAAGTGCAAATGTTATTTGAGTTTTTAGGTAGGAAAAAAGAATTTGTGCCACTTCACTGCAGCATTAAAAAACTTTTTGAGGTATAAATGCTATGTCAAATGCACTTTGAAAATGATAAGATGGCTTATGATAAACTGGTCCCAACAGAGGTCTTATTTTTGATAACAGAAATTAAGAATATTAGCATTAAAGTGTGTTACCTGCTGCGGTGTCTTGACGGCACGCGCCCTCTGTCATAGTCCGCTTTATACCGTGGGCTGTCTGACCGCCTGCGCTCTGAACTGCACCCTCTGTCCCGTTTCTCTCCACCAAACTCTCGGTTATGCCGGCCTCCGTATCCTCCATAGCTGGGGCCCCTGTGCCGGTGGTCATCATGGTGGCGAAGTCTTTCCGGGGAGCGGGAACAGGTGTCCGACTTGTATTGCAGAGGCGTGCGGGAGCGTTCAGGTTTGAAGGAACCTCCGGGCTGCACATAAGCTGGGTTGAAGCTCGGTGGAGGAGGGAGCGGTGGCTGTGGAGGGTAGCTCATGGGATATGATGGCGGGTAGGGCATGGAAGGTGGCATTGAGGGTGGCACAGGTGGAAGAGGTGGAGGGGTGATGGTGGGCATCATGTAAGGGTAAGAGCTCTGACCTGGAGCGGAGCTGTCTGAGTTGTGAAGAGCAGGTGGAGGAAAAGGGGGCGGCTCTGGGAAGACTGGTGGGTGTACGGGGTATTGGGGGAGAGCATTAGAGCCCTGTGAGGGTGCAGGGAAATGGAATGACATGAAGTTAGGATGAGGTGGCATGTAGCCACTGCTGTCTTGTGGGTTATAGATGGTACCCGGAGGCGCCGTAGGGTCGTAGTGATACGGTGGAGGAGCAGGCCGATACATTGGGCTCGGAGTAGCTGGTCTTCCCCTCGGGCATCCACGGCCAGCATGGAAAGACATCTGTAAAAAAGACATGGATGTGAGAAAGATGTGGATACACCCAAATATTTTTTTGATAAATGTACAACTTGGATCATAAAAAGACATCAATGTAACTGAAACACTTTCAACACTCAGTCAGAACTAAAGAAACACATCTGAATTCTAATATTTACTTTATTGCTGTTTACTTGTTTTCAGTAAATTCTCAGTCATTTTACTATTAGTTACATTGCACTCATTATATTAGTTAGCTTAGAACTAGTTTTGCTTTGTTTTAAATATATGTAGCCTCTAAGTGCCATTTGAAATATTCTTCTAAAATGAGCATTTTTCTCAGGCTCCTATGTATAGGTTCAGCAATTTCACTTTATATATATTAAATTAAAGTTAAATAACTGAACATAAACGTAGGAGTCTGAGAAAATTTCAGACAGCACTTAGAGGCTTTTGCATCTGAACTTTTCACACACACACACACACATATGTGTGTGTGTGTGTGTGTGTGTGTATGTGTGTGTGTGTGTACATATACATATATATAATTCTGTCATCATTTACTCACCCTTATATGTCGTTATATCCTGTATGTTTTTCCCGCTTGTGGAACGTAAAGGTAGATATTTTGAGGAATATCTTCTGTTGTGTTCCATAAAAGAATTTCTATGAGGAGAAGTTATTTTATTCCTTTACGAGTAACGTTACAGCGAAACCTAACCATTTCTTTAGTCACAGCAGCGGTTTCTAAATATATGTAGACAGTAATAACATTTATTTGCGGTTTGTAATTGTGAGGCCAAAAGACAACGGCGTTTCTAACGTCTTAGAAACCGCGGTTTTCATAAGAAATGGTTATTTTATGCTGCAATCAGTGAAGATTTTGACGCGGCATATAAAAATCTAAACCACTGGCCTTGCAAGCCTGTTTCGTTATACAGGTCTTTGGCCGAATTAAATCATTTAGTCGTCTCAAAACCTGATTATCAGTGTTTTATCCCTCTCAGATGCATCTTGTATTTTCAAATGGCGTTTTAAAACTAAAAAACATTCTAAAATTGATATACAGTAACGTTACACAGTTTCAGCTTCAGACAGAACACGACTTTAATTATGAAGTCAAACTATTTATTCCTGGAGAATACAACTTACCTTTAGAAGGCTTTTCTATCGCTTGGAAGCTAAACAAATAAACCAGTCACGCTATTTATTGTGTTTTTATGTTCTCTGCGATAAAAAAGGCTCAGTTTATGATGCAGCGCTTTACGCTCGTTCACGACGCGGTGTGTGCTGCAGCCAATCAGAATGAAGCTGCATGACATGTAGCCAATGAGAACGCGAGAAATGGTACCTCGCTGAAATAGACCTCTTCTGTCGCTGCATCACTGCCACCAACTGAGCTGGAGACTGGAGAGGTCATGCAAAAGGTCAACGCGTACTTTACTTGATCATTCTAGTAAATGACTACTTTGTCAACAATTTTTCTGTGTACACCAAAACTCATCAAACTTTATTTGTAATAAAACAAATTCATTATTAACTTCAAACCATTGCTTCCAGCTAAAATATGAGTCCTTGTTCAAATGAGTGTTTTTTCATTTTTTTGAAACTGGGTGAACTATTCTTAAAACATGATGATCATGTTCTCAGGATTTAAGATAATTGAAAGAAAATCAACAACATATGACCATCTTTAAGAATCACATGATGAATTACACTCATTTACTCACATTTGATTAGTAACCTATAAATAGTGCACAATCCAAAATGTTTCCTCGTCTTTTTATGACAAAACTTGTTTTTATTTTAAAAGCTTAATAAGCCTAAAACTCTCCAGATTTAAATAAAAAAGTTTTATTTGTAACACACATCAGTACAATATCTACAATGTTTGCTATATTTTTAGTATCTAATGCATCTTCATTATCATAAGAATCAGCATTTCTGTATTACAATAAAGAACATATATCTTGATATTGAGCATCTTTACACAAATTAACAGCCTGCAGGGTCAAGAGATGAGACATCCTCTTGCTCTTGGTGGGAGCCTTTAGTAAAAAATCATAGGCACTAAGTAATCTTGAATACACCTTGCAGTTCAGTTCTTATAACGTAGGTTATAATGGATACAAATATTTTTTTCCACAGAGAATATTCATAACTTGGTCAGGTTTTACAAGAAAAAGGTTTGTTCATGGCTATCTGAACCATAGTCTGAACGAAGGGACGAGCAGAGCCCCTTTGTGTTTATATAGCCATCAATGGCTGCTAGTATCGATTTCTCATGTCTGTATTTTTCTCAGTAGCCGATTGCTTTGGTCTGTTTTCAAAATGGCGGCAATCGCGACAACGAATCCCTCGCAGCTTTTACCTCTCGGTATGTGCGACTTTCGTTTTAATGGATTATTTATTTTACTAATTAAACATTTGCTGTTGTTGTAATAGGGGCATAGAGTTCCTAGTTCCCACTGAGTCGCATTCAAATTTCAGTGCGTTTTATTTGTATATTATTGGCCACACGTGGCTATTAAATGTATAGGTCTGATCATTTTTAAATAAGTGGTTCAAGATATAAATGGAAATCTGTCCCTGCAGTCAGTATGGGCGAATTCTGTTACATCTGTATTGAATTCACTCCATACCCCTAACTTATTCAATTCTATTGTCATTCCCTTCCCTACATTAGTTCACTAATTTATGTCATCTTCAGTTATAGTCAGAAATCTCGTAAATTACAAGTTACAAACACACGAGTGACCAAGTCGTTTTAAAAAAGGAAACCCCAGAATTCTAGATGATAGAATTGCTGAGTTTAGATGTTGCAAGGGGCGTGTCGATTTAAATTCTATATTCTTTTTCAAGTTATTTAAATTTTAACTTACATGCTGTATTTCAATCATTGTAAAGATGTGAAGACGGGAACAGCTTATAAAGTTAATCACTTAACCGTAAAATATACTTACCTACGTGAAAGTAATTAATAATTTTCATAATTTTTAATTTAAAAGTACCTTACTTATTTTGGTTTTTTGCTCATAATTTCGTTTTATGTATTTTACTTAATGTCCGACACAGGGCCTGTCCCAAATTGGAACCCTAAAAGCCCAAGGTTTTTACACATACACTAGAGTACTTTGCGCGTGATGTGAATTTAGTCTTTACAGCAAAGATAAAACTTTGATATACTCATGTAAGTTATGTTTTGTTCTTCAGTCAGGGGTAAAAAAAATAACTTTGCAATACCTGATGAATGGCATACAGGAATTCTGAATAAAGGACTCACAATTTAAATTATAAGTGCAACTTTAATTGAAAGAAACTCTCCAGTATGCTCTTTTTTTTTTTTACTTATGTTTGACCTCGACAGAATAATTGTAAAAAAAATGAACTTGAAAATATTTTAGGTAGAGCCTCAAAGCACACCCAACTGCATAATCATCATGGACCAATTACAGACTTAAGTTAAACAGTTTCCTGGAAAGTTCACTCTGGCAAGCTTTTTCAAACAGCCAAATCATACTCCAATAGAACTTCATTTAGTTCTTTGATTTAAAGTTTGAAGTATATCTAAACCTTAATATTTGACACTTAGCTAACTGGCAAGCTTCAGTTATAACAAAATGCTCTTACAAAATGTCAAACTTGAGTTTCAAACATTTTTTTGTCACTTTTTTGTCAAGATTGTGTGTGCTGTAATCTGCTTTGGAACATTTAGTAGATTTCACACAGTCCACAGCATGTATACTGCAGGCATTGTGTTTGTCATGGCTTCTGTGATGTCTTTCAGAGCTGGTGGATAAATGCATTGGCTCACGGATTCACATCGTCATGAAGAACGATAAAGAGATTGTGGGAACTCTACTCGGATTTGATGACTTTGTCAGTATCCTTTTACGTTCTGCAAAAACACTGGCACATATTTGTGATGGTTAATGTTTTAGAATTAGATTCAGTTTTATTTTACAAAATACAAGTAGAGAGCTGATGACACTGTTACACATTCACTCCTCTGGACATAGTAACACCTTACAATCATTTATTTGTACTATGAATCTAAGAGACTCTTTGTTACCATGATAGTTACAGTTTTATTTCACATGATGTAAAGAAAGATAATGTGCATTAAATTCTAAAAGTGTGGCAGGACTACACAAACATTTTCTTGACTGTTTTAATCAGACATGGTTCTTGAGGATGTGACAGAGTTGTAAGTATGTTTCCACCTATCCATGTGCTTATTAATTTCTTTATTATCTTTACATGATGTATGCATTCATCTGCTTTGACTTTAACTGCTCCTCAAACTTATGATTAAATATATATGGGATATGTGAATATGTATTGATACTCTTCTATAGACTTTGTTTTTTTGCTTTTTTACTGGGATCCAGACACCATGGTGTTCTTGCTATTAACAAGGTTCAAACCGAATTTGTAATGTCTAATTTTTAATTTCCTTAAAACATCTACCCCTGGTTTCACAGACAAGGCTTAAGCTAGTCTCAGACTAAAATGCATGTTTGAGCTGTCTCAACTGAAAATATCTTGCTCTGACATATCTTAAAATATGTCAGTGTCATTGTTCTGTGCCAAGATGCACACCTTAACGTTTTCTTCTAAGGCATTTTTGCAAAAGTTGCTTAAATATCTTAATTTAACTAAGGCTTAGTCCTGGCTTAAGCTAAGCCCCGTTTGTGAAACCGGGCCCTAGTGTTATAAAAGTAGAAAATAATCGAACATTTGAAATAAAAAGCAAATGCAGCTTAATGTTTCCCATGAAATGGCGTCCATGTGTCCTGTCAAGATGCCAGGTGTTCATTTCAATAGCAAAAGTATTGCAAAAACAGTGAATAAAGCAGCCTTTCCATTCGATGTGTTCAAAAGAGCAAAAACACCACTTCTGGGGAAGCCGACACACAGATTTATTTGAAAAGGGGTGCCTATTCCAGGTCAAATGGAGTAACCCCATGGGGACTTCATTATTGTATCTTATGATGTCATAAATTGATGATGTCATATAATAATGTTTAAAAAATTCTGAATTGTACACACATGTATTCAAGGTGTAAGGACAATGTTTTATAACTTTTTACGTGGCTCCACCATGTTTTGTCAAACCGGAAATCTGAATATATTGAAATTGAATTCTGAAATCAATTATATGTTTGCAAAAACATTTTACAAAAATGTTTCATATCAACATGAATGTGAGATTACCTTTCAGAAACATAATCCCCCGGTTTCACAGACAAGGTTTAAACCTAGTCCTAGACTAAAATGTAAGTCTTAGCTGTTTCAACTGAAATAAACTTGCACTTGCATATATCAGTACCTCTGTTTTGTCTCAAGATGCATATCACTAATGTTGTTCTCTAAGCATGTTTATAAAAAAATTACTTAAATGTCCCAATGAACTATGGCCTAATCCTGGTTTAGTCTAAACCCTGTCTGTGAAACCGGGCCAATGTTTCTTCATCTCAGATATCACTGAGCCATAACAACAGTTATTTTTGTGTCACAGTGAAATCACTCCAGAAGGAAGAAGAATCACAAAGCTGGATCAGATTCTACTCAATGGCAATAACATCACAATGGTATGATTAATTATTGAGTTCACCTTTAAATCAACTATATATCACGCTAATGAATTGACAACCTTTGCCTCTAGATTAGTTTAGTGTATGAATATGAGTAAAGCTCTTATGTAAGTTTATTGTTTTAGCCAGTGTTTAATGCTCTACATCTACCAACCCAACTGTTAGGATTCAGTAAAGTTGGGTCATATCAAAAGTTGTATCTCAACTTTTTTTTTTCAGTATTTTGACTACAACTTTTTACTGTGTTTTACTAAAACTTAAAAAACAAAAACACACAAGTTTTCTAAATCTGTCATTTTTACTGCTGTTCTTTAATACACTCTTAAAATGTCAAACCAAGAAACTAGGAGGAAGCCCACAGATCTAAAAACACGCCTTAACATCCCAGCCTATCCCTGACTATATTAATCCATTTCAAACATTACCAAACTGTCATTGCATTAATAGATGAATGCTAATCAAAATGACACATTCGTTTGCCAAATGTAATGAAATCATGCGTTTCTGTTTGTTTTCCCCCAGCTGATTCCAGGAGGAGAAGGACCAGAAGTGTGAAATATGTAGCACCTTCCACAAAATAAATATACAATTTATGTTCCTGTTTCATGAAAGAAACCTGAAAATTGATCACTTATTGTTTTCAAACATTCATTTTCATTTTATGAGAAGAGTTTTTCCACATTAGTTTTTTTTATTCTTTAAGTGATCCAAAAAGTTTTTGTAAACATTTGTTGTATGTTACAATAAAACAAATAAAATGAATTGGACTGAGTTGGAATTCTCTTGTATGTTATAATAGCATTTGGGGTGATAAGACTCCTGAAGAGTGAATGAAGAAACAGGATATTTTGTGAAGTCATTAGTTTTGCTTTTAATGCGGTCCTTTGCTTTAAGAAAATGTCACATTTCTGAATTTGTGCGTTTTCCTGATTTATTTTCTATATGCTGAAATGTACATGCAGATTTATTTGAACTCATCATTTCTACCACAACACACAAGGTTTATGACTGATTTAACAACTAACCACTTTAAAGATGTATCTGTAGAGTGTCAAAAATCATGTGAAGAAATTGTTTAAACTGGTTTAGTTGTAGAACTGCGATCCTGCTCCCAGTAAGCATCTGTCTCAGTACATGGAGGGCTTCTCTTCTCCTTTAGGATTCGTCACTTTCTCCACGTTCTTGCTGATGACATCATAGAGTTCAGCCTGAGAAACAACAGACATCTGAATATTCAGCCATACAGTTGTGTCCACAATTATCATGATTCATTCGTAAAGGCCATATCTCTCGGATGAATCGGTAGCATTTCTCATTTAGAAGCTGTTTGCCGAATGAATGTAAGCAACTCACATAGAAACCACGAATGTCAAGCACAATCACTCTAATCTCAGAGTATGCTGATTCATCCTTCTCGTGCACCAGAGAGCGATAATCCATCTGCCAAAAGAACATATATTTATTGTTACACAAAAAGGGTATGAAGGTGTATTTCAGGACTATAAAAGTGATTGTAAAATGGATAGTTCCGGTCCTTGATTCTGATTGGTTGAGCCGCATTCGAAGCTGTTGTAAATTACTCTACAAACATGCACCTTTTTTAACGTCTGTGTGTTGCTCGACAACCACTTTGTTGCGACCACAACTGTTTCTGAAGAAATACATTGTTTGGCGGAAGAATAATGTTTTTATTAATATCATAACATTTGATTTGCTTTTGTTTTATTTTGTGAAACCATACATGGAATAACCGTTTAATAAAAGCAATAATCCCCATGAAGCCGTGGTTTACAGTCAATTTATAACAGCTAAGGGGCGTTGTTAGGCACGATGCGAAGCGGCTCACTGGGGCGTATTGCTTTAATTGGAACTATACTGTAAATCTTTCTGAAGTGATGGGGTCAATGTGTAAATCTGGTGATTTACCTCCAAACACAAATATGCAAATAACGTAATAATTGTCTAGAATTTTTAGAGGAAACTGCAGAAAAGGTGGGGGATGTTTATTACGCCTGAACATTGCACTGACATTTTCATTTTCTCAATATCACTCAATTTCAATGTTGAGGGCTACAGAATGCTCAGAGTTGTACAACTTTTGTGTTTGCACAGAGTACTCGAATGTCCTCTTAACTCATGAATCAAAGGGTTAAATGTCAAAAACCGAGAACATGGTATTGAAAGCCCTATTTAATAACTGCGGTTATACAAAAAAGTAATGAAACTAATAGTTGATTTGACAGGTCGCACTCACCACATGTGTGTCTTTGGAAGCTTTTGCCACTGCATCACCTCTCTCTGAAAAGTACCTGCAGATAAACACACCTTCATTACCAACATGACAAAATTAATAAATGCGGGGAGTATAAAATATACTGCAGTTTTACAATCTTCAGTAAACATAATCAATGTACTGAAATACTTGGTCATACTTGTTAATGTTGGTCTGAAAACCCTCCACCTTGGTCTTCACAGCAGTAATTCTCTCAAGGATTTTTTCCTAAAATATCAATATCAATCATGTTAACTGCCGCTTATCTTTGAGATGCAGAATCAAAAACATGATGTGGTATAAAGCAAGCATTTAGAAGCAGTCTGAGCCTTTTAAGGTTTAATAACCTGAATTGCAACTCCAAAATCATTTCCATCCTCTATTTTTGGAATTAGATGAGAAATCCAGCAAGAAACCTGAAAAGAAGAAGACTAAAGCTGTCACTATACTGTATTTCTGGGAAAATGCTGAAAACTTATTTATGAGTTAATTTTGCCCACTTACAGTGATGCAGGTCTCCTTCAGAGCCATTATCTCTGGTTTTACAATATCCAGCAGCTTCACAATCCTCTCATTTCCTTTGATGAAGCCACACTTGGGAGCTGACACAAGAAACATGTAACATTACAAAAACATGCCATATTCCATATCACAACAATGCATCACAGTTATGGGTTTGGTGCACATATGTAACTTTAGAGCACTTTTATCCACATTTCTTCTTTATATCACTCTAGTAAACTTTACCTTCATTTAATCTGTTCATAACAATTTTGTCTGAAGAACATTCAGCTCCTATTTTAATTTAATAATTATTTTAGTTACGTTTTTAATTTACAGAAACTAGGAGTACCCATAGATTAAAAGAAGTATTGAAAAGGGATATAGGCCCTTCAGATATTGTTGTGGACAATGGGCGACCTTGGAGTAAAACAAAAACGGAGACACACTGTTCTATATTAGCTATAGATCAGTGTTTACGCAATGTTTCAGATAAAAGTGCCTTTCTCCAAATCAGTTATTTGTGTCTTCTTTACAATTTTTTTTAACAAAAAAAGCTTATACTGTAAATCATACAGAATTAAGTTTTTGAAAATCTAAAAATGTTTTGCGTGAGGGGTAGGGTAAGGGGATAAGAAAATCATTACTGTTTGTACAGTATGAAAATCATTATGTCTATGGAATGTCCCCATAAAACATGGAAACCCAAAGTGTGTGTGTGTGTGTGTGTGTGTGTTTTTTTTAAATTACCTTTCTTCTTTTTCTCATCTTCTTCATTTTTATCTGTCTCCATCTCCTGTTAAAATATTTAAATACACGTTTTAAATCTTTTTATTTAATTACATTTTTTCTATTCTATTTTTTTTCCCCCAAAATTTATTTTAAAAAGCATAATTTTGAATCACAAACTGGATGCCAACCTCATCTTCTGGAGCAGGGGGGTCCGGAATGGGAATGTCCAGGGGTGCATGGAGAGATGAGAGGTCAGCGATACTGAAGTCATCCCCCTAAAACCATAAAAGAAAAGTATTTAAATTCAGTTGTCACTGAAGTCGAGGTATTGCTCAAATGTGACCTTGGACCACAAAAGCAGTCTTAAGCAGCACGGATATATTTGCAGCAATAGTCAACAATACATTGTATGGGTCAAAAGTCTATTCTTTTATGCCAAAAATCATTAGGATATTACGTAAAGATCAGGTTCCATGAAGATATTTTGTAAATTTTCTACTGTAAACTGTGTTCATTTCCCAAGAACACACATACATGAATACCCAAATGTCTGCCAAATGAACAAAGGTACCTTCAGCAGGTTGTCAAGCTGTGAGATCTTCAGAGGTATGTGATTGGAGAACAGCTCTTCTGCCTGTCAACGCAATGAATATTGTCAACACAAACAACCATAATGCAACGATCTCAAATTTAGCCTGTGTGTGTATTATTTCAATTGAATTCATACCTGCTTATACAGTGCCTGGCGGTAGTTTTCTATCTGGATGAAGGCAATACAAATATACAATTACAATTCAAACACCATGAATATGATCTCGCCTTCCGTGCTTACTTTCACTTTCAGCATTCGTGGATGAGGAAGTGTGACTCAGGATTTTTTTTTTTAGCAGAGATCGCAAGTAGCATTTTATGCTCAATACTACCAAACAAACAACACAAACCCTTTAAAACTTAATTGAGGAACCATATGGTCAACTCTGTTTACTCTGTTGAGAATAGAAATACTTAGCATAAATTCTACAGAGATGAACTTACCCTCACTGCATTATCAGAGTTTATCTTCAGTGCTTTAGTTTTGGACATAATGAATGTAAATGTTGGTTATTTCCAGACAAAGAGCTCGAGGTACTGTGAGCAGCAGACGTTCAGGTGCCTCGCGCTCTTAGCTTCTCTTAACAATACTTTCGATTTCTCGATGACGCCCACAATCCCCGAACGCATCCAATGACTGCTTTATGTTAGTACAGACAAAATAACTGTAAAAACTGTGTATCTATTTTGTATATTTAATTTATTGTGATTTAATAAGGCCTTTCATTATTTTATTTTATTTTAATTTATTTGTTGACTTTATACATACATGTATAGTTAATATATACTTTTTATTTATTTATTTTATTTGTATGTATACCCTTGGCGTTTTTGTTCTGTATTTGTTCAAGCATTAATAATAATAATAAAAAAAAAAAAAAAAAGACTGCTTGATGTTTTTAGATCACTGCACATTAGTCAGTCACATTTCTCATTCACACAACCTATTTTCTCTTTCTTCTGTTATAATATGAACAGCTTTTCTTTTCTGAAATGCAAAAATATGATTAACACGGCAGTGGTAAAAATGACCACCTGTTGTCCTCAGTAACAATAGAGGGCGCAGTCAGGCAGATATCAGCATTGGAGAGAATTAAACCTCCCGGATTTCATCAAAAGTATCTTAATTTGTGTTCAAATAATGACAGAATGTTAATTTTTGGGTGAACTATCCCTTTAACATTGATGGCAACAGTTTTTAACGTAATTTATTGAATTGCAGTTTGAATATGTTTGTCCACCCTGAAAAGTTAAATGGATAGTTTAAAAAAACAAAATTGATTATGGATGTGTTCCGCTAAGAACCTGCAGGCGGCAGTAACGTGCGACATATACAAGTGCTCAGTGGTCACGAAGAAAAGGACGCTGCAGTTCTCCTCATGTCCGTTTCCTTCGAGTTCTTATGAAGTAAACAGTCCAATAATCTTGTTTTAATGTGTTTGGTTTAATTATTGGGATTTCATATTTGTTTACTGTACAAGGAAACACACAACGGTAAGTGTATTCTTCTGGATTTCTGTGAACATGACTAATAAAGCGGCTGTGATCAACGATTCATATGTACACTGTAATGCGTAACGTACATCGGTTATTTATCGCCATATCACGCGAAATTAATCCCGTACTCACGTTTCTTCATAGTGTGGAAAGACTATGAAGGTATTTTAACGCCATAAAGATTTGCATGCGCAGGGTAAGATTTGTGAAGTGTAGCTACACAAGACTGTAAGCGTAAATTAAATTTGCATGCGCAAGAGACGCTTTGTAAAAGTGTAAGTTAAATCACGTTTCAAGCGCAAGAAAAAATGATTTGCAGCATTTTACTGTTACTTGTAAGTGTAATTCATGTATTGTGAAACTGCAGCTTCATGCTAGCGCAAAATAAATATGATCTGCATTCTTATGACTTCCATTTTTCCGCGCTTACACTTTTGGCACGGTTTTTTTTTTCGCCAAAATACGGTCAAAAGCACTGCAAGCCTGTGAACAGTGATTTGCAAGCGAGAACAACAGTTTAAAGAACTGCAAAACGGATTGACTGCGTAAAACCAATCTGTATGTGTAAAAACAGACTGTCAAATGTCTAAATGACTTGTGTATGTAGGGCAACACATTCCCGAAATAATCCGATATGTACAGCTCCGTCTTTCTTTTCTCTGCGCTCACAGTTTTGGCAGATTCTAGTGATGGGTCGTTCTTGAATGTCATTTTGAACGAATCTTTATTGTGACTCGGGAAGAACGAGTCGTCTCGGGGAGTGATTCGTTCAGTCGCGCATGCGCATTGCACAACATTCTGTGGGTCCTGTACTGGAATTAGTTCACCTCCCGAGTCTTCGGGTTTGAGTCTTTCGTTCATCACGTGACAGCCCCATACGCTTAACCAATGCAGCCTGAGCCGGAAAGAGAATTGATTAGTTCACCTCCTGAGTCTCGGGTTTGAGTCGTTCGTTGTTTTGTCACGTGACGTGACCGTTTTGGACAGAGAAATTTGTTAATTTACAACCTTCCTTACAAACGGGTGCAGTCATTATTATTATTATTATTATTATTATTTACTCTTACAGTTATGTGATGCTTTTCTGGTCTCAAATTATTGCTTTTAATTTCTGTCACATGGTTCTTTTCCATAACACCATGTGGTAATAAAGATAATAAGGAGTTGGTTATGCTTTATTTTAATTTTTTTGGACTATAGTGTTACTATACTTTTGTAACATATGACACTTTAGACATTAACACTCTGTACACACTCCTGAATTGTTTTTTATTGTTTATTTTTGTGCCAGAAAAATCTATAGCAAAGAAGATAACTATTCCAAAATGAATTTAAACTATTTAAAAAATACAAAATTAAAATATACTAAAGCCACAGAGCCTTAAAAAACTAAAACAAAATACTGCACAACAAGCTAGTCTTTTTTTATAATCAATAAAATAAATAAGATTTAAAATAACACTTTTGTGCCAAAAAAAAGCTTTCTAGCTAAGAGAATAACTAATCCCGAATGAATTTAAACAATTTAAATAAAAAATTTATGAAAAAAAAATTTCTTTATATGTATATATATATATATATATATATATATATATATATATATATATGCATGCTGCTGGTGTACTGGATGTGGTCGATGTGGTCAGCGTGCCAGCCAAAGCCGTGGAAGGTCTAGCTGAAGAAGTGCTGGTGGTAGAAACAGCTCCAGCTGCTGCAGGGTTATCATCTTCAGTCTCTGTTCTAACTTGTGCTGACAGCACAGTAGGATGTGAGGATTTAAGGTGCCTCCTCAAATTAGAAGTGCTTCCTCCTTTAGTTGAAAAACGTTTTTTGCATATGTTGCATTTTGCTTCAGTGGCTGAAGTTGCCACAAAATGAGTCCAAACATCACTCCTTTTTCTAGTGCTCATTCTCCTGAGATGTTAACATCTGTCTGAGGTTCTTCTCTGCCCCTCACCTAGTGCAAAACAAAGGGGGATTGGTGTGGAATGGTCACTGTTCCCTTGGTGACAGTCTTGAGTGACAGTTGTCCTTCAGCTGAACTTTGTGTGACCCAAGTAGACTATATTTCTAAGTAAATCACTTTAACTCTCCAGTTTTATGTCAGTTTGGGTTACAACCATTGAAGCTGACGTTATCATAACCTTAATATTTTTAACTAACATTAATCATTCAAATTCAAAATTTTATTTGCTTTCACTTTGTCATTGTGTCCTTTTTGACCAATCTTCTTGTACAAATATTAGACCAATATGTCAAGTTTCCCTAGGAAAAACAATTATACCAGCTAAAGTCAAAATTGGAGCAAAAATGAACAAACTATAAGTGCTTTTGTAATTTTAGGCTTGGATATTTTTTATTATATAGCCTAATCCTAGTGTTTGACAGTCAAAGGACAAGTCAATCAATATTTTATTTATAACAGGCTTTTATTTATTTATAAAATAACACAGATCCTCAAGAAACAGTAACAAAAACATAGTGACAGAAATGAACAGACCATTTTTATTTCTAGGAAAATGCTTATTACACATGTTTTGACAATTTTATGATAATTCTTAAATATGATCCAACATACAAAAAATACAGTTTTACTTTATAGTAGCCTATTCTGATCCGGCAAGTAGTCACGTGGCAAGGAAGGTTGTAAATTAACTAATTTCTCTGTCCAAAACGGTCACGTCACGTGGCAAAAGAACGAACGACTCAAACCCGAGACTCAGGAGGTGAACTAATCAATTCTCTTTCCGGCTCAGGCTGCATTGGTTAAGCGTATGGGGCTGTCACGTGATGAACGAAAGACTCAAACCCGAAGACTTGTCAGATAAGAGGTGGTGCGCAAATCATAGACTAAAGACCCAGGTAAACAATTAATTAATATTATTGTTATCATTTTTATGTTGATGGTCGTATTCTGTTTTATATTCGTGATTTTTGAGCTTTAATAAAAAAAAAAAAAAAAAAGAATTAATATTTTCTGTTTCTTATAGCATTATAGTTTTGTATTGTTTGTAGTGTGATAAACATTTGCATAAGTAGTAGGTGTGTTTGGAAAGTAACACGTAACATTTGAATTATATTTTGCTAAAATGAACGAAATGACTTGAAAAACTCAACGAGACTCAAAGGTCCGAGTCGGTAAAATGATCCGAACTTCCCATCACTACACGATTCTCTCACTAACTGAGATTTGCAAGTGTGAGGGGGAGGGCGGGGCCACCTTGTAGCCAATCAAATTAGGCTCTCGCTGACTCTCCATTTACTCTAATCTGATTGGTTCAAAGAAACGCATCATTCGTCAAGACATTTATCTTCATTTCTCCATACTTTTAATTTACACATACAGTCAAAATAAATAAATAAATAAATACCAACTTAATTAAAACATGTTGGTTTATAAGTCGTGTTCCTTTAGGCTAGACTCCCATGTGTTCATACTGAATTACGAGCTGGTGTTAACATTATTTTGTTTGGTTTTGCTTTAAGTTACATTGAAATTTCATAATCTGCTTACACCACTGATATTAAACTTTATAATTAAAATGATGTTATCCAGCTGTAAAACTTAAGTGTCAGATCTGCTAATTTAATGAATTAAATGTTATCTTCAGGTGATATCAAGGCGTTTGAAATAAGCACCAGCCTGTGTGAACAACACAAGACATGTTTAACGGTTTCTACTTTCATAAACGGGTCATTCCGTTTTATGAAATTGCAGTATTCAAATCTAGAAAGACATCTTCCTGGATTGATTTAGTGGGCAGTTTGTTTTGATTTGCATGTTCAGTCATTTTGCATCCTTTCACCCATTTCCAAACAAACTGCTTGTCCAGTGTTGGGTAGCAGGGATGCTGGAGTATCTCGGGCTGAAGGCAGGGAAACACCCTGGACAGATGGCCAGTCCATCACAGGGCTAACACGCATATTACACACATTTTCAATCGCATTCTTATTGTCTCCAATTTAATCTATCCTTTATGTCATTGGATTGTGGTGTTAAACTGGATTACCTGCAGCAAACCTATATCAACACAGAGAGAACAGAGTTTGATTCGTTCAGCTTTGTGTACTGAATTTTAAATTGTTTATAGACAATCATATGGGCTACTCATTCATCGGTTTCAGCCATGTGATATTTTCTGCTCATCTGCAATCTGCAATATTTATGATCATCAAACACATGAACAGAAAGACAAAGAAAACATTTTTGGGATTTCATATTTGTTTACTGTACAAGGAAACACACAACGGTAAGTGTATTCTTCTGGATTTCTGTGAACATGACTAATAAAGCGGCTGTGATCAACGATTCATATGTACACTGTAGTGCGTAACGTACATCGGTTATTTATCGCCATATCACGCGAAATTAATCCCGTACTCACGTTTCTTCATAGTGTGGAAAGACTATGAAGGTATTTTAACGCCATAAAGATTTGCATGCGCAGGGTAAGATTTGTGAAGTGTAGCTACACAAGACTGTAAGCGTAAATTAAATTTGCATGCGCAAGAGACGCTTTGTAAAAGTGTAAGTTAAATCACGTTTCAAGCGCAAGAAAAAATGATTTGCAGCATTTTACTGTTACTTGTAAGTGTAATTCATGTATTGTGAAACTGCAGCTTCATGCTAGCGCAAAATAAATATGATCTGCATTCTTATGACTTCCATTTTTCCGCGCTTACACTTTTGGCACGGTTTTTTTTTTCGCCAAAATACGGTCAAAAGCACTGCAAGCCTGTGAACAGTGATTTGCAAGCGAGAACAACAGTTTAAAGAACTGCAAAACGGATTGACTGCGTAAAACCAATCTGTATGTGTAAAAACAGACTGTCAAATGTCTAAATGACTTGTGTATGTAGGGCAACACATTCCCGAAATAATCCGATATGTACAGCTCCGTCTTTCTTTTCTCTGCGCTCACAGTTTTGGCAGATTCTAGTGATGGGTCGTTCTTGAATGTCATTTTGAACGAATCTTTATTGTGACTCGGGAAGAACGAGTCGTCTCGGGGAGTGATTCGTTCAGTCGCGCATGCGCATTGCACAACATTCTGTGGGTCCTGTACTGGAATTAGTTCACCTCCCGAGTCTTCGGGTTTGAGTCTTTCGTTCATCACGTGACAGCCCCATACGCTTAACCAATGCAGCCTGAGCCGGAAAGAGAATTGATTAGTTCACCTCCTGAGTCTCGGGTTTGAGTCGTTCGTTGTTTTGTCACGTGACGTGACCGTTTTGGACAGAGAAATTTGTTAATTTACAACCTTCCTTACAAACGGGTGCAGTCATTATTATTATTATTATTATTATTATTTACTCTTACAGTTATGTGATGCTTTTCTGGTCTCAAATTATTGCTTTTAATTTCTGTCACATGGTTCTTTTCCATAACACCATGTGGTAATAAAGATAATAAGGAGTTGGTTATGCTTTATTTTAATTTTTTTGGACTATAGTGTTACTATACTTTTGTAACATATGACACTTTAGACATTAACACTCTGTACACACTCCTGAATTGTTTTTTATTGTTTATTTTTGTGCCAGAAAAATCTATAGCAAAGAAGATAACTATTCCAAAATGAATTTAAACTATTTAAAAAATACAAAATTAAAATATACTAAAGCCACAGAGCCTTAAAAAACTAAAACAAAATACTGCACAACAAGCTAGTCTTTTTTTATAATCAATAAAATAAATAAGATTTAAAATAACACTTTTGTGCCAAAAAAAAGCTTTCTAGCTAAGAGAATAACTAATCCCGAATGAATTTAAACAATTTAAATAAAAAATTAATGAAAAAAAAATTTCTTTATATGTATATATATATATATATATATATATGCATGCTGCTGGTGTACTGGATGTGGTCGATGTGGTCAGCGTGCCAGCCAAAGCCGTGGAAGGTCTAGCTGAAGAAGTGCTGGTGGTAGAAACAGCTCCAGCTGCTGCAGGGTTATCATCTTCAGTCTCTGTTCTAACTTGTGCTGACAGCACAGTAGGATGTGAGGATTTAAGGTGCCTCCTCAAATTAGAAGTGCTTCCTCCTTTAGTTGAAAAACGTTTTTTGCATATGTTGCATTTTGCTTCAGTGGCTGAAGTTGCCACAAAATGAGTCCAAACATCACTCCTTTTTCTAGTGCTCATTCTCCTGAGATGTTAACATCTGTCTGAGGTTCTTCTCTGCCCCTCACCTAGTGCAAAACAAAGGGGGATTGGTGTGGAATGGTCACTGTTCCCTTGGTGACAGTCTTGAGTGACAGTTGTCCTTCAGCTGAACTTTGTGTGACCCAAGTAGACTATATTTCTAAGTAAATCACTTTAACTCTCCAGTTTTATGTCAGTTTGGGTTACAACCATTGAAGCTGACGTTATCATAACCTTAATATTTTTAACTAACATTAATCATTCAAATTCAAAATTTTATTTGCTTTCACTTTGTCATTGTGTCCTTTTTGACCAATCTTCTTGTACAAATATTAGACCAATATGTCAAGTTTCCCTAGGAAAAACAATTATACCAGCTAAAGTCAAAATTGGAGCAAAAATGAACAAACTATAAGTGCTTTTGTAATTTTAGGCTTGGATATTTTTTATTATATAGCCTAATCCTAGTGTTTGACAGTCAAAGGACAAGTCAATCAATATTTTATTTATAACAGGCTTTTATTTATTTATAAAATAACACAGATCCTCAAGAAACAGTAACAAAAACATAGTGACAGAAATGAACAGACCATTTTTATTTCTAGGAAAATGCTTATTACACATGTTTTGACAATTTTATGATAATTCTTAAATATGATCCAACATACAAAAAATACAGTTTTACTTTATAGTAGCCTATTCTGATCCGGCAAGTAGTCACGTGGCAAGGAAGGTTGTAAATTAACTAATTTCTCTGTCCAAAACGGTCACGTCACGTGACAAAAGAACGAACGACTCAAACCCGAGACTCAGGAGGTGAACTAATCAATTCTCTTTCCGGCTCAGGCTGCATTGGTTAAGCGTATGGGGCTGTCACGTGATGAACGAAAGACTCAAACCCGAAGACTTGTCAGATAAGAGGTGGTGCGCAAATCATAGACTAAAGACCCAGGTAAACAATTAATTAATATTATTGTTATCATTTTTATGTTGATGGTCGTATTCTGTTTTATATTTGTGATTTTTGAGCTTTAATAAAAAAAAAAAAAAAAAAAAGAATTAATATTTTCTGTTTCTTATAGCATTATAGTTTTGTATTGTTTGTAGTGTGATAAACATTTGCATAAGTAGTAGATGTGTTTGGAAAGTAACACGTAACATTTGAATTATATTTTGCTAAAATGAACGAAATGACTTGAAAAACTCAACGAGACTCAAAGGTCCGAGTCGGTAAAATGATCCGAACTTCCCATCACTACACGATTCTCTCACTAACTGAGATTTGCAAGTGTGAGGGGGAGGGCGGGGCCACCTTGTAGCCAATCAAATTAGGCTCTCGCTGACTCTCCATTTACTCTAATCTGATGGGTTCAAAGAAACGCATCATTCGTCAAGACATTTATCTTCATTTCTCCATACTTTTAATTTACACATACAGTCAAAATAAATAAATAAATAAATACCAACTTAATTAAAACATGTTGGTTTATAAGTCGTGTTCCTTTAGGCTAGACTCCCATGTGTTCATACTGAATTACGAGCTGGTGTTAACATTATTTTGTTTGGTTTTGCTTTAAGTTACATTGAAATTTCATAATCTGCTTACACCACTGATATTAAACTTTATAATTAAAATGATGTTATCCAGCTGTAAAACTTAAGTGTCAGATCTGCTAATTTAATGAATTAAATGTTATCTTCAGGTGATATCAAGGCGTTTGAAATAAGCACCAGCCTGTGTGAACAACACAAGACATGTTTAAACGGTTTCTACTTTCATAAACGGGTCATTCCGTTTTATGAAATTGCAGTATTCAAATCTAGAAAGACATCTTCCTGGATTGATTTAGTGGGCAGTTTGTTTTGATTTGCATGTTCAGTCATTTTGCATCCTTTCACCCATTTCCAAACAAACTGCTTGTCCAGTGTTGGGTAGCAGGGATGCTGGAGTATCTCGGGCTGAAGGCAGGGAAACACCCTGGACAGATGGCCAGTCCATCACAGGGCTAACACGCATATTACACACATTTTCAATCGCATTCTTATTGTCTCCAATTTAATCTATCCTTTATGTCATTGGATTGTGGTGTTAAACTGGATTACCTGCAGCAAACCTATATCAACACAGAGAGAACAGAGTTTGATTCGTTCAGCTTTGTGTACTGAATTTTAAATTATTTATAGACAATCATATGGGCTACTCATTCATCGGTTTCAGCCATGTGATATTTTCTGCTCATCTGCAATCTGCAATATTTATGATCATCAAACACATGAACAGAAAGACAAAGAAAAAAATATGAATCAAAGACGTTTTTATATCCTTGTTATAAGACAAAGACTACACTCAAAAAAATTTTTTTTCTTTTTTTTCTTTTTTTTTTAAACCCAAATGCCTGTTCAGCCAGTTGGGTCATTTTATTGGGTTATTTTTTACCCAGGTGCTGGGTAGTTTTTCTGTAACTAAGCTGCTGGGTTATTTTTTTTTCTACCCAACTGCTGGGTTGAGCCTGTCTCCAACGAAAACAACCGAGCTGCTGAGTCAGATTGTGGGCTTTTTGCGTCCTCTACAGAAAAGAGCAGTTCTCAGCGCTGCTGATTTGGTGCACTTCTTCAGTGAAACAAAGGTTTGTATACATTTTATTTAATTTATAAAGTCTTTACTGTGCTGCAAATTATATTATTTTACACAATGCAACATAAAGATATGAAATGTCGGTCAGCTGCGTCAGCAGTGGTTGTTTCACATGATGTAAACGCCTTTTACCTTGCATAACAGACGGATTTTATTGGCTATAATACTGCATTTCATTTCATTTGATGTTTAAATATGTTGATCTCAGTACTGTTTGTTTGTGAGCAGGTGATGGAGTCGGTCACGGCATCTATCAGTTACAAGTGAAACGCGAGGCCGTGGTCTGAGGTTTGCAGCAGTCCATCACCGGCTCAGATTTCGGTGACACCGGCACGAGAATTAGCACTATTTCAGTGAAAAGTAATTACAGAGAATGGTTGAAGACACAATTATTGAATACAATTAAAATGCTACTTTTAAATGTAACATTTTTATTTCTAAAATCTTGTTAAACGAGTTTAAATGTATGTAATATTGTAAACTATGCTCTATTCACCCAAATAAATTAAATTTGTCTTATATTTTGTCCATGGGTGTTCTTGCTTGATGATAAATGTTTATCTTTTGATTATTGCTGTTGCCTCTAGTAATTCTGAGTGTGATTTTTAATTTCCAGCCCATTTTAAGCCAGCAATATAATAATTTTTAAACGATAGTTGACTTAAATAAAACATTTAACCCAACCAGCTTTCAAAATAACCCAGCATGTGTTCTGTCCAATATTAACCCAGCGCTGGGTTGCCAAATAACTCAAGTTGAGTTGTTTTTAACCCAGCATTTTTTAGTGTATATTTACATGCACAAAAATATTCCTTAAATGACCTGGATAACCACACCTGCTTGCAAGTAATAGTTTTGACCTAATAAAATTGATTTCTTTTCTTCCCCTCCTATGGGTTGTTTTCAGATGGGTGAGGTGGAGTTGTCCTGTCTGGCTTACGCCAAAATGTACCTACATGCAAGTCAGTTTCCTCGCTGCAGTGTGAACGGCCTGCTGTTGTCCTCCAGTCCAGCAGGGGCAGCTGTATGTATCACAGACTGTGTGCCGCTGCTCCATTCGCATTTGTCTCTGGCTCCAATCACACAGCTCGCTCTTACACAGGTGAGAACACCTTTAATAAATATATGCATTGGGAAAATTGTCATGCTGCTGCACTTAACTCCACGAGTGCCATTCAAATATTGCAACATTTGTTGTTTTTTTATCTCTGCTATGATTTTTCATTGCAGAACTACAAACATAGTGAATGAGTATAAGAACGTTATTATGTCATTAGCTTTATGATATAAAAAGGTTGTGAAAGCTAAATTGTTCAGTGAGAGATTAGGTGAAACATTTTGGACTTACTTAAACTAAAATGATTTTGTTTTGGTGACCATATCCATTAAAGGGCTAGTTCACCCAAAAATGAAATCTGTCATAATTTACTCATACTTATGTTTTTCTAAATGTGTATGACTTTTGTTTATTTTGGGAACTCAGAAGATATTTGATTATTCTCTCTTATTTTTGTCCATTTAATAGAAGTCTCAACATTTTCAAGCTTCTCTCATGACAAGCAAGCACATTTAAAGTAAAGTAAATGTCAAGTATGGTGACCCATACTCGAAATTGGTGCTCTGCGTTTAACCCATCCAAGTGCACACACACAGCAGTGAGTAGTGAACAAATGCACACACACACACACACACACACACACACCGTGAACACACACCCGGAGCAGTGGGCAGCCATGCTCCGGCGCCCGGGGAGCAGTTGGGGGTTCGGTGCCTTGCTCAAGGGCACCTCAGTCGTGGTATTGAGGGTGGAGAGAGCGCTGGACATTCCCTCCCCCCACCTACAATCCCTGCCGGCCGGGGACTCGAACCCGCAACCTTTCGATTACGAGTCCGACTCTCTAACCATTAGGCCACGACTGCCCCCATTTGAGCTTTTGTTAACTGCATTAGAAGTGTATTGACTCTTCAAGATGATGGGATCCAGCTGCTGTTAATACAGAAATGATGGCAAGGGATGCTGTGTCACTTGCTGGTCAAATATTGTTAAAAAAACACAAAAAAAGGTCTAAAAATCAGGCTCATTTAATGGGCTAAAACTAGTTTTGGTAGGTAGTGAAAAATTTGTATTTTTTTATTTATTAATTATTATTATTTTTTTTTGAAGATTAGGATCTTAATCTTAATATATTTTGCTTATTATCTCAGTTAATGATTTTGGTTCAAGTAGATTTATATATTCTTGTGAAATATCCAATATTTATATTTTTCATGGTTCTCTTTTTTTATTATTATTATTATTATGGGACTGCAGTTTGAAAGAATTGAATATAGAATGATCTACACTCCCCTCCAAAAGTATTGGAACAGTAAGGCCAATTCCTTAATTTTTGCTGTAGACTGAAAACATTTGGGTTTGACATCAAAAGATGAATATCAGACAGGAGATTTACATGCCGGCTTTTATTTGCAGGTATTTACATCTGGATCTGACACACAACTTAGAAGATATCACCTTTTGTTTGAACCCACCCATTTTTCATGTGAGCAAAAGTATTGGAACGTGACTGACAGGTGTATTTTGTGTCCTATCACAATGATTATTCAAACAATAATTAGCACTGAATGTCTCACGCTCAGTTTCAGATTTGGGGCTTGCCTGTTCAAACTGCATTTATAGTTAAGCGGTGTAACCAACATGAAAACCAAAGAGCTGTCTATGGGTGAAAAACAAGCAGTTGTGAAGCTGAGAGATCAATCAGAGCCATTGCACACACATCGGCCATAGCCATTTCAACCATTTGGAATGTCCTGAAGAAGAAAGAAGCCACTGGTGTACTAAGTAACAGACATCGAACAGGTAGACCAAGGAAAGCAACTGCAGTTGATGACAGAAACATTGTGAGAGCTGTCAGGAAAGACCCTAAAACAACTTTAAGTGAGATCAGCATCAACCTCCAGAGGGCAGGAGTGAAGGTATCACAATCTACTGTTCGCAGAAGACTTCATGATCACAAGTACAGAGGCTACACCAGAAGATGCAAACCACTCATTACCAAGAAGAATAGGAAGGCCAGGCTGGAAGTTGCCAAAAAGTACAGAGATGAGCCTCAAAGTTTTATTGACTGATGAGACAAAGATTAACCTTTACCAAAGCAACGGAACGGTAGGAAGAAAAAGTTTGGAGAAAGAAAGGATCTGCTCATGATCCCAAACATACAAGCTCATCTGTGAAACACAGTGGAGGTAATGTTATAGCTTGGGCTTGCATGGCTTCTTCTGGGACAGGCTCATTAATCTTCATTGATGATGCAACACATGATGGTAGCAGCAAAATGAACTCAGAAGTCTACAGAAACATTTTGTCTGCCAATTTAAAAAAAGATGCAACCAAACTTATTGGCAGATCCTTCACCATGCAGCAAGATAATGACCCAAAACACACTGCTAAAACAACAAAGGAGTTCATCAGGGGCAAGAAGCGGAAGGTTTTAGACTGGCCAAGTCAATCTCCAGACTTAAACCCTATAGAGCATGCCTTTTACCTGCTAAAGAGGAGACTGAAGGAGGTAACCCCTCAAAACAAACAACAACTGAAAGAGGCTGCGCTGAAAGCCTGGAAAAGCATCACAAAAGAAGAAAGCAAAAGTTTGGTGATGTCAATGGATCACAGGCTTGATGCAGTTATTGAAAGCAAAGGATTTGCAACTAAATATTAAGTCTTTTTCACTTTAATCTGTTAATTCTATCTGTTCCAATACTTTTGCTCACATGAAAAATGGGTGGGTTCAAACAAAAGTTGATATCTTCTAAGTTGTGTGTCAGATCCAGATGAAAATACCTGGAAATAAAAGCTGGCATGTAAATCTCTTGTCTGATATTCATCTTTTGATGTCAAACCCAAATGTTTTCAGTCTACAGCAAAAATAAAGGAATTGGCCTCACTGTCCCAATACTTTTGGAGGGGAGTGTATATTATAGCAGCAGCATGAACAGCATGACATTGTATTCCGCATTTATAAGTCTCTTTGGATAAAAGCCCCTGCTAAATGATTAAATGTAAAAATAATGACATTTAAATGCTTTTTTTATAGAATACATGTCAATATTTCCTGTTGCAGGTCGACGTTTGGTGTTCACAAACGCAGCAAAGGATTGTGGGATATTATCAAGCCAATGCTTGTGTCTCAGACTGCAGGTACTCCTCCATCTTTTTTCATCTTACCCAAGTGCCTTATTTTCTCTGTATTTTACTTTTCTCTTACTGTTTTTTTTTTTTGTATGTTTGTTTTTTCTAGCCCTACACCATGTGCATTGAAGATTGCAGAGAAGATCTTTGAGCAGTGTAACAATGCTGTTTTGCTTATGGTAATTTAGAAAATGTCATTTTGGTACAAACGTTTATTAGAAAAGTCCTTTTTATAATGGAAACAAATGTTCCCTCTGCCTCAGATTGATGGAGAAAAGATGTTTCCAGGCTGCCGTGTTCCTGCAATCGTGATGTATGAGCGTAAAGACGCCCGCTGGGCTCTCAAAGACAAACACACGTAAGACAAATCTCAAAATAATTGTTGATGATAACGCTACAGTGCAGTTAATTAATGACGTGTATTCCATAGAATAATACTTCGACAGTGGGACGAAACCTGTTCCATAGTTAATCAGCTGTTCAGCTCTGGTGATCAGATGCTATTGGTGGACTTTGACAGCCATTTGGATGACATCACAAAAGATTGGACCAATCAGAAACTCAATGCCAAGATCATGGAGCTGATCTCCCCAGCCAATGGAAATGTTTAACTGTATAGACTAAATCTTCTCACATCATAGTTTTCTTCTCTAATTGTGTTTTTAAGATTATTGGACTCATTTATATGATGAAAATGATCCAAAAAATTAACACAAACTTACATTGGGGTTGACTCGTAATACAAACAGCATATTTTTTCTTACTTTGATAAATTTAATCTCCTGTTATATTTTAGTAATTTAACAAGCTATTAATTGGTTTGTTTTTTAAGATCTATCTATCTCAACATTAATGTAATCTGGATTAAAACTACGTATGGTTCTTCAGGTGCTGTCATTACATGGGGTTCTCCATTTTACAGGCTTCATGGGGAAAAAAAAAATGTGAAGGAAAAAGGAGTTTTTATGTTGTCATCAAGTAATCTAGTATTTAGCTTTAACTATATGAAGGTTAGAATTGTCTAATAATTTAGATGATTCCTTCCAGCAAAGAGTAGTGTGAGTGTATGGTTCATGTGAGGTGTGTCCCACGATATGTGGATCTTCAGGTCTGTCTGGAGCTTATATTTGTTTTGATGCCTTTTTTCCCCACTGCAGCACTGTTGACATTTTCGTTTCCTAACCTGTATGACTGACTGACTTCTGTGGAACATAAAAGTAAATATTTAAAAAAAATTCTCAGTTAATTTTTTTTTTTTGTCCATGCAATGAAAGTCAACTGGCAATGACATGGTTTGGTTAATAGCATTCTTTAAATTACACTTACCCCCACCACCCCACACTCTATTTCACTTTAATTTCGCACGACCCTATATGTGTTCTCCCCCTTCTCACAGTTCCCTTCAAGGAAGCAAAAATTTGCTCTTTGAGTTACATATTGGGTTGATTCAAGTAAAATCAAAGTGTTGTTTTGGAACCGATAGCCTCAAGTAAGTTTAGTCTAATCAAATTGCAGTTCAATCATTTCAGTGTTACTGTTACAATAAATTAAGCCTGCTTTCTGGAGTACACTCCAGAGGGGGCATTAAATCACAAACATGACATTATTAAGACCCTATAGGTGCAGTTCTGATGCAACTTGGAGTGTGTCCTCAGAATGTCCTGTGGTCTATGTACAGTCATGGCCAAAAATATCGGCACCCTTGGTAAAACATCAAAGAAGGCTGTGAAAATTAATCTGCATTGTTAATCCTTTTGATCTTTTATTTAAAAAATTCACAAAAATCTAACCTTTCATTGGATAATACGAATTTAAAATGGGGGGGAAATATCATTATGAAATAAATGTTTTTCTCAAATACACGTTGGACACAATTATTGGCACCCCTAGAAATTCTTATGAGTAAAATATCTCTGAAGTATATTGCCATTCATATTCACAATTTTGAGCACTCCAGGGTGATTATGAACATAAAATTATCCAGCCGTGGCTTCTTGTTTCACAGGAATATAAATAGGAGGGAAAACAAAGCCCAAATTCCCTTAATCATCCATCACAAAGAATATATTTCTGATGTGCAGAAAAAGATAATTGAGCTTTACAAATTAGTGAAGTGGCTTTAGAGCAGTGAAAATTCCCATTTCCATCATCAGGGCAATAATTAAGAATTTCCAGTCAACGTAAAATGTTACGAAATTGTCTGGAAGAGGTCTCTATATCATCCTAATGCACGGTGAGAAGAAGAGTTTAAGTGGCTAAAGACTCTCCAAGGACCACAGCTGGAGAATTGCAGAAAATAGTTAAGTCTCGGGGTCAGAAAAACCTTAAAAAAAAAAAAAAAAAATAGTCAAACAGCACCTACATCACCACATGTTATTTGGGAGGGTTTCAAGAAAAATTCTCCTAGCTCATCCAAAAACAAACTCCAGCATATTCAGTTATCAGACATGACTGGAACTTCAAATGGGACTGGCCTCTATGGTCAGATGTAACTAAAAAAATCAGCTTTTTAGCAGCAAACATTCAAGATGGGTTTGGTGAACACAGGGATAAAAAGTACCCCATGTGTACAATGAAATATACTGCTGGATTTTTGTTGTTGTGGACCTATATTTCTGGTGGAGGTCCTGGACATCTTGTTTAGACACATGACATCATGGATTCTATCAAATACCAACAGATAAAAAATCAATAAGTGACTGACTCTGTTAGAAATCTTATAATGGGCCATGTTTGGATCTTCCAACCGTACAATAATCCAAACACAAAAATGGGTCACTCGGCACAAAACCAAGCTTCTGCTATGGCCATTCCGAATAGTCCTGTGACCTGAACCCTGTAGAAGATGAGTGAGGTGAACTGAAGAGAAGAAGCACCGTCATAGAGCTGGGAAACTGGAGAGATTCTGGATGAAGGAATCTCTTCTCAAGTGTTCTCTAACCTCATCAGGCATTATAGGAGAAAATTTAGAGCTGTTAAACTGGCAAATGGAGGTGTCAAAAAGTATTGAATGAAAGGGTGCTGTTAATTGTGGCCAATGTGTATTAGAGAAAAACATTTATTTCATAATGATATTTCCCTCCATTTTAAATTCTTATTATCCAATGAAAGGTTAGATTTTTGTGAATTCTTAAAATAAAAGATCAATAGGATTAACAATGCAGATTAATATTCACAGCCTTCTTTGGCAAGGCAAGACAAGTTTATTTATATAGCACATTTCATACACAGTGGTAATTCAAAGTGCTTTACATAAAATAAAGTGAAATAGACATTAAAAATCAATAAAAACATGGAAATAAAAATAATAAAAACAAGGAATTTTAAAATGATATAGAAATTGATTTAAAATAAATTTAAAGAAAATTATTATACATAAAATTCATTGCAGTCAGTTCGGACATAGCACAGTGCTCATTCAACAAATGCACAGTTAAACAGATGAGTTTTGAGTCTTGATTTAAATGTGGCTAATGTTTTAGCACATCTGATCTCTTCTGGAAGCTGGTTCCAACTGCGGGCCACATAATAGCTAAAAGCAGACTCCCCTTGTTTTGTGTGAACCCTTGGTATTTCTAACTGACTCGATCCTAATGATCTGAGTGGTCTGTTCGGTTTATATTCAGTGAGCATATCAGCAATATATTTAGGTCCTGGGCCATTGAGTGACTTATAAACAAGTAAAAGTACTTTAAAATCAATCCTAAATGTAACTGGAAGCCAGTGTAAGGACCTGAGGACTGGTGTGATATGCTCAGTTTTTCTGGTTCTAGTCAGAATCCTGGCAGCAGCATTCTGGATGAGCTGCAGCTGTCTAATGGCCTTCTTTGGAAGGCCGGTGAGGAGACCATTACAATAATCCACCCTGCTTGTGATAAAGGCATGAACAAGTTTCTCCAAGTCTTGACTGGAAACAAAACATCTAATTCTTGCAATGTTTTTGAGATGATAGTATGCTGATTTAGTTACTGCTTTGACATGACTACTGAAACTAAGGTCTGTCTCCAGAATCACCCCAAGATTTCTGACTGGATTTTTAGTTGTTTGACCCCTAGAGTCAAGGTATGCATTCACCTTGAGAACTTCATCTTTGTTTCCAAATGCAATGACTTCAGTTTTCTCCTTGTTTAACTGAAGAAAGTTCTGGCACATCCAACTGTTAATTTCATCAATGCATTGGCAGAGGGAGTCAATGGGGCTGTAGTCGTTTGGAGATAAGGCTAGGTAAATCTGGGTATCATCAGCATAGCTGTGATAGGCAATTTGGTTCTTCCTCATTATCTGACTTAGTGGGAGCATATACAGGCTAAACAAGAGTGGTGCAAGAATTGAGCCTTGTGGGACTCCACATGTCATGGCCGTCCACTTAGACTTATGCTCTCCTATACTCACATAATAACCTCTCCCTTCTAAGTATGGCCTGAACCATTTGAGTGCCATCCCAGAAAGCCCAACCCAGTTTTCCAGTCTCTCTAGAAGTATGTTATGATCGACAGAGTCAAACGCAGCACTAAGATCTAGTAGTACCGGCACTGATATTTTGCCAGAATCAGAATTGAAGCGAATATCATTTATTATCTTAATGAGTGCTGTCTCTGTGCTGTGATGTGCTCGGAAACCAGATTGAAAATTGTCCAGGTATCCATTTGAGTTTAAGTAGTTGTTCAGCTGATTAAAATCTACCTTTTCAATAATCTTACCGAAAGGAAGATTTGATATGGGTCTATAGTTGCTCAACATGGTGTTATCAAGATTGCGCTTTTTCAGAAAGGGCTTAACAACTGCAGTTTTAAGGGAGTTTGGAAAAGTCCCAGAAAGAAGTGAGGCGTTCACAACTTCTAAGAGATCAGCTTCTAAACAGTTAAGCACATTTTTGAAAAAGGATGTGGGAAGTGTTTCAAGATAGCAGGTTGAAGATTTAAGGTGCTGTACTATTTCTTCCAAAATTTTGTTATCAATTTTTTTAAAAGCACACATAGTCACTTCTTTTTTGAAATTGCGGTCGAATCTGTGTGACCTCTGCATAACTTGAGTATGTGCCAATCTCCTTTCTGATATTATTGATCTTCTCAGAAAAGAAGGAAGCAAACTCATTGCATTTGCTGTCGGAGAGCATTTCACTGGAAATCTGACTTGGGGGGGTTTGTCAGTCTCTCAACAGTCGCAAAAAGAGTGCGAGTGTTGTTTAAGTTACTGTTTATAAGGTTTGAAAAGAAAGTCTGTCTAGCTGTGGCCAGTTCCACATTGAAAGAATGAAGGCTGTCTTTATAGATGCTATAGTGAATTTCGAGTTTCGTCTTCCGCCACATCCGCTCAGCTTTTCTGCATTGTCTTTTCATGCTCTGAACTGCTGTTGATTTTCTCCAAAGTGATTTTTTGTCTGCCAGTCTTCTTGCTGACCTTTATCGGAGCAATATCATCAATAACATTCTTAACTTTTGAGTTAAATGACTCCAGGAGAAGATCAACAGGGTCTGCAGAAATGCTTGGTGTTAATGATATAGCCTTCATAAATAGCGCACTAGTGTTCTCGTTAATGCATCTCTTTCTGATAGAGACAGATCTAGATTCAGTGGTGACTGAGATTAATATATCAAAGAAAATACAGAAGTGATCAGATAGTGCTACATCCTTAATTACAGTGGATGAGATGTTTAGACTTCTACTGATGAGTAAATCTGGAGTGTGTCCACGATTGTGTGTGGGTCCGTGCACATGCTGACTCAGGTCAAAAGTGTTTAAAACAGTTATAATTTCTTTTGTAGTTTTGATTTCTGCATTATCTATGTGAATATTAAAATCCCCTGCAATAGCAAAACAGTCAAACTCTGAGGAAATCATTGATAACAGTTCAGTGAACTCATCAACAAAGGCTGGAGAATATTTTGGAGGCCTGTAAATAATGATAAACAGGGTGCGTGGAGCACCTTTCAGCACAATACCTAGGTATTCAAAAGACAAATACTGACCAAATGACATTTGCTTGCACTGATAAACATCTTTAAACAGAGCAGCTACACCTCCACCTCTCCTAACAGTCCTGCAGACACTTATAAAATTAAAGTTAGGAGGGGCTGTTTCATTGAGGACTGTTGCACTGCAGCTGTCTTCTAACCATGTTTCATTTAGAAACATAAAATCCAGGTTGTTTGTGGTTATTAAATCATTGATCAGAAATGATTTATTTTTAAGTGAGCGAATGTTTAAAAATACTAACTTGATGGAATTACATTTTGTCTCTACAGCAATCTTAGATTGATGCATTATAGGCCGCAGGTTAGATGGGTCAGCCGTACGGCTTGAGAAGGCCTTAGACTTTCTATCGCGTGATAAAACAGAAATAGAGGAGGCTACAGGCACACTGGGTTCACGCTTTTTCTGTAAACATTTGCGAATGTTGTGGCTAATATAGCGGGGACCCGACACATATCACTGAGAGCTGTTATCAGTTGTTTTTGGTTCACCTACACCAGATGGAGAGGGGTTTGGGCCCTGGCGTTGTGGCAGCGGCCGGAGAGCTCTCGCAGGAGGAGGAGGGTGAGCTGGGCCTGCAGTCTATGGTGGTTGTGGGGCCCAACGTTTTTTAGTTGATATCTGGGGGCTTGCAGCGAAAGAGTGGGAGAGTTTGGTCCCAGCATACACCAGTTCCTCCATTTTCTGTGAGAAGCTTAGAAGTGGAGATGCCGGGGAGAGGGATAGTGTATCTGGTGAGCAGGGCTCTGGCTCTGGTGTTTCCGGTGGCTGTGAGATGTTGTCCTGGCTTCCCTGGCTGTTTTCCAGAAAGTCGTCCTTGGGTGCTGAGTCTTGGAGCTGTTGTAATACGTCACAGTCTGCATGTGATGAGCTCTGTGGGCAGGGCTCAGCTGGGATGTCCATGAGCAGAGCTTGTTGTGGCTGCGTGGTGTTATCAGTATCCTTGTGGGATGTGTCAACCACATGTTGACTCAAAAGCTGACATGAAGTCCTGTGGTCACTCATATTCTGTCCAGGTGTGTGTGTGCCATTCAGGCCGAGTAGATTGGCACACACCGCTGAAGGATGACAGAGGGAGAAATAGATATTGTCCTTTAGCACTCTTGCACCGAGTCTGTTTGGGTGGAGGCCATCCAGTTTAAACAGTTGTCTGTGGCCCCAGAAAAGATTGAAGTTGTTGATGAAGTTGACTCCTTTTATACTGCAGGTTCTTTGTAGCCATGTATTTAGCCCAAGCAACCGTGAAAACATGTTAGTTCCCCTTGCTGGGAGTGGTCCACTGATGAACGACTGAACTTCAAGACTTTGAAGAGTTTCAAAGAGTTCACTGAAATCCTTCTTAAGGAGTTCTGACTGCTCCTTCCGAATATCATTCTTCCCCACATGGATGATGACTCGATTTGCAGTCTTGTGCTTCATCAGAATGTTCCGAAGTTCTTTGTTCACATCAGAGACGGTTGCTTGAGGAAAGCAGTATGTAGTTGTAGTCCTGCTACTGATGTTTCTGATAATAGCGTCACCCACTATCAGAGTCCTGGGCTCGGCTGCGCTCTGAGCGGAAAGCCGCTGTCTGCTCGACCTTGAGCGCCTGTTAGTAGCGATGTTAGCTGCTGGCTGATTCGATCCGTGTTTAGTCACATTTGCGGATTCCTCACCCACATTCATTAATGCTTCAAATCTGTTCTCAAGATGTATAGGGGGTGGTAGGATACCAGTGTTTACAAGTCTTGTCATAGCCGTATCTGGGGTAGAGGATGCTACGGCAGCAATACGAGATACTCGTGATAATCTGATGTCTCGATTGCCTTTGGGTCTCGCTCCGTTTGTGCCATCGATTTGTCTGTCGATCTGTTTCGGCTTTTTCCTCTACACTTTGTATAAACTTTTGAGATTCAGAGGACTCACCAGCTGTATGCTGAGGGGGTCCGTGATGACCATCTGCTGTGTGTTCCACCTGTTTTGGAAGTCCAGCAAGTAACTTTGTTTCAAGAACCACAATCTTTGTAGAAGTCTGTGGCAGTTTCTGCAGCAAGTAGATTCCACGAGAGGCATTTTCTCTCGTCTGTTTGAATGTAGCCAGCTGTGTTTTTCCGTCTCTGGAATGTAAACTGCTGGGAAAGAGTCTTAATTTTCCCCCAAAAAATGTGTTGTCTGAGCACTGTGCTGATCTGCTGAAGTTAAAATCTTAGAGAGATCTGAGAAAAGTGCAAAAATAGGGAGCAAAGCGCAGCAAAGAGCAGCAATAATCTGCTCTGCGCTACTTTGATCATATTTACCAAGGGTGCCGATATTTTTGGCCATGACTATATGTCAAGTTTTGTTAAGTTTGTACATTGAAGTCAGGAGATTCTAGTCAATTTACGCTTTGACAACTCAATAACTTTTTGATAACTTGTCGACAGCATTGTCGCTAGCTGCTATGCAAGAAATTTGGTGAAGATCAGATCAAGGGCCTAGGAGGAGTTTGAAAAATTGTGTTTTTCAGTAAATTGAAAATGGCTGAATAATTTTATAGATGGAAGTGTAATCAGAGGTATACTGGTAAGAAATTTGGTAGGGCTTGACTCAAGGATTCACGGGAAATTTGTTTATATTCTTTAGTGTTCCAGAGTTATGAACATTATGAACAAAACATAAACTGCCTTAGAGCGCAGTAGTGATTAAGTATTTTTGTAGGGCAACCCGGAAGTTGCCATCACCCTGGTTCCTTGATAAAAACCCAATAGGATGCTTCCATGGGCTGTTAGATTATTGCATAAAATTTGTTTTTGTGGCCAGCAAAAGTCTCTGATTCTTGCATGTTTTGTTCATCATGATAATTTTCACAAATTAACACAACTTTTACGAATTTTGAAATGTAAATACAATTGGCTATAAATAAACTACAGTACCATCAGAAGACTACAGTGTCACCATCACTAAACCTCCAACAATTCCTTCAGTCTTTATTTAAAAAAAAGTTTCCCTTTTGCGTTAGAATAGTTAAGTGCACAATTATAAACACCATAAGGCAGTAAAAAGCGGACTAGTGAGTAGATGAGTCTTTTCCGTTTGGCATGATGACATTTTAACTAGCTCTAGTCCCATTTAACCACTTGTTATCAATTGCCTTATTGCATGACACATGAAAGAATAAATCATAACTGGGTTATTCATATATTTTATGCCATAGATTAAAACTTGATAATATCTTGTGCTTGTGTTGACCAAAGATCTTGTTTTAGCCATTTAGCCAAAAATCTCATTCAATCTCAATCAAAACTATGACTTCAGAAAATACTCCTTTACAGGTTTTGGCCTACAAAAATATTTAATCTTTGCAGGTCTCTATAGCACCACCTACTGTCACACAGATGTGTTTCTTTGAGCCTGCGTAGATGCATACGATTGTGACCATCCTGCCATGTTACACCCCTGATACCTGCATGGTAATTGTGTTTGCATGACTACTGGAGACAAAATTCTTAAACAAGTAGCCTCAAACTCATTTTTCATGGATAGAATCTGTAAGGCTCCACGCAGCCGGCCCAAAGAAGGTTTCCGGTGGTGGATGAAGGTTTCCTGCGTGCTCGGTCTTTCCAAATGTGCAAAGTTCTTCAATTTAAATTAAACTTTAATCTGACTCCATTTTATCATTTAATCTGACTCCATTTCTTTATGACCTCGTATTTAACTTGAAATACAAATTGATTGCTTGTCCATTTCTAATTTATTATTCTGATATTTGATTATTCTAGTTAACTCTTGACTTTATATTTACTCGTTCATTCGGTTGCTCATGTCTTTAACAAGGATGCAACGTAATCTACTAGAGTCAATAATTACAGAGTAAAACAGAATAAGGTCAAATGTAACAATTTATTATCAGTCAGGTAAATACTGTATGTATTATCTCAATTCCACAGCAATTCAAAGAGATCAAATCATATCAATACAAAACATCGAATTCTCAAAGATAAATCTATGAGTAAAGAATGCATACCTGACTTTATAGTAATACATCGTGTGAGCATTGAGACATACCACACTACGGGCGTCTGGTTACAGAATCGCGCCCTGATCCTTTTGCCAAATTTCTTTAAGTACTTCAGACCAGAATAAACATCCCCCAAACTCGAGACAGGAACTAACAATTTGGATTTGCTTTGATCAAGCCGAGTTAGCACCTTTTGGGACAGAAGGTAATTTGCATGAAAACCACTGGGAACCGACCCACCCTCTATAGTATGCAAAATATCTCTGAACTCTCAGGATCTGTATTCCCTTTTAGTTTACTTCTTACAAGAATGAGACCATTGTACCAGTCGCCCTGAGACAATTCAAATGATACCAAACATGACTGTAAATAACACTTGCATTAATGTAGAATATTACATTCTTCTATTGACCATTCTGAGTGAGTGAAGGATGGGGGAAGGAAGGGGATGAAAAGGAACTGATGCATATGTGAGAGAGGCATTTTCTTGTATTCTCTCTCAGTGGGGTGTGGAGACAGATGTCTGTATGTTAATGCACTGTGTGTGTGTGTTGTCCATCTCAGGAGTTCAAAGTGTCTGAGTTTCTGTAATTCTTACAAATCCAAGAAAATTGAAGTTCTTGGTATCTGCCATTATAACTGAGATAGCCAACAACAGAACATTTATTGCCATTGATTAATTTATTTATAAAACAAATGATAAATTGAGTGAAACATTAGCGTTGGATGAAAATGTACAGGGTAATTTAAAAATCCACTTGTAGTTAACCATGTACATTATTATTAATGCATTTAATGATTTTGAACACATTTACTCAAACTCCACTAGGGCAGATGGTATATGCACAGTGGTAAAAATGACACAAATATTTGGTGTTCTTACACATTTTGCTGCGAAACAAACAAACAAAGCTATATGGACTAAAGACATTTTATATTACTTATAAATATGTTGATTTAACTACTATATGGCTACATATTTTAAGCATTTGAAGCAACTAATAATTACAATATTTATTTCCACTACCTACAAGAAAGTGTTTATACAAGTTGCCTCAAGTCATGCCATATATATATCTTCATTTTGATCCTTACAATCAAGAATGCAGTATGTGTTATCTTAGAGGTTTGTTACTGCTGCAATACTTCAACAATGTTTAGAGTCACTTCCCCTGTAGGAGACTGGCTGGCCAAACTTTTGAGAATTGCAATAGAATCTCTGAGGGCCTTGACCTCTTCTATCTGTGACTCAACCCAGGGAATAGAGATCTGAAGAAAAAAAATAAAATTATAAGAATAGTGCACCCAAAAACAATAATTCTGGTGGAAATGTAAATGTTTTCTGTCTACCCGTATCTCAAAAACTCATGCTTCTGCTCAATTCAAAACATTCAAATATATTACAACACAAAAGGTCTCAATATGCAAGATCCAAGTGTCAAGGTGACAAGTTTTCTTATGTACTAGTGTGAATAAGATGGTATCTTCATATGATTCAGACTCTTTTGTTGTTATAACTCTTTTATTTTTTACCTGTATTTTCAATTTTGAACTTGCGTTGTGTTTTAGGGTTACCAGAAATGTCTATACAATTACTGGACAATGTTCTGGCAGAAAATTACCAGTACAATTTCCATTATTTTGTGTATGATTTGAAGATTCAAATCTGCTGTCATACTTGCAGCTGCTTTTATTTTTTTTGGGGAAATTACTTTCATGGTCTCACAAAAGCAGCCTGGACATTATGCAAAGCATCTTTTGTATTTGAAACGACATAAGGATGAAAAATGGCTGAATTAACCTATCATAGCTGCTAAAGTAGCATAGGTTGCATCCACATATAGCACAAATGTAGCATAGCATTTTATCCATATACAAAATTGATTGCTGCATTGACATCAGGTCTGTACCTTAATGATGATGTGTTTATCATCAATGTTATCTCCATCATACAGCTCTTCTCCAAAACACAGCGTGATCTCACTTTGAGGTTGTTTTCCTCCACTGCGGAAAGCGTCCAACTCTGAAAGGAACAAGGAAACTTTAAAATTAATACTGTAATCAATTTAAAAAAGGGAATCAGAGAAGGAAAGAGCTGTATGTTTCTAATTTCAACTTGTGTAAAGATCATTTAGTACTTTTCATTTAGTTTAACTTTAAAACTGTTTGTTGTTCCTTGCCACAGTCACCTCTGGCCTGCTCAATGGGGGGATAAAAGACTAACAAATTATGGAATAACTTTCTAGAAGAAAGGTGCCATGAGATGGGTCATCTTCTATCATGGTAAGGGAAGAAATCAAATGATTCTGCTGACTTTAATATCACTATTCTCACATTTTGTAAACATTTCCACACAATGATGCAAACACAAAGAAATTGTTAAAAAAATCAATAAAACGGAATTTATCATTGTAATCAATAGTGCACTCAGACAGCATCCAATTCACATGGACTGACCATTACACACGGTACACACATTTTTATACAGTCTACAAATGCACACTTCAGAGTATCTCACAGCTGGATTTGCAAGGTTTGTGCAATTAAATATTTATTAGATATTCAAAGTCTTATTTAAATTATAGAAATGCATATTTGCTGAATGCTGACTGTAGATAATTAAAGGAACACTCCACTTTCTTGAAAATAGGCTCCTTTTCCAACTCGCCAAGAGTTAAACAGTTGAGTTTTGAATCCATTCAGCCCATCGCAGTGATATACGCAGCGCCTGAAAGTAGTCCCCAGCTATATCATTAGTTATCTACCTGGGGACTAATTTCAGGCGCTGCGTCACATCATTGCGCCTGCTGGACCCATGGTACGGAGCAAAGTTCCTTGATTATTTATTACACTGGAATGAGAGTATAGTTCCTAGCCATATCGGCCTAGAAAATAGCAACTTTTAATTTTCCGTCAGTCTTAGTACACGTAACTACAGAAGAGTCAAGTTTTAAATAGGAAAAATATCGAAACTCTTTGGTCATTTTTGAGCGAGATGCTAACGGTCTAATCAGATTCAATTATCTATGCTAAGCTACGCTAAAAGTGCTACCGCCAGACCCGGAGATCGGCTGAATGGATTCGAAAACGGTAAAATTCAACTGTTTAACTCTTGGAGAGTTGGAAAATGAGCCTATTTTCAAAAAAAGTGTAGTGTTCCTTTAAGTATTATAGCGTTTGCCTTTCTATTATTAATAATAATATTAGTATAATAGCAAATTCCATTATACTTTTTGTATACAGTTTACTTTCTTTGTTTAACAGTTCTGTGTAATAATTTATTAGGCAATTAACTGTTAAAAAGAGAGAGTAAAGTAATGAAAATGGAGAATGGGTGCATTCTCAGTGTTGTCAAAATAAAAGTCCCACTTCTGACACAATGGCCAAACAGAAAAATGCATCAGTCTTTGATTTACCATTCAGTCTTGTTAGCTAAAATCATATGGATTCAACAAGTTTCTCGATATTTCTGGTAATTTGTAACTAATCCGTTTTAAACGAACATGAAGCCAAATAACTATAAGGAGCGTAGAAATTTCGTTTATACAGTGCACAAAATATGCTTGTGAAATACTTACCCTGTTTGAATACATCCTTGCTGAACAGCTGGGTGGGCTCGCTTGCTCTTTCCATTTTACAGGGTCCTGTGGTGGTGTTATGTGGTCCTCTCCAGAACACCCGTCCCTGACAAAAGCGCTTGGCATAGATGCCTCCTCCTGTCGAGGTCAGGACTATTCCACTCTCCATGAAGGGTAGCAATTTGCTAAGAGCGGTCAAACGTGGGGCGAGGCTGGGGTCAGAGCTCATGTCTGATGGGGGGTCTGGGAGAGGGATTCGATGGAAGCCAGTGGCGTTTAGAGACGGTGGAGACGGAGGGACAGGTGAGGGAGGCAGGTAAGCGATCCGAACATCATTACCCATTATTTCTCGCCGCAGAACCTCCTGACCAATGTAGTGCACGGTTATGTGGAAAGAATGCAGTACTGAAACAACAAGAAGAATAAAGTTTTAGGAAACCGTTTGGAAAGAGCTTGGAGAAATTCGATTATTTTCTAATCAATAAATAAAATGTTATTTTTAATCACCTCTCTTCTCGACAGCTTCAATGGTGAAGTTTACCTGGATATCTTCAGTGTCAAGAAAGAGAAGAACGATAATAAATCATTCACCCACATTGCATTATCAGCATTAAAAAGAGCCATGCAAGTTGCACATCAGGGTAAAATTCATAGAGTAAAATTTGATCATTACTGTTATCAGTCCTCAAGGCGTTTGTCTCCACCTCTGCTTGGAGTGTGATCTCTCTTCCTGTGTGAGGGATGATTTCCTGTGCACTCTGTAAAAATAGTGCCCAATTAATTGTAGACTCATACAGTACTTTACACTGCAAAACCAAGCTGTGGAATGCAAATGTCTCAATGCATGTTCTTGATTCAGTGTTTACAAAATGCTTTTGTAACACAGGCTTTCACTATTTACATGCATGCTGCAAACTGCAATTTAATTAAAGTATGAACAGCATAGCTCCTCAATGATTAGTTATGATGTGCTGGATGTTTTTACCATTTTGATGGACTGGGGCACAGTAACCTCCTCTTTGATCTTTTTGCATGCAATCTGCACCTCATCTTGCTCGGATTCACTGCGTCTCCTTCTACTGCTCCTCGTTGGCTTTTGTCCATTCTCGTTTTTCACTTTCATCACTATGGTGAGAGAAAAATGAACTAAATAATTACAAAATGTAATTCCTTTACATATTCACTGCAGTCATCACAGACATTTTGCTGGTAATAAAAGTTGTTTTCATAATTTTCATAATCAGGTGTGTTTGTTTATTAATGTTTTAGAATACTATTTCTGGATTCAATCAATCAATCAATCAATCAATAAAAATAGTTATTATTACTGCTTCAGGGAGTGACTTACAGAATGTAAAGAACAAACAACAGATTCCAGAAAGACACCTTACAAACAAGCTAGCTTGCCAACCTCACTATTTTTGACTAGTCAGTTAGCCATTTTACACATCGCTAGTAAGTGTCTTAATAGTCATATTGGATTGACTGTGTTTTAGGGTTGCCACTTTTGGATTTTGATGACATGGACTGAATAGGACAGTTTTTTTAAGGGTTTTGATGATCCAAAGATACCATTTTACACATAGCTTTTCTTTGAGCTATGAGTTTCCGGCTTAAAAAAACAGTCTAATAATAACTTCCTGTTTTTCTTAAATGATTGCTTTTATCATTTTAATTTTGTGCACCCTCTGAAGGGGAAAACCCAGTATGAAGGTTTTATTTTTTCTGTGCAAAGATCGAACATTTAAGATAAGACTCTGCTTGTGTAACAATTCCTCCCATGACCGTGTAGACCACTGAGAGGGACTGAAAAGCAATTGTTACTTGAAGAATATGAGAAATTTTAATCCTACAGGGTATCAGATAATTTTACAAACTCTATTATGACAAACTTTTCTGTGAAATGTAAATATTTATATAAGAGTAATGTAATTTATGCAATGAGGAAAGAATCTTTCAAGCGCATGAAACAGCACAAGCACTGTTTTGGGTACCTGATGTAGTAAGCAGTTCAAGGTTCAAGACATCTTGGATTATGCACATCTCAATGCGATTTGCTCTGTGGCTTCTTGTCATTTTTTATTTTTTTTTAAATGTGTCTTTTATCATACTATATACCTGTATACATACCTGTATAATTGTGTATGTGACAAATAAAAATCTTGAATCTTGAAAACTAACACATTTTTCACTACTGTAAGTGACATAACTGAGGTTTTTCATGCCACAGCGCACATTTTCAACAAATCAAAAATACTCATCCAACATAGTGGCCTGTAACATTGTGAAATTTACAGACCACACAGAAAATGCCACCTGTCTTTGGTGACACCTAGCTCTTTAATGGTCACCTTGTGAAGAGTGTGAAAAAGTTTCACTGGTGGAATATAGCTACTTTAGACCAGAATATATGTTGTAGACCAATCAAGCCACATGCTAGTGGGGAAAATGCTATGAGCAGAGTTAGAGATTTATTTTGTATCATTTTGTTAACAGTCAAGAAGTTTAGAGCCTGAAGAGGCGTGAGAAAGAGCCAGAAAGTGTGACTCGTGCCAAATGCATGAAAGTTGGCAAACTTGCTAATAGCCATATATTTTTCCACTAACCTTGGTTACCTTGTTCTTCTAGTGGTACGAGACGGTACACCTTGTAGGGTTCTGAGATGTCTAGCTGTGACCTTTCAGTGACCTCACAAAACTCTGGACTTTTGTTGAGGGCACAGCGAAGGCGAGTTTTCCAGGATGCAGGGTCTGAATTCCCATTCTCCAAAAGCTTCCCTTTAAACTCTGCCCAAGCCTTAAATTAAAAAAGTTCAAATTAAAATTTCAATCAACAATTTTCAAATGGCTTGCATGCCTAAAATAAGTAAATTACAGATGAAACTCCTTTTCTAATTCAGTCTGACCATAAATGTGTGAATTATTTATCATCAATAGAAGTCTAGAAATCATTGCTTGAGTTTGCAAATGACTGCACTAAGTGTTGAGTGCACTAGAAAACACTCGCACTAGGAAGTTGTTCATTACAAGGACACAGAGAAAAAGATAGTGACACATTTGGACCTTGAAAATAGCTGCATCCTCCTCAGTTCGGAAATCTTGTTTTCCAGCATGCTTCCATGGGATACGAAACATGGTTTTCTCAGGGTTGTCCCACACTAGGCCATGATACATCCCACTGTTAACCTACATCCCAAATCACACACAATAGAGAAACAAATCAAAAGCCATCAACAACAAACAAAAACATACCATGAAGCACTAGAGATTGTTATAAGATAAAACATTTGAAAGAGAGCAAACTGCAGCAGAAAAAGTGAATGTCTCAAAACATGAGCGGTTTACAAGAAATGCGTTGCATGATTTCTTTCAACTGGTCACCTCAATCATCCATTCATCTATCGAGCAATGTTCAGACTTCATGGATTCAACTTAAGAGTTCAGAAAAATTATGGACATCTACAACATTAATCCATAAAGGATGCATATCTCCAACATTGAGAGAGCATAATCGGCCTCCTTCAGTTAAAGAAAGTTTTTGTGCCTATGGCTAAACTACTCTCTAGGTAGGCAGCTCACTAGATTTGGAGCCAGTGGATCTCATAGCATGAATGGCTCTTCCATATGATCTTTTGTATTCATACAACTCCATAAATTCAGATCTTCTGAAATACTGCACACACACACACACACCTGTTCCACCATCCAGGAACGCAGGCGACGCGTGGAACGAATCCTTCCAGATGCCATCTGAAAAATACATTGATTGTCAGCTGCTGATTTGTCTTAAGAAAGTGAGGCATATCGTACATTGACAGTTCAGGGCAGTGAGTAATTATCACAAATTCACTAATAAAAGTACCATGTTTTTGATGTATTTAAATGTAAAATGAATAAATACTCAATTTTTGATAATTTTTTGGATTAGTCAGCCAAACTAATTACAGAACTGCTAATCAAACTGAAACAAACGTGGATTATAGTTCTAATGTTTGACATTTTTAGCACGGATTCAGCAGTAACCAAACATACTGATCAGTCTCTGGGTGTTTCTTTAATCTGGCCATGGCCCCTTTGACCTGTTCTTTTATCTTACCTTATGAAAGTCCACAATCTCTATGACTCTGTTTTCTCTGGCAGGACATCTATCAGGACTCTTTCTTTCACTCTGTCTCAGGTTCTCAACTCCATTGTCTTTGTCAGTGCAGCAGTTTGAGAGACTTCTCTTAATTTTAGATCATACAGCCAGTTATTTTTCTCTGAGTGCCCATTATGTCCCCACAGAGAAGAGAAAGTAAATGAGTAATTTTTTTGGGAATTAACGGATGTATTCTGAGCACAATGAATTCAGGTATTTATTTATTTTGTAACTTATGTGGTTCAAAGATGTTTGGGTTTAACGGGGTCGGTAAGAGTGTATTGTAAGCAAGCACTTGACAAAAACATTTCTCAATTGTAATTACGCACAGATTATTAGATATTATTTTGACTCTAGAAGATGATTAAATATCTATATTTAATGTGGTAATCACCCACGATAGAAATCTCTTGGTAGTGCCCTAAGTAGGCTGCGCTCTCCGTGTATAGGGAGCGGCGTTACTGATTTATAAGTCATTACTTATCATTGTATATCTACCACGGAACCGTCACAGTACTTTTTGTAAATCCTACAATTTAATAACTACTTCAAATAATCTCCAACGATCTAAGTTACTAAAAACTCACGACAGTGAAAATCAAATAATACAAGGTACTTAATAATTTCAACGATTTCTTCTAAAATCACCCTCTCCAGATCAATGTAGCATAATACATTCGCGCATAAAACAGTATTTTTGTTTAAACTTTGTGAAAATCCTTATGTAGTTTTATTTGTAGTTTCGATTACCTTAGTTTCGGTCCTGTAGTCTGTCAGCCGTTCTGGAGCTCGCAGTCCGTTCACAATAAACTCCTGAAAGCAAAGCAGTGGAGCGACCGAAGCTGTTCAATACATAAATCCCTTCTACATCTGCAGGGGGCGCTCGGTGGCTCACAGCGCCCAATTATCACAGCATATCAATTAGTTTATCCATCGTATTTTTTCTTCGGAAAATACAGCATATTCTTGAATTAGTCAATTATTTATGAAATATGTAAATGTATATGCATAAGGCCAAGGCGTTCTATAAAAATATTAGCAAATTTTACTGTCAACTAATCTTAAAAAATCCTCTCTTTTCGTCCACCCTAAACGATGGGGATTGGGTCGACTTCACCTTCTTACGTACCACGTGACGTTACTTATAGCCCACTTTCTGCGTAATCTACGCCACTTTCAGGAAATAATGTTTATTATTTACGGCAACATGAGTAGGTGACAGACAGGACGATAAACCCCTCCCACTTTGAAAATTCATGCAGTCAATTTCCCTTCTGCCAGTTTCAAACATTTCAACAAAAGAGCTGCGCTTCCCAGAAATCACGTGATATTACGGAGCTCTCCTTTAAGCCTCCAGAAGGTTTTTTATTTTTTTTCATTGCAAATCAAAAGCATTACAATACTTGAAAAATAACAAGGGGGATACGAACAACATCACATGTAAATATAAGGACAACATAAATCAGCATGGTATATCATCATAAAAAATAAATAAATAAATAAATAAAAATTGCATATACCTACAACAGAATCAAGAATGTTAAACGTTTTAGAAGCCTTTGAGTTCAAAGGTTTGGACACATTCTTAAAAGAAGTAAAAAGAGATATTACATCAGATGAAAACATTCTAAAATTAGGTTTACAATGAATAGTTCTGGCTTTATGGAGGTGAAATTTACCCAGAAGACATAGCAATAATACAGTATGTTCAAGATTGCTGTCTTTAGAGTGAAAATCTGACAGGAAGATGATAGCTTCTGTAATTTCGATCGTTTTGTTACAACAGAAAGGAATTAACATGGTAACTTCTGACCAAAAATATTTAGAGAATGGGCAATGACAAAACAGATGTAGAATAGATTCTTCATCAGTATTACAAAATGAACACAATGAAGCTATATTCTCGAAAACCCTACTTAAGAATACATTACAAGGGTAGTATCTGTGAACAATTTTAAAATGGAGTTCTTTAATTTTACTTGGAATAAAAAATCTGTGAGGAGAGGTCCATAAGTTATTCAAATCAGAGTCCGGATAACAGATCCTCCATTTAGATTGTGCTTTAGAGGGGCATCCTGGAGTTGAAGATAGGGCATTTCTGATAAAGACGTTATTACATTTATCTAATACATAAACTCCATTAAATGCAAGTGTAGGAAAATGGTTGTTTACACAGCCATAACATAAATGTGCTTTAAACAAAGTTTTTAAACTGACAGGGATACTTTTAATCACTTTATTATAATCTCTTAGTGAGATTGTTGCACCTTTTAAAGACACAAAATCAGGAAAAGAAAGAATGTCTCCCTGAGCATTGAATAAATCAGAAACAAACAAAAAAATATTTTGATTCACCCATTCAATGAAAAAAAGTTATTACCAGACAATATATTTTCATTGTTCCAAATAATACATGCGTGCAGGGAGAAATTATGTTTAAAAACAATCTTCCAGGATTCTAGGGCTTGTTTATGAAAATTTGAGAGTTTAGTAGGTAATTTACTACACTTAAAGTTACAGGACAAAAAAAATTTAAGGCCACCACAACATTTGAAGATCAGGTTAGGGATCCAAAACCAGGGTAACTCATCACTAGATAAAAAATTCTTAATCCAGTTCATTTTGAAAGTCTGATTAATGGTTTTAAAATCTAACGCATTAAGACCACCCTCCTTATAATTTTTAATCATAGATTTCCTTTGAACACACTCTGTCTTATTTTTCCAAATAAAGCGGAATATCAGAGAGTTAATAGATTTGACAGTTTTTTGATCAGCATAAAGGGAAAAAGCTGGATAAACTAAGCGTGATATGCCCTCAGCTTTAGTCAGCAGGACTCTCCCATAAATAGTCAAGTCTCTCTGCAGCCAACAACATACATTTTTTTTAATATTATCTAGCCTTGGTTGAAAATTGTGATGAGACGGTCTGAATCAGATCTGCAGATATCAACCCCTAGATATTTTACCTGACATTTAACTTTAATACCATCAACACAATTTTTATTTGAATCATATACATATAAAATTTCACTTTTACTACTAATTTACTACTAAACCTGAAGCTTTGGAGAAAAGATTAAATTAATTTAAAGCAGCAGAAACTGGCGAATTATTTTTAAGAAAAAGACAAGTATCGTCAGCTAACTGACTTATGATCCTCCAATATTTATACCTTCAATATTGGAGTGCTTTATGTGCAGGCTTAATAGCTCAGCGGCCAATAAAAAAAGAAAAGGAGAGATAGGGTATCCCTGGCAAATACCTGGCCCACACAAAATAGGGGGGAAGTGCCAGAAGCTAAGGAAACACAACTGTTACTACCGTTATTGTCAGACCTCGGTCGTGTGTGTCATGTGTTCCTGCCTCTTGTGCCCTTATTTGGTTTGTTTCCTGTTCTCGTTTCATGTCATTAGTAGTTTATTCAAGTCTAGCCGTGTCCGTTAATTTACCTGTGTATTTATAGTCCTGTCTGTGTAGTGCCAATTCGTCTGGTCTACTCGTTACTCCCCGGTGTTTGATGTCTGTGTGTGCGCCTTGCCTTGTCCTGCCTTCAGTAAAGTATGTCATTTGAGTTTACCTCCTCGTATGCGTGTTCCTTGTTCCTCCCTGCTGTGTGCACCGTGACAGTTATATAGAGTTCGAATCGCGTTAATAAAGGATCTACCAAAACCAAATTTAGAAAGGGCCTCAAAAATAAAAAAATGCTCAACTGTATCGAAAGCTTTATAAAAGTCAATAAACTAAATTAATGCCTCTTTATTTATGAATTCTGAATAATCTAATATATCTATAATTAATCTAATATTGTTAGAAATATGTCTACCTTTTTAGAAATCCAGATTGAGTGTTAGAAATTGTTTGCTAAGCAATGTTTGATCTTTTCAGCATATACAGAAGCCAATATTTTATAATCAGAGTTCAAAAGGGTGATTGGGCGCCAATTATCCAAAAGACTGGAATCCTTATTAGGCTTAGGAATAAGACAAATTAGACCTTGTTTCATTGATTCCGCCAATTCACCATTGTTTAAACACTCAATAAGGCCCTCGTAAAGAAGAAACTTAATGGAGTCCCAAAAGACTTCAAAATTGAAATGGTAAGCCATCCGGTCCTGGAGATTTATTTTTTGGCATTCTTTTTACTACATTAAACAGATCCTCTATATTAAAGGGTTCCTCACAAAATTCTCTATTCTGGTCATTAATTTTAGGAATCACAGAGTCAAGCTTATGGAAAAACAAGGATGAAGCATTAAGATCAAAAGAAGAGGTGTATAGATTTTGATAAAAATTAAAAACATGAGAAGAGATCGCAGAGGGGTCATTAGATAATATATCATTAATATATAGAGAGGAGATCCTCTTATTACTTTCATGTTTTTTCTCGAAGTTGAAAAAATAATGTGTTAAATGTGAATTTTTTTTGTTTTTTTCGCCAAACTCAAGCCATTTTGCTCTTGATCTAATGAATGCGCCCCTTGCTTTCTCTAAAAATAAATCATCCAGACTGCATTGTAAAGTATAAAGAGATTCCTTGTCATCCTCTCCCGGGTTAGGATTCCTTAAAATCTCACTCATCTTTCTAATTAACTCCGTGATTTCCTTATTTCTAACAGACACTCTATTCTTTCCAAATTTTATAGAGAATTTTCTATATTCGTATTTAAAAAGTTCCCATTTAGAAATGGCCGCGATATTAGCCCGAGATATCAGATTATCCGCGATTTTCCTAATCCCCTGACAATATGAGTCAGATAGTAAACAGGAACAATTTAACTTCCAGTAACCAGGGGTTACTTTTCTTCTCTGTTAGAGGTGAGGGTGAAATTTCTGCTGATGTTAAATATGAAATTAAAGAATCTGATATTAGCCACAGGTCGATACGAGATTTTTGAGAAAAATCTTATTTAAACCAAGTGTAGTTGATAGATTTCCGCCTAGAACTGTGTCTAATAGCGTTAACCCCCTAATAGGAAAGTTATGTTCAGCCGTAACTTTCCTATTAGGGGGTTAACGCTATTAGACACAGTTCTAGGCGGAAATCTATCAACTACAAAATCTGGTGTCTCATTGAAATCACCACCAATTAATATAAAGGCAGAGGGATATTTGAGTTTCAAATTACTTACATTAGGGAAGGTAATAAACCCCTGAGAGACTTTACAAATGTGTTTATATTCTGTTAAATGTGATGCGAAAAATAATGTGTTTATATTCTGTTAAATGTGATGTGAAAAATAAGTAAAAATAAAAGTTAAAACGAGAATGTAAGTCTCAACTGAAACACTATTTTTATACTTGTTGATACAGTTTTTATATTTTTGAACCTATAGTATTTTGATACTAATAGTGTCATGATAGAACATAACACACACACACACACACACACACACACACACACACATACACAAATCCAAATGGAATGCAAGAATTTATTAACAAATTACTGGGTGGGAATAATAATATTAGAGCGAATTTAATTTATAGAAAACTCTAGATAGTTGTTCTCAACTAACTCAGGATGAAGTTCTAATAGTAAATTGATACATTTAGGCTTGGCAAACGATTTGTCAGGGGAAATAATGCAATCCAGTCCAGGGACACAGCAAAATGACACAGAATCAGTCAAGTCCTGCTCTCCATTTTTTTTTTCTCATTCAAGTAGCTTTTCACTCATATAGGCTATCATAATATAGGAAAGAAAAAACTTCACAACTTCCATTTCATGCTGACTTAAACATGCAAATTATAAAATGTTTATTCAAGTACTTCTAATTGTCTCGTTTGTTTGGTGTCTCTGTGCCACCCTACCATGTGTTTACAGTCTTTGGCCCATATCTTTATTGTGGTTTACCAAGCTAAGTGTTCTTTGTTCTCTGGTTTTTAAACACAACCTGTTTGTGTGTGGGTCTGGTGTTCCGTTGTGGGTTTTCTTCATGCTTTTGGACCCACATATCATGGGTCTCCTCTCAAAGCTGGTGAAGATGGCGAAGACACCGTAGCTGTGTCTCATTTCAAAGGCTGCGTCCGAGGTAGGATGCTGTGCAACCTTCTGTCACATCACAATTATGTTATTTTGTGGAATATGGAGTTTTATGAGTAGACTCGCTCCTGTGGTCAAAATAAAGGGGTCAATGGTCTCTCATATAAATCTCCCTCATTCAGTTCATGAAGTGGGACGCACTTCAAAATGGTGACAGGGATTACCCCGAGGGGAATGTTTAAGGAAATTTGTGTGTGTCTAAGCAAAGTGCAATGTAGCCTGTATCGACTGTTATTCTCTGTGAGGCATAATTACTGTAGTTTCATTCTTACTTTGGAATGTAATGATTGCTTTTCTAAAATAAGACAGCCTTGATGACGTAACAAATGAGACACAGCTCATTACAGCCCTCGCCCACACTCTCAAATAACAGGGCGAGTCACTCTTGCAAGTCACCATTGCTCTCGGTCGCTTGTTTTTTTTCCTTCATCACCCTCCTCTCTATCTACTTCCTCTCATTTCCTAAAACTCCAGAATCACACTTTGAAGCACTCAATGTTTTTCATAACATTTTTCAAGACCATTGTTTGCTTTTTTTGTTTGTGTTAATGTGTTTATGCTTATATTTATGCTTGAGATTATAATATATATGTGACCCCTGACCACAAAACCTGTCATAAGGGTCAGTTTTTCGAAATTGAGATTTATACATAATCTGAATGCTGAATAAATAAGCTTTCCGTTGATGTATGGTTTGTTAGGATAGGGCAATATTTGGCAGAGAAACAACTACTTGAAAATCTGGAATCAGAGGGTGAAAAAAAAAAAAAAAATCAAAATATTGAGAAAATCGCCTTTAAAGCTGTCTAAATGAAGTACTTAGCAATGCATATTACCAATCAAAAATTTAGTTTTGATATATTTACGGTAGGAAATGTAGAAAATATCTTCATGTAGCATGATCTTTACTTAATGTCCTAATTATTTTTATTCATTCACAACATACAAAAATGTATATTCTGCTTATGCAAATATATATTTGGAAATTAAAAACATTGCATTAGACTAATGTTTACTATGAGGTGCCCTCCAATCTCACAACAGGCATTGGTCTCAAACTCAATTCCTGGAGGGCCACAGATCTGCACAGTTTTGCTCCGACCCAATCAAACACACCTAATCCAGGTAATCAAGCTCTTCAGGATTACTAGAAGCAGAAGGTGTGAGTTGGAGCTGATTGGAGCTAAACTCTGGAGAGCTATATGGCCCTCCAGGAACTGAGTTTGAGACTTCTGCCCTGAGGGTTTAATGATAAGACCCTCAGTTCCAATCTAAGTATACATCCCACTATAGCCCCAGGGTGTGAAAGTGAAACCAGGTATCCATGTAAGCAGTGCACATAAAGAGATGCTCCATATTCATCTCACTAATGTCACACTGGCTGGTGTCTTAACGGCACTGAAGACTTCCGGGGGAAACATGTGAAGCCGGTACTTTATCCAAAGTGTGGTGTGCCCCAGTGGGGGCCAAGAAGATCCCGACTCCAAGTGATCTTGGGATCTCAAGTAATGTGGTAGTGTTAAAGTCGGGAGTTTGACAGTGATTGACAAAATGGGGTGGTTATTTTTTGTAATCAAATCAGCTTTATTTGTTTGTAATTTAAGAGTTTCATAATCACTAGTAACACCTGCTGACTTTTGGAAATTTACCACTTGGAAAATGTATCCTAACACTGTGGGAGATTGGAAAGAGGTGGAAGACATAAAGGAGAAGGAAGTGGAAGTGAAACGGAAAAAGAAGGGGAATTTTGTTCCTGATGAAATATGAAGCACTCTAGGTGATCAAGGATCATGATAGAAGCAGCTCATTGTAGTCCAGATGGATGTGAGCAGTTTGTAGTTGTAGAACAATTGATTTGTAGCCAAATATTTCTAATATGTAGTGTGTTTTATGCTAATGCAAAGGTTTCATCCATTTTAATTTTATTATGCCATTTTTTTGGGTCCAAAAATAAACAGGTTAATGTGTAAAGTGATTTGCTTTTTTTAAAATGCAACACCTTCACTTCACCAGTGAAGCAAATGTCAGGATCCTACCCTGGCAGTCTTGTCTGTCTTGTCCCTGTTCAATGTTTCTTTGTTTGTTTTGTGTCTGAGCACATGGCTATGTCTCTGTTTGTGTTTGCCACGTGCTCCTCTAGTCCAACCTCCCTGTTTCCCATGGTCACGCCCCCTTGTTTAGTCCTCGTTTGCTTGATTGTGTTCACCTGATCCTTGTGTGCTCTGCTGCTTTATATTGTGTTCCTTTCCCTTGTGTCTCAGCTGGTTCGTTTCTTGGTCCTAGAGTATATCCTTTGATCTTGCTCAAGTGATTTTTTGATCTCATATCTTGTTATCCTATATCCTCAGTTCCTTTTTGTTTTCTCTAGTTCTTGTTTTTTTGATTGTGCATTATCTAGTTTTGTTTTCTCTTTGGATTTAGATTTTCTTTTGTCTGTCTTGTGTCGTTGTGTTGTCTTGAGTCTTGTTTATTGTGTCTTGTCCTGTCCTGCCCTTTACCCAGATTCCCTGGCCTCTGACCTCTACTACCTGGAAGCAGCTCTCCACTCTTACGAGTCAGGCCTTTGGTTCTGTGAGTCACTACCTGGCGGCTAGACTGGTGCGACTTCTGAGATTCACTTCAAGGGTCCCTGTCTTCCTGCCTTCCTCTGGAGCTGCTGCCTCCGTGCCACCTTGGACAGGCTCAGTGCCTGTATCGTGTTGTCTGCCCTGCCCCTCTGTTTGGACTGATTCACTTCTCGCTCTCCCTGCTGTTTCTAGTCAACATCTTGTCAATAAACCACCATTATCCGCTCATTTACATCTGGGTCCCATTTCTTGCAGATCGCTGACAGCAAAGGCATGTAAATCCATTTGTGCGCAAACTGTCTTCCATGAAGATAATTCATATCAAATATTTAATCCAATGAAATTACTTTTGATTAACAAGTAATTATGTTAATGACTTAATTGGGGGAAATGCCTCTAGGAGGTAATTAAGGAATGGAATTAAAAACACAAAACTGTGCAGATATGTATATGTAGAGATGGATTGAAGAGAAATAAAATGGAGACTGTAAAATATATATATACAATTTTAACAAAAAATGTTTAATACACAGTCCATTTAAGAATAAAACAATTCAGTATTCAAACACTAATTTGGAAGGGCTGACCTATATATTCATCTCTGTCACTAAACTTAGTTTTTCTGTGTTTTTGTTTAAAATATTTTCCAAAGATTTTGTGCTCTCCATTCTGCAGATGGGTTCATGAGAGCTTCTGTCTCAGCGGCTATAAATACTCTCTTCTCCCATTCTTCCTCATTCATTGTCTTGCTGTTCTCTTCTTTATCTCCTTGTTTTTTCACTCCTACGTTGTTGTCTCTACATTTCACGCTTTAGCTGGGAATCACAAAAAGATGAGTTTTAATAAAAATAAGAACACTGAGCAAATGTTAAGCAGCACTAAACATGATTTTTTGAAACCCTGTTTTGGGTATCAGCAAGGCTGGGTATCGTCCACTACCTCACAACACGATACGTATACACACATTACTATACAATATTGTGATATTTAGCAAAGCATCATATTAGTTTTGCATTGCAAACATTACTAAAAAATGTCAAATTTGTCTTTAAAAAATTAGCATGTCCACAATTGCATCTGTTTGTTAAGTAACTGTTTCATCTTTATTGGAGCTTAACGTCCACATTTCCTTAAATTACAATACATAGTATTGTAATATAAACTAATGTATTAATTCACAACACTGTATCTTGAAAATCCAAGAAAATAATATATTTGTGTTAACTTGATTTACACTAGCAGAGCATGTGCTTGGAACATGATTTACCCAAACAGGACATTCCTAGATAATCCTTAATGGTTCTGGAACAACATTCCTCTCAGTTAATCAGATGTTAGGGTTATGCTAAGGCTTGCACATTTTCTATCTACAATAAATATTCACCATGCACTTTAGCAAGAAGTTAGCTTATATCATATAAAATAAAATGTCTCCATTAGTAGAAATAAGCCAGTTTTTCTATTGGGCTGACAATACAAGGGAAGACAAGTGGGAAGTTCATCATAAATTTCACTGGAGCTCCATGCATGCATGGCTGAATCACAGAAAAGTTTGAGACCACATGTTCTCTCAAAGCAACACCAACCAAAACAGTAAACATGCAAAAGGATAGAGACATGTAGACATCCATGAAGACAGGTACAGCACGGCTATTATTGGATACCTTGCTTCTGTTACTTGAAAACTGGGAGGTGAGGACTGTTTAGGCTAGAAATGAATATAGTAGGTTAGTGTGAAATAAATGAAATGAGTGTGAGAGATAAGAGAAAGGAAGGAAGAGTGTGGCATTAAAAAGAACTTTTTAGTGCAAACAAGTTATATGAAGAAATGCAATTAATCTATAATAAATAGAAAAATGTAAGTTTAATGAAGAAATTATATTAAGTTTCATTCATAGAAACAAGTCAGCAAGTTTTTAATAGAGTATAAGTATGAATGTAGTTTGACAATGTAAAATGTGTTTACTTAAATGCATGCTATTTGATAATTATGTTAATACATGCATATTTACATATGTTTGAAAACTCACCCTCCAGGTAGTTGCGGGCAACAAACTTCAGCACCTCATCAATGAGGATAACGGGGAAAGAAAGCTTCAGTACCACCATCCACTGTTCCACGTTCAAGTGAGTTAGTTTGAAAACCATCTGTAATAGGAAAAGGAAAGTTGTGGCCAGTGTAAGAGATATAGTCAAATATAAAGAACAGGATGAAATAAAGATAAGAGACTTACGGGCAGGGGGTCCACATAGATGATCATGAAGTGGAGGGACATGGAGAGGGTCATGGCAGCCGCTAGCCAGCAATTGCTCCATGGAGGCATGCGCAACAAGGACTGATTCTCAGACAAGCTATTGAAAAATACATAGAAACACAGAGAAAAGCCCTTATTGCTGCCATCAGTGTCGGGGTAAAATTAGCTCAGTTGCATAACCTGACAGTATTGTATGGCATCACTGGCCTCAATTAAACCTGTCAATAACGTGCTCCTTCTGATCACCTGGGATCGTATTTCGATTCTGAAGTATTTTTACATTTTTCCCCCTTTTTTCTTTAAATTCTGTGTTTTCATTATTCAGTAAATACACAAAGTAAATACAATTAGTGGCAAATATATAACATAGATAAATGTAAAAAAATATAACTGCTAATTTGTAGGTGGTGTGTTGTGGTGGCCTCAAAAATGGGTGTTGTTTAAGGCACTGTTTTAAGATGCAATTTTTTCAACAAATTCTAAGGCTGTGGTGTAGTGTATCTTCCAAAGAAATGTAAAAAAAAAATATTCAAGATGCTAGACAGAGTCAAGGGAAATTGTAATTACACTGTACATACACTTCACAAGTTACTATTTTAGTGATACATATAGGTTACTGTTAAGAAAGTTGCTGTCAGTGAAGAACGTTACAAATCAGTTACAGTTACTATAGGGAACATTTTGGTTAGCATACTGCCTTAGACTTTAGATTAGCAAGGAGGCTCACTAGATTTTGGAATATAGCTGTTGAGTTACAAGAGCTGCAACTTCAAGACAAAATCATGTATAACAAAAACGGCAGTTAAGATGTAACCTGTTGAGAGCGTTGAGCATCTCAATTGTGACCAGGACAGACAGGGCCATGGTCATGGGTGGAGCAGCCTCAAACACCTCACACTCAATGCCAGCGAAGTCCTCGTTCTCATCGTGGCACTGCATGAAGTGAGACTACAGCAGGAAGAGAATTTAGCAGGGGTGAACAGATGTAACAAAGGAACTTTCTTTCCATGTGTGCTAAATACAATAATAAATAATAATATGACAGAGATATTGCTCACCAGCTGGTAGTAGGTGACATTAGGACCCTCATCATCATACAGGAACCAGTGGGCAGCGCCAGCCACAGTAGCAGCACCCACATAACCTGAGGACAGTCAATTCATTAGACTAACACCAAAACTCACATAGAGAACTTGAGTATGCTGACATCCCACAGAAATAACAAGGATACCAACCACCAATGGCCATGTATCTGAAGAACAGCCAGCCAGAGATCAGGGGCTCTTTGGCAGAGCGAGGAGGCTTGCCCATAATGTCAAGATCAGGGGGGTTGAAGCCCAGGGCAGTGGCGGGCAGACCATCAGTCACCAAGTTCACCCACAGCAGTTGGACTGGGATCAGAGCCTCAGGAAGACCGAGAGCAGCAGTCAGGAAAATACTATGAGAAAAGAAGAGAATGTCAAGCGTGAGCATACTGTACATGAGTACATTATTAGACATACATTTAAACAAGGCCATGGATTCTCACCAGACGACCTCCCCAACATTGGAAGAAATCAGGTAACGGATAAACTGCTTCATGTTGTTGTAAATGGCTCTGCCTTCCTCAACGGCAGCCACAATAGAAGAGAAGTTGTCATCGGCCAGGACCATCTCAGAGGCTGACTTGGCAACGGCAGTGCCAGAGCCCATGGCAATGCCAATTTCTGCCTTCTTCAAGGCAGGGGCATCGTTGACACCATCACCAGTCTGAAGGAAAGATAACAGCATTACTATATCATCTTAAAGGCAGGGTTTCATGTGATATGGAGTTGTGGAAGCTGGTTTGTAAAGTGTACTTATGTCTCACCATAGCAGTAATCTCATCGAAGCCCTGCAGGAACTCAACGATCTTAGACTTGTGGGAGGGCTCAACACGGGCAAAGCAGCATGCCTTACAGACAGCTTCACTCTGTTCACTACGGGGCAGGTCATCAAACTCTCGGCCGGTGTAAGCCTTGCCAGTTACATCCTCATCCTCAGTAAAGATGCCAATACGACGGCAGATGGCCACAGCAGTGCCCTTGTTGTCACCTGAGGGTTTTTATGGACAGGTGTCAGGTCTTGCAACAATAAAAGATTAAAAGGTTGAAGGAGATGACTGATGAAAGGATGGATAAAAAGCATACCAGTGATCATGATAACACGAATTCCAGCAGCCCTGCACAGTTCAATGGATCCAGTAACCTCTTTACGGGGGGGATCCAACATACCAACACAGCCAACGAAAGTCAAGTCGGTCTGAACAAAACAGGAAAGTAATAAGAAAAACTGTAAGTTGGAGTGCAGCATTTAGTCTAGCATTTGCCATCTAGTCTTAACATTGTCTTAAATAGCCTGTGAATAGTAGGCTAGATTTTTTTTTAACATGAGATTCTGGCCAAATATATTAAACAAGAGGAAAAGCTAAGCAGCCACATCCAAAGTTTCTGATATGGAATGTTTTGGATGCCAGTCTCTAGCATGGGCTGGCAGCCTTACTATTGAGTTTAACTAGTAAGACTTGCTGGGCAATAAGCTTTACCAGCCAGACATGGGAGAATAAATAGATGAAATTCATTAAGGTGTTATGTTTTTCATATTCACCTCATAGTCAACAAATTTAGTAGAGTCCTCAAGGACCATTTCTTCAACCTTCAAGGGATTGTCTCGGGTGGCAAGTGCAAGGCAACGCAGAGTGTCACGGCCAGTACCCCACTCCTTGATGACGGACATGATCTTATCTTTTACAATGCCAGTCAGGGGTAGCCGAGTAGAACCAACACGTACATAGGAACACCTGTCAATCACACCCTCTGGAGCACCCTATATTAACAAAATGAGGAGTCATGAAATGCATGTATTATTTTGTCAAATATCCCCATCAATATTACCATTTTTTGTGATCATTTACTTCTTAAATCCTTACAAATAATATTGTGACAATACCATGGTACAATGAGGCACTAGATAACATATACTTTCATATTCCATGTTATTTGCAAGGAACTTCCGAGAAACCAAAGTATGTTTTTGAGTGGGACACATACCTTCACAAACATTTTGCTGCCTGCATCACCCTTGGTAGGAGTGCAGTACACAGACATGGATTTCCTGTCACGGGAGAACTCCAGAGTGAAATTCTTCTTCATTAGCTGCTTCACAACCTACACAGGATAAAAATGGAAACAAATTTGAGTTACAGAGCTATCAGTGCCAAGCCACATTACTAATGTTTTAAGAAGGTTTACATTTCTACTTACACTACAGCAGGCATTTGCTCTCTCAATCTTGGACAGGTTGTTGACATTGCTCTTAAAAACATTCATCTTCTCAACCAAACAGCACAAAGCAGTTTCAGTGGCCTCACCGACCTTCTCATAGACCTTCTTGGACTGTAACACAGAGGTAGATGACATTTTTTTGTCTTCAGACAGACATAGAAATGAGAACAAAAGAATGAAGTATGAAAGAGTATGTATCTCTCACCTCATTGTAGTCAAGGGAGGAATCATTGCAGAGGGCGCAGATGGTGGCCAACTCAACTAAACCGTCATACTGACCGCAGTCAACACGAGCACCCAACTTTGTGCTAAGAGAAAGATGCCAATCAGATTATATTTGTGACTTTAACATGCTGATAGCCTGATAATAAAAAGGAGCATTTTAGGGGAAGTGTTTTATTGTGTACTTACACCTCACCCTCGGGTGTGTACTTAGAGCCAGAGATATCAAAGGAGTCAAGTTCAACGTGATCACCATCAACTCTATCAATGATGAACATCTGTAGTAATACACAATTTCATCTTAGTGTCCATGTAAAAATACGCCATTGTTAATATAAATGTATACATGCACAAGACTTATACAGTACCCATGCTCAAAGGTAAAGTGTGTAATTACAGTACCACTTGCAGCACCCAAACAAATTACAAAAAATAACGTGCTTTTTTCCAAACACACCTACTTCCCCATTCAATCTACCATTTTTCTGAAAACAAATAAAGAAATAGTCTTTCCCCAAACTCTCAAACTTGGTTGTTCCAGAAATTGCCATTTGAGCTGGGAAAAAGCTTAAAATATATTATCAGCCTACCGATGGCTTACTTTCAGCAGATTAAACTGGGAGAAGAGTATTTCCTCTGTGAAATAATTACACACTTCACCTTTAGGATTACAGTATATCAGTATTAGCAATAGCTTTATTATTTCTTAGTTGATGTGTGTACATAAATATAGCTGAACACCTACTTTGGTCACACACATCTGATTGGTGGTCAGGGTGCCAGTCTTGTCGGAGCAGATGACAGAAGTACAGCCCAGGGTCTCCACAGAGGGCAGTGAACGGACAATGGCATTTTTCTTGGCCATACGTCTGGTACCAAGAGCCAGACAGGTAGTGATGACAGCAGGCAGACCTGATGAGAGTAGAGTTTATGGTTGGATCAATATCTTTTAATAATATTGATAATCTCAAAAGGTTTAGATAATACGCTTTATGTAAAGTATAGACTAAAGGTCAAGCTTTTAGCCCTGTTCTGGACATAATGTGGTGTGTAGTGGGAATTGCATAATTAACTTTGGGAGATGTGTTGCACATGTTATCATGCTCACCCTCAGGGATAGCAGCTACAGCCAGAGCAACAGCGATCTTGAAGTAGTAGACAGCGCCACGGATCCAGGATCCACCATGGACGGGGTCATTGAAGTGGCCGATGTTGATCATCCAGACAGCGACGCAGATCAGAGAGATAACCTTAGAGAGCTGCTCACCAAACTCATCCAGTTTCTGCTGCAGAGGGGTCTTCTCCTGCTCTGTGGCGGCCATCTGGTCACGGATCTTACCAATCTCAGTGGATACACCAGTAGAGACAGCAACGCCAATAGCCTTGCCAGCAGCAATGTTTGTGCCCTATAGGTGGGAAAGGAAACTTAAACTACTTCTTGTTCTTGGAACAATACTTCTTTCTACCATGAAGACTTTATGATCAGGCTGGAGTTGGGGTTAATGGTTAGGTTTATGATTACGTTTGTTGTTCCAGTACCAAAAACCGTTAGAGCTAAGGTTAGAGCTATCATTATCTGATAGGAACTTTCTTCCAGAAACTTGTGTCTATTGAGGTAAGAGTATAAACCAACTGATGAGTAGTTTGAGGAGTTTGTGGATGAAAACTCACAGAGAAAAGCATGTTCTTTTTGTCCTGATTGACAGCTCTAGGGTCGGGGACAGGCTCAGTGTGCTTGATCACACTGACGGACTCACCTGTACAAAGAGTTAACCATGCTTATGTATAATTACAATAAAATATAATACACAATAAATATACACCGGAGAAGAGAGTGCTGCTGCTTTACAAATTAATTTTAATTAAAAAGAAACCACTTGTCATATTCACAGCATTTGTATAGTTTTAATGTTCTAACAAATTTTATATCAGTGGGCCGTTTTAATGATCATTGTTAGAGTAGACAGTAGAGGTGAACACTGTTAAAAGCACTAACCAGTCAGGATGGACTGGTCAACACGAAGGGTGGTGGAACGGATAGCTGTAATCCTGATGTCAGCAGGAACTTTATCACCAACTAGGAAAGAGGAAAGAATGAGTTAGCAGTTTAGCAAAACACTAGTGATTCATGACCAGTGCTACAACAAAAAGAGGAAACTTACAAAATATATTTAGCTATGGACCAAAGATTATAGTGTATGTGGTGGGTATAGTATTCTATGCAATATGCTCTGCTGTATACTGCACATAGCGACAAAAAAAAGTAGGTCACCATGGGACTTCTAGACATACAGAAAATCTGCAAACTGTGCACTAAATATGTTTATTAAAAAATAATAAGTATTTCTATAAGCTATTCCAAAAAGAAGCGACTGTGAAATAAGAGCATGTGGAAAGCACATACCAGAAACCTCCACAATGTCACCGGGGACAATCTCTCTGGCCTTGATCATCTGGACGTTCTTTCTGTCAGAACGGTAGACCTTACCCATCTCAGGCTCATACTCCTTTAGAGCCTCAATGGCGCTCTCAGCATTACGCTCCTGAATGACAGACAGACATTTGCTTGGTTTACATAACAGATGCAAAGTTATGCTTTCGCTTAATTTACTTTATGAAATCAGTAAAGTATACATATATCTGTGTATCTGGTGCATTACCTGCCACACACCGACGACGGCATTGGCAATGAGAATGAGCAAAATGACAAAAGGCTCAACAAAGGCAGTGACGGTCTCGTCACCTTCCTCAAACCAGGCCAGGACCTAACAGCACACCAGGAGAGACATTAGAGACCAGCACAAGGTACATATTGCTCTTCATTCCATTCAGGATATATATTAAGACAAATATAAATTAAAATATTAAGACTTGACATATTTACTGTATCCTTTGAATTTTCTACTAATTATTTATGAAGAAAAATATGTATATATATATATATATATATATATATATATTAATCTGATACGATTTATGTATCATCCATGAAAGATATTAAAAAAGGTCCTTAAAATAATTTTAGAATGTACTTCAATACAGAGTTTTGTACTTCAGTATACAATTTACAGCTGTTAAATAATGTGTTATCACACTCAGTAGTGTTTTATGAGAAGATGAGAGGAAACACAAAGTAATCTGAAGTTAAATCTTACAAAATGTAGAAAAATTTATAGTCATTTACACCATTAATATAAAGCTTTTAGAGAAGTTAAAGATATTTTCCAAGTACTTTCGAATAACCTTTTTTTATTGATTGATCAGTGGAAGGCACAGAGGCTTAATGGGCCCACCCTAAATATTACTTCTGAAATTCATGATGCTATTGGTCTGGTTGCTTAATTTCTTCTCTTGTGCAATGCATGCATACATAAAAACCGGTCAAAACATTATTTCACAATATTGTTGCACAACAGACCTGCTGTTATAGCTACTCTCGCTGTGCTTTCTCTCATGCATCTCTCCTGACCTTTCAAAAGGATAGAGTTTCTGTCTTCAACTTGAGTCCTTCTTAAAATAACCCGTTCACCCTCACACACATCTTCTGAGCCCCTTAATATTTTCCTTCTAAGGCTATTGGAACAGCTGGTTGAGGCACAGTGTGGAGGGGGGAAGACATTAATACCCCCCATGTTCACCTCTAACCTCCCAATACCCGCTGAATCCCCTAAACATCCACCTTACGGAGTCTTTCCTGCTTAGAAAGCTGTGAGATAAATAACATCATTTGTACGGCTTCCTGACACAATAAATTAAGATCAATCTGCTCTATAGGATACTATTTGATTCTACATTGCAGTAGGTAAAACTGCCAAAATATCATAATGTACTGTACTGCTCTCGGTACTATGCAGACTTTTGCACTTAACCATAATGCTAAAATAAATGGCAAATTAGCATGTGTACCTTGTTGTGTAACACCATAGATGGTCATGGTGTATGTTACAGCATGAAGTGCAGTATGGCAAACTATACTGTCACAACAGGTGTACACACCACACTTGGCTAAAATTTAAAGGTTATGTTTAAAAGTGTGTGACATGCTGTATCTATATGCTGACAGATCTGATTAAATCACATGAAGCAAAGTGTTTGATATATTTGTTCTAAAAAAATATGATTCTATATATTATTTACATCCAATCATTTTATAATGTTCACTTTATGCTCAATAAAAAATATATTAATATTTACATTTAGTAAATTTCAACATTTAAATGCACACCTCAAACATGATTATTGATTTGTTCTCTGTGGTTGCTAACTATTTGCAGTGTTTTCTGAACTGTCCACTTGTAACTTACGAAAGAGATGCAGGCAGCAAGCAGCAAAATTCTGACCAACAGATCTTCAAACTGCTCAACTATCAGTTCCCAGATGGATTTTCCTAAAAGGAATGGGAATTTAGTTAAATCCTTACAAGATTTTAAGATTCTATTGATGCCATAGTGGCTGGTGAATATGGACTTCTCATGATGTGACTTTTTTAGCAATATGTTTGTACTTACCCTCCTCAGCTGGCAGCTCTGAGAAACAAAGTACAGACGGAGACAAGAGAAAAAAAAGAAAGAAAGAAAATTAACAACTGGCCAGAATTCAAGACAGCACAACAGCATTACCCTGGCCAATGTTTCATTGTACCTCAGAGGCACTATTAAGCCATAACATTTTCAAATGATTTTTATTTGACACATGAAAAAAGATGACTTACAGAAAGTTTTAGCAAAAAGAATATGCTCAGTCTCACACAGAAACAGCTATACAGATGTTTTGCACTGTATTTTGAACTGACATATTGATAAAATATCAACTATTTACCAGCAATACTGACATTTATAGTCCCAATATTCAATATTCATATATTTATTAGCTTTCTACAAGGGACGTATTCCAACTATTCCAATTGATTTTTTTAAAGACTTGTGCATGCCAAGTTCTCTCTGTACAGAAGGGCCTGTTTTGTACATCATTACTTGGTAATTCCAGTAACATATCTAATCACCCAGGCCAATTTCAGCCAGAACCTAAGAATCTCCCTCCCCCATCTGCCTGAAATACTGCTAATCTAATAAGACCTCTCAAATAACCAAGCAAGGCCACTGTGCCATCACCTGTCTTTCTTCCCTTCTCCCGCTCCGCCAAAGTCTATTTTCAATTGCAGCTTCTGCACCACAACCTGTTGATGTCCCTTGAAATGCCACTGAAAAGTCTGAACATTTGAGAAAACCCTAACCATCTTTGCAATAGCATCTACTGTCATGATTTAAACGTTTAACCCAAAAGCACTATTGTAATGCTATCGCTGTGCCTTTCTAAAAAGAGACATTTCCACCAGTCAGAGTGTTTGGTTGTCTTTCTATTAAACCCCGCATGCGTCTCCAAGACATATCATGAATCTCACCATTGTAGCCGTACTTAGCCAGGTTCTTCTTGACCTGATCCGGGGAAAGACCTGTGGTTTCATTAACTGTGAAGTAGGCCAGACATTCGGCCGGGGCCTTGATATGGGCGTCCTCCATCCTGTCAGGGGTGAAGGATCTTCAGGAGTGGAAAAAGCTTAGTTAAACAGGTCTATCCGTGCCTTTTATTGATTGTCCCTATTGCTCTTGTGCTCTCCGTACTACAAAATCTGCCCCCCGTTACTTGGACCCCCTCTTCACAGGAGTGATGGACTGACAGAAAGAGCGATTCAATTCACACATGTGCAGTGTTTTATACTGCTGCCAGCTACCCTATTGGTCAAAGTTGCCTGTCGCCACACCCCAAAATTCCAATCAGTTGCGTATGGCTCTACAGGGCCGAGTTATAGTCTAGGGGATGAACGTCTTCGGCATCTCAGACTTGAGGATGTGGGGGGTTATTAGGTGGGCAAGGAGCATGAGGCATTAGCATACATAGGGGGTAGCATTGAAATGAAAAGTTGATCTGTTTTTGGAACATGCATGGTCAGTGGAATAAGGAGAGTGGAAAAGGTGAGAGAGCTAGAGTGAGTGATGGGTCAAGTGGCCTCTGATGGGAGGGGGCAGTTAGAGGAGTGCTGGAAGGTTAATTTGGAACAAGAATTAGAGGAGTGTGGTTACATAGGAGGCTTAAAGTGTCACACTGACATCCACACATTGGTTTGGCATGAACAAGAACACAATCATTTCCTATGATCCTTTTCAGATCTGTCTTAGCATTAAGATCTGATTAGAAAACATGGCAAAAGTTAATTTTGTGCTCAGTGACCCATTTTTGTGTTGATTTTGATGTTTGTTTTGGCTTATTATGCTGATGGAAGATCCAACCATGTCTCATCATAAGATTTGATTTCACATACTTTTTATAGACTTTCTGACCCCAAGACTAAATTAATTTCTGCAATTCTCCAGCTGTGATCCTTTGGAGCCTTTGGCCACTCAAACTCTCCTCCTCACCATGCATTAGGACGATATATACACACATCCTTGTAACATCATTAGTAGAAACTTGGGACCTCTTAATTATTGCCCTGATGGTGGAAATGGGGATTTTTAATTCTTTGGCTCTTTTCTTACAGCCACTTTCTATTTTGTGAAGCTCAACAATCTTGTTCTGTACATCAGAACAATATTCTTAGGTTTTACTCCTGGTCAAGTCAAGTCACCTTTGTTTACAGTGGGGCAAATAAGTATTTGATACACTGCCGATTTAAGTTTTCCCACTTACAAAGAATGGAGAGATCTGTAATTTTCATCGTAGGAACACCTCAACTGTGAGAGACAGAATATATATCTAAAAAAAAATCCAGAAAATCACATTGTATGATTTTTGAATAATTAATTTCCATGTTATTGCATGAAATAAGTATTTGATACAATAGAAAAATTGAACTTAATATTTGGTACAGAAACCTTTGTTTACAATTACAGAGGTCAGACGTTTCCTGTAGTTCTTGACCAGGTTTGCACACACTGCAGCAGGGATTTTGGCCCACTCCTCCATACAGGTCTTCTCCAGATCTTTCAGGTTTTGGGGCTGTTGCTGGGCAACACAGAGTTTCAGCTCGCTCCATAGATTTTCTATTGGGTTCAGGTCTGGAGACTGGCTAGGCCACTCCAGGACCTTGAAATGCTTCTTACGGAGCCACTCCTTAGTTGCCCTTGCTGTGTGTTTGGGGTTATGGTCATGCTGGAAGACCCAGCCACGACCCATCTTCAATGCTCTTACTGAGGGAAGGAGGTTGTTGCCCAAAATCTTGCGATACATGGCCCCATCCATCCTCCCCTCAATACGGTGCAGTCGTCCTGTCCCTTTTGCAGAAAAGCACCCCAAAGCATGATTTTTCCACCCCCATGCTTCACGTTTGGGATGGTGTTCTTGGGATAGTACTCATCCTTCTTCCTCCAAACACGGTGAGTGGAGTTTATACCAAAAAGTTATATTTTGGTCTCATCTGACCACATGACCTTCTCCCATGCCTCCTCTGGATCAAACTTCAGACGGGTCTGGACATGTGCTGGCTTGAGCAGGGGGACCTTGCGCGCGCTGCAGGATTTTAATCCATGACGGTGTAGTGTGTTACTAATGGTAACTGTTGAGACTGTGGTCCCAGCTCTCTTCAGGTCATTGACCAGGTCCTCCTGTGTAGTTCTAGGCTGATCCCTCACCTTTTTCAGGATCACTGATATTCCACGAGGTGAGATCTTGCATGGAGTCCCAGTCCGAGGGAGATTGACAGTCATCTTGAATTTCTTCCATTTTTTAATAATTGCGCCAACAGTTGTTGCCTTCTCACCAAGCTGTTTGCCTATTGTCCTGTAGCCCATCCCAGCCTTGTGCAGGTCTACAATTGTGTCCCTCGTGTCCTTAGACACAGTGTCCTTTGGTCTTGCCCATAGTGGAGAGGATGGAGTCTGATTGATTGAGTGTGTAAACAGGTGTCGTATATAAAGGTAATGAGTTAAAACAGGTGCAATTAATACAGATAATGAGTGGAGGATAGGAGGACTTCTTAAAGACAAACTAGCAGGTCTGTGAGAGGCAGAATTCTTGCTGGTTGGTAGGTGATCAAACACTTATTTCATGCAATAAAATGGAAATTCATTATTCAAAAATCATACAATGTGATTTTCTGGATTTTTTAAAAATATATTCTGTCTCTCACAGTTGAGGTGTTCCTACGATGAAAATTACAGATCTCTCCATTCTTTGTAAGTGGGAAAACTTGAAAAATCGGCAGTGTATCAAATACTTATTTGCCCCACTGTATATAGTGCTTTTAACAATACAGATTGTGTCAAAGCACTTAACAGTACCAAATCGGAGGATAGAGTGTCAGTAATGTATAAAAATAAGATTAAACACTCAATTTTCAGTTAAAGGCATTTCATTATTGAATTCAGTGATCTCATTGTCTAGCTCAGTTTAGTTTAAATGGTATCTGTGAAATCAAATTGACAATAATCGCTCGAAATCAAGTGTCCCCAACTGAGCAAGCCAGAGGTGACAGGGGCAAGGAACCAAAACTCCCTCTGTGACAGAATGGAGAAAAAAACCTTGGGAGAAACCAGGCTCAGTCGGGGGGTCAGTTCTCCTCTGGCCAGGGTATTATTGTTTATTTATTGTTTAATTATTGATTTAATAATTGTTTTTTTAAATGTATCAATGTATTATATTTCTATAATATTTAGAAACAGAAACAGAATAAGAAAGAAACAGACAAATATTAGCGTAGATACCATTCTTCTTATGATGTAACGAGTACATCGTGTGTTATGAGGAGTGTTCCCGGTTCCGGTTGATCTAATTAATGCAGTCTAACAATCCTTTAATGGATTTGAATAATAGAAGTGCATTAGTGTGTTATGTGTAAGCCAGGTTAAAGAAATGTGTCTTTAACCTTAACTGTCACCGTCCCGTATATACGGGATGCCTAAATTTACTTCACTATATTACAATGAAATCCTAATGTAATCATGACAAACTATATATCATTTGAAAGGTCTAAGTCTCCTAAATAGATATTTTTCCATTTTTTTGTTGTTACAAATTATGTAGGAACAGTAATAGATTAATTTATGACAAGAGTGCACCAAGAGTCTATGATAAATCTACATCTTAACAGGAGTTCTGACCTTTGTCACAAAAAGTCTTTATTTCCTTGCCTTTTTCCCTATCACGTTTTAGCAATCATCATATGTTATATAACATTTGAATGGTTAAAATCTCAAAATTCATCCCGTGAAAACCATTTTGAATAGGACATTGTGTTACCATAGAAATGCTACTTCAAAATATTTTAGCCGTCTCCTCCCCCTTAGCAGGGGTGTCATATTACAAAATGTATTACGGTCTTTTAGAATCAAAACTTTTTATAATCTTGACAGAATACATATCGTTGGAAAGGTCTGAGTCTCAAGATTCCATATTTGGTAGTTTGTTATAGATGTAATATTGAGAGAGAAATTGATAGATTTGTGACAGAAATGCATCAACAAAAAATTCAACTGAGTTTGAATGGCACCCGGTGGTTGTTTTTGGTATAACGCCTAAACAAAATTGCATATGAACCTCAATTTTTTTTTATATCAACTTCAAATTTGGAACACAACTTATGTACACATATGGATTAAAATTTTATAGCAATTTTAGATTTTTAACTATTTTTTTTTTAATATTTATTTTATATAAAATAAAATTAAAATAATATAATACATTTGTTTTACAGTAAATTTAAACTTCTATAACTTTTTAATACTTGATTTTTTTTTAATGATTTCACTTCTGTAATAATCTGTTAATTGCCTTCTTTAAAAAGAGACCAACCTTAGGTCTGTATTCAAAAGCGTTCATGAATTATAATAATTTAAGTTTGCATAGTGCACTTTTTCGTGAATTTTCAAAAGTGGGGATGACAGTTAAACTGACAGAGTGTGTCTGCCTCCCGAACAGTGTTAGGTAGATTGTTCCAGAGTTTGGGTGCTAAATAGGAAAAGTATATTTTATATTCTAGGTATTATCAAACGGCCATAGTTTCTGTTACATCATCAAGTTTTTCTGCGCTGTTGGATATGCTGAGGAATTGAGATAAATCAGGAAGATTACTTACAAAGCAGTCTTTTGTGGTAGAGGTGATGGTTCTACCATACTTGTAACAAGGAGTAGAATTTACAGTTTTAGCTATATGGAGTTTACACAAGACTAGATAATGATCTGAGATATCATCGCTTTGCTGCAGAATTTCAACACCACTAACATCAATTCCATGTGACAGTATTAAATCTAGAGTATGATTTTGACAATGAGTAGGTCCGGAAACGTGTTGTCTAACCCCGATAGAAGTTGTATGGTGTCCTGGTGGCCTGTATACAGTAGCCAGTACAAACATCACAGGGGATTTATCACTAACACGTGTTTCTCTAGATAATGTTATACGCAGCACCATTGTTACGGAAGAGGCCTGGAGGCAGAGAGAGATGGTACAAAGGTAATTTATTGACCAACAGGTGAGCAAGGAACAGGATGGCAGGTGAGTGCAATAACTGTAGCGATCTCAGAGTTACTCTTCGGAACTTGAACTTGTAATTTTTCCGTTCACAGGAGGAGCGGGGACCATAGGAAACCAGAGGAGACACACACCGCAGACTTGGAGCAGACACTCGGGATTCCAGGAGCAGACGGAGCAGGTATCCTAGGAGCACGGAAAGCAGGTAAGCAGGTTAACAGGTAAGTATACAGAATGTCAAGTTTTACTGAGGCTGTGGTGGCTTCAGCAGTCCAACTTCGAATGAACGAGACCGGACATCGTGTGCTGGGCGGTGTGTGTCTTTATGGGGGATCGGTGATGAGAGGTTGATGAGGGACAGGTGCGTATGATTAGTACTCAGGGGAGAGGGACCTTTGTGATTGGGTGGAGGTAGAGCCTGGCAGGTCTGTGACAACCATAACTTCAAACGAGTTATACTTAAAGCCTGCCCTCTGAGAAATACTGAGAATATTGCTATAAATTGTAGCAACACCTCCACCTTTACCTTTTGGACATGGCTCATTTTTATAGCAGTAATCTTGGGGGGGTAGACTCATTTAAAGTAATGTATTCATCTGGTTTTAGCCATGTTTCTGTCAAACAGAGCAAATCCAGGTTATTATCATTGATCAAATCGTTTACAAAAAATGCTTTTGTAGAAAGGGACCTGATATTCAGTAAGCCAAGCTTTATCAATTGTTTCTCTGTATTGTAAAAAAAAATTATTTGTTGAACATCAATTAAATTGTTACTCTTAATTTGGTTAGGACGTTTTCTGTATTTTCTAGTTCGGGGAACAGACACAGTCTCTATAGTGTGATATCTAGGTGAAGGAGTCTCTATGTGCTGAGAATTAACTGACTTCTGTGACGTGACCTTGTGATGGATAATTAAGGGAATTTGGCCTTTGTGTTCCTCATATTTATAATCCTGCGGAACCGGAAGTCATGGCTGGACAATTTCATGCTCCTAGTCACCCTGATGTGCTAAAAAATGTAAAAATGAATGGAAATATACTTCTGAGATATTTTACTCAAAATAATTTCTAGGGGTGCCAATAATTGTGGCCAACATGCATTGGAGAAAACATTTATTTCATCATGAGATTTTCTCCCCACTTTCAATTGTTTTACCAGTTCAATGGAATTTGCGACCATAGTTGGTTAATGCTTTTGGGAAAGGCACCACTGATCTGTAGCCCTCCAAAGGAGCATACCTTTCCTATAAACATGTAATAAAAGCTGCATGTCCACGTACACTGTTTTTTGGAAACAGCTGATCACTTGTCAGTGAATTTACAGTCTGACTGCTACTTTCCGATGTTTTGAGACACAAGTCATGATAAAATAGCTAAAAGACTTGTAGAAGCAAATTAAATTTGTATCAGCATATCTCATAATTCTTTCAGTTAGGTTTAGATTAGGGTTTGGTTTAGCATAGATGGTACATTATTTTCAAATACGATAAAACTTTAAACTTTTAGCTCAAAACATTGCCATATTCACATTCATCTGTTTTGGATAAAACTGCTTCTTGTGCTACTCACAGGATATTTTACCTTGAAAGTGTTGCGAATTGTGCTAGAAGCCACATAATATAATTTTGTAGAAATTTCACCATGGGCATGTTTTTCCAATGAGCCTGGATTTGTTATATTAGGCTTTCATAACAGATTGATAGCTAACATGCTTGTATATCAGCTAGGTACATTCTCTCCTAGAACTAACTTCATGATGTGCATCCTCAGAGTTTTTTAAAAGGCATTTTAAACATAGGTTCAAGAGGAGTGAGTCATGTAATCTTTCAGTTTATTGTAGCATATAAACTGATAAGTGTGAACTGATTCAGCCAGCTAATCGAGGTGTTCAGGTTAACTTGAAAATAAATAGCAGTCTGCACAAGGAGATCCAGGAGCAGGGTTGCCTATACCCTTGTTTTAGGAATTTTGCTTAGGTATTTTGCTCTACCCTCCTTGCAGAAAGCATGCCAAACACACTTACCTCAACCACAATCACTTGAAGATTATATGCGTAAATTCATTCATGAAAAAATATTAGTGGACCTCCCATGTATGATGCACACATGACACATTTACACTTCTGCTGGCTATGTTGAGCATCTTGTTCTTGTCGTATTCAGTTTCTGTGCCATGCTCTCATTTATCAGTCCTATGCTTTGGTATGCTTCTGTGTGTGATGTGATCTGTCTGTCCCCTGTTGGGTTTGAAACCAGACCCTAAGTTCACCTGATTGTTTGTTACCTCACCTGTCTGCTTCTTGACTTCTGTCTCAACTTAATCTCCATGTGTGCTCTGTCTTATGTGATTCTATTTTAGTTATTACCCTTTTGATATGGTAATTTAACTCTGCATCCTCATCACTCTCCTTGACTGCATGTGACAGAACAAACTGGCCTTAAAGAGGATTCTAGAGAATGCAGAATCTTCCTTCTTCCATTTCCCTGCTCATCTAGCTTTATAACAACCGTCAAAGGAAGGCTGAGGGACATTTGTTGCCTGGCCATGTGCTCTCCTCTCGGTTCTGTTTAGAATCTTGTTCTTTTCTCTGTGTGGCATCTGGCTCAGTTTCTTTGCAATGCGCTCTTTTTTTCAGTCATGTGTTCGGAACATGGCATCTGGATCTTGATATTTCTGTTATAGCCGAGGACCTGTTGCTGGATCACGACACTCATGCTCCATGTTGTGAGTCTCTGTGAGTGCATGGCTTCATTTCCATTAACTTGTTTGTCACCTTTTCTCAGTTTGGGCACATGGCTTATTTGTTTTTCTTTGCCATGTGCTCTGTCTTATCTCAGTGTTGGTTTGAGCACGTGGCTTTTGTTTTAGTCACACTGTTTGTTCCCCAATCTGAACCCCACCCCCTTGTTGACCTGTTATCTGTTTAGTTACTTCACCTGTCTGCTTCATTTGACTCTTGATTTCTGCTTCTGTTCAACCTGTCTGTGTGGATCTTGTGCCAGTTCATTTTGGCTGTTACACTTGTCAGAGTGTTTTTCCCTGTGTGTCTTCTCTGGCTCCAGACCATCTGTGCAAGTCCTGGTCCTGGGACTGAGTTCTGCTCTTCAGGGAGCTTTTTGTTTGTTTAATAGATACAATCCAATATATTTGTTAGATTTGGCTAATGACTTTTAAGCCAAATCTTGTGCACACAAACATTTTTACACTGTCAGATGTGGTCTAGAAGAGAAAAATTAACAGTTGAGAAAAATGAGAGAGTTAAATGAACAGTTTATTTAGGTCAACCATAAACTTTAACCTGTTAGCTAGCACCCCCCATTTTGGGCCTCACAGCTGAAAATGACCAACCTAAATTAAAATAGTAACAGTTCCTGACAATAATGTGCTACACACACAATTGAGGTATCTTTGGAAAGAAGACACTCTATCCATTATCCAGAGTTGATAATGCTCAAAAAGATAAAAAGTTCCTACTAACTATTTTAATCACTGTACATACTCCTGCAGTTTTTCAATTATAAAATAATAGACAGAATTTTAGACATCATATAAGTGATTTATTTGAGCACTAAAAAATACAATAAAGAAGAATAGAAAAGAAAGAAAAATAATTATTTGTGCAAAAAGGCGATCGCTAAATTACGCCTCCCTCAGATGACAGGTGCGTCACAGTTTGCGTCACGCGCTGTCACGAGAGAGTGCCAAATTCAAATAAACAATATGTGACTTTTTTTTCAGTGGATGGTCTCATTCTGTTTGTGACACTGTATGCTACAAAACCTTGTTTTTGTTTTGTTTTTTACCACCAAGACGCTGTTTTTTAGCGTAATTTATTCCATAACAGACACAAACATTTCTCCTGAAGAAATGAAACGTAAACAAAGGAATAACCATCCATATTACAACCTTATTGTTTCGTTGGACTAAAAGTGCTCTATGGGATGTTGTTCTGTGGACCCTTGCCTTTCTAACTAAACCGGTATTTCAGGTGGTGTGTTCTCCTGTAAAAAAATCTGTCTCTCTCCCTCGCCGGGCCCTTGAAATCGTTCCAACCTTGCCCCCCATTATGGTGAACCTGATTAGGGTTAGCTTTAGGGTTTGGCTTAGGGTTGCTTGCATGTAATTATACATAATTTATTGATTTTATAATAGTAAGTACATGTAACGTGCAACAAGGACACCTTAAAATAAAGTGTTAATGAATGTTTAGATATTCGGAAAAAAAGACAAAATACTAAGGAAGGAGTTTAGGGTTTTTCTGAATTTTGAGAATGTGAAGGACAATCATACCATGGCTAATTCATTTTTTAAGTAAGCATAAAAATCAAGAACATGAATTCAAATGCCATAACCAAGTTATTTGGTGTATTTGAAGTCTTCTGTACTTTGATGAGAAAGCAAGGAAAGGCTATACTATGCATGGTTTAACATTACTTTCATCCAACCAGACATGAGCTTTGAGTTCGTCTCACATGCATAAACATGAAACTTGTAATATGGCCTTTAGTGGGAGGCATGCGTGAACAACTGCACCAACTGGTGCACACTTTAAATAAATAAATAAACGTATCTACATAAAGCTGGAATGCAACAGTCTCATATGACATCTAAGATCCATGCTACAGTGTTCACTAAATCGTAATAGAAACCTGTATTAGTTAAATAAACTGAAAACTGCATCCTTGCATGGACCATTCCCTAATGAGGTATACAACTTCCTATCCAGCTAGCCAACAGAACACAATACTGCATCCCACAATGCAAATTGAAAATGGCAAATAATCTTATGTATTTTTGAGATGATATCTGGCACTTGCTGAATTAAAATAGGATTGTGATGAGGTACAAATGTTTGAAAGGGTGATATATTTTATTCTGAACAGCTAAAAACAACAAATAAAAGTGAAAGAATAGATTCTACATTGTGCAGCCAAGTGAATATCGGGTGACTTTTAGTTCAACACCAATACAAGTGTCATAAATATATTTTACAATTTTACAATTCCTTGATCCACAGCCTTCATGATGCCACTGATTATATAATAATCCTGTAGATATGTCAGATACAAGTTACAACGATGTCTACAAATGTAAAACTAGTGTCATGTTTGAAAGAGTTTTTAAGAACTTCAGAATGATAAATATGATAGCACAGCTCTGTGTCCAGACAGAACGTGTATGTGTAGCTCAGCTGTTCTAAGTCAGCAGAAACGGGGAACACCAGCTTAAGCAACTCTAAATGTGTCTGTGTCAAGTTGTAGAAGGTGAAACAAGACAAGATCATGGTGTCCTCACTCAATATGAATTCAATGAATTATTTAGAAGCCTGTCCAGAACATCTCCAGGTCATATTACACTCCAAACCAAATAAGGTAGAAAGAAGAGAGAGAGAGAAAGAGAGATTATATTTTGTAATTAGTAAAATAATAAGATCATCTCAGGTACTCAGAAACAAAGTGCCAATGTTTGATTCTGTAATTAAAAGTTCATAATAATTCCAAACTTTTTGACCTGAGTAGATTACATTTAACTTTGTGTGTGTTTTAATTTGTCAAGAGGAAAAAAATGGAATAAAAGAATATAAAGAATAAAGAATAAGGTGTACTCTGTTCATGGGGTGTAAGTGTGAAAGAGTAAAGTAAGACTGATGTATTGGTTACAGCTAATCCCCTGTGCTGTGAATGCTGGGTAAGGAAGAGGATAGTCTGTCCTGTGAGATATTGAGTTAAATGCCATTGGGTTCTTGCCCACCTGCTTTGTTATAATCATCAAAAGTGTGTCGCTCTTACATCATAGAAAGCATAGACACATAAGACTCCAAAGGCCTTTTCACACTGCACTTAACCCTGTGTTATGGGCTTTTAAAGGGTTTTTTTTTAACCCTGGGTAAAACAATTTTTCACACATATCATTTTGAAAGGGTCTTATCACTGTTTTAACCCAGGGTTATGACCCAAATTTTGTGGGGTTAATCCCACATTACAGTATCAAAGCTATACAATGTGAAACGATGCAGTGTTAAAATTTAACAAGCACTTCTTATTTAGCAAAATAAAAAATACAGTGTTTGCCTCATTAAATATTCTATGCTTTGTACATGCTGTCCTTGAAGAATTCATTGAGTGTCTGAAGAAAAAAATGTAAAGGTCAAACAGTAACATGATAATGGGAATGGAATAGGAATCTATAAACTCAAATGATGCTCAATATATATCACTACAGAAATAAGTGACCTTGTCTGAAAAATGCCATCAAAGCTCATTGGTAAAAAAGCCGTTTTTTTGCAAAACTCTCACTGCAGATTCCATCTGAAAAAACTAACAAAAAAACCTTCCATTTTACACAAATTATGATTACAGAGGCAGATTCTAAATTAATAAATGGACAGTTATTTCCACAATATTATGTTATGGCCTCAAAACACTTACATAGTGTATGTGAACTAACAAATTTTGATGGTTGCATAACATCACCTGCCCCATATATTGCTTTTCTGACATATAGTAAACTCGCATTATTACTCAAGTGGTACAGCATTGCACATGAAATGTAGACTGCTTGAGTACGAGTCCAGTGAAACATGAGTCATGATAAAAGAGCTCGAAGACTTGTACAGGCCAGTTAAAATAGCACGGTTGCTTCAGCAAATGCGGTTTTATCTCATGTCTGTTTTGTTTTAATGTAGGCAGTATGTTATTTTTTAAATGCAGTGAACCATTCATTTTGTAGAACCACTCACTGGACATTTAATTTATGAACTGCCACAATATGTATAACAACCAACATAATAAAAATTTGCCAGAATCACATTCATTAGTTTTGGATAAAATTGAACATGGATGGGCATGCACACATTGCACATTCAGTCTGCACAGGACAAATTTATTTCATTTTGGTGCATTTTGTACTCAGCAGAAATACCTCAATTAATCAGAAAAATAAGCATGATTATGATTACAACTGTCGCTTTTACCTAATCATGAAAAGTGTACATTTACTCAGGTTGCATCACTCTTTTCGGAAGAGTGCAGAACTCAGTGAGGTGATTTTCAACTGAAGTGATTGACATGTTCAGTGATTATAGAGTGACAAAATACTTTTATAAAAAAACATAGTGCTTTACTGTCAGGTAGGAGTCTGGCATAGAGCTTGTCTCATTGTGGGCTTGGCAGAAATGTGGAATGAGGGGGCGGCCATGAACACACTTCTGAATTTTAAAATGACAAATGGGACACCATATGGAAGGGGTTACTAACTCTGGCCCTCAAGTTTAGCTTTAACCAAATCACCTTCCTGTAACTTCTGCTGCTTACAAATGGACTTGGAAGACTAGGAAGACTTGTTGGGTGTTTGTTATTATGACACATCACACCTTCAAGTGGATGCCATAATAGGGGAAGTCGTGGCCTAATGGTTAGAGAGTTGGACTCGTGATCCAAAGGTTGCGGGTTCGAGTCTCCGGCCGGCAGGAATTGTAGGTGGGGGGAGTGAATGTCCAGCGCTCTCTCCACCCTCAATACCACGACTGAGGTGCCCTTGAGCAAGGCACCGAACCCCCAACTGCTCCCCGGGCGCCGCAGCATAAATGGCTGCCCACTGCTCCGGGTGTGTGTTCACGGTGTGTGTGTGTTCACTGCTGTGTGTGTGCACTATGGATGGGTTAAATGCAGAGCATGAATTCCGAGTATGGGTCACCATACTTGGCTGAATGTCACTTCACTTTTTTCACTTTTAATATGGGAGTAGTCTGAACAAAGATTTATCATGTGAACAATAAACCCAAATAAGTACATCTGAATTAAAAATGATGAAACAAAATAAATCACTTCTATTTCTCATTTATGCATGGTATGTAGGGCTGGGTATTGACACAAAATTTTTTAATCGATTGATCGACAGTGGTCTGGTACAGAACCATTACTGTCAATGCTGCCCCACAACTTTTATTAGTAAAATAGATTTGCTAATGCTATTTTTCAGCAAACAGAGAGTAACATTGCTGCATTTTAAGTAAACGCATGTCTTTAGAGAGATGTTTAGAGGACAGTCTCTCTTTCTAAGTCTTAATATTTCCTGAGTTATTAGCAAAAAATGGAGCATAGCGATAGTTCTGGCAGGCCACGTTAGTCAAGCTCGCATCAGCTGACACTCAGCTGATCCACGTCTACCTATAGGATCACGACACCAATCATAATTCCCTTCATAAGGTCCCTTCAGTCATTATTCAGCAGCTATCGCTTCGCTCAGGAACTAATCATCCACCTCCATCCCCAGCTCCTCCTCTCGTCCAGTCAGGACTTAGCAGTGAATATATCATTGAGTCAGACCACTGAATCATGTTGTTAAAATAATCACGTAGAACATTAATGGTATCTGCTATGGTATCTGTATCGGGAGGGGGGGGTTAAGTTATATTGACCATATATTGATCGTATATAATCGTAAGTTATATTGACGATAGTGGTCCTGACAGAACATAAATTAGATTATTAAAGCCACACTTTGTTGTTAATTCTCACAAAACTGAGTGAAAACTGGCACTGGTTCATTTAAGGGTCAATTTTTTAAAATTGTTTTATACATCATCAAAGCTGAATAAATAGGCTTTCCATTGAATGGTCAATATCCATTGTTAGGATAGGACAATATTTATTATATTATTTATAGACAATATTATTTGAAAATCTGGAATCTGAGGGTGCAAAAAAATAATAATAAATAAAATCGAAATATTGAGAAAATCGCCTTTAAAACTGTCCAAATGAAGTTCTTAGCAAAGCATATCACTAATCAAAAATTAAGTTTTGATATATTTACAGTATGAAATTTACAAAATATCTTCATGGAACATGATCTTTACTTCATATCCTAATGATTTTTGGCATAGAAGAAAAATTGATAATTTTGACCCATACAATGTATTGTTGGCTATTGCTACAAATATACCCGTGCTACTTATGACTGGTTTTGTGCTCCAAGGTCACATACATACACACTGTAAGGCTTGACTCAAGGATTCAGAGAAAGAGAGTTAATGGCAGAAAATCTGGATAAAGAGGTCGGGCAGGACCAAGTGTTATAATAGTGCCACCTGGTGTAAGACAGTGTATGTACGGCTGAGTAGGGGCAAGGGGATTTGGGACCATCCTATTGTTTGGGGTCCCTGCATGTATGTTCTGCATGTATGCCTGCAGTTTTAAGGCATACTACTACTACTATTAATACCACTAATAATAGCCTAATAAGCCTAACAAATACAATAGGGTATAGAGCACCTTGGACTTTTTATGATCCACAAGACATATGAACAGCGGTGGGTAGAGTACCCAAAAACTGTACTCAATTAAAAGTAAAAGTACTTCTAGAAATATTTACTCAAGTAAAAGTAAAAGTAATCGTCTGAATAGTTACTTGAGTAAGAGTAAAAAAGTATCGGATAAAAAAACTACTCAAGTAGTTAGTTACTAGTTACTTTGGATCATATAGGTACTGTATATAGTCTATTTTTATTTAGATATATAGATTACATTTATGTAATGTGTATGTGTATACACACACACACACACACACACACTCACACTGCCGTTCAAAATATATATATACGGGACACTGCTTCATAAAATACTAAAAAAGTTTGTTAGTATTAGACCAAGTATGTTAGTATTAGTATGCTTTAATAGACATATTTGCTGCTGGAAATATTCTTTTAGCAAAAAGATGGTGGTAGGAGGATGCTGTGCTCCATCTTTGAAGGCACCCCTTGTGAGGACAGTTTTTAAGTTGACTGTAAAATTCACAGCAAAGATAAGTAAAGTGCAGGACCCCTGCAAAGAACAAGATGGGGCACCCTCGGTAACACTTATTCACTATTGACTACAACTTTTCAATCAATTAATTACTAATTTGCTGCTTATAAATACGTTACGTCCTACGAGTGTCTAGGGGTTGTTTTACCAGAACGTAACAAATTAAGTGTTAGAAGAGCATTTGTCTGGGCCCTCCACAAATTTTCTGGAGGTGTTGAGGAGATCTGTCAACGGGGCAACCATCTTCTGTAGTATCCAGCCATACCCAGAAATCTCCTCTGTTCCTGTTTATTAGTAGGAGCGGGAAAATTCAGAATGGCAGCTTCAACAGGCCTCACTGTCCCTTGGCCCACTTTCTTACCAAGATAGGTAACTAAAGCCTTCGCAAACTCACATTTCACCAAGTTTAACGCCAATGATGCTTCAGATAACCTACTAAAAACTTGGTTAAGACTATTCAGATAATCCCAATTAGCCTCACAGTTAGTCACCCCTGACAATACTTGCCGCATTAGGCGCTGGAAGGTCGCAGGCGCATTTCACATCCCGAATTGCCATAACAGTATACTCTAGGAAGTTGTCAGGGGTAACGAAAGCAGAGATCTCTGAGGCTCGAGGAGTGAGGGGCACGTGCCAGTATCCTTTTAGAAGATCCAACTTGGTGACGTAACTGGCAGAACCAACTCGGTCAACACAGTCCTCTATCCGAGGAAGAGGAAAAGAGTCGGGCTTCGTTAAGTTGTTAACTCTATGGTAGTCTGTGCAAAAACGATATGATGAGTCAGACTGATAAGATGAGTTGCAACATATACTCAACCTCTGGCTTCATTACTTCTCGTTTATGCGGATTGACACAGTAAGGATGCTGTTTAACATGTACAGAGTCACCTACATCAATGTCGTGTGTGAGAATGGTAGTTTGGCGAGGAACATCAGAGAGTAAGGTGGGATACTCACTTATTAACGCGACTATATTTGTACGTTGGCTCTTAGGCAAGTGAGCAAGATACACGTCTAGGTTACTCAGTACTGCAGAGTTGTTTAGATGCGTACAGGACATTCGGTCTTCATTTTCGACCAGATCATCTTCCAAAGGACAATACGCAGTAGGCAATACGGTAGTAGTAACTGCAGACACAACATCAGAGACAGGGGTTTCATTTGCGGCTTTGTTGACATAAGCCTTCAACATATTGACATGACACACTCAACTTTTTCTCCTATGATCTGTAGTTAAAATGACATAATCCGTGTCAGTAAGCCTTTTCTCAACAGCATAAGGACCAGTAAATTTAGCCTGCAATGCTGACCCTGGAACAGGCAGTAAGACTAAAACCAAATCGCCAGGTTGGAAGTTGCGTTTTACACATGTCTTGTCATAACGCAATTTCATCTTGGATTGCGCAGTTACCAGATAAGACTTCGCTACATCACAAGCCTTATGGAGACGTTCACGAAAAGCACATACATCATCCAAGACATTACTAGACACCGGATCTTTTGACAATAACTGCTCACTTAGCAGTTTCAATGGCCCATGGACAGTGTGCCCAAAACCAAAACCTAACGATTCCTGCACTGTTTCTCGGACTGCAAACAGTAGCAATGGCAAACCCTCAACCTTGTCTTTACCAGTACCCTGGGACTCTGGATGGTATGCGCTGGATAAATACATCCCCACCAAAGGGGTGGGGACCCCACGTACAGCAGGGGCTGCAGGGGCGTCTCATATGCCACTGCCAATGTGCCATACATAGGCCAGAGTAATATGACAGAGTACAAATATTTCAATAGACAGACTAGGCTAAATCCTCCATTGAGAAATCACTTCCATCTAACAATCTTAAAAAATAGTCTTTCTTCTTGCCTGACCATCCTAGGCCAGTTCCTCTTTGTTATCAACATATTTTATTTTTATTTTTCATACATAACACAACATAAAAAAAACAATATATATATAAAAAATAAAATAAAATAATAAAATAAAACAACAGACACATACTCAACATCTCAAAGTCCAGTCAAAAGGAGGGAGAAAAGGAAGGACAGTGTGGCGGGAGGAGCAAACGACAGACACAGTGGGCGTGGCGTCAGGCCTCGGAGAGGTTTTTATTAAACAATAAATAAACAAAATAGTGTCCAAGGGGGAAAAAGTGTCCAAAAATAAACAGGGGGATCTGGTGTCCTCGTCGTCCTGCGGGGCTTGTGAAGGAGGGCAGTGTTCAGGAGGGAAGGGTCCAGGGAAGGGGCGGATTCCGGTGGCCGCACGCGCTCCCCTCTCGGGTCCGGGAGCGAGTGGCGGCGGCTTCCTCCAGCGGCGACATCCTACTCCTAGGCCCCCGGAGCTTCTGGGGGACTCGACGGCCCGGCATCCTGGCCTGTCAGCCGTCTAACGGGTGCGGCAATCCTCCTACTCGACGCACCCTTCTTGGACCCATGAGGACACCAGCGTGCATGCACGGGGAAGAGACCGGTCTCCCGAGGAGAGGCGCGCTCGGCATTTAAACGGCGGCGGTGATGAGGCTCTCTTCACATCAGGTGTGCCTCATCACACGCCGCCAGCCCTGGCTGTTTCAGCGCCCTTCCTCTCTCACACACCCACTCCCGTCGGGAGCCTAGTGAAGGGCGGCGAATACGGGACGGGGTGGTGATGATGATAAGGGGGGAGGCAGCCGACTCGTCACATCAGAAAAAAGAAACCCACGGAAGTCACTCCTCCATACAGTCACGTATTTCAAAGAAAAAGCACTGCCAAGCATCAATGGTAGAAGGCTTGGCCCCATTGATTCGTGCTGTTGTACATTCACAAGAGACTATTTGCAGGAGGCTACGGATCCAATATGTTTTCCCACACATACAGGTGCTGGTCATAAAAAAAAGTTGATTTATTTCAGTAATACCATTCAAAAAGTGAAACTTGTATATTAGATTCATTCATTACACACAGACTGATATATTTCAAATGTTTATTTCCTTTAATTTTGATGATTATAACAGACAACAAATGAAAGTCCCAAATTCAGTATCTCAGAAAATTAGAATATCAATTAAGACCAATGCAAAAAAAAAAGATTTTTCGAAATGTTGGCCAACTGAAAAGTATGAACATGAAAAGTATGAGATCTCTTCCGCATATAAAATTAAAATTGTGCCATAAAGGTGTACTATTACAAAATTTGAAGGGTCCTCCTATCCGACGTTCAACCGTTTTCCAGATTTTAATAGAGTTGGCCACAACCGGACCAAATTTATAATTATCCCCTTTTTTCCCTGTACCAGTAAATAAAATGTCCTGGAGTCTATTTGGTTTAACCTTGTCAGCTTCAATCACTCTCCAAGAAACTGTAGATTGAGGATCAACCCAAGTATGAAGAGCTGGAACGACCAATAATACAGTTCAAAATTTGGTACAGCCAGTCCTTCTGTGCTATTAGGATGTTGTAATGTGGTAAGTTTAATTCTGGGGCATTTATCATTCCAGATAAATTTCGTAATTATGGAGTTGATCTCCTTAAAGTAACCTGGAGGGGGAGAAAGCGATAGCATAGAGAAAAAAAAATTTAATCGAGGTAACAAATTCATCTTAACAGTGGAGATTCTTCCTTGGAGGGAAACGTTAAGATTCTTCCATCTTTGAATGTCATTCTTGACCTTAACTAAAATATTATTAAAATTGTCCCTGGCAATCTTATGAATGTTTTTATATATGGTAATGCCCAGATAGGTGAAAGATTCCTTAATAGGGATGAATGAGGGAATAGAAGAATTAACTTTAATATTGTTAATTGGCATTAAAGCAGATTTGCTCCAATTTATTTTATATCCTGACTAAAATGATCAAATTCCTTAATTATATTAGGGACTGAAACATCAAAGTGGTCTAAATATAGAATAATATCATCTCTATGAAATACCCCATGTTCAATTGCAAAATTAAATGAATTAAGCATTAGTGTCCCTACCAAATCCCAAATTTCTAAATATAATTCCGGGGGGAGACCATCTAGGCCCGGCGATTTGCCCTTTTGAAGGCTTTTTAAAGAGACATGGAGTTCCTCCAAACTTAATGGGGCCTCCAAAGATTCTTTATCCAGCTGTGAGATCCGAGGCAGTTCCAATTTATCTAAATACTGCTTACAGATTGATTCATCAAAATCTGTTTCGGCTTTATATAGATTTGTGTAGAAACCTTTAAATATTTCATTAATTGCCACAAGGTTTGTGGTGACCTGATCATCCGATGATTTTATTCCGCTAATATATGCCTTAGACTCGCATTCTCTCAACCTAAGAGCCAATAAATGACTAGGTCTCTCCGATTCAAAATAATATTTTTGCCTAGTCCTATGTAAAATAAATTCCGCCTTTGATTGTGAAAGCAAATCATATTCTTCTTTTAAAGAGGACAACTGTGTAGCCTGTTGCTCAGTAAAATGTTGTTTTTGTAGGTTTTGTAATGATTGGATTTTATTTTCTAATTGTGTAAACTGGCGTGTTTTCGTTTTGGCAAGAGTAGAAGAGAAAGATATACAGAAACCTCGTATAGCGCACTTAGTCGTCTCCCACAGTTTTTGAGAATCCACACCAGAGGGCATATTAATTTCAAGAAACTCCTTAACATATTCTTTTAAAGAAGTAATGAAAGTCTGATTACTTAATAATGATATGTTAAATCTAGGGGACTTGGCTTTAACATCGGACAGAGGAACACTGCATAGCACAGCAGAATGATCAGATAATAAAATTGGTAATATAGAGATGGAGGAATCAGACGAAATTAAAGATGGGCTGAGAAATATGTAGTCTATCCTAGAGAAAGTCTTGTGTCTATTAGAGAAAAAAGTGAAGTCCTTAGATTTAGTATTCTGAATTCTCCAAAGATCGATTACGTTAAAATCAGTGATAAATGTATTCAGTAATTTAGAGGATGGATTAGCTGTTGTATCAGATTGAGATTTATCTAAAGCGGGATTTATGACAGCATTAAAATCCCCACCCACCACTAGAGGGCAATCAATCTGCTCAAGCAGAGTTTTGGAGATCTGTGAAAGGAATGCACTGTCTGTCTCATTCGGACCATAAATAGAGACCAAGGCTAACCTGTTATTATATATTTTGCATCGGATAAAAACAAATCTACTCTTCTCATCACTACCAAGGTGTTCAATTGTTAAATTTAACTTCCGGTTAACAAGAATAAGCACCCCCTTAGTTTTATTTTGAGCGCAGGAAAAAGCTGCTAATTTGTAATACTTATTCTGGAAACGTGCCACGTCGGATTGCTTTAAATGTGTCTCTTGAATTAGGGCACAGGAAATAGATTTACGATGTAAATATTCTAACACACGAGTTCGTTTAACAGCAGAATTTAACCCATTCACATTTAGTGATAAAATATTTAGAGTATGCATTGAATATATAGCGTGTAAACGTTGATGTGTATTTTAGATACCAAACCTCCTAGATGAAAAATCCCTTTAGAAATAAGGTAAAATAAATAAAAGTATAAATGTCTGTTGTAAAAAGTAAAAACCACATAAAAACATGAACAACCGACAACCTTAAACAAGGAACAACTCAGACCGCACATTACCAAGAACATAGGTCTGACTGAGCAACAAAAAATAGTGATGGTTCGTGACCGATCCACTCCAACGCAGGACATGTCTCCCAAAAAGCTTGTACGGCCAAAAAAAAACATTTTAAATTAAACCAACTCTCCATTAGTCCCTTCCAAAAAAGAAAAAAGGGGTGTCAGTCTTGCCAGCAATGAGATCGTTGTACCGGATATATAGGAACAATATCTCATTAGTAGAGGGGAGCGAAGAAAAAAGCAAAAACAAAGTTTAGTCAGCGTCCATGTCCATTCTGCCATCATCTGCTCCTGAGCAGCTGGGACCATGTTCATCCCGGACATCAAACTCCTCCCGCCGGGCTGGAGAAACAGCGTTCCCCCGCGCAGAGCCGCGGCATACGTCTTCTGCTGGGACAGGGAGCAAATAAAATCCTCCGCTTTCTGAGGGGAATCGAAGCTTTTCTGTTCCCCCCTGTGCTGTAGCTTGATTACGGCCGGATAGATGAGGAAGGGCTGGAGACCAAGCGCTGTCATCTTCTTCAAAACCGGACCAAATGCCTTTCTCGTGATCACTGTAGCTGGACTAAAGTCGGGAAAAAATAGCAGTGTGACATTGTTCTGTGCGCATTTCACCGGATAAGCGTCATGCCATCTCAGTACACGGAAGATGAAAGTGCGCGGCCGGTCGGAGCCCCTCCCTCCGTCATACACGCGATGTGCCCGGTCGATCTCAATGTCACGGCCCTTCAAGGAAACCAGCCGCGTCGGATCCCTCAGCCCCCTCTGGCAGCCCCACCAGTCGTACGTTGTTCCTCCTGCACCTGTCCTCCATATCCGTCACCTTCTCGGTGAGTCGCTCCAGCTGATTTCTTAAGCCTGTGACTGTCCTCCTATCCTCACGTGCAGCTGCTTGAACAGAATCTACGCGGTCACGTGTCTGCTTCGCCACGGTAGCTATGGTCTCAAACTCCTCTCTTAGCTCTTTAACAGACTTGTTGGTCGCTTGTATGTCTTCACGCAGATCGCGTAATGCTGCAATCAGCACAGAGTCCATCGCCTCTCTTACTGCCAAATTCACAACCGAATTCAATGTGTTTTGCTGCTCTTTAAATGCTAGTTCGATGCGGCTAGCAATAGCATCATCGAGGTCTTCTCTGGAGATGGCGGAATCTCTGAATTTTTTCTTCATTGGCGATTGCTCAATTTCTCTTTTCCGATCCCCTTTGTCTGCCTTAGCACTCATGACAGGTCCAATGCAGAGTGGTTCAAATTTTACTGACAGGATCATACAAAATATGGCAAAGTGAGCAGAGTGAAAGACTCAAGCCTGCATCGCTGTCGAAAGGTCACGTGATCCCTCGGCCAGTTCCTCTTGAGGTGTCCCTGACATGGGCAATCAAAGCCCCAGCTCTCACCACATAATAGAGCTGCTGGAATGGCAGGACCATCCCGACCAGTACATCATGGTCCTAGAGCACACCTCTCCGATTTTGGCAGCTTTATGACAGCTTCTTCAGTGAGGAGATGACACGGAGTTCAAATTGTTTGATTTCAGCTGTAGGGACCTTCTGAAAAGCCACAATGGTATGTATTATTTTTTTAACATTTAGTTTTGGACCTGTTGCACCATGCTCTAATTAGATGGGATAGAGCGAGATATTAACAATGCACTAACGACATTCGCAGAAGAAGAAAATCCAATCATATTGTTTTTGTTGAGTAAAATGACTGCCATTTCAAAGTAAAGTGAGAAAAACATGTAGTGCTAAAGCAAACTTTCACATGACACGTGACAAACTCTTTCTTCCAGGGACAGTAAGGTGCTGCCTCCCTGAGTACTTTGAGAGTACCATGGGGTTCTAAGTTAGGTACCGCACCATCCAATCACATTTTTTAATAATGGAGTCACTCAGGACTCCCTGTCAACCTGCCCCTCAAGTTCCTCTCACTGCCATCCCAGAGGTCCCCTAACTGGAGTCCGGGTCCCAGAGAAACATGTCACAAATGCAAAAGAGGCTTCAGTCATGGCCACAGAGTTCCCTCTCTCTGCTGCCTTAGGTCCAGAGATCTTGTCAGGGCCACTTCAGAAATCCCAGCTGCCGTAAATGTTCCTGTCACTGCTACTTTAAAACCTGCTAAGGTCACAGGGAGATTCTTGACCTGAAAGATTCAGTGGTCCTTCACACTTCCGCTCCAATGGCTCCTGTCACAAGCAACTGGTCCCAAAGATCCTGTCAGAGCCACTCCAGAAATCACTGTGAATGCTGCCCTAAAGATTCCTAATGCTGCTGATCTACAACCTGCTGAAGTCAGTGAGGTCAGAGTAACAGGCACCACAGAGGTTACTCAACAGAGCTACACTGGTCCCAGAGCTTCTTGTCCCAGCTTGAAGGTTCCTGCTGTTGCAACCTTATAACCCACTACGGTTCCGCAGCTTTGTGTCATGGCAACTGCCATATACATTACTCACTTGGCTCTCTGCAAAGGCGGACGCTTTTTCTCTCCTCTCCTCCCCTTATCTTCCCTGCTTGCTCTCTCGTCTTGTCTATTGTCTAACACTTGAGAGACTCTTTCTGCACTGCTCTCCAAACTGAAAAATCATGGATTTGATTAACTGGTCTCTCAACGCAATTTGGCACCATATTCTCTACAAGAGACCTGGGTTCGGGGGAGCCCAATTGTCCTGCAGGAACGTTCGCTACCGGCTACACGATGGACGCATGGGAGAGATGGCGGGTCGTGTGTCTGGCGGCTCTTTCCGTGGAGGACATTGAAGACATCTACCTATTCGGAACCATGATAACAGGTTTTCTGCTGACTGGATTAGGCTTTGCCCTGGGTTATCAGAGAATTCAGAAGACGGGAACAGCTGTCCAAAGCCTCACAAGGCTGCCCATCATGATTGAAGCAGTGGGAAGAGCGGTCAGCACTGAGACTGTAACTATCAACCGCAATATGGATTCTATCACGGTGAAGCTCACGGCTGTGCTGAGAAAAATTTATGGACTTGGAGACCAGAATGAACAAAGAGAGCTGTGAAATTGGTATGAAGCTGCTCGCACCAAGACCAAACAATCGTATCTTCTTTCGGCTTCCCAAAACAACATAACTGCCTCGGACAAGGTCGTTCTGGAAACAACCCCCCCGGAAGGGCACTGCAGTGAGACGCTCTTGCTTCCTGACCCCTCCCACAGACACCCGGTGATTGTTGACTCCGTCTGGGTCCCGATCAAGGCCGTTTCCATGGCAATTGCTGTGTCGCCAGGGGCGTAGCCATCATTTCAAAAGTGGGGGGGACGGAATGTCTAGTGTTATACCTGTTTTTTTGTTGTTGTTTTTTTCAGTTAACCCTTGTCTAATTGACAGGTTTTATTTTTAATCATACCTTTTTGCTTAATATGCTTTATGATTATATTATTATGTATGATTATAAAATAGAAGGAATTCAAAGATAGAAAAAAGAAAAAAAAGAAAGAAATACAACAGCTTGTCACTGGGACAGTACCCTTAAGCACATCTTTGTACCTTATTTACCCCAAAAAGTTTCATAGTTGTACATATTGGTACTCTAATGTACTAATATGCACCTTTTTGAGTATAAGTTACAAAGATGTCCTTATAAGGGTACTATTGTTTACATATTTCAAATTGTATTTTGTGAGTGTTGTATGTAGAGTACATGGCACACAGTAATGGATACTTGCACATTCACATACTTCTTTATTCTGGTCTATTATACATTAATCTGATTAGTCTCTGTTAAAAGGTATAAGAAATATCTTATCATAGACATCTTATCATAGACATAGACATCATTATCATGGGGTGGTGATGGCGCAGTGGATAAGACACATGCCTTTGGTGTGAGAGACCCGGGTTCGAATCCACTGTGAGACACCAATGTGTCCCTGAGCAAGACACTTAACCCCTAGTTGCTCCAGACATATACCTCTGACATATATAGCAACTGTAAGTCGCTTTGGATAAAAGCGTCAGCTAAATGAATAAATGTAAATGTAGACAATGCTGTAAATAATCTTACCTCTGTAGCCTCACTGAAACTCTCTGCCTCATTCACTCTCAACTGTGTATTCACTTCTGCCTCTCTGTCTACAGCAAATAAAGTAGTGTTTGAAACATGTACATACAGGGAATAGTGACATACAGAAGAAAATAACACATTATACACTGCTGGACAATAACTAATCATTTGTATCCTAAATAATTTTTTAACACTTTAGTATGGGGAACACATATTCACTATTAACTATGACTTTTGCCTCAATAAACTCTTCATTTGCTGCTTATTAATAGCTTGTAAGGTAGTCGTTGTAGTTGTGAAGTTTAGGATTATGGGATGCAGAATATGGTCATGAAGAATACAGAATTAATATGTGCTTAAGTACTAATAAACAACCAATATGCAAGCTAATAATTACATACTGTAGTTAAAAATGATAGCTGAGAAGTTGTTCATCATACTAATGTTATTTTTTATTTTTCTATATTTGACTAATTATGTGTTTTTTATGATTGGTCCATATATAATCCTACAAACGCTTGTTTATTAATAGATTTTATACAATGTAAAAACAGCCAGGTGTTAAAAGCCACTCTTCTCACCTGTCACTGTGTGTCGTCCTAATTCTGTCCTAACAAACCTAGGCTGACTGTTTCTTGTTCATTCTTGACAACAGATAAAAACATAAAATGAGTGCAATAATGACAAAGCACCCCTAAATGAAGATTGGTCCTATATCGGATCAGTGCTTGCATACTTGATTGAAATACATCATGTAGAATTGGCAGAGTGTCACAATGCTGCAAACGCTGTAAAATCTCAGTTCGACATGATCTTTATTCTTATTTGAAGGGTTCTGATAACATACGTGTTAAAATAAAAGACGTTACAAAAGAGTTACGGAAAAATACACTGAAAATAAATAAGTGCATGTTTGTCCAGGCAGCTTTTTATTTCTCCATATAATGAACATCAAAACTTGCTAATTATTCAACAAGAGCAATAGGCAGAGTCACTGAACATTGTGCAACACTATTCGGATACTACATGCCAACTTACGCTGCATGACTTCTTCGTAAAAAAGGAGTGAAGAGTTTCTTGCCGCTTTGAACTCATCTCGACCTCTAATGAATGATGCATACAGCGCGGGACCGCGGGCGCGAGCCTGGGCATGTCGTGACATCACAAACTGAGTGACTGATTGCCATGGAAACGTAAACGTCATGTATAAATTATCCTGTCTCTTTGAATTTTAAATCATTCTGCATTTATATACATTGCTCATTAAAACCTCAACATGTCGAGAACACAACTGTCCGATGAAAAAGTGAGGGGGACGAATTTACTTTTTATAAAAAGTGGGGGGGACACGTCGTAATCTACGCCCCTGTGTGTCGCTATCACAATCTGCGGACTGAGACAACTTGTTTTGGATACCAGCATGGCGGATCTCCAGGCCTACAAATACACGAACTCACATCACACACACACCCATATATACAGACATTCCATTCACCCCCCCACCCCCGATCCCTCGCCTTCGCCACTTTGTTCCGCCAGTCCGACAGGCGGGTCTGTGACTGGCGCTGAGAATAGCTGCTGGACCGGATGGCTGTTTGTAGGAGCTGGATTACCCCCCCACCTGTTGCAAGTCGTGTGTCTATGGTGTATTCATTATGTGCTTTTGTTGCTGGGGTGTTTTTCCTGTTCTCACACTGTACTCCCATAGGACCATAGTCTGGGGGTTATTTTTTTTTCTCCCCTCCTTCCTCATGTTTAAGATGTATTTCTTCCTCAATTCCCTGTCTTCCTGTCCTGTCCACCCCCCTGTCATATTGTATTGTATGTATGTTTGTGTATGCATGGACAGGTTGATAATTTCGCTGGTACTTGTGACTAGTGACAATAAAGGACTACTACTACATATTACACATGTGCACATTAAAAATACTTTGTGATTCTGAAAATTTTTGCCTCTACTTTACAAGCTTATATTTATTACTTTCTATGTTAATTTGAATAATAATCTCACCAGGTAAGTAATGCCAGGTAAGTAACATCTCAAAAAGGAGTTGCTCTGTATGTGGCCCTCCATTTCCTATTTGAATCCCATAGGGATATGGCAAACAATTTTATCTTTTTGTACACCTGGCTATACTAGTCATAATTTAGTTTTGATGAAATGCAGATATATATTCTGCAAATTGTAATTAAGTTATCCACAATTTTATTTTGACTTGTCATAACATATATTGAAGATATCCACAATTTTTATTTTTATTTGCCATAATAGACATTGAAGATGTCTTCAGTGCTATTTTGACTACTTATCTACTTCCACTGACTAACACTGGAAAATAATATAAATTATACATACATTTCTGTATGGCAGAGTATGGGAGTTCCTATCAGATCACTGTCAATCACTGCATATCTGCATAACTGTCAAGAGTGCATGCTCGTGGAAGATACCAGATGACAGTTGTTACATAAGGAGAACTGGAAAGGGCTGTAAACGGGCAACAATCCAGCAGCTGGGCCAGTATCTGCTCCTTTGTGCAAGGAGAAACACCAACTGACACCTCTTTGTCTTCACGGAGGAGAGCAGGTTCACAGAGCATGTGGCAGAGTAAGAGTATGGAGATGTTGTCGAGAAGCTGCCTGCAACATTATCCAGTTTGGCAGTGGGTCACTGATGGTCTATGGAGGAATATACTTGAAGGGTCACGCAGACCTCCATGTGCTAGCCAACAGTACTCTTACTGTTGTTAGGTACTGGAATTAAAGCTTCAGAGCCATTCAGCCTGTATGACAATGTCCAGCCTCATGTGGCCAGTGTGTGTAGGCACACTCTGGATGACCAAGACATTGATCCTTATGTATTGGAGCATCCAAAGCATCCATGAGGTGATGGTCGTGGATGAATGGCACAACATTGGGCCTCAGGATCTCGCCACGGTATCTCTGTGCATTCAAAATGTCATCAATAAAATGCATCTGTGTTCGTAGTCCATAACATACGCCAGCCCATACCATAACCCCACCGCCACCATGGGCCACTCGATCCACAACATTGACATCAGCAAACCGCTCACCCACACAACGCCATAAACGCTGTCTACCATCTGCCCTGTACAGTGAAAACTGGGATTCATCCATGAAGAGAACACCTCTGTGCCAGACGCCATCGAATGTGAGCATTTGCCCACTCAAGTCGGTTACGACGACAAACTGCAGTCAGATGCTGAATGTGGAGGTCCTGGGCTGGTGTGGTTACACGTGGTCTGCGGTTGTGAGGCCGGTTGGATGTACTGCCAAATTCTCTAAAGCGCCTTTGGAGACGGCTTATGGTAGAGAAATGAACATTCAAATCACGGGCAACAGCTCTGGTGGACATTCCTGCAGTCAGCATGCCAATTGCATGCTCTCTCAAAACTTGCGACATCTGTGGCATTGTGCTGTGTGATAAAACTACACATTTTAGAGTGGCCTTTTATTGTGGCCAGCCTAAGGCACACCTGTGCAATAATCATGCTGTCTAATCAGCATATTGATATGCCCCACCTGTGAGGTGGATGGATTATTTCGGCAAAGGAGAAGTGCTCACTAACACAGATTTAGACAGATTTGTGAACAATATTTGAGAGAAATAGGCCTTTTGTGTACATAGAAAAAGTCTTAGATCTTTGAGTTCAGCTCATGAAAAATGGGGACAAAAACAAAAGTGTTGAGTTTATCATTTTGTTCAGTGTACATACATAAATATATATAAAATCTGTGTGTGTGTGTGTGTGTGTGTGTTATGTAATGAGGTCATATTCAGAAACCAATGAATCCGAAACTAAAGGCTGGAATACACTACATGACTTTTAAAATCTGAACAGATTTTTTAAACACTAGGCATCATACATTTACCGTCTTTGAAAATAGTGACAAAGGTAAACTGGGCATCATACACTACGCGACTGAAGATCATACACTACCACACTTTAAAGTTGTTCACAACCAACTCATGCAGAAACGTACGCCATGTTGCTAGAAGAAGCATGACAAATGAAAACATAATGTGTTATAAAATAGGCTGAAAATATCAAACATGTTTGATATCCTCCGACTGGATAGAATCAAAGTCTGAAGCTAAAAAAATCGGAGTCTGTGACCATAATACACTATGAGATTTTCTCCTCAACTAGCGTCAACTTGTTCAGACAGTAAAATCGGTGTAAAATCGGGGCAAAAATCGCGTAGTGTATTCCAGGCTTAAAGTGCATATTGCAGGTTAAAATTTTTTTTCAAATAAATATATAACCTTGTATGAAAATACCATATGAACCGTTAATGCAGGATTTGAAAATGTTTTACAAGACGTGACGGCATAAATTTAGATGAAAAAGTGACGCTTTCCTTGACAAGTTCTCAAAAACCGCTTTTTTTCAACATCGCGTCACATTACGTCACATAAGGGGGTCGCGAGTCAGTGTGTTTTCGGTAGTTATTTTTATTTCAATTTATCATTGTCATGGTAAATTATTGTGTTTGTGGAGGTTGCACAAACTCCAGCCTGTCAGGACATCGAGTCCACAGGTTTCCTAACAAGAAATAGTCTGGTATCTTCTGGGCCTCGGTGCGTTACTGCAGCTGAAGAGACTGGACTTCGCTAATGCATCTGCTTCAAACACCACGGTGGTGTGTAACTTAACGATCACTTTACACCGGAGGATTATCATCCAGGTGATATGAGTTTCACATGAGATGCTGAAGAACTTAGTGAGACTTGGTGCGGTTCCTTCACAGGGTCCCGGTCCGCCTGTGTTCGGCCGCCGGCGGGAGACATGATGCTCACGAATCCAGCAGAGATGCAGCTCCACAAAAATGTCAACTGTGCACCGTAAGTCGTTTTTTTTTACATTTGTTAACTACCAAATCAGTGAACATAATTATTTAAATAATGAGCCACAACAAGATGTGTATAAGTTGTTGTAAAGCACCGCAGCTAGCTTGTAAGCATTTGCAATATCGTTATATATTTAAAACCATGTAAAAACGTTACCGTATGAGAAGGCATAACTGGTAAGTTAACCTCATTTTGCTAATATTATTACCATCAAGTCTAGTGACAGCTTAGTGACATTGAAAATGAAACAACCTGGACCGGGGATTTTTCGTATCCTCATCGCAATCTGCAAGCTCTAAGCTCACTCCTTTTTCGTCAGTCACCACCGCCGAGCACCAGGCTTCATCGGATACGTGCAAAGCGGATACGTGCGATCTGTTCGTTACACTGCAAATTAGCCAACCTCACTCCTAAATCCACTCCAGGCGCAAAGGCGGCCAGGCGAAATAGATCGAGCAAAGCCCCGATCTTGCCTCATTCTCCACCATCATCGTCCCGTACAAGACCCGGCTCTCCTAGTGCGTTGGGTAGCAGCAGCAGGCCTCAAACGAGCCTAGGCCGCACCCCAGTTCTTACTGCAGCAAAACCTCACTCAGCTCTTCTTTTCTCCGCAGTTCTTCCGGCCGCAGTGCCGTATGTAGCCGGACATCCAGCTCTCGTAGCAGTCAGCGCGAGGCTGCCTCCGGTAGCGGCGCAGGCCGTGTTGCAAACAAACTTTTGTGTAAAGGCAGGTCATTTGTTGCTAAAAATTGTTAAACAATGTGATGACATTATGGATGTCGATGTCATTTCGGTAACCATGACGCAAACTGCTTAGATCACAAGGAAATGATTCATTTCCTGTATTAATTTTAACTAGCATTTTACCTGCATTTTAAATTGCACATTACTCGGATACAGATAAGATGTAAGATTGTTTGAACTTAATTTTTTCGAAAATCATTGTACCTAAATGAACAATTATAGGTGCAAACTAACAACTAAGGTGTATCATAGAACTATTCATATCATCATTGAACAAATGCAACCCACTTTGCATGTTTTGTGCTTACTACTAGGCACCCCTCTTCAAGTCTCTACCAACCGATGTGCTGCTTGGCTGGCCAGCTGTTTCAATACTTTCTTCTATTCGTGTGGTTAAGAGGAAAAACATGTATTTTCATAATTTTATCACTTTTTTTTAAAAAGTTGTTAAAAGCAGTCATATTTTCTCCTGCTACTTCTAATCCCTCTTTCTTTTTCAGTGGTCTCTAGCTCCCACAACGATCGCTAGCGTGAGTCTGCCTCCGCTAGCTGCACAGGCTCTCCAGCTATTTTTTTCCAAATATCACAAGCCTCCACGGCCTACAGCTACAGAAGCTGAAACGAGCACAAAGTTGCTTATGCTTGCAACACATGCCCTCACATCTCAGTCTTTTCCTCCCATTACTTCTAATCCTTTTCCTTTTGAGTGACCTCCAGCTCCCATAGCACACGCTAGCGTGAGTCTGCCTCCGCTAGCTGTGCAGGCTTTTCAGGATGTCAAAAACCCCACTCCTGTGGTCTACAATGGCTGAAGGAAGCGTGAGGCTGCCTCCGCTTGCAAATCAGGCCCACACATCTTGGGCTTTTCTAATGACCCCTTTTTCTTTTCAGTCGCCTCCAGCTCCCATGGCAGACACTAGCCCAGAGGCCTATTTAAAAGTCAGACTGCCTCTGCTGCAGGGTTGCCAATAAATTTGAATTTTGAATATTTGCCGAGTTCAAAATAAAAATTCTCATTCGAATACAAAAACGATGCATTCGAATTTTAGACGTGTCAGGCAGCCTTATCAGTGGCACACAGAATGCATATTTTGCACATTTTCTAGAGTGACATCACTTTTAGACTAACACTGATCTCACCAAACACCTGCCCTGTTTTCCTCACATCAACTCAATTTGTCTCCTCTGACCGTTGTTCTGTCTAATCCTGGCCTGTCCTGCTCTCTTGGCTGCATAGCAGGCTCATCATTTTATCTGTGGTCCATCATACGAGTGTAAATGCACATTTCAAATTTCCTCAGCGTCCGAACTGTCATTGCGATCCATTGTTTTCCTGTGGTTTAAATGGACCGCTCTCCCTTTTGATGCTTCACTTCCGGTTTTGACGCCTTTCAGATGCGGAAGTAAAATTCTCTCACAAAAACGACTCCAGAAGCCTTAGCGTATTTTAAAGATAATCTAATTCCTGCAGTATTTTCTATACATTGGCTCACTGTAGTCTCTAACCTGCAATATGCCCTTTAAGTCGAGTTGAAACAGGAAGTGAACAGAAGACAATGACAAAATAACGGTCCACATAAACCTGACAATAAGATCGTTGGTCTATTGTTAGCCTATATAACAGTTAGTTCTGATCCTCGAATCTGAGTGACAAGATACTTTTTCTGTTGATATTTCACCTGCGAGTTCAAGACGGGCTGTCAGTCAGTGCAGTTTCATTGTTGTGCCACAAGGTGGCGGCAAGAGACTGTCTTTGAGTGAGTGTTCAAACAGTTCATTCAACTACACGTTCAAAAACACTGATTCATTCAAAGAGAGATGTAATGAAATACGCTGTTGAATTCATTTTAACTTTGAGCGCCACTTTTAAAGGCTCAGCTGACCCGCAATGCATCGATGCCAAGACAGATTTCGCTTTCCTTGGACATGACAGCTGTTTTCACAAATATACATGACTCGGCCTGAAGGACAGACACAGGTAATCGCACGCAATTAGTCGATCTCTCTCTCATTCGCTGTCTGTTTAAGCTTGTTAAAGGATTAGTTCACTTTTAAAAAAACTTTTGCTGATAATTTACTCACCCCCATGTCATCCAAGATGTCCATGTCTTTCTTTCTTCAGTCGAAAAGAAATTAAGGTTTTTGTTGAAAACATTTCTCCATATAATGGACTTCATTGGGACCCAAACGGTTCAAGGTCCAAATGACAGTTTCAGTGCAGCTTCAAAGGGCTTTAAACAGTACCAGACGATGAATAAGGGTGTTATCTAGCGAAACGATCGGTCATTTAAAAAATAAATAAAAAAGTTTAAGTTTTATAAGCACAAATGCTCGCCTTGCTCTGTTCTGTGATGCGCGTTCGTGATGTCACGTAATACGCAATGACGTGGAAAAGGTCACGGTTGAGGTAGGCGGAAGTACCGAGTCAGTAGGCTTTTTAATATTAAAACACCCAGGATACGCACACGAAATGGGCATTTTAAACGATAAACTGACACAAAGACATTTGAATATGTGTATATGGTCCTCCTTCCGCACATTTGTAAACACTGACTCGGTACTTCTGCCTAAAGCCCGGCTCACACTGCGATTTTGGCCACGATTTGGTCGTCTGAGACAAATTTTGAAAATCCTAAAATCCTAAAAGATTCCTATAATCCTAGGCTAAAATCGGTTGTCTAGATCGCTGGTTTGACATGTTCACCGACAGCCGATTAATGGCCGTTGAGATCAATTTTTTCCTCCAGAATTTAATCGGAAAAAATTTAAAAGATTTCAGACACTTTCCTGCAGTGTGACATCTCCTACGACGACCGTCAAACCAAACTTGATGACGCAATTAGCGCGACAACTTCAAACTTCAACTTCGTTATTTGTAAAAACAATATATGCACAAAGTAAAGTTTACTTAAAGTTTATTTATTAAGGGGCAGGATGTTTAAACTCGAATAACAAAATTACCTCAAGCTCGCTCTGTAGAACTGGAAGTCCATAAAGTCCTCTTTTGCCCAGCCATGACTTGCTCCACACACGTCGTCTTTTTCGTTTTTTTTTTTTTAACATCAAGGCATGTAATTAATAAAACTAACGCTACACGTTGCTGTTGTTTGCTAGCTACCATTATAGCGAGAGAACGCGGGTCACGTATTGATGACGTAAAACTCCGGACAAGTCTTCTTGAGTACGTCCGTTTTTATCGCGTCTTGACTGTCGTACAGTCTGACATTAAGACAACTGAGATCCTACAGTCTGACATGGGGATCATGTTCGTACAGTGTGACAAGCAACAATCGCAAAAGACTATTAAAAATCGCACAGTGTGAGCCTGGCTTAAGTCAACCGTGACCTTTTCCACGTCATTGTGTATTACGTGACGTCACGAACGCGCATCACAGAACAGAGCAAGGCGAGCATTTGTGCTTATAAAACTTAAACTTTTTTATTTATTTTTTAAATGACCAATCGTTTCGCTAGATAACACCCTTATTCATCGTCTGGTATCGTTTAAAGCTCTTTGAAGCTGCACTGAAACTGTCATTTGGACCTTGAACCGTTTGGGTCCCATTGAAGTCCATTATATGGAGAAATGTTTTCATCAAAAACCTTAATTTCTTTTCGACTGAAGAAAGACATGGACATCTTGGATGACATGGGGGTGAGTAAATTATCAGCAAAAGTTTTTTTAAAAGTGAACTAATCCTTTAAGTGCAAATTTACTGATCCTCTGTACAAATCAGCATGGTTATCATTACTAATATCCAGTACACATGCACAAAGTGTAAAATGAGAAGAGCCTACCACTTATCTTTTTTGAGGTGTAGTGTTCAGTCTTGATTTAAAGCTCTGATTTAAATATTTGGTGGACTTAAAGCAAGCAGCGGCAATGTGAAAGCCAACAATTATCAGTTTTTAAGCAAGGAATGGGCCAAGATTGCAGTAGGTGACAGAAGCTCTGAGCACTTTCAGGTTATGAAGAATAAGATTCAGCACAAAATTTTACTTTTGTGGGTTGATAAATTTGCACATGAATATTTAGAACCAATTAGATTTTTTTCCCATCAACTTTATCAAAATTAGAGTCCGGTGAGCAAGACCGCTCCGTGCAGCAACAGGTGGTTACTTTTCTACAATTTTAAAAATTACATAGACCCAGAAAATAACTTCTTTTCCAGTGTAAATAATGACTGCTGCTACTATACAGAGGAACAATTTAATCATTCCGTTAAAATGGAAAGTAAATCGTCATTAATTCATTTTAATAGTAGAAGCATGTATGCTAATTTCAATAATATTAAGGAATATTTGAAACAATTAATAAATCCATTTACAATAACTGCTGTATCTGAAACATGGATTAATGCTGACAAAGGAATGGATTTTGAATTAGAAGGGTATGAAGTTAATTATATAAATAGAATAAGAGTGGAGGAGGAGTGGCTATGTATGTGGATAAAAAATTGGAATTATAAGGTGGTAGAAAGTATGACAACTGTGATTGATAACTTGTGATAACTTGAACTCAGGCAGTCTGTTGTTCGCTAGCCGCATCAGGCATACGCAGAACTGGAAGATCATACAGGAGCAAAAACTGGAACATTATAGAAGCAATGTTTTCAAAAAATAATCAAAAAGTTATTTTTATTTGTGGTGATTTCAGTATTAATCTGCAAGTAAGCACAAAATGACTGATGAATTTATTAATACAATGTATAGTATGGGTTTATACCCAAAAATTACTAGACCCAGTAGAATTACACTTCATTGTGCCACTTTGATATTTACAAATGATATTGAAAATAATACTGTGGGTGGATTGTTAATCAGTGACATTAGTGATCATCTACCGGTTTTTACAGTTTATGACAACAACTATAAGAGAAATCAGTTAGATGTAAAACAAGATTACAGATGAGTGAGGACTGAGAAATATATCAATGCATTTAAGAGTGACTTATTAGCACAGTATTGGGGAGTCGTATATAAGGAAAATGATGTTGACAATGCATATAATATATTTTTAAAAATATATCATTATATGAAATAAACTGTCCAATTATACAATATTATAGAAAACAAAAATATATAGATCGATTATGGATCACAAAGGGTTTACAAAATGCCTGTAAAAAGAAGAATACACGCTATAGAGAGTTTATAAAACAAAGAACGAAAGAGGCATTTAATAAATATAAAAAAATAAAAAATAAGTTAACTAGTATTCTACAGGTTTGTAGAAATAGTATAGTAAATAGTATAATTAAAAAAGGTACAGGACAACAAAGGGTTAAAATAATTATTAGAGACTATTACTTTAGAAATGAGTAAATTTCAAAGGTGGTTTGATTTAAATAAATTATCATTAAATGTTAATAAAACTAAATGTATGTTATTTGGAAACAGTAAAAATAGATACAGATAGATGGTGTGGATATAGAAAGGGTAAATGAAAATAAATTTCTTGGGGTGATAGATGATAAAGTAAGTTGGAAATCTCACATAAACCATTTACATAATAAATTGTCTAGAAGTATCTCAGTACTGAATAAGGCAAAGCATGTTCTGGACCATAAATCACTCTACATTCTTTATAGTGCATTAATATTACCATACTTATTATTGCTCAGAGGTTTGGGGTAATACATATAAATGCAGATTATTCTCATTATCTATGTTGCAAAAAAGAGCAATATGGACCATTCATAAAATTGGTTATAGAGATCATACAAATGCATTATTTTTTAAAATCAAGGATATTAAAATTAATTGATTTGGTTCATTTTCAAACAGCACAAATAATGTATAAAGCAAAAAATAATTTACTCCCTGGCAATATTCAAAAATTGTTCCTTAATGGAGAAGAGAGATATAATCTTAGGAGAGAGTGTAAGTTTAAGCATCTTTATGTTCGTACAACATTAAGAAGCTTCTGTATTTGGAGTGAAATTGTGGAACAAACTAAGTCTAGTCCTCAAGCAATGCCCAAGTGTGATCCAGTTTAAAAAGCAGTATAAACATATGGTTCTCAGAATGTATCAGGAGGAAGAACGGATCTGATTAGTTGTTCATACACATTATTTAGTCAGTGTTTATTTGGGTTTTGTTTGCATATTTACTGTAAATATATGTAGGAATGTCAAAAGGGTGTATTAAGGCAAGGATGAGTTATGAAATTAAGTTGATGATTATTTTTACCATGAAGTTGATTTGATGATTATTGTTATTGATTATTATAATCAACGTGGAGTGGAGAAGGGGTAGGGGTAAATAAATTTATGCTTCTTCCTACTCCTTTTTGGACATGTACAAGTTCAATTATTTTGTATTGTTTTGTTTTGACTATATTTATTTACATGTTCAAAATAAACGTTTCAATCAATCAAATCAAATCAATTAGTTGTTTTCATGACATTTTGACTGCAACTGTAGCTCTGTCCTGTAATTAACTATATCTCATAATTGAAGAGTAAGCTAGCCAATCAGAAAGAACAGTCCTAAATCTTAATTAGTCTTAACACTAATCTTAGAAGACACTAAACATTTATAGATAGACCAAAAAAAACGAAATAAATTTGCACCAGATTCTCACTTTATTGGCTAAATTCATGACTACTTAAAAAAAGAAAAGAAAAAGAAAAATAATAAAAGTCATTTTAACAGAGAAAGGTGAGCTTTGCAGTTTACAAAGTGTCACATAGCCACAATCATAAAAAAAAGGGAACAGTGCATTTCTGTGCAAACTGAAACAGCGATGGCACCCACTTTGCAGACATTCATAAAAAAAAAAAAAAAAAAAAACCAACAACCAAATTTCCACAGGCCAGGCTAAATACTACCTGAGTGTGCAGTTTGAAGAAGCAACAGATGCCCCAAATTAGGTATATGACAAAATGTGCAGGATGCCGTCAATAACTTGCACTTGGACAAAGTTTCAAATTAAAGAGACTGGCAGTGATTTGCACATGTTCAAGAGCACAATCACCTCCTTTCAGATTGCTTTCGAGCTAAAGGGGAATGGAAAAGTCTGTCCCCACAGCGGGGATCAAAAGCTGGACTCTGAGGCTTGGTCTGAAGAGAAGGGCATCACATAGGTCCAATAAATGGCCTAAAAAGGATTATCACGTTATAGCTTAAGACATGAAGATAGATTAAAAGTAAATCAACCAGAACATCTAAAAACGCAGTAAAAGGTGCGCAGTTACCAAAGAAAAAGAGAGAGAAAAAGAAAAGAATCCCTCACACACACTCACACAACAAAACCTTTTTCTACAAATACACACTTTTTCACATACAAAAACCAATACACTCCACAAGGGCATTTCAGTCAAGCACACGCACACACACACACACACACACACACGACCGCTCAGATTCCCAGCAGTCTCGTCTTGATGGAGACAGCTAAAAAAAAACCCTGCACTGATTTGGTGTTTGGAGTTGAAGAGGAGAAGGCGAAGGAGAGGTAGAATGATGGAGAGGATGTATAGGCGCGTTGCAGTAGTTGATGTTATTTCTTTGCTTTGCCACCCTTGGCTGCGTTTCGTGGAGGAGGTACAGGTCTACCAGACCCAAATCCTCCTACACCACCATATGACAGTATCTTCTTCTCCGCTGGTTTCAGAATCTAACAAACAGAGAGCCTTCAAAACCATTCATCAGGTACAATGCATAATGAGGCTAGGCTTAGGAAATGTACTAAATATTTAGATTTAATATTTTGTTGCCTATGTAAATAAATCAAGATTGTAAATATTCAACCCAATCTTGTAATTTTACATTCTTTTTACACTAAATTCACATTTACAGTACAATATGGCATTCAGTATACAGTTAAATTTCATAGATTTTCTGTAGGATACTAGCTTGCTTTCCAAACTGTGAATTTTGCCCAAAGGTGAGCAATTGGCATCCCTAGTAGCTACTAAGAGAGCACATACAAACCTGAAATGAGCACATCAGGGTCTCATCAACACTCATCATAGCCCCTGCGTTGTCAAACTCTCCGCAGTAGTTGGGAGCTGAGAAAAGGGTGACTAACTGCCTCTTAGCGAAGAACTCATAGCCATCCTCCACCACCTGTTCAGAGAGAAGAAGATTATGTCACAAATGCTGCACAAAACTACCATGTTATTACCCCTAGTGATAAGCACTTTCAAAACGCTGCTTCGTGAAGCTTAGAACCCTCTGCGACTCTTGTTTTGAACAAGCGATTCGGCGCACACATCAAAATGAAATCAGTCTTTAATGCCATGTCAGCATTCGAGGCGGTAACTAGTTTGTAAAAGGTATTTGTAATGCATATTTGGGCTGAGTTTTCACTGCATTTACACTCTTCTAACAGGCAATCTTCACCAGCGTGTGACGTTCCGAGTGCTTCGAAAACAGTGAATCATTTTGTGAAGCAATTGGTTCAACTGATTCAAAGTTTTCAGAATCAGATTTATTGCCGGGTAAGTTTGCACATACGAGGAATTTGCTTTAGTGACAGAAGCTCCACAGAGCAACAGAATGGCAGTAACAAGACAAGACACAGATAATAAATAGAGTAATATACAAACTAGACAATATACAAAATAGCAAAAAAAAAAAAAAAAAAATTCACAAAATAGGCATGTATGCACAGGTATGATATGTGCAAATTTGAAAATGTAAATAAGTATGCGTGTTAAATAAATGTATAATAATGTTGTGTGTTCCACGTTATTGTCAAGTGTTCATGAGATGGATTGCCTGAGGGAAGAATCTGTTCCTGTGCCTGGCCGTTCTGGTGCTCAGAGCTCTGTAGCGTCGACCAGACAGCAACAGTTCAAAGAGTGTGCAGGATGTGAAGGGTCCAGAGTGATTTTGCCAGACCTTTTGCTCACTCTGGATGAGTACAGTTCTTGGAGAGAGGGGAGGGTTGGACCAGTGATTCGCTCAGTAGTCCGGACTATCCTCTGTAGTCTTCTGAGGTTGAATTTGGTAGCTGAGCTGAACCAGACAGTTATTGAACTGCAGAGGACGGATTCAATGATGGCGGAGTAAAACTGTTTCAGCAGGAGAACTTCCTCAGCTGGAGAAGGAAGAACAACCTCTGCTGGGCCTTTTTAACAATGGACTCAATGTGAATATTCCAGTTCAGGTCCTGAGAGACCAAGGTTATTATAGTTTTGAATTTTTAAATTTGTTTTATTTTAATATCATTTTCAAATTTGCTAAGAAATTCAGTTTAGTTTTTATTACTTTCATTAATATTTTTGTTAGTTTTAGTTTAGTTTTTATTTTATGAACACATTTTTATTTAGTTTTTATATAGTTTCCAGAGCGAAGGCCAAAGAAAGACTTAGCATAATTTAACCTTGAGTGAGGCAAACGTTTAGTGACAAAATTAACCCATGCTGAGATTGGTGTATATTTGTATACTTTTACCGTCTATCAAAGGAAGTAAGCCTTTTTACTACATAAATCTACACAAGTTGCGCTTAATGTCATATCTAATGGTGTGTTGAGATATTTAATGTGAAAATGAAAGTAGCCTAATTTGGTTATATGTCTTTTTTTTCTTATTTAACCATAATCATGATATTGTATCTGTCTTGTCTTGCGCACTTTTCCGTGAACATCCGCCCATAAATCATAACTGTGTGGGACTAATGAAATTCAATAATAACGGCAATCGCAGGCCTATTTAAAGGCTCACATTTGAATATGTTATTTTCTTTATTTATGAAGAATTATAAGCGTGTGTATGATGTGATTTAGCCTATGCATATTTATTTGTTCGAAAGTTTGTCAGTGATCACAAAATGCTAGGGCAAGTTTTGTATTGTTTACAGAAAGGTGCGTTCTCATCTTTTTTTCCTGTTAATTATTATGTCGCGTGTCTGTTTTTCTTCAAAGCACCAACGTAATGTTGGTTTGATTGCTTGTGTTAGATGAGAAAATAAGTTTGCCTTCCCGATGTTGTAGATTAATGCGGGTCTGGTTCGGGTTGCGACTCTCGGTCTTTATGTCAAACGGTTCTGGTCTGGTAGGCTACAGAAATAAGTTAGTGCTGCTGTGGGAAAACGGGTCGGGTGTTCTGTTAAGTACTGCTGGTGCATGTTTACCAAACAGGACCCATGCAGGACACTGCTTTAAACCGCTTTGCGTCTCTCCGTCAGAGTCCCTAAACCGCCACACAGCTCATATATTTTTCAGCCAAGGGGTGAGAACGTAATGATTACGAAAACGATTATTTATTTTTTGTTAATTATTATTTTATTTCAGTTAGTTTTTCAATAACTGTTGTTAGTTTCGTTTCGTTTTAGTTTTTCAAATACTTTGACATTTGTATTTTATTTCAGTTTACGAAACTGTTTTTTCATCAATCGTTTTCGTCTTAGTATTAGTATTCGTTTACAAAAATAACCTTGTGAGAGACTATGGTGCCCAGGAATCTGAATGACTCCACTGTTGTTACAGTGCTGTTCATGATGGTGAGATGGGGGGGGGGGGGGGTCCTCCAGAAGTCTACAATCATCTCCACTGTTTTGAGCATGTTGAGCTCCAGGTTGTCAAGACTACACCAGACAGCCAGCTGTTTAACCTCCTGTCTGTAGGCAGACTCATCACTGTCCTGAATGAGGCCGATCAGTGTGGAGCTTGGCAGAGGGGTCTTTAGATGTGCAGTCACTGGTGTTCAGGGAGAGGACGCAACCCTGAGGAGCTGCAGTGCTGATCGTACGGGTGCTGGATGAGAAGTTTTGAAAATCTTTTCTACCATCACCGTTTACCACAACTGGTGGATAATAAAGACGCATCATAAACAAGAATGCATCCTTCTCAATGAAAAGAATAAATTAAAAATAAAAATTGTAAACGTTATGAGAAAACCATGATATTTCTGGTTTGTCACATCGATCACAGCTTATTAGGCAAACCAAACAAATTAATCTGAACTGGAAATGTTAAAAACCTTCTTTTCAATTCAGATATGGTGCTTTTGACTACACAGATACATATACGCAATGCAATGACACTACATTCAATAAACTACATTACTTACCTGGTGGGCCCTACATATGAGGTCCATGTCGTGTTTTTCGAGGAAATTGGCCACAACACCAGACCCAAAGGTGTAAGAGACACCACGTTCGTTCTCTCCCCAGGTCATGGCATCTTTATCTGGGTCAGCCCAGAGCAGATCACACAGCAGACCCTGGTCAGGGACGTCTGTGGGCCTCATCACACGGCGAATGTTTTCCATACTTTGCAGGTCTGGAGAAAGACCTGGGCAAAGGATCATTCAACTGCAGTTTAGAAAGAATCTTCTGAAATCATCCAACACTTGTAAGCACATCAAGAGCCTCATGTCCACCATTCCCTGACTCTATTTCACAAACCTGCCCATGGGATAAATGCACATTTTACAGGAAAATAAAATAGTGTGCGCTTACAACACTGCAGGCCTTAACACAGTATACTCCGGCTAGGTTCTATTTGTCAAAAACACAATATTTCATATTTTTGTTATAAATTTTCAACTTTACCTACATGTCAGACCTGCTCTCTAGGAATTCTGCAACAATGTAAACTCTAAATAAATATGAACATTTAACTTATATATACTCATTAAAAGAATGCTACATTTCTCCAAAATTACTCCTTTCAGACAAGCATTTGATGATCTTGTAACAGTCTCTAAAGAAGACATTCCAGAAAACTTGACTTACCTCCATGACAACAAAAAATCTTCTCACCCACAATAGCAGCTACTGGTAAGCAATTGAAACAGTCTGTGAATGTCTTCCAAAGCTTGATGTTATACCGCCTTTTACCTGGCACCCCCCCAAAAAAAAAAAAAAAAACACACACACACACGTTCAGATTGTAAAACGGTAACATTCATTCAGGCATATGCCTCACACTTGTAGTTTGTTCTTTCTTGGTTCTTTTGGTCTGTACAAAAAAAGAAAATTACATATTTAATCCTGGTCTACTTGGCATTCATACTGGTGTGTTTAACACTGAACCTAAAGATAAAGAATAAAACAAAAACAGGAAAAGAAGGAGAAAAAAAAAAGGCTTTTGAGAAATATTTTGTAATGGAACTTCCCGAATATCCAAAACAATGCTATGCGTTTGGCTAGATGCACTCATTGTATGTGCGTACATATGGTATTTTTTATTAGACGTCAACTCGCAAAGAGCTTAGAAAATGTGTTAAGGAGTCAAAACAGTGGCAGGAATTTCTCCGTTGCACACAAATGAAGATGCAAGATGATGTGTTCTTCTGACGCCTGTTCTGAACCCAGAAAAGTATGAAAGACATCGCCAAAATAGTCCATCAGTGGTTCAACCGTTATGTTATGAAGCTACGAGAATACTTTGTATGCAAAGAAAACAAAAATAACAACTTTAACAATTCGTCTGCTCTGCATTCTGGAGAGTATCCACTGGATGTAAACTGCGTACACTGTTCTATGTCAGCCGCACTGCACGGATACGGCTATTTTCATTCATATCAAAGCGTAAATAAACGTAGATGTATCCGTGTGGTGCAGCTGACACAGAACAGCGTACGCAGTCTGTTATTTTTGTTTTCTTTGTGCACAAAAAATATTCTCGTATCTTCATAACGTTACAGTTGAACCACTGATGGCAGATGGACTATTTAGGCGATGTCTTTAATACTTTTCTGGGCCTTGACAGTGTTATTTACTTTGCAGTCAATGCAACAGTCACAAGCCTCCCGGTTTTCATCCAAAATATCTTAAATTGTGTTCCGAAGATGAAAGAAGCTTTTACGGGTTTGGAACGACATGGGGGCAAGTGACTAATGACAAAATTTGCATTTTGGGGAGGAGTAACCCTTTAAGGTCAAATGTTATGCACATCCTGTTTTTGGTTTGTTTAGATGTGTTTGGTCCATGCTGAATTCATATTTGAATCGAACCACACCAGAGCAGAGGTGGGTAGAGTACTCAAAAACTGTACTCAAGTAAAAGTAAAAGTACTTCTAGAAATATTTACTCAAGTAAAAGTAAAAGTAATAGTCTGAATAGTTACTTGAGTAAGAGTAAAAAAGTATCGGATAAAAAAAACTACTCAAGTAGTTAGTTACTAGTTACTTTGGGTCATATAGGTACTGAATATAGTCTATTTTTATTTAGATATATAGATTACATTTATGTTATGTGTATGTGTATACACACACACACATACACTGCCGTTCAATATATATATATATATATATATATATATATATATATATATATATATATATGTATGTATGTAATTTATTTCAGTGATGCAAATCAGAATTTTCATCAGCCTTTACCCCAGTATTCAGAGTCACATAATCCTTCAGAAATCATGTTGATTTATTATCAGTGCTGCTCTTTTTAGCTTTCTATTCATCAAAGAATCCTGAACAAAATGTCACAGGTTCCAAAAAATATTAAGCAGCAAAACTGTTTCCAACACTGGTAATAAATCAATATATTATAATGATTTCTGAAGGATCATATGACTCCGAAAACTGGAGCAACAGCTGATGAAAATTCTGATTTGCATCACTGAATTAAATTATATTTTAAAGTAAATTAATTATGTATTATCCTATAACCTCTGAAAACTCCTCACATGACTGCTCTGAACATAACGAAACAAATGCATATTGACGGATCTTCTGTTCTGCAAAATGTAAACAAATGTAGCCTATATTTTTGCAAGCGTAAATATTGTAAAAATATGAATATTAATTGTGTCTAGAACAGGCCGCGCGCCGCTGCGCAGAGCTAACGCAGGTTTCGCGGGTGTTTATTTCATACTCTGTGACAGCTTATTTAATGTATAAATTATACATTGTATTTAATGTAAGGTACATGTACAACAAACTGGTAATGTCATAGTGGTATCGTGGCCTATACCTGTGGAACAGTAGACAGCACACGCAGTGTTCATCTAATAAAAGATCTTCATATAGCTCTAGCAAACAAGCCTTTGCAGATTTTCTTTCAACTGACTGTAGATCCAAAGCCACGTCTTCAGCGCTCTTGATGTTTTTAAACTTTCTGTTATCCGAGTGAGAACCGCTTCAGAGACTCAGCGCGTGCGGCAGGGAACTGAACAAATCATTCAAACTGATTCGCGAACCGATTCACTGGTTTGCCAACTGATTTGATCAAGCCTTCGAACAGAATCGACTCAAAAGAATGAATCATTCGCGAATGGGCATCGTTCATTGTCCAGAGAAAAGTAGACGGCACGTTTGGAATAAACTGAAGCATTTTTAACTTGTATTGCATTAAGATAAAGTAACGAGAGGAGAGTCGCCCACAGTAACGAAGTAAAAGTACCGTTTTTTCTCTAAAAATATACTTGAGTAAGAGTAAAAGTACCCATTTTAAAATATACTCTAAAAGTATTAGTTACCCAAAAAATGTACTCAAGTAAATGTAACGAAGTAAATGTAACTCGTTACTACCCACCTCTGCACCAGAGCGGACCACATTATCAGCAGTCTTTGTTTGGTATGCACCAGGGTTCAGGTGGCAGCATTCACACTGCCAAATGTGAACGCACCCTAAATCATCTCTTAATCTTGTGGTTATTCTCCATTTAGTCTGTCTGCAAGTTGCATTCCTAAATGCATGCACTCACAGCACATGCAGAGATGGAGTTTGCTGCATTTACTGTGAACGGAGGAGCCCTGAGACACTGAAAACACCAGATCGCAATCTGCTCTGCTCTGATGAGACAGTATCCCCTCCTCCCACACACTCACCCCATTTAACATGGTAAACGTACGGAATAGATAGAAGATGTAAATGCTTCAACTTAAGCAAAACTTATAGACTTAATAAATAGTCCTACACAGTGAGCCTATCAGACCATGACCTAAGCTTTTGGTCATACTATCCACCTCCATATACTCACATTCATCATAAAAGCCATATATCCTGTTGATGGAGGCACATTCATGGTTTCCTCTGAGAAGAAAGAAGTTCTCTGGATATTTGACCTTGTAGGCAAGCAGCAGGCAGATGGTCTCCAGTGACTGCTTGCCTCTGTCTACATAGTCTCCCAGAAACAGGTAGTTACTCTCTGGAGGATATCCTCCATACTCAAAAAGCCTGAGCACGTCATAGTACTGACCATGAACATCACCTACAGAAAGAAATAGAGTTAAATTATTTGTATTACCTTTTAACTAGCTTTGTCAGAACTATTTAAAATAAAAATGGAGCATAATGGTTATCAGAACTTTACCACAAATCTTGAGTGGGGCCTCCAGTTCCAGAAGTATCGGCTGACTAAGGAAGATTTCCCGAGATTTCAGACACAATCCACGAATCTCCTGTTCAGTTAACTGAACGTTTTTACCAGGTCTGGAGCCCTTCACTGAAAATTGAGACAGAAAAACAAGCATTCATAAAAGGCATGTTATTTTTTTGATGCTACAGAATTTTTAAATTCATATTTCTGCAATACTTCATTTTAAAACCATTAATATTAATATTCTTGTATGAATGAGTAAAAACATTAGGCTAATTCTCCACATCTAGCCCACATAACCGGAAAACCTATATGTAAAAAAAGTCAGCAAATAGCAAGTAATTAGTTTGCACATATCGGTTACGACCTTAAATCATTCTTTTGCAGACAGCTACATGCCTGTCTATAGATAATACATTTATATACACGTACAGACTGAGTTGTGCTTGTAGGTGTAATTGAAGTCACCATGAAATCCCTCTAGGGGATTTCATGGTGAAAATTCTCCCCCGGTAAAAATTCTCCCCACGATAAGAATTAGTCTTCCCACGATAATAACGATAAAGTCTAGTTGTTGACATATTTCTGTTGCGGAGCGAATGCTGGACGTGAAATTGAGGAGGAGTAAATCGCTAAATGAGGAGCTCGAGCTCCTTTTACAATCTGTAACTATTCGGTTAGGGCTGTACAGTGCACAAAAATTTTTTCTGAATAAATGTAGTACAGTAGCACGTGTGTGTGATACAGTTTTGCATGTGTATGAGCCTGTTTACAAACTATTGTCCAACAAAGATATAATTTACTGATGTGCTTTTTCTCCAAATTAACTTAATAACATAGTCGAGTGTTTGATATATTTTTTATGACCAGACAGATTTTCATATTACAGAATGATAGTATTATATACAGTGATAAAAGTAATATCGATTAGCATTGCATTATAAATATACTTTCCTTATAAAAATACTCAAGATTGAAGAACACAAAGAAAAAATATATTTTGTGCAATCGTATGTTTATTGTCTTCAAGGTTCATCAGTTAAAAGTTCTCTATCTCCGTTGTGCTTTTTATTCAGCGCCCTCCGGCTTCCAGGATGATTTAAACAGTGTATACTCAGCAATGCTCCCAACACCCTATTTTGGGTAAAAATAGGAAAAATAATACTTTTCTCTAACGAAACAGGATTCCCTGAATTATCGTCATTGCAATAAATAGCATAAATATATTTTAAGCCCATATCGCCCATCCCTAAATCCCTCCCTACATTATATATGTCACAATGGTGCATCTCAGGACACTGACTGTTTCTGTGGCAACCGCAGCTTGCAGTGACTTGACATCAGTTTACCAAAAATCATTGCGTGACTTTTTAAAGGCGTGACTTGAGAGAAGAGCTAATAAGTCACAGTTGCCCAAGAGCTGTTTAGCAAGTTAAATATCTAGACCTGTCTGTGATCTAGTATCTACAACGGCTTGTACTAAAATATAGCTTTATGACATAGTTTGAATTCCTTTACTTTGTTATTTTATAGAATTTGCCTATTATTACTCATCACATTTGACATTTTTAGCTTCACCACAATAATCCCATAATCCATTTAGGTGTTTTAACATAGATTTACATTGAATCCTGAATTACCCATGCACAGTCTGGTTATAATTTTTTCTCTTCTTCTTAGTAAATACTGTGTCATCTTACTACATAGAACCTACCTTCTCTTGTATATTAGCTGCTTTGCCTACCCCTTTGTTGCCCTCCACTTGACTCATTATTTAATCTGTAATAACAGATTTCATATACTTTGTGTTTTATAGACATATATTTCATATGCCTTGGGCAGCAGCGAGCCTCTCTCAATGTTTACCTCCTCCAATCACTGAAGAGACAGATAAATTGCAATAACTGACTAATTCTATCTTTCTTATGATAGCCTTTTGGTATATTTTTGTTTGATATATTTATTAACAATATATTTACCTGAAAGATTTTTATTTCCCTTGATTTTAACTAATAGGCTTGTGGCAATGTTGGACATTGAGGAACGCAGGCAATGGCACTTTGTTAGTATTTCCTATCATCAAGACTGTTGTTGATGTATTACTGTCAGAGGCATTTCTCCCTCCCCTAACGTTACCTCTCAATCGAATATGAGCCTTAATCTGTTAACTGTCGGTTCACTTTTTGAGTATAGGCCTGAAAATGACATTTCCAACTTAAATTGTTATACATTTTGAATGGTTTGGAGCAGATACTTAAGGTTGGTCTCTTTTTAAAGAAGACACTTGGCAGATTATTGTAGAGGTGAAAAAGTCTAAAAAATTACATTACAAAAAAGTTATGGAAGTTTAAGTTTATGAAAATATAAAATGTAAAAAAATGTATATTTATATTTTATGTAAAATATATATTTTACATAACATGTTTCACTCTAAAACTGCTAGAAAATCAAACCCAAAAATCTGAAAAAGTTGTGTTCCAAATTTGAGGTTGATATCTCAAAAAATGAGCTTTCAGTTAAATTTTGTTTGAGCGTAGTACCAAGCTTTTCCACTAGATGATCATCAAACCCCATTAGAAACCATATAAGGGCGGCTCTATTTCCATATATGGTTTGAGTGATCTGAAACATGTTTTTTCCATTCTTTTCTCAATATTTATGACGTAGACATCACATTCAGAAGTATTAAAGGTGGTATGGCAGTATTTGATTTCAATTCATCCTCTAAAACACACATAAAAGACATGCAACAAGAACCCTGGACGTACGACATTGTTTTTTACTATTGTTTTTTTTCCCATTGTTGAACCTATTGTTTTTTCTTTATATTCGAAACACTTTTAGACCTTTTTTTCTCAAAAAATAGAATGAATTTTATCTTTTGAACACTTGACGTGAACATGAATGGAGATTTTTCATGATTTTTCATGATTTTATATATGTATCACTATTTCAAAGTAAAGGTCAGAACTCTCTCTCTGACTGATGAGTACTCTTCTTGCAAATTAACAAATTACAGTTGCCCTGTAAAATATTAAAAAAATCAGTCACCAAATATGAAAACTAGCGTCTTTAAGCTTTCAAACGATATATAGTTTGTCAAGATTGCTTTAGGTTCAGACTAAGATATTACTGTTTAAATCATGTAATGGCAAGTGACAGTTAACAGGTTAAAGAAGGGTTAATAATCCAGGGGTCAAGATTTGGCACAACACCTGTGACATCTTCCTAGTGGCGTTCTGTTTCCGAACGAGACGACTGATGCACTGCGCATGCGCGGAAGTTTTGTTCGGATTTACAATATAATAAATATGCGAATGAATATAAAACGGCACAGTTTGTAATGAGAAAGAATAACGTTTATTACCCTCCAAAAGGCGCTGGATGATCGAATCGATGTTTAACTTGTCTGAATCAACCATTCTGTCGCTCGCTGGAGATTCGCCGGTGTTATGGTGTAACTGGTTTCCGTGTTGTCTGGTGACCAACTTCCTGGTTCAGGTCCTTCGCTCCAGATGTGATGGGACGACCGCAGCAGATTCGCCGATTCTGACAGCGCGATATTAAGCTGTCTAATAGCACTTGCTCATTACACGATTTTGGTATTCTTGTAATGATTACAAATAAATAGTATGATCGCCCGTAGCGGCTGAATTACGGAACAAAACAAAAAGTCTGTTTGGCATGGGTTTCGAACACGCCCAAAAATAGGTGCGCTGGGACAAAACATTGTCATTACAGACCCACATGCAAAGACCATCATAGTTTTGATTAAAACAAGAACCCAGATGGCCATTCCCATTACAACCATTAAAGCTCATGCAACTTTGTTGTTGTTTTTGTTCAGATTTTTCAGCTGAATTTTGATCATGTTCATATTTCATATATTTTTTATTAAATTAGATGAGACAAGATATTTCACAAATGAACATGGGCACATTGGCTTTAAAGTGCAACATGCAGTCTTCCCAGATTTATAGCAGCTGTGAACTATGGTTTCACAGGGAATGTGTTGGCCAGTGCTTGCCTTTAAAAAAAACTGTTCTGACACCAATGTAATAATAAAATCACATGTAAAATTAATCACATTTGTTTACATTTTCTTTTGTATTTACCCATTTCATTTTTCATACTAAGAGGTTGCATGGGGAAAATGTCCCACAAAACATCTCCGTTGCTTTATTGCTCACAATTATTAGACATTTCTAAAATCTAATTCAACCACTTGTGTACCATTGAGGAAGACTTCCTTTGTCCTGCTTGTGTGTGTGTGTGTGTGTGTTGTAAAGCTGTGAAAAGTGCTATAGAGGTATAATTTGAATTGTTTTTCACCTTTATTTATATAGCACTTTATGCTGATTGTGTCAAAGCAGCTTTACAGTGTCAACAGGAAAATAGAGGAGGACAACAGTCATTTTCCAGCTAAAGTCAGTTCATTGATGATTTAGTGATGTCATCCACTTCAGCTCTCTTCTAATAGTGTGCAATCAGTCAAGTGTCCCCAACTAAGCAAGGCAAACATGTATTTTTATGTATTAACCAGTGGAATGAACCACATCTGTGTACACTGTCATATATGACCAATTTTGTCTTCAAATTCAGATAGCTCTAAAAAGGAAACTCCCTGTTTCCACAGACCAGTTTAAATTCAGACTAATAGTCCACTGCCCCAGGGTGTCACTCAACCAGTTTCAAGACGATCTGATGTTGCATTACAAAATAAAAGCCCTCCCAAAACTCATATATGACCAGTTTTGTCTATGATTTGAGGTGGCTCTAAAAAGGAAACTCCCTGTTTCCACAGACAGTATATAAATAAACATTTTTAGCTAATTTCAAAAAACATGTATTTTCATTCCAATTAATCTCAAACAAACTACAGTTGGGTTATTTTGATTAGGTAAAAAAATATATATAACTAACAAATAAAGCTAACTGCCACAATCAAACTTGATAACATAATACAAAAAAACGTATCAAATGAATTCAATCCAAAAATATGAATAATATGCAAGAAATAATTTTCACAGTATTTTTAAGTGCCCACGGTAACAATATCGTGAATGTTCATTCTCGTTATATATTACATTAGTGAATACTGGCACATGTTGAGTGGAAACAGGGAGTTTACTTTTTAATCTGAATTGTCAGACAAAAATGCATTTTTCTGAGTTTTTTGGAGGGATTACGTGTACATTCCATCTGAAATGAAAGTGGTCTGTGGAAACAGGGAGTTTAATTTCTGTTGCAACCTGAACCAATAGACAAAACAATATATTCGTTTTAAATGACTTTTATTTTGAAATGACACATCAGTTAAAACGGTTCACCCTGGGGTGGTGAACTATTAATCTGAATTGAAACTGGTCTGTGGAAACAGGGAGTTTCCTTTTTAGAGCCATCTCAAATCAAAGACAAAATTGGTCATACATGAGTTTTGAGATTTTATTTTGTAATGCAACTTCAGATTCTCTTGAAACTGGTTGGGTGACACCCTAGGGCAGTGGACTATTAATCTGAATAAAAAGTGGTGTGTGGAAACAGGGAGTTTTTTTATAACTATGTGTATTTACAGATAAAAAATGGTTAAATGCACGTTGTAGAATGACGTTTTTCATCAGACTGTTTTTTTTTTCATATTAATTGCTCTATTTATTTATTTATATCAGACCGTTTTAAACTTATTTTTATTTATTAATTAAGTTATTCATTCATTCAATCATTGACAGAGAAACTGGCTGAATGAATGCCAGAGATCGCTTTTCCTCTGATCTGAGTTTTTAATCGCTATTACCGCAACGCCTAGTATATGCGCGCACCACAAAATAACGCGGCGGCTAGAATGACGTGTTTTTCGAAGTGGAGGCTGGCCTGATGACAGTGTATAACGCGAAATACTGTTAACCCTCGTTATTTATAGCGATGTAAACATTTCGCAGGTTGGATGGTTTATATACTTTATTGACACCGATTGCTCATTATTCATAAAATGTACTGTTAAAGAATATAAATGAAAAATAATGAACTCGTTCTTCCAACCTACGGAAATAACCATATGGAAATAACCAAAGATAGAGAAGACGTAATGACGCAATCTCTCAGCTATCTGACGCGATCAGAAAGCGACAGTCTGATTCATTCAGATGTGTCACTGGGGCACTGCTGATGCGGAAACGTCACCAAATCGACGATTAAATGGAATAGAACACTCACAATTAAATATGCATTTTGTTTTTGAATAGCAAACCTCTTTGACCATGAAGTTGGTTCATAAAGACATCGAGAAGGATAACACCGGGTGAGTGCTTTCTGTAACGTTACACCACTTTTGGACATAATGCGCGCATTCTGAGTGCTGTGGAAGTACCACGATGCAGTACGATTTCATACGACAAAACTGGGTACTTTGGTATGAATAAAATTACGTTACTGTAATGCTTCTTTGTTAGTGTAAAGTTTTCTTTGAACTGACTTGAAAAGCGCCTGTTATACCTCAGATGCTGTCATCGTTAACCCTTGGTTTTGTGGCAAACTTGGCATGATTGTTTCTCAAACACAATAACTTACAGCCCAAAAATGCGTTTGCCTTTCCTGTAAGTTAGCGCCTTCTATTGACCGATTGTGGATAGCTGCGGGTTGAAATTTTATTTCAGATAATATTTGCATTATTTCAAGTAATTAATTCACTCCAGACACGCACACAAAGTGTTTTGCCATTTTTTTCACCACAGAGCTAATAAAGTAAATGTGGTCAGTTTAAAATCAATCTATTAAATAGATGTGATATTAAATAAATAGGGTAAGAAGCAATGTTTATGATATCATTCATGTCAGATTTAAATTGTGTTATTGAAAAAATAAAGTAGTTTTCATAATTTCAGTATTACTCTATTCAATCAGATTGAAGCAGTACTTAGAAAATAGCTTGCCTTCACAGTTAATGAGCAAAGTAGGCAACACAAAAGTGAATATTTATGTCTTGGTTTTTTTTTTTTTCAGTCAGGTGACACTAATACCTGAGGAAGCAGAGGATATGTGGCACACCTACAACCTGCTGCAGGTGGGCGACAGCCTCAGAGCCTCAACCATCAGGTCTGTTTTGTTTTCTTCTGTTTTTTTGTAATATTTTTCCAGTTTTGTTTTATCACACTTATTACCTGAGATTTTTCTACTCAATGAAAGCAATCTTATGTCACAAACAGGAAAGTGCAGACAGAGTCCTCTACAGGGAGTGTGGGCAGTTCACGTGTGCGCACCACACTGACTTTATGTGTGGAGACGATAGACTTTGATTCCCAGGCCTGTCAGCTCAGAGTCAAAGGAACAAACATCCAGGAGAACCAGTATGTGAAGGTCAGAGTGCATTTAGAAATGTATAGAGTGCTTTTTAGAATATTTACCTACAACTTTTTTCATATTTCAAAAATTTGTTGCACTTATGAGATGTAAATTTGTCAAATGTATGATATAGTGATGACATTTGTGCCAACTTTACACCTAAAATATAATTTATACTTTATAAATTTGAATATTAAGTATAGTAATTCATAATATTCCGTATGATAATTTAGCCTGAATGTGAATGCTTATTTCTCTTGTATCTTATGTAGATGGGTGCCTATCATACCATTGAACTGGAGCTCAACAGGAAGTTCACTCTTGCCAAAAAAGTCTGGGACAGCGTGGTGTTGGACAGAATTGGTAATGTGTTGGTGTGTTTTTAGTATATTTTCTGACTAAAAGTAGCTTTTCTGGCTAATAATTGTTTCACATACTATGTAACAAAATGTGTAAGAAATGATTCATGACATTAATCTTTTTTTTATTATTATTTCATAATATTTTTATAATTTTATGTTTACATCCAGGTTTAAAAACAGGAATTATTTTTTTTCTTTGAAACGCAAAAAGATATATTTTGCAAATAAATCCCACTGCTTTCTTCTTTCATGCAGTGAAAATAGATGTTGATCACCTCTATCAAGCTATATATATATTTTTTTGTAATTTGTCCCATCTGTTTACAATTACTTAAGACATATCTCGTATCTAGGATCTTTGCAATAATTTCCCACCCAAACTAGAACTAAAATAGATAAAAATGCCATGGTAAAAAGGATGGTTTAATGCTTTCCATATTGGTCTGACGAGAAGTGTGGGTAAGACCTAGAAGGCAAGTAGGTGCTTTTTATTATTATTATTGTTATTTATGTTAGCATTTACAGGCACTTCAGCTTCATAATGCCGCTATGTAAAGAAACATGATGTATGTCTTCACATTACTGTGTGAGAAACAGAGCTGAATTTTGTAGTTGTACTTCACCAAGTATCTTAATGGCTTGACAGCTGCAGTCACCATTCACTTTCACTGCATGGAAGAGAGCAGGCATGAACATACTAAAACGTTAATGAATCTGATCCAGCTCATCGCTAGTTTATTTGAACCCCGATTCTTCATTCATCTATAGAGCAGGCATGTGACCCCGCTCAGAAAGCAGATGTTGCTGCTGTTGTGATGCAGGAAGGTCTGGCCAATCTGGTTCTCGTGACTCCAGCCATGACCTTAGTAAGGGCAAAGGTTGAGGTCACCATCCCCCGCAAGAGGAAAGGCAGTTGTACTCAACATGACAAGGTGAGCCAATAAAACCTTGTGACAGTAAATCTGACAATGCATTTAAGTGTTTATCATTATATTGAGCAAATGACAATGTTACATATGTATCTTTTTACTGTAATCCATTAAAAATACAATAGATATACAGTAAATGCAACTTGTTTTTGCATGTGCTGCAATAGATGCTTCTCAACTGTTGCATGTATATTTCAAAGTATGCATACAGTGACACCATGTTCTCTTTCAGGCATTGGAGAGATTTTATGAGGCTGTCATGCAGGGCATTCTTAGACACTTCAGTTTTGATGGTAATTTTAGTTATTTTTTTTTTAATTCAGATAATAAGGATGGACAATGGACTAATAAATACTGATATTTTTGTTGCATTTGTGTTTTTCAGTGGTGAAGTGTATTCTGGTGGCCAGTCCTGGATTTGTGAAAGATCAGTTCATCTCATACATGTTTAAAGAGGCTGTGAGACAAGACTGTAAAATTCTCCTGGAGAACAGATCCAAATTCATGGTGGTGCACTCCTCATCTGGACACAAGTATTCACTCAAAGGTCAATACCTTGTTCAACTTTCAAAAGTAAAGATGTGTAAAACTTTCATAATTGACTAGTAGGCTTGCCAGATTTTACTGGGATAGGAGAAAACATGAATAGAATTTACAGTTCTTCAAGGAATAGAATAGCGTTACATAATGGAAAGTCACCTAATGAAAAGTTTGTGACTCATAAAAATATAAAATAACTAAACATTGCAAATAATCTGCTTTTCAAAGTCAGGACCATTATCGGATGAAGAATTATCTCTTTTGCAAGACAGCTGAGGTCTAGTGAACGATACACAATTTGATCTGATCAGTTTAATCTTTGTTTCATTTTCTTTTTTATTTAAAATAAATAACTACAAAAATTCTCAAAGTTTCAAAAATTAAGCTGTCTTTTGTTATTTAGGCTCTTGGGCAATTAATAATTTCCTCATAGCACCGTCTTGCATTCAACCTTTGGTATGACCGGTATATTTGGCTTGAACATGGGTACTGTACCAGCTATATAGCTAATATATAATGCTAAGTGCTGTTTTAGTATGATAACTAACAGATATTATGCAAATAAATAAGCAAGATTATTTTTATTATTTGTTACGCTATATGTTCATATATTCCTACGAATAGAATTAGGGCTGTGCGAGTAATCGAAATCGCGATTTGAGACGTTGCGATTTGCTAATCGCAAAGCCTGCGATGTGGACGCGATATTAATCTTTTCCACAGCATATGCACGACTGCCAGCCTTGAGTGGAGGTCTTACTAACCAATAGAGTGAGTACACCTCCGTTCTCCCCGATCAGCACTGCTCTAGCCAACTGCGTAAACGCCTACCATTTAAAAAGGGTCAAATCGAAAGTTAGGCAAATTAAAACTAAAGAAAAACGCATTCAGCTTCGAAATGACAACGAACAAAAAAGGTAATTTGCAAGAGCTGCGTCACAACGCATATCAAGAGCTCCCTTATCGGTTCTGCTTTCAGAACTGGAGAATAAAAGATACATTTTTAGATGTTTTTATTAGTAGACTTCATGAACGTTATCTTACACATTTTATCTCCCCAACAGATTAATTTGAAATAAGTTTATAATGCATGTTCGCTAATTCAGAAGACCGCAAACACAGCCCGTGTCTCTGAATGCTCGCTCCGCTCTGCCCCACGCTGCGCGTCTCCTGCATCTCACGGACGAGCCGTTTACACGCAGCTTGTCTCGTATTGCTCTTTTATACTCACGGTCTCGCTCCAGATTCTGCTCCGCAAGTCTCTCACGAGCACATCTGGCAATATGGACGAGGCCTGACGCACGCGCTCAACCTGTGTCCACTCGCGCCTGGCTCCGCGTTTAAAACGAATGTAAATCAAGTCTAACTGCTTGCCAATTTCACTTGGATCAAATTAAACATTCAGCACATTTCCCACTTGTTCTTAAAATCCCAAATACTTAAAAATGAATAAACCTGCCCGTGTAACATGTAATACTTTAATAATCGACTAAAGAAATAGTTCTTTATTTATAAAAAAAAATCTTTCTTGTGAAATTCAGTAATTCTGTAAAAGTAGTAATACCATTATAATCTTCCCATCAGAAAAAACAAAACAAACAACAACAAAAAAAAACCACTAGAACCCCTCCCAAAACAAAATAGAAAATGTAATGGATTTAAGGGTTATAATGGGAATTGTATTGGTTTTAATGTAAACTATAATGGTGTCTGCTGGTATTTGATGCATTCTATTGGTGGGATGTAATCTAGCAGATGGCAACCATTAGAACAACAGTAATTCCTATTGGAATAATGCCCAAAACAAAAAAGGAATTTTGTCATGGTTTTTATGGAAACTGTAAGAATTTCTGTGATGGTTTCTATTGTTTTTTTTGTTTTTCCGGCAGGGTACCGATACTCATACTGTGCTGCACATTATTCACAATATTGACCTTAAGCTTGACTTTGCAAATTTAAATATCGCAATATTTGTCAAAAATATCGCAATTAGATATTTTCCCCAAGTCGCACAGCCCTAAATAGAATATTCCTATATTCATATGCTCCAATACAATGGTGCAAAATTGTGGAATGTTGCATTTCAACTGTAACTCTTTTTAAAATGCTCTTCTATGTAACCAACACCAAGTGAGCAAATAACACTACATCATTCATGCTGTGGATTCTGCATTGAAACACTACAAAAAATTGGTGAAATTGGTCTCATTCACTAACCAAGTGCAAGCGCAGATTTGTGTATGATATCTACATACAGCGTTTTCAGGCTTTAATAATAAAATTTACTGTAAATTTATGAAACTGTAGGAACACCTGAAACTGTTCATTGGCCAAAAAAACAAACAAACATTCTCGTGGAGCCTTTATAAATGTTACAATTATGATTTTATGCGTAGATATGAAGTCTTGCATATATCATTGTGTGGCAACCCCTTATATGGATATAATTTGGACATTTTATGCAAATTACTAACCTTAAGCATGAATGAAAATACAACCTGAATTACGGAAATATTGAGATGTTTTTTTTAAATTTGAATGAAATGAAAACTAAAAGACTTTCAAATCACATGAGCCAATATTTTATTCACAATAGAGCATAGAGAACATAAATGTTTAAATGGAGAAATTTTACACTTTTATCCACTAAATGAGCTCATTTCAAATTTGATGCCTGCTACAGTTCTCAAAAAAGTTGGCACAGGGCAACAAAGTGCTGGAAAAGCAAAAATTGTTGAGAAGATTCAGCTGGTAGAACATCTAGCAACTAATTAAGTTAATTGACATCAGGTCTGTAACATAATTAGCTATAAAAGGCAGAGTCTCTCAGAAGTAAAGATGGGCAGAGGCAGTGTTCGAACTATACCGTGGACTTTGGGGGAGCCCACCTTTTTTTTTTTACGGGGGTGGGGGGGATCTATGTGATCTTACAATGACTTGGAGCACTGCACGGGCCTCAAATTTAGGCCCTAGCCCGACCCACGTCTGACAGTTTATCAGAATTACCGACCCGAGTACGACCGGAGCCCGTCTTTTTTTCCCCCTTCTCCTAAAACAGTTTATACTACTGTTTCGGTTATTAAAATAGTTCAGTTTTGTGTGTAATGGCAAAATTATTATATTTTGTTTTGTTTTTTTAAGTTAATTTAGAAAAACGTTTGGAGCATTTTTGTTCATTAAATAGCCTATAATTTTTTTTTTAAGTAATGTACAAGCGGCCAGCGGCATGAGCTGATCATAGTTTATGTTTGATCAATTTAGTCTTCTCATATCATCAGGACATGCCTAAAATAAAATCTATAGATATACTAAAACAGTTCAAGTATATTACAATGTTTAAACGTTAAAGCTGCGCTATAATAATAATGTGCGCTAGCCTATATCTAAGTTTGTGCGGAGAGTGGAAGCTAAAGTGTGCTCTGCAGGACATGGAGGCACCAGCGCAAACTTGCATTGTTTTCAGTGGAAACAAATTAAAATAGCCTACGCCGTCATTTATTTTTATTTTTTGATAAAGGTAAGAGTAATACATCATTCGGAACTGTAAAGGGTCTACTTGTATTTGTGTGCACTCACAATACCAACAAAAGGTAGTTCTTTTATTAAACAAAGAAAACAAACATGATGCGCTTTCTGCCGTCTTCAACAGGAGCGCTTCAGCTGAGAGAATGCATGCCTCACAGACATGATAAATATCTATAGAAAGCTTTAAATTATCACTTAACGAAATAAAAATATCGAAAACAAAAACCATTTTATTATAATCTTAATCATAATCAATAACGATGTATTTCTCTCTAAAGGCGCGTCTAATGAGGAGACGGCGAGTTAGGATCAGCAACTTCATCCTTGCGACACAGACTCAGAAAACATTAGTTTATTAGTAAATAATTCAAATATCTCCTTACTATTTCCCGCAGACACATTCATGGTTATGTTTGCTGGGGATTTGCAGCAAGCTTTAGCCTATTGCGTGCATTTGAACGCAGAACTATTCAGCTGCTGCTGCTGCGGGACACTAAACACCATCGAGCTGCTCTCAGTCGCGGCACGGTCTCGTGTTGTTTCCACCAGCGCGGCAATTTTTTTCATCACTAATCGATGGATGGCTACAATATAAAAATAAGGAGAAACCCAAAACAGGCCCGAGGCCCGGCCCGCATCTGAACTATGATGTGGAAATTAGCCCGAAGCCCGGCCCTAGAGGCGCAAAAAAGTGGGGCCCGGGCAGAAATGCAGGGCTCTACAATGACTTAATTCTTGCGTTGTCATCCCTGCGGGAGGTGTGCTAACAGGGTTTGCAGCAGGTGAATCGGTCGTGCCATTAAACTGCCTTGTGTTCTTTTTGCCATGGTAGCTGTATGATGCTAACTGCAGAATGGATTTCAAGGACTGCGCGCACAGATCTACGGCCGATGTTGAATCCAACGTTTATATTTTTCCTACGAATCTTTGAGATAACGTACTAAACATGAATGGAATGAATTTGCACCGCAGCGCCCCCACACCTTGATGCTCATGACAAGAATAGCATGTATAGATATCTTTATTGAAGTGAATTAGGTTTAACCTGTTAACCTTCACCCCCCATCTGGGGCCTCGCAGGTGAAAATAACCTACCTAAATTAGAATGGTAACATTTCCTGACAAAGTGCGCTACACCAACAAATTAGGTATCTTTGGAAAGAAGACACTGTTGGCTTTACTAGCCATCATCCAGAGTTGATAATGCTCAAAAAGATAAAAAGTTATAGACACTAACGTGCCTTGAAAAATATTTTTCCACACTGAATGTTTTTTTCATATACAAATACATGAAATAAGTCCTGGAGCAATCCAGAAAAGTAATGGATTAAAAGCCACGTGTCTCATGAGTTTATATTTCAAATTTGAAGACGATACCATGAAAAATGAGATTCCTGCAATATTTTTTCTGAAAATATTTATAATCCCCCCAGCCCCCCTGTTTGAGGAAAAATAACCACCAAATGTATTGCAGAATTATGTTAGTAATTATACATATTCCTGCATAGTTTTTCAATTATAGAATAATAGACAGAATTTTAGACATCATACAAGTGATTTATTTGTTATTGGAGTAATAAAAAGGAAGAAAAAAAATAGCTTTGTATAGTATGTCTACTGAAGTATATATTCTGATTGCCAGACATAAAGTGATATTGGCAGAGATGGTCATCCAGTCGGTAATCACACGCTGATGTGCATCCATACAGATGATAATTAAACAGATGGGCCATATAATCAATAATAGCTGATCAATGAATCACAATGATAGCCGTCATAGAGTCGGTAATAAACACGCTGATGTCCGTCCATACAGATTATAATCATGCAGACACGGCCACATTCCCCACACAATACACACACACACACAAAAAATGTAGAAGAAAAAAAAAAAAAAGAGTTTTTTTATGGAAAAGCAGATCGCTAAGTTATGCCCCGCTCAGATGACAGTTGCGTCACAGAAGCGTCATCGCTGCCTGGAGAGAGCGCCAAATTCAAATAAACTATATTCCGCTTTTGAGACTTTTTTTTTCCGTGGATGATCTCAATCTGTTTGTAAAACTGTATTCTACAGCACCGTTTTGTTTTTTTACCACCAAGACGCTGTTTTTGAGCGTGATTTATTCCATAACGGACGCGAACAATAACTCCGGAAGAAATGAAACGTAAACAAAGGAATATTCATCCTTATTACAACGTTATTGTTTCGTTGGACTAAAAGTGCTCGCTGGGATGTTGTTCTGTGGACCCTTACCTCTCTAATTAAACTGGGATTTCAGCAGTGGACGCGTTTGTGACTCGTTATTACAATGAATCTGGTACGTACGGCTTTTTTTCTCTGCTTGTTTTGATGTGTAACTGCTTACACAAATGTAGCAAATACATTCCTTATAAGCTTTCCATCGGAAAACAGCGATCTGTCGACGATGCTTGAGGCTTAGACCTTCAGAAGGATATATAGTTTGTCAAGATTAACTTTGTCCCGTTTCATTTATTCTGTTAGAAAACAATGACACACGCAAACAAAAGAGCGTTCAGTGCGACGTCGCTCTGGTGAACGGTAACAGGTTAAATCGCCGCCATGCATGAATTAATATTTTTGCAATTTTACACATAATAATCCAAGATCACATTACACAAAACTGAAATTGCACGTCAAAATAAGTCTATTTTTTGAGACCCCCCAAAATTTCACAAATCACGTTTTCAGGGGAGCCCATGTCTTATTAAGGGGAGCCGAGCTCCCCCGTAGTTCGCACCCTGGGCAGAGGCTCTCCAATCTGTGAAAGAGTGCGTAAAAAGTCAAATTTTCTCAACTTCAAATTGCAAAGGCTTTGCAAATCTCATCATCTAGTGCAAAACATCATCAAAAGATTCTGAGAAACTGGAGAAATCTGTCCGTTAGGGACAAGGCCGAAGACCTTTGTTGGATGCCCGTGGTCTTTGGGCCCTCAGACGACACTGCATCCCTTATCGGCATGATTCTGTCATTGACATTACTAAATGGGCCCAGGAATACTTCCAGAAACCACTGTCAGTAAACAATCTGCCGTGCCATCTGCAGATGCCAACTAAAGCTCTGTCATGCAAAAAAGAAGCCATATGTGAACATGGTCCAGAAGCGCCGTTGTGTCCTCTTGGCCAAGGCTCATTTAAAATGTACTGTTTCAAAGTAGAAAAGTGTTCTATGGTCAGACGAGTCCAAATTTGACATTCTTGTTGGAAATCACGGACGCCGTGTCCTCCGGGCTATAGAGGAGGGAGACCTTCCAGCGTGTTAACAGCGTTCAGTTCAAAAGCCAGCAACTCTGATGGTATGGGGGTGCATAAGAGCATACGGTATGGGCAGCTTGCATGTTTTGGAAGGCACTATGAATGCTGAAATGTATATAAAGGTTTTAGAGCAGCATATGCTCCCCTCCAGACGAAGGCCTTGTGTATTTCAACAGGACAATGCAAAACCGCATACTGCAGTTATTGCAACAGCATGGCTTCGTAATAGAAGAGTCCGGGTGCTGAATTGGCCTGCCTGCAGTCCAGATCTTTTACCTATAGACATTTGGCGCATCATTAAATTAAAAATTTGACCACAAACTCTTCAGCAGCTGGAAACCTATATCAGGCAAGAGTGGGACCAAATTCCAACAACAAAACTCCAGAAACGCATAACCTCGATGCCCAGATGTCTTCAAACTGTTTTGAAAAGAAGATGCTACACCATGGTAAACATGCCACCGTCCCAACTATTTTGAGACCTGTAGCAGGCATCAAATTTGAAATGAGCTCATTGTGTTCATAAAATTTTAAAATTTCTCAGTTTAAACATTTATGCCATCTATGTTCTGTTGTGAATAAAATATTGCCTCATGTCATTTGAAATTCTTTTAGTTTTCATTTTATTCAAATTTAAAAAAAACGTCCCAACATTTCTGGAATTCGGGTTGTATTAAAAAGTGCTTAATATGCAATTGAAATAGCAAAAAAGTACCTACTGAACAGGAAATTATAAAATTTTCATATCTACATATGCATTTTTTTTTCCTTTTTATTTTGACAAAATAAATGTGAGATTTTAATTCTACAGAAGTACTGTGTGATCCAGCAGTCACGGCCCGATTGTCTGACACCAAGGTGACTACATTTTGATTTATACATTTGCACATATAGCTTGTAGCATTGCCATCAGAGTGTTGTTTAATGCTGTGATTTTTTTTGTTTTGTTTTGTTTTAGGCAGCTGGAGAAGTTAAGGCTTTGGAAGACTTTTACAAGATGCTTCAACAGGAGCCTGATCGAGCTTTCTATGGGTGATCAAAATCACTATTATTTAAATGTCATTCCTGTCTGTATCACACACCATCTCAATGAGAAATAAAACATTCATAACACTTTATTTTGATAGTCCACTTTATACATTCTACTAACTGTAAGCAACTTTGCAACTACACGTCAACTACCAGTCAGAGTATTAGTAGACTGTCTGTTTAATATCTGCTAACACTTTATTTTGATGGTCCTCAAACAGACATTCTACTAACTGTAATTAACTTTTTAAATATGTCAAATTACTCTACTAACGCTAACCTAACAGTCTATTAATACTCCAATGAGAGTTAGTTGACATGTAGTAGCAGAGTTATTTACTATAGTTAGTAGAATGTCTGAAGTGGACTTTTGACATAAATTGTAACCAAAACATTTGTGCTGTGTAACACATTCTTGATCATTTATAAGAATATTTGCATCTGGGGGGATCACGTGACCCTTCGACGGCGATGCAGGCTTGAATCTTTCGCTCTGCTCACTTTGCCATATTTTGTATAATCCTGTCAGTAAAATTTGAACCACTCTGCATTGGACCTGTCATGAGTGCTAAGGCAGACAAAGGGGATCGGAAAAGAGAGATTGAGCAATCGCCAATGAAGAAAAAATTCAGAGATTCCGCCATCTCCAGAGAAGACCTTGACGATGCTATTGCTAGCCGCATCGAACTAGCATTTAAAGAGCAACAAAAGACGTTGAATTCGGTTGTGAATTTGGCAGTAAGAGAGGCGATGGACTCTGTGCTGATTCCAGCATTACGCGAACTGCGTGAAGACATACAAGCGACCAACAAGTCTGTTAAAGAGCTAAGAGAGGAGTTTGAGACCATAACTACGGCGGCGAAGCAGACACGTGACCGCGTAGATTCTGTTCAAGCAGCTGCACGTGAGGATAGGAGGACAGTCACGGGCTTAAGAAATCAGCTGGAGCGACTCACCGAGAAGGTGACGGATATGGAGGACAGGTGCAGGAGGAACAACGTACGACTGGTGGGGCTGCCAGAGGGGGCTGAGGGATCCGACGCGGCTGGTTTCCTCAGAGTTAATATTTCTAAGTGGATTCCTTCCTTGAAGGGCCGTGACATTGAGATCGACCGGGCACATCGCGTATATGACGGAGGGAGGGGCTCCGACCGGCCGCGCACTCTCATCTTCCGTGTACTGAGATGGCATGACAGATCAGATATCCTGAAGGGTGCTCGAAAGGCTTATCCGGTGAAATGCGCGCAGAACAATGTCACACTGCTATTTTTTCCCGACTTTAGTCCAGCTACAGTGATCAGGAGAAAGGCATTTGGTCCGGTTTTGAAGAAGATGACGGCGCTTGGTCTCCAGCCCTTCCTCATCTATCCGGCCGTAATCAAACTACGGCACAAGGGGGAACAGAAAAGCTTCGATTCCCCTCAGAAAGCGGAGGATTTTATTAGCTCCCTGTCCCAGCAGAAGACGTATGCCGCGGCTCTGCGCGGGGGAACGGCGGCCGCTGTTTCTCCAGCCCGGCGGGAGGAGTTTGATGGTCGGGATGAACATGGTCCCAGCGGCTTAGGAGCGGATGATGGCAGAACGGACATGGACGCTGACTAAATTTGGTTTTTGCTTTTTTCTTCTCTCCACTCTACTACCGAGATATTGTTCCTAACTTCCTATATATCCGGTACAACGATCTCATTGCTGGCAAGACTGACACCCCTTTTTTCTTTTTGGAGGGGACTAATGGAGAGTTGGTTTAATTTAAAATATTTTTTTCTGGCAGTACGAGCTTTTTGGGAGACATGTCCTGCGTTGGAGTGGATCGGTCACGAACCATCACTATTTTTTGTTGCTCAGTCAGACCTATGTTCTCGGTAATGTGCGGTCTGAGTTGTTCCTTGTTTAAGGTTGTCGGTTGTTCATGTTTTTATGTGGTTTTTACTTTTTACAACAGACATTTATACTTTAATTTATTTTACCTTATTTCTAAAGGGATTTTTCATCTAGGAGGTTTGGTATCTAAAATACACGTCAACGTTTACACGCTATATATTCAATGCATACTCTAAATATTTTATCACTAAATGTGAATGGGTTAAATTCTGCTGTCAAACGAACTCGTGTGTTAGAATATTTACATCGTAAATCTATTTCCTGTGCCCTAATTCAAGAGACACATTTAAAGCAATCCGACGTGGCACGTTTCCAGAATAAGTATTACAAATTAGCAGCTTTTTCCTGCGCTCAAAATAAAACTAAGGGGGTGCTTATTCTTGTTAACCGGAAGTTAAATTTAACAATTGAACACCTTGGTAGTGATGAGAAGGGTAGATTTGTTTTTATCCGATGCAAAATATATAATAATAGGTTAGCCTTGGTCTCTATTTATGGTCCGAATGAGACAGACAGTGCATTCCTTTCACAGATCTCCAAAACTCTGCTTGAGCAGATTGATTGCCCTCTAGTGGTGGGTGGGGATTTTAATGCTGTCATAAATCCTGTTTTAGATAAATCTCAATCTGATACAACAGCCAATCCATCCTCTAAATTACTGAATAAATTTATCACTGAGCTTAACGTAATCGATCTTTGGAGAATTCAGAATACTAAATCTAAGGACTTCACTTTTTTCTCTAATAGACACAAGACTTTCTCTAGGATAGACTACATATTTCTCAGCCCATCTTTAATTTCGTCTGATTCTTCCATCTCTATATTACCAATTTTATTATCTGATCATTCTGCTGTGCTGTGCAGTGTTCCTCTTTCCGATGTTAAAGCCAAGTCCCCTAGATGGCGCTTTAACGTATCATTATTAAGTAATCAGACTTTCATTACTTCTTTAAAAGAATATATTAAGGAGTTTCTTGAAATTAATATGCCCTCTGGTGTGGATCCTCAAAAACTGTGGGAGACGACTAAGTGCGCTATACGAGGTTTCTGTATATCTTTCTCTTCTACTCTTGCCAAAGCGAAAACCCGCAAGTTTACACAATTAGAAAATAAAATCCAATCATTACAAAACCTACAAAAACAACATTTTACTGAGCAACAGGCTACACAGTTGTCCTCTTTAAAAGAAGAATACGATTTGCTTTCACAATCAAAGGCGGAATTTATTTTACATAGGACTAGGCAAAAATATTATTTTGAATCGGAGAGACCTAGTCATTTATTGGCTCTTAGGTTGAGAGAATGTGAGTCTAAGGCATATATTAGCGCAATAAAATCATCAGATGATCACGTCACCACAAACCCTGTGGCAATTAATGAAATATTTAAAGGTTTCTACACAAATCTATATAAAGCCGAAACAGATTTTGATGAATCAATCTGTAAGCAGTATTTAGATAAATTGGAACTGCCTCGGATCTCACAGATGGATAAAGAATCTTTGGAGGCCCCATTAAGTTTGGAGGAACTCCATGTCTCTTTAAAAAGTCTTCAGAAGGGCAAATCGCCGGGCCTAGATGGTCTCCCCCCGGAATTATACTTAGAAATTTGGGATTTGGTAGGGACACTTATGCTTAATTCATTTAATTTTGCAATTGAACATGGGGTATTTCATAGAGATCAAAAAACATCACTGATTTCATTACTTCTTAAAAAAGGGAAAGATCCATTAGATTGTTCCAACTACAGACCAATTTCGCTTATCTCATGTGATCTAAAAATCTATGCTAAAGTTTTTGCTTCTCGTATGGAGAAGGTAATTCATAGTCTGATCAAGGAGGACCAAACTGGTTTCATCAAGGGGCGTAATGCATCTGATAATATGCGTCGACTCCTTCATATTCTTGACTTTGCAGACTCCCACCCAACCCCTTGTGCAGTCTTTTCACTTGATGCAGAAAAAGCCTTTGACAGGCTAGAGTGGAATTATATGTGGGCAGTTTTGCAATGTTTCGGCTTCGGTGAACACTTCATTTCTATGATTAAGACATTATACCACTCACCTGCAGCATCAGTCATAACTGGTAATGTTATTTCCCCCCTATTCCCTTTACAGCGGGGAACGAGGCAGGGCTGTCCGCTTTCCCCCTTATTGTTTTGTCTATCTCTTGAACCCTTAGCACAAGCCATCAGGAAGTCTGAAGTATCGATTAAGATTCATGATCATAATCATAGTATTTCGTTATACGCTGATGATATTATTCTATATTTAGACCACTTTGATGTTTCAGTCCCTAATATAATTAAGGAATTTGATAATTTTAGTAGCTTATCGGGATATAAAATAAATTGGAGCAAATCTGCTTTAATGCCAATTAACAATATTAAAGTTAATTCTTCTATTCCCTCATTCATCCCTATTAAGGACTCTTTCACCTATCTGGGCGTTACCATATATAAAAACATTCATAAGATTGCCAGGGACAATTTTAATAATATTTTAGTTAAGGTCAAGAATGACATTCAAAGATGGAAGAATCTTAACGTTTCCCTCCAAGGAAGAATCTCCACTGTTAAGATGAATTTGCTACCTCGATTTAATTTTCTTTTCTCTATGCTACCGCTTTCTCCCCCTCCAGGTTACTTTAAGGAGATTAACTCCATAATTACGAAATTTATCTGGAATGATAAATGCCCCAGAATTAAACTTACCACATTACAACATCCTAATAGCGCAGGAGGACTGGCTGTACCAAATTTTGAACTGTATTATTGGTCGTTCCAGCTTAAGGCTCTTCATACTTGGGTTGATCCTCAATCTACAGTTTCTTGGAGAGTGATTGAAGCTGACAAGGTTAAACCAAATAGACTCCAAGATATTTTATTTACTGGCACAGGGAAAAAAGGGGATAATTATAAATTTGGTCCGGTTGTGGCCAATTCTATTAAAATCTGGAAAACGGTTGAACGTCGGATTGGAGGACCCTTCAAATTTTGTAATAGTACACCTTTATGGCACAATTTTAATTTTGTATGCGGAAATCGCCCATTTGTCCAACCCTCTTGGTCTTCTTTAGGTGTAAACACGTGCGGTGATATATATGATAACCAGGGCCTATGTTCATTTCAAACGTTAAGAGCTAAATTTTGTCTACCTGCATCTGCATATTTTGTCTTTCTTCAATTACGTTCCGCTCTCAAAGCGTATGGCGTTCCTTGGTCTTCTCCCGTTTCCTCTCATCCTATGCGGGACTGGATTGCACCATCTGCTGGTCGGCCATCTGCTTCCTTAATATATAATAAGATTCTTGATTGCATTATAAAACCTCTTTCTATTAAAACTATTTGGAATAGGGAATTATCTGACCTTAATTTATCTGTCGACTGGGAGAGGGTGTGGTCTAATCTCAGTTTAACATCTAAAAATCTGGCGCATCGTCTTATTCACTTCAAAGTCATTCATAGAGCATACATAACTCCTTACAAAAGATTCAAAATGAAACTACAATCAAATTTCAACTGCCATATATGTAACACTGCATCATCAGGTACGTTTCTGCATATGTTTTGGGAATGTCCTATCACTAGCAGTCTATGGACACATGTAAACCTGGTTTTATCATCCTTACTGAAAATTGATTGGTCCGTTAACCCAAGTTTGTGTCTTCTTAATGATGATTCTGGTCTCTGTATAAGTTCGATGCAAAAGAGAATGTTGTTTGCTGGTTTTACAGCTGCGAAGAAGACAATAATACAGAACTGGTTTACACCGCATATGTGTGGGAAAACATATTGGATCCGTAGCCTCTTGCAAATAGTGTCTTGTGAATGTACAACAGCACGAATCAATGGGGCCAAGCCTTCTACCATTGATGCTTGGCAGTGCTTTCTCTTTGAAATACGTGACTGTATGGAGGAGTGACTTCTGTGGGTTTCTTTTTTCTGTCCTTCCTTTTCTCCCTCCTTTTGACTGGACTTTGAGATGTTGAGTATGTGTCTGTTGTTTTATTTTATTATTTTCTTAATATATTGTTTTTTTTTTTATGTTGTGTTATGTATGAAAAATAAAAAAAATGTTGATAACAAAAAAAAGAATATTTGCATCTATTAAAAAAGCTTTTGCTCTGTACAGATTGGCTCATGTGGAAAGAGCGAGTGAAGCTTTAGCCGTTGACATCCTGCTGATCAGTGACAAACTATTTAGGTACATTTAAAAAGTAATCAAATCGATATGTAATGGTCTATTCTGTTTTAATTGTGTACTTCATATAAAAATATGTATTTATTTTTTTCTTCTCCATGACAGACATCAAGACATAGCCACTCGCAGCCGATATGTTCGGCTTGTAGACAACGTGAAGGAAAATGGAGGAAATGTCAGGTATTCTAATGATTGTGTATGGTCATATTCTTGTTATCTGTGTTATGCAAAATATTTAGCCCTTTTTTTTTCTTCTGTTTAATATTTGTTTAGAATATTCTCAAGCCTACACGTATCTGGAGAACGTAAGTTTCTTTTCTATAGTCTTTGTTTCAGAGAATTATTTTGAATCGCCATGTGACTGACATGGTGTGATTTTTCTCTGTAGAGTTGAATCAGTTGAGTGGAGTGGCGGCCATCCTGAGATTCCCCATCGCTGACGTGTCTGAAGCTGAGGACAGCAGCTCTGATGAAGACTAACATTATGCTCTCATGCAAAAGGATTTGGTATGAAAGTGCCAAAATGATTCACAGTTAGGAATAAATGGAATGAGACTCTAATATGGCCTTAATAAAGGATTTGAAATGAGTTGAAACATCACAAAACACCGGGATAATTGATTATTTGAAATGATTATTAAGCAGAAAAGCAGATCTCTGAAGAATGTTCAAAAGTATTGAACGTCATACAAATGCAAGTTACCTGGCCATGCAGGAGCAGCTTCCAGACAATATGTAGCTTAGACTTAAAGTAGCTTCTTTGTTGACGATGACTTGTGTTTGACTGTGTTCAAGTCATGTAGGAAAGATCGCTTTTATGAATTTAATGCACATAAATGGCACCACAAAGCCCTGTGTTTTCAAGTTGGGGGCATGTTGATGAAAAACGTTGAATACCATAGATGCAGCATCTATACTGACTACAGTTATTTCATTACAATAAAAATAGCAATGGTGCATGTAAAAAAGGATTGTACTGTGCAATTACGATAGAATATATAATATTCAATTTACAGCATCTTCATAACTGAACAAAACCATAAAAAAGCAAAAATACACCTCATGTGCAGTCTTCATGTAGCATTTTGTAGAAGTAGATAAAATATCTTGCTTAATTTCTTTGTAGATAGGGTTCATTGCTATATTGCTCCAACCGAATTGACTTGATCGCATCAGACATCGTAATTACAACTTCCCAGCTCGTAAATATCAAGTTCAAGACACTGATGCTTGCATACAGAACTACCACAGGCTCAGCACCCTCCTTCTTCCACTCACTATTACGAACCTACATCCCCTCCAGAAGTCTGAGATCTGCTAGTGAGCGACGCCTTGTGGTACCATCACAGAGAGGCTCAAAATCACTCTCCAGAACATTCTCGTTCACCATTCCTGGCTGGTGGAATAATCTTCCCACCCCTATCCGGAACGCCGGATCCCTGGCAATCTTCAAGCAACAACTGAAAACTCATCTCTTTCGGCAGTACTTGACTTCATCCTAAACTCAAAAAAAAAAAAAAAAAAAACTTTCCCTCCGCTTACTAGCTTGTACTTATTTGAACAATGACTGAGACTTGGTGTTACGAGCACTTCCTGTGTCTGATTGCCTCTTCAAGATGAATCGCTTTTTGTATTCCCCACTTGTAAGTCGCTTTGGATAAAAGCATCTGCCAAATGACTAAATGTACATGTAAAATGTAACTTTCCAGGAGGACTTGAACACATTACACGACTTTGTTTACTGTCATGGCAGTAGGTCTGATCACTATGAATGCGTTGCCATGCAAATATTTAAATAAGACATCTCTCACAAATTAATTTATTTGTATAATCTATACACGTAGTTGCAGTTTCAATACACTAGAAGGCTAATAGCACAGACAGTGGACAAAGAAGATACTTTCTAGTGGGCATGTGTCCACTTACATTGTGTTCACTTGGAGTATACTTTAAAAGGCTGTGCATTTGGCTGTAGTCTAGAATTTGTCAAAACTGAAGTATAGTTAATCTGGACTTAAAGTGACTCCTACATAGTCATTTCTTATAACATCCATGAATTAACACTAAACCTCAAATTACATCTGAATTTAGTCAGGTTTACCGAACATAAAATGTGTAACTGCGATAAAATCATGGTCCAACGGACGTTTTTTTTATTTTAAGGAATGTGTGAATAGTTGACCATTATTTTGTGCTGCTTCATAAATGACTGAATTTCAAAAGTGTATGTTGATATGTTATGTTTTTAGCTAATTTTTCATTTTATGCACATGCCATGAGGGTGAATTTGATGTCGGCCTCCTGTGAAAGTGTCACCACTGTGATGCTAAAATTTTCTAGGTGGCTAAATGGTTAAAAGAGCAGATACTCCGATATCTACATATGGCTCGGGTACCACTATTTTATTTTATTCAATGTGTTGTCAAGTTTTACAGTGTTGAAAATTTAAAATATAAATGTATACTCTCAAATGTAAACTGATTTCCCCACGTGTGCCCAGATGGTATACTTCAGTGATTTACCTTCAGAGACCTTCAAGTCCAGCTTGTTTAATTCAATTTTATGCTGATATACATTTCAGATTTGACACATGTAGCACCAGTAGTGCCATCCAGAATACAATCATCTCAATCTGATTTCTGAAACTTAAGTGCATTATCTCATGATTCAATATTTTGACAAAAACGTCAAAGAAAGTTTAAGAAACAAAAATTGTACACCTTTTTGAAGAGCCCTCAAAGGTTTACTTAAGGATTTCTGCCATAGTATTCTGTTTCTCATCTCTAAAATGGGTTGTCTGTCCTAATATGGCAGACAGTAAAAAATAGTGTACAGTGCTACTAACCATATGATTGTGCGTGCTTAAAATAGTAAAATATTACATTATCAACCTTTAAAAGCTAACAGACTCCTTCCCTATCTTTTGTTGTTGACATCCAAGGTTGTGTGGAATTAACATCTGTAGTGCAAATTCATGTCTTGATAGCTGTTAATATGATGTATTTCAAAGAAAGTACCATGGCATTAACAACTGATATCACCACTTTACCATAGTACCCTCACACTTTGGGTTTTACAACAATGACCCTGCCGTTCTTTAAATATCATGATGAATTATCAGTCTGGAAGTTTATTCATCGGGACAGTGATATCCCTTTAACCATGTTAAATCATCCAGCATGCCCCAGTGTAAGTACATAATGGACAGGATGACCATGATGTGCATAATCTGGTGACTATTAAACCAGTAGTCAAACCGAGGGCTGAAGCGCTCTGGCAGGCGGGAAATATTGACTAGTCCTCCTAGCAATACAAGAGTATCCATAAAGAGAATGAAGCGGAACATCACCTGCCAAGCGAAAGATTGCAGGCTGTGCACATTACTCTGTGCAGTGACAGCGCAGTGAACACCATAGAGGAGATATGCCAACATCGCCACATGGCAGGAGGATGGGTAACACAAAGTTATGTGAATGATTGGCAGAGCACCTGCAAAAAGAAAAGTATATGGAATTCATTGAATCCAGGCCCTTGAAAGAAGCAACAATCAGAGTCCCCTTCTGAAAAAAACCCCCCAGCTAAAACCAGCCTAAGTTGGTTGGCTGGTCTTAGCTGGTCTCCCAGCCTGGGTGAGCTGGTCAAGCTGGTTTTAGTTGGTTGGTCAGCTAGTCTCCCAACCAGAAGTGGTCAAAAGCCCTCTAAAACCAGCCTGCAAACCAGCTATGAGCAGGCTGGAAGACCAGCTAAAACTAACCAACCAGCTTAGGCTGGTTTACCCACCCCAAAAAAATAGATAGATGATAGATGGATATTTACGTAGCTGTATTGCATGAATATATCTGTGTAAGGAACCATAATTTTTATAGGCTCATCAATGAAGTGAATATAACAGTAATCTCTGTATAGTCCTAACTTTCATAGCTTACCTAGAGTGTTGACGAGACAGATGCCAAACATGTCGAAGCTCAACAGTGTGCCATAAATAGGTGCTCCACCTTCATGGTTCATGAAGAGATGGTAGAAGACTGAAAAAAAAGTAGGAGACAGACAAGCCAAATAATGCACCACTCCTATCCACCACTCATTGACTTCAGTCCATGGGATACTCGAAAGCAAATACAGCAAAAAACAGATGAAGGGGATACCTGATGGATGAAACATGTTTCGTGAGAAGAGGATATGCTACAATTTGAGACTGGTTTGATATAGAGCTGATAAAATGTAAAAACTGTAATTTGAATGCAATATAAGTCGCTTTGGATAAAAGCGTCTGCTAAATGCATAAATGTAAATGTAATGTAAATGTAATAAGTTAAATTAATTACTGTGGTAAGAGTTGATACAATGAGCAAGCCAAATGTGTTCACCAACATTCGTAATACTAGTGTTTTCAACCAAATATCCCCTGTAAATTGGAGCAGTACAGATTACGGAATTGTACACATTTCCTGATAATATTCCAGTAATATCCTGTGCTACTGCAATAGGGTGCCACAATTTGCAAAAGTTTGTGAAATTTTATCCCTGCTAGATACTCCACGGTCAAGTCCAGAGAGGAGTGCTGAGGAGCATGGTGCGTAAAAGTTGCTAATGCTCTGCTGATTCAATAGCTGAAGAGTTCAAAGCTTCTGCTGGCATTAATATCAGAAAAGAAAAAAGTGGGAGCTTCGTGGAATGGATTTCCATAACGGAGCAACTACATGTGAGCCTCGCATCAACAAGTAGCCTACAACGCCAAGCGTTGAATGAAGTAGACTTTGAAGCTGAGGAAATGTGTTCTGTGGAGTGTGAATCATGCTTTTCTGTTTGGCAGTTTGGTGGCTGACTCCAGGTTTGGTGGATTCAAGGAGAATGTTACCTGCCTGGCTGCATTGTGCTAATTAAAGTTTGGTGGAGAAGGGAAAATTGTATGGGGCTGTTTTTCAGGGGTTGGTTTAGGCTTCTTAGTTCCAGTGAAGGGAAATCTTATGGCTTCAGCATACTAAGATATAATACCATGCTTCTGGGAACCGTTTGGGGAAAGCCCTTTTCTATTTATAAGTAAGGTCTAAAAAGACATGGCTGGATGAGCTTGGGGTGGAAAAACTTGACTGGCCCACACAGAGCCCTGACCTCAACCCCATCAATCACCTTTGGGATGAACTGAAATGGCTCTCTCATCCTAAAATCAATGCCTGACCCCACAAATGCATGGTCAAAAAAATACAACAATTCCCACATAAACAATCTCATAATCTTGTGGAAAGACTACCCAAAAGAGTGTAAGATGTTATAAAATCCCTGTTGTTGTAAGAGTCAGGAGTCCCAATACATTTGACCATATCGAGGGGTGAGAACCAGAAGGATGTAAATGACATTTCACTAACTTTACAAGAGAGCCAAAACAAAATTTTACCATAGTTTGATCTGACTTTGTGTACTGATTTCAATTGTTTCTAATGCAATTTCTACACTCATGGATGACAGTACTTTTGCCAGTAGAAAGAGCTCATTAAGAGCTTTCATTTGATGTATAGATATCCATTTCACCAAAAATGTCACTTACGCCCTTCTGGTTCTCACCCCTCGATATAGTGAACGTGATACATCAGGCTTTTTTGGCTTATATATAGTATGATATAGTAGAACATGGAGCTCAATAATTTAGAAATGTAGACAAACATTCCTCAGCATGATGTATCATATTTGATACATTTTAAAAAGAGTAAAAAATGTACGGATCAGGAATATCTTAAATTGCTTCAATCCAGTAAGTGTTCATCTTATAATTTTACTAAAAATATAAAAGTTATTAAGTTTACTTTGTAAGGATTTCACTGCAAAAAGATATGACACAACCTGAATGGAGACGTTTTTAGAACTACACTAAAAAAAGCCTTTTACTTGCTAAAAACTATCAATCAGATAACAGAAAGCATGTCGTAGATTATGAAATTTGTGTATCAAATATGATACAGTAGGCTTCAGGGTTAACATGACTTTTTAACACTGAGACATGCGAGAGATGGTAGTATACGTTGTGTCAAAATGATTGATTTTATTACCATCATAAAAATTCCACCCCCCTCCCATAACTGGACACCTGTTTTGTACACCCCCCAGCCCCCGTCTAAGCGGCCATCTGGTTATTCACCTTATAGTGAACTTAAGGAATTTATGACTATGTGTTTGTGTGTGTATGTGGGGACCAATGTTATGTGCTTTAAACTTTAAATGATGAAACTGTGTTAAATGGGGTAAAGGGAAGTTTTTATTAAAGTGTTTTCACATACATATCAAGAAAAAACATCAAACGTGTGGGTAAAACGTACAAAGACTGTTTATTTCCCTACAAGTGGAGACTAGTGTTGTTAAAACAGTTTTAGGAAAAACTAAAACAAAAAAGCATTAGATACTCTAGTTTTTCTATCATTTGAATTTAAAACTAGTTAGTTTGACAAAGTTAAATAGAAGAAGTGAGCGCGTTCGTTCATCTATAACAAAAAAAAAAAAAAAAAAAAAAAAAAAAAAAAAAAAAAAAGAATCGGACGCGTTAGTTAAAACAAGATATTTATCAAAATCTATGTCTTGCTTTTTTTTTAAAGTTTGAGTTTATAACAGATACAAAGTTAAATAATATAGAGTTGTTTTCTCTTACCGTGGTGTGAAATAAAAAATATCAGACCGTTAAACAACAGTATAAGATACCTGTAAAAATCTTCTGACATTACAATTGAAAAGCTAGCTTTTGTCCCAACTTAGAAAATTAAAAGAGCAGACTATTCACGCAGTGTCCGTTAGACAACCTCAGGCTTCTGTGTCAAACTCAGAATGAGCTCACGGCCGCTGTCAGGCCACACCTACATCAACACCCCCCTAACGCTGTAAGGAGAGACCAACACAAAGGTTTAATTGTTAAAAGAATTAAAGTAATGTTTCAACATTAGAACAAAGTTATTTTTAATAAACCTTTAGCGTTTCTCAATGAATGAAACCGTTCACTATTCATTTTGAAGCTTTTCACTTTAAAAGGTTACACAAGTTTTCTTCTAAACAAATGCCCCACAGGGAAAAAATGTTGTTTGTTTGTCTTATTTTATTTAAGCGTCTTAACTCCTTTAATAGACTTTTGATTTTTGTCTAGCTTAAGACTTCCGCCGTACCCTACTATATAACCCAGACTTTTTTCGTTTTAAAAATTAGGTTACACAAGTTTTCTTTTAAACATTCAACTCTAACCCGCAGGAAAACATTATTTGTTTTGTCTTATTTTATTTACTCGTTGATTTTGTCAATCTTAAAACTTCTAGGGTGCTATGTCAGTTAAAATACACACACGCACGTAAACTGGAATGAAAGCGAATGTTTTGGCGGTGGTCTTTGGATTTCAGTCATAATTAGACGACTAAACTTTTCTACAACATCTTACGAAATGTATTAAATATTTCGTCTCACGGCATGGTGTGAAATGAGAAGGGCGCTGCGCGTCTGGCCGTATGTTCAGAGAAACATTCTTATCTGATCAACAGACTCGTCGTAAAACATCTAAAGTTTCTGGGGATTCAACTCATTTGCAATCTAATGAGTTTTTGAGGGGATCTGGCGTCGTAAACTTTGTTAGAACGTGGTTCATTGATTAAAACAGATCGTCTTTCTAACATGTTCAGCGATCAAAGCATCTCTATGGCATCTATTTTACGAAGCGCACCTGCGCGTGTGTCTGTGCACCTCTGTCGAAGGTTTAGGCAAAAGTTCGCCGACCGGTCAAAGGAAGTGTGGCCCTATTGAACCTTTTCATGACACATATCTGGTGAAGTTAGGTATAGTTGAGAATTTAGTATTTATAATCTATTCGAATGGCGGGGTTTAAACTAACGTTCAGGATGTGATGAGATAACCACAAACTTAAATAAATACAGGTCCCCAAAGATGATGGTTTTAATAAGATGGTCTATGCTGTAGGAAAACACTCTTTAATTTACTTCATTTTACCTAGTTTTATTTCTTTTTTCCCCTCATATATTTTTCAACCGTCAACACACACACACACACACTCAACACATCTACACATAAACATCCACATAAACAACCATACAGTTAAATATTTAAACTTTTATGATGTCGCATACAAACCTTTTTTAAAAACGTTTAGAATCACACCGGGTATCTTTACAAGGTGATGAAAAGTAGCATGATTAAACTATGATATAACTTTTGTTTTAACAAATAAGTTTTTAGATCTTTCAAACCTAAAATCATGATCCTTTAGACTAGAGCAAGGATTAGAAGCAGTCAAACGATCCTCTGAGTAACGCAAGACACTTACAGAGATTTTTCTTTAGGAATTGGACCTAAATTAGATAGATAAAGAAGGTTGGAATTAGATAAAGAAAACACACACGCACACAAATCTGAGTATGCTAAATTTTAAATACGAGTAAAATCGTATGTTGTTTTTACTTTTTGTTGTTATTTAAGAAATGTTTTCATTTTAATCTAGACTGTAGATAGTATGTGTACTGTAAAAGAACAAATATACATTTCACTTAAAACTTATGTGAATAATTACACCTACAGTTTTAACATGTTTAAAAAGTTTTAAACACTTTGCGTGTCCCTAAAGTCAGTCATGATGTCTAGTGTCTTTAAATTCAACTTTAGCGTGTAAAACATATGCAAAGTTCAATATTACTGTTAAAAATAGTATAATAAAACACACTCACATAAAAACACACACACACACACACACACTAAAACAAACCCTATACAGTTAAACATTTAGACTATTATGATGTGTACTATTTATGTTTTCATCTCTACAAGGTTCTCTACAATTCTAATTTCATCATAAACTATAAGCAAGACCTTGTAATAATATGTTGAACATCTGATAAGTCGGTTGATATCACATCTGGAGTTTACTGCGGTGCTATTTTCTGCAGCGGTTGTACTTGTTGTTAGAATGCTTCAAATCGCTTCCAGACTTGTTTTATGAGCGTTCCCTTGTTTGTTAAACTAGTCGTAAGCGACACTGTTAACATTTTTAGAGTTAAACAGGTTAATGAGCTCTTTCAGCATCTATAGTATAACTCCGTTATAGGGTTTTAGCTACAGCTGAATGATAAAACAAAGTTAAGAATATTGTTGGCAATTTGCGGCTGACCGGGAAAGCTGTGTGTGCGTGTGTACATGTTTATGTGGTTTATGAGGACACAAATTTGTATAATGACATGGGTATGACAGAGGTATTACAATATGAAGGTGGTTTATGAGGACACTGCCTATGTCCCCGTAATTCAAAAGGCTTAAAAAAAAAAAAAACATACTAAATGGTGTTTTTTGAAAATCTAAAAATGCAAAGAGTCTCCTGTGAGGGCTAAGTTTAGGTGTAGGGTCGGTGTAGGGCAATAGCGCACACAGTTTGTTCAGTATAAAAACCATTACGCCTATGGAGAGTCCCCAGAAAACATTAAAACCAACATGTGTGTGTGCGTGAGACAGTTTGAATACAAAAATGTTTTAGATAAAGACGGGATTAACTACAAGCATCCTAAATTAGAAACACAACACTATACGGTTTTCCCCCAAAACCGGTTGTTCAACACATTTAAAAAAGTCGTAAGAAAGTTTATTGTGTTTTGAAGAGAAAGTCAGATACGGTATATAAATTAAATCTTTTATTATTGATTGATATGATAGAATCACGCTGAATTTATGAGGTTATGTATTAATACTGTTTTGTGTATTCATCGGTTACTGTATACATGTACGAGAGAAATGCATACACATGATTGTTTTATAAAGCTTTTAGTCTGTCATTACAAATATCTTAAAGAGAAAAGCCTTTCACACATTCTATTTTCATTTGTCTCCGGATTCTGTTACACAAAAACCACTTGAGCGTGGACACAAATCCTACGTGAAAGCTAAAAAGATGACTTTTTAAACTATTTTACTGACACTTAACACCTTAACACATCTGTATCAGTAAGATATCATCATAAACCATCAGACACGTCAGGTTGTGGTGTGATAAGATGGACTTATCAAATATTTGCATGTTTCTTATATCAGTTATTTGATCAAATCTTAGCCAAATAAACCTATGTAGACCAGTTGTTTTTATTTTAATAGAACATTATACTGTGAACAAATGCTACATTTAAACTCTGCGGTTAATAATGCCATTTTTAAAGTGAGAAAGAAAGTCTAATCTGTTGTAAAGATTCTGAGAAGCATTTGTGGGACCTTATACTTTTGTTGCAGACAACCTTAAGTAATTTTCAGTCTAATATAGGTCCAATTCCTAAAGAAAAATCTCTGTAAGAGTCTTGCGTTAATCAGAGGATCGTTTGACTGCTTCTAATCCTTGCTCTAGTCTAAAGGATCATGATTTTAGGTTTGAAAGATCTAAAAACTTATTTGTTAAAACAAAAGTTATATCATAGTTTAATCATGCTACTTTTCATCACCTTGTAAAGATACCCGGTGTGATTCTAAACGTTTTTAAAAAAGGTTTGTATGCGACATCATAAAAGTTTAAATATTTAACTGTATGGTTGTTTATGTGGATGTTTATGTGTAGATGTGTTGAGTGTGTGTGTGTGTGTGTGTGTGTGTGTGTGTGTGTGTGTGTGTGTGTTGACGGTTGAAAAATATATGAGGGGAAAAAAAGAAATAAAACTAGGTAAAATGAAGTAAATTAAAGAGTGTTTTCCTACAGCATAGACCGTCTTATTAAAACCATCATCTTTGGGGACCTGTATTTATTTAAGTTTGTGGTTATCTCATCACATCCTGAACGTTAGTTTAAACCCCGCCATTCGAATAGATTATAAATACTAAATTCTCAACTATACCTAACTTCACCAGATATGTGTCATGAAAAGGTTCAATAGGGCCACACTTCCTTTGACCGGTCGGCGAACTTTTGCCTAAACCTTCGACAGAGGTGCACAGACACACGCGCAGGTGCGCTTCGTAAAATAGATGCCATAGAGATGCTTTGATCGCTGAACATGTTAGAAAGACGATCTGTTTTAATCAATGAACCACGTTCTAACAAAGTTTACGACGCCAGATCCCCTCAAAAACTCATTAGATTGCAAATGAGTTGAATCCCCAGAAACTTTAGATGTTTTACGACGAGTCTGTTGATCAGATAAGAATGTTTCTCTGAACATACGGCCAGACGCGCAGCGCCCTTCTCATTTCACACCATGCCGTGAGACGAAATATTTAGTACATTTCGTAAGATGTTGTAGAAAAGTTTAGTCGTCTAATTATGACTGAAATCCAAAGACCACCGCCAAAACATTCGCTTTCATTCCAGTTTACGTGCGTGTGTGTATTTTAACTGACATAGCACCCTAGAAGTTTTAAGATTGACAAAATCAACGAGTAAATAAAATAAGACAAAACAAATAATGTTTTCCTGCGGGTTAGAGTTGAATGTTTAAAAGAAAACTTGTGTAACCTAATTTTTAAAACGAAAAAAGTCTGGGTTATATAGTAGGGTACGGCGGAAGTCTTAAGCTAGACAAAAATCAAAAGTCTATTAAAGGAGTTAAGACGCTTAAATAAAATAAGACAAACAAACAACATTTTTTCCCTGTGGGGCGTTTGTTTAGAAGAAAACTTGTGTAACCTTTTAAAGTGAAAAGCTTCAAAATGAATAGTGAACGGTTTCATTCATTGAGAAACGCTAAAGGTTTATTAAAAATAACTTTGTTCTAATGTTGAAACATTACTTTAATTCTTTTAACAATTAAACCTTTGTGTTGGTCTCTCCTTACAGCGTTAGGGGGGTGTTGATGTAGGTGTGGCCTGACAGCGGCCGTGAGCTCATTCTGAGTTTGACACAGAAGCCTGAGGTTGTCTAACGGACACTGCGTGAATAGTCTGCTCTTTTAATTTTCTAAGTTGGGACAAAAGCTAGCTTTTCAATTGTAATGTCAGAAGATTTTTACAGGTATCTTATACTGTTGTTTAACGGTCTGATATTTTTTATTTCACACCACGGTAAGAGAAAACTACGGTGGCCGAGAGAGCTCAACGCGCTGCAACTTCAGAAAACACATGCAAATAGACAAAACACCAGCAAATCAAGAAAACATCTTCATCATTTTGACAACACATGCGCTGCAAATGCTCACAACACATGCAAATTGAGAAACGCTGCAAATGCTCACAACACATGCAAATTGAGAAACGCTGCAAATCCTCACAACACATGCAAATTGAGAAACGCTGCAAATCCTCACAACACATGCAAATTGAGAAACGCTGCAAATCCTCACAACACATGCAAATTGAGAAACGCTGCAAATCCTCACAACACATGCAAATTGGGAAACGCTGCAAATGCTCACAACACATGCAAATTGAGAAACGCTGCAAATGCTCACAACACATGCAAATTGAGAAACGCAAATGCTCACAACACATGCAAATTAATAAACGCTGCAAATCCTCACAACACATGCAAATTGAGAAACGCTGCAAATGCTCACAACACATGCAAATTGAGAAACGCTGCAAATCCTCACAACACATGCAAATTGGGAAACGCTGCAAATGCTCACAACACATGCAAATTGAGAAACGCAAATCCTCACAACACATGCAAATTGAGAAATGCTGCAAATCCTCACAACACATGCAAATTGGGAAACGCTGCAAATGCTCACAACACATGCAAATTGAGAAACGCAAATCCTCACAACACATGCAAATTGAGAAACGCTGCAAATGCTCACAACACATGCAAATTGAGAAACGCTGCAAATGCTCACAACACATGCAAATTGAGAAACGCTGCAAATCCTCACAACACATGCAAATTGAGAAACGCTGCAAATCCTCACAACACATGCAAATTGGGAAACGCTGCAAATGCTCACAACACATGCAAATTGAGAAACGCTGCAAATCCTCACAACACATGCAAATTGAGAAACGCTGCAAATCCTCACAAAAACGTGCTGCATGGATCACAATGGAAATGTTTCAAGGGGACCCCAAAAAAGTGACGGACCAGCTGGGATTTGCTTATTGTGCAGTGGCTATTGGTTGAGTTGTTGGTGAACTGAAAGGTGAGTGTTTTTTTGTTGTTGTTTATTTTAACACCCTGATTGCATGATTTATTTGTCTTTTGGATATTATTAGATTAATAATGACAAATTACACGATTAACGTTATTATGTAAGATGGCTAACTTATCCTCAACTAAATATAATTTCAAGGTTAATGAAAATAAATTTGCAATGCTTCATTAATTGTTAAAACCAGGTCAAAATAAAAATGTCAGTAAGAATAATATTTAAAAAATTATTCAGGCTCTTTTAGTAGGCTAATGAAAGAAAGGACATTTGCAAAGGACATTGTTGTGAGGATTTGCAGCGTTTCTTAATTTGCATGTGTTGTGAGCATTCGCAGCGTTTCTCAATTTGCATGTGTTGTGAGGATTCGCAGCGTTTCTCAATTTGCATGTGTTGTGAGCATTTGCAGCGTTTCTCAATTTGCATGTGTTGTGAGCATTTGCAGCGCATGTGTTGTCAAAATGATGAAGATGTTTTCTTGATTTGCTGGTGTTTTGTCTATTTGCATGTGTTTTCTGAAGTTGCATTACGTTGAGCTCTCTCGGCCACCATAGAAAACAACTATATTATTTAACTTTGTATCTGTTATAAACTCAAACTTTTTTAAAAAAGCAAGACATAGATTTTGATAAATATCTTAGTTTTAACTAACGCGTCCGATTCTTTTTTTGTTATAGATGAACGAACTTTGTCAAACTAACTAGTTTTAAATTCTAATGATAGAAAAACTAGAGTATCTAATGCTTTTTGTTTTAGTTTTTCCTAAAACTGTTTTAACAACACTAGTCTCCACTTGTAGGGAAATAAACAGTCTTTGTACGTTTTACCCACATGTTTGATGTTTTTTCTTGATATGTATGTGAAAACACTTTAATAAAAACTTCCCTTTACCCCATTTAACACAGTTTCATCATTTAAAGTTTAAAGCACATAACATTGGTCCCCACATACACACACAAACACATTGTCATAAATTCCTTAAGTTCACTATAAGGTGAATAACCAGATGGCCGCTTAGACAGGGGCTGGGGGGTGTACAAAACAGGTGTCCAAACAGGTCTCCAGTTATGGGAGGGGGGTGGAATTTTTATGATGGTAATAAAATCAATCATTTTGACACAACGTATACTACCATCTCTCTGACATGCCTCAAAAATCCCAAAGAAATTCTATTACATTTTTTTTTTTCTTCAAAAACATCCAAAATATTGGTTTCTAGAATCTTTACTGCACTTTTACCAATCACAGCAATTACACAGCATCACTTCCAAGACAGCAATTCCCTAACGAGGATTAGATGTACTCTCATGTAATGCTATTTACACACCCTTCTGAAGAGTGTCACTGGGTGAATAGTGGAGAAAGTAGCCCTAAATTACATATTCCCCTAAGAGAAGGTTCCCCTCCTCTTTAAGGTAACCACTGGATTTCCTTGTTTCCCATTAGTGGAATAATGCAGGCATTCTAAATAATTTTTTTTACATCCACAATTTATATACAACACCCTTGCTTTACATCAGATAGTATGTTAAACAAATTCCAGCTGTTACAGTGCAAATTATGGAGGATATTTTTCATACCATATGTATAAATGTTCCCAAATTCATTGTGCAGATAAAACAAACTTCGCAGACAGTCTCTGTAAGTGGATATAGGCCGTATCCTGTCAGGACACACTTGTTGAACTGAAGATGTGGCTGTGAATTCTTAAAATCCAGGAGTTTTGGCCCAGTAAAATAATCCATTGCAGGAAATGTAAAATATGCTCAGGTCTCCTTGACCACCTTCCTCACCTTCCCTTGGGAGGAAAGCCTGTAGCCTGCTTTAAATCAAGCTATAAATACATAGTTTCTAAGAACGTAAGTTGTAACTTTTTGGCACCAGATACCCATTGTCTTGGAAATACTCGCATGTAGAACTGCAGCAACTTGTTGCTTGCAGAGAAGCTGTGGGCCAATTAACTGCTACTTGGATACCTGGACAATTTTCAATCTGGTTTCCGAGCACATCACAGCACAGAGACAGCACTCATTAAGATAATAAATGATATTCGCGTCAATTCTGATTCTGGCAAAATATCAGTGCTGGTACTACTAGATCTTAGTGCTGCGTTTGAGACTGTCGATCATAACATACTTCTAGAGAGACTGGAAAACTGGGTCGGGCTTTCTGGGATGGCACTCAAATGGTTCAGGTCATACTTAGAAGGGAGAGGTTATTATGCGAGTATAGGAGAGCATAAGTCTAAGTGGACGGCCATGACATGTGGAGTCCCACAAGGCTCAATTCTTGCACCACTCTTGTTTAACCTGTATATGCTCCCACTAAGTCAGATAATGAGAAAGAACCAAATTGCCTATCACAGCTATGCTGATGATACCCAGATTTACCTAGCCTTATCTCCAAATGACTACAGCCCCATTGACTCCCTCTGCCAATGCATTGATGAAATTAACTGTTGGATGTGCCAGAACTTTCTTCAGTTAAACAAGGAGAAAACTGAAGTCATTGCATTTGGAAACAAAGATGAAGTTCTCAAGGTGAATGCATACCTTGACTCTAGGGGGGTCAAACAACTAAAAATCAAGTCAGAAATCTTGGGGTGATTCTGGAGACAGACCTTAGTTTCAGTAGTCATGTCAAAGCAGTAACTAAATCAGCATACTATCATCTCAAAAATATTGCAAGAATTAGATGTTTTGTTTCCAATCAAGACTTGGAGAAACTTGTTCATGCCTTTATCACCAGCAGGATGGATTACTGTAATGGTCTCCTCACCGGCCTTCCCAAGAAGACCATTAGACAGCTGCAGCTCATCCAGAACGCTGCTGCCAGGATCCTGACTAGAACCAGAAAAACTGAGCATATCACACAGTCCTCAGGTCCTTACACTGGCTTCCAGTTACATTTAGGATTGATTTTAAAGTACTTTTACTTGTTTATAAGTCACTCAATGGCCCAGGACCTAAATATATTGCTGATATGCTCACTGAATATAAACCAAACAGACCACTCAGATCATTAGGATCGAGTCAGTTAGAAATACCAAGGGTTCACACAAAACAAGGGGAGTCTGCTTTTAGCTATTATGCGGCCCGCAGTTGGAACCAGCTTCCAGAAGAGATCAGATGTGCTAAAACATTAGCCACATTTAAATCAAGACTCAAAACTCATGTTTAACTGTGCATTTGTTGAATGAGCACTGTGCTATATGTCCGAACTGACTGCAATACAATCATTTTCTTTAAATTTATTTTAAATCATTTTCTATATCTTTTAAAATTCCTTTTTTTTATTATATTTCCATGTTTTTATTGATTTTAATGTCTATTTCACTTTCTTTTATGTAAAGCACTTTGAATTACCACTGTGTATGAAATGTGCTATATAAATAAACTTGCCTTGCCTTACTTAGTGTCTTAGCCAATCAGCAGGCAGCAGTCAGCCTCAGCAGAGGTCAGCTCTCGGAAGATTACAGTTCCTTAAGTACAAACCCTAGCCTACTGGCAGACTTCGGCGCATGCTTTTTATTTCTTATTAAAATGTTGATATGATAATCCTAGTACATCTTTTGGTGCTATAAAGCTTCAAAGATTTAAACAAAGCTTAGATTTAGAGTTAATATTTATTCAAAACATACATTGCATTGCCACAGGAAATTAAAAAAATAAATAACAATGAGTTCTAGAAATAAGATAACATCTACATTGAAATGAAAATTACATAAAACATAAAAATACATTTGTATTCCAAAATTATGGACAAATATGTAATTTAAATGAACATTGAAAAAGAAAGAAAGATGCATAAGCTATAATGATTTATAAACTAAAATGTCTTTATTTTTACAGCCAGCTATTTAATTTCAAGCAGGGTAAAAAACATTAAAAAAACAAAACTAGAGGTTAAGGAGAACAAAAGACACAAATAAAACGATAGAAAATTTACAACATTCACAGAAACATTAAGTGTAAAGAGAAATCAAGTGAAGATATTTTTGCAATATGAACCTCCACTTCCAAATTATCCTAAGAAAAACCCCCACAGAAGTATTAGTTGGAAAAAGTGCCATATTGCTATTATTCATATGATTTAAGTTTTATTCATGTTAAATGTATATACGTACTATCCATACCTTGGTATTTATTTCCAAAGAATCCATTCAATTTGTATTTGCCTTCCTTTCCTGTTAAAAAAGAACCAACTTTTAATGCATAAAGTTCTGAAATTATGCTAAATTTACAGTTTAGGTTATTTTTGTTTGCTTTATTTTGATAGAAAAAGCTTTAAGCATTCAATGGTTGGAAAGTGTTAAGTAATGTGATAAATAATTTATATTCAAATAGTTGCATAATAATGTGAATAAGAAATTATTCTGAAAAAAATGATATAGTTCAATAGTCCAGCTGTTATCAATTGCAAATCAACACAATTTAGCATTGTGTAATAATCACAAGTGTGCATCTATTAGCATTATACCTGTCTGGGAGTTGCCCTGGGGGTGGAAGTGGAACTTGAGGTGCTGCTGGATCTGGATCTGTTGTGGTGGTGCTGGCTGCTGCTTTAGAGTGGGCAGCTCAGGCTGAGGGAATGTGGGTGAGGCAGGCACCTCGGAAACAGCAGACACATCAGGCACAGAGACAGGGGCCAGGGAGGAACCGTCCAGTGTGGTGTCATGAGGTGACAGCAGGGCCCAGAGTGGGAACACCAGGGAAAGAGACAACTGCAGGACAGTCAAGAACGAAAATTGGTGGAATGATTGGATTTGACTCATCTCTCAATTTATTTGGAATAGAAGAATATGAGGCAAGGGGTGGAAATGAATGGAAAATCAAGACAAGGGGGCAAAAAAAAAAAAAAATGAAGTTGGTACGCCCTTACAAAAAGTCGGTAAACACTGAATGTATAACATTCATAGAAACATTTCTTTTACCTTCTGGTTGTACTCTTCCATCGGTATAATCACCCGTTCCTTAAACAGGGTGAAATGTGAGGAATATTTATATGCATATTTATACACTGTATTCCTGTAGATACAATTAGTGTCAACAAATGCTTGTACCGTATTTGTCTATGGATTGTGCATTCGCCTCTCCAGCTCCTGGAGTATCAGGATGGGGTGGAACTTCTCCATCTCCTGAATCAAGATACACAGAAATACTCAAAGAAATAGTTATGTGTGCAAGAATTAATTCACAGATCCGATCTTTTGACGATATCCATTTTTTGTCACACCTGTTTAGATTCATATAAGACATTTACATTAATCCCTGCCCAAACTAGAATAATTTTATGGTGACCACTTGCAGTGACCCTCTGGTGTAAATAAAAGTTATTAGAATTCACGTCAAATGGTTATTTGACTTTAAATGTACACCAAATGTAATTATCCCACTTATACCATGATCACTTGCCAGTATGGACAAGTTAAAGCTGCAAAACTTGACTGAACAGATCCTTTTTTTATTATTATTATTCCCGGAGTTATTGTTGTAGGTAAATGCATTGCCCTCACCTTGCGGTGGCTTGGAATGGCCAATTAGATATACACTATACTGCCAAAAGTATTGGGTCACCCCCTTCTAATGAACATGTTTGACTACTTTAGTAATTTCTATGAGTACAAATCTTAATGTTTAAGCATATAATGATATTCTAGGGAATTGTGTGCTTCTAATTATATAGCAACAGTTTGGAAAGGACCCTTTTCTATTCTAACATGACTAGGGATGGTATCGTTAAGGTTTTAACGGTATTACTACTCTTACCGATACTGCTTATCGATCCAGTACTTTAACGGTATTCTTATCGGTACTTTTTGTTTTGTTTCTTTGTTCATATTCTTACAGTATCTTATCTTATGTATATAAAACACTAAAAATGCCTGGACTTCATCAATTTGTAAATGCACCAGTGTGCAGGTATTTTTAGTGTTTTATATACATAAGATAAGATACAGTAACAACATGAACAAAGAAACAAAGTAAAACAAACTGATAAATACAATAAAACAAACACACAAACAAAATGAAATAAACAGTGCTTTCATTTTTCCATGAAGGTCTACTAATATTAATGTTCAGGTAAGTAATAGTTACAAAAGTAATCAAATGTAAATGAGCACTGCATAGTTTTCACTGTATGTACTGATAGATTTATGTTTATTAAAGCTATAACGTTGTTCAGATTAAGAGCTGTGGGTGATTTTTCTCTTTGCATTTTGTTCTTTGATTAACATTGATGGCTCAAGCTCCAGTCTGACCCTTTAAGACAATGTACTGACACGCATCGGATTTTCTCCCAACTGTTCTCGTCCACTTAAAACATAAAAGTGAAGACTCTCATAACCGGCCATTTTGACACATTGTGTGTGTATTTTTTGTCATATTTTTGTGTGTTATTTCGACGCGCCCGAAGCTCAAAGTGTACTTTGCTTGTCCGTTTTGGAGCACGCCGCCGCGCAGGCACACGCGCGCACACACATTTCAGCCTGGGGAAGAGCAGATTGTACTTTCAACGTTTTACTATCAAATATAAGGGACACCGGCAAGGGATAGTAGTATCGCTTTTTATTAAATTTTTTCATTTATATGTTTATTATTGAAATGTTGTTATATGCATGTGTCAATTTGATTTAATTTCTTTATTTTCTTAAATATGTGCGTAGATAGTATTTATAGAGTTGTAACTTTTTAGTTTTAGTTACTTTTTCTTATTTGTAAGTCGCTTTGGACAAAAGCGTCTGCTAAATGACAAAAGTAAAGTAAGTAAAGTAAATATGTCCTGCAATGTAGCAACAGTAAAGACGGCATTTTATAACAATCACTGATTGAGCTGATTCAGATGTTAAGTTTTGGTTCGGAGGAATGAATCCGCGCCGCTATGAAGGGAAGGGAGTTGTGCTACAAGAAATGCGGCTATAATCCTTGGAAGCCAAAATCGAAAAAAAAAAAAAAAAAATACTTAGCTTAATATAACAGCCACAGGCCTAAAGTGTGAGCAGATGTTTGAATAGTTGGTTCTCTCTTCTATCATAATTAAACAGGACTTTCATGTTGCGTGTGCTGAAGCTCCTCCGCGTGAGCGCGATCTGGCTTCTGAATTGCGCATAGCAAAAATGCATCATAGACAAATGTTTGAATATTATTGCACATAAAAACAGCTGGCGACATTTTAGATAGATAGATAGATAGATAGATAGAGAGAGATAGAGAGATAGAGAGAGAGAGAGAGAGAGAGAGAGAGAGAGAGAGAGAGAGAGAGACAATAAATGTATGTGTGTTTTCTTAATTTCTCCAATACCGACAGAAGTACCGATAACGTCAGAGCTTATCGATACTCCGGTCTTTCATAATTTAGCCCCGAGACCGATTTAATACCGAGTTTCCGTACCCATCCCTAAACATGACAGTGTCTCTGTTTATAAGGCACGGTTCAAAAAGACATGATTGATTCAGTCAGTGTGGAAGAACTTGACTGGTCTGCAGAAAGCCAAGTCCTGATCCCAGCTGAACTCCTCTGGTGTGACTTTATATGCAGACCTTGAGCCAAAAACTCATCACCAAACACCAATGACTTGTACATAAGGGTACTGTCATTTTAGACACGTCCAAAACTGTTGCAACAGAGATGGAAATACAAGTTTTAAATACATGAATTATGTTTCCATATTTGTTACCACAGTTTTGTTAGTGTCTTTTTCTGTTCTAAAGAAGGGGGTGTCCCAACACTTTTGTCCTTATAGTGTCTATACAAGTCATTGGTGTTTGGTGAAGAGTTTTTGGCTCAAGGTCTGCATATAAAGTCACACCAGAGGAGTTCAGCTGGGATCAGGACTTGGCTTTCTGCAGACCAGTCAAGTTCTTCCACACTGACTGAATCAATCATGTCTTTTTGAACCGTGCCTTATACACAGAGACGCTGTCATGTTAGAATAGAAAAGGGTCCTGTCCAAACTGTTGCTATAAAATTAGAGGCACACAATTCCCTAGAATATCATTATATGCTTAAACATTAAGATTTGTACTCATAGAAATTACTAAAGTAGTCAAACATGTTCATTAGAAGGGAGTGACCCAATACTTTTGGCAATATAGTGTATGTTTAGACATAGGTCACATGTCCAGATATCGGATATGTATCTAATTTAAAACCACATTTGGAAGTGGCTCAGAATGAAAATTGTGTTTGAATTTAATTTACATTTAATCATTTAGCAGATGCTTTTTTCTAAAGCGACTTACAAATGAGGACAATAGAAGCATGTTGTGTATGTTTACATATGTGCTTCTGTCAGATGCGAGTAAAAAAATTACTTGAACAGAGATACACATATGAAAGAGCATAGACAAACATGACTAACCAAACTGGTCAATGGATTTCTGTCCATCAATCTCAGGACCTTGGTGCAAAGCCTCCAGGCTTCTGTTTTCTGTTTACACAAGAAAAAAAGGATGATAGAATTATACTTTTATGAGTTTAAATTCAAATGATCAATCTTTTTCTCTTTTGATGAAGAAAAATTCTCTTCATTAAACAATAGACAATAATACAATTACAACAGTGTTTCAATAATTCTTGCTTGATTAACAATTGGCGTACTAAAAAGATGCTGTATGTACCTTCAACAGATTGGCCATCAGTCACAGGGCCGAGGAGCTCATATGACACTGCTGGATTACCTGAAGCCCATGTAAACAACGTCAGAATAGCATGCATTATATACTGTGTATTACACTGATTTTACCATGGTCAGTACAAAATTATTAGCCTAACTGTACGCTGTTTGATATGATTCATGTACAGAGGAATAATAAACAGGATCTTTAAACTAAAGTATGAATGAATAAAGAAACAAGTGGCACCATATTTAGCTGGTTTGGCATCGCCACTGAGACTGAGAGATTTTGGATTATACAAGGATTCTGGAGAACCTCCAGAAAGTGGAGAGGAGGGACGTACTTATCAGTACAATATTTTGTAATATATTTTTGGCATTGTCTTGCAACTATCTGCACAAAACATTGCCTTTTACCATATTTCCCAGACATAGCATCAGGCCTGAGATCAAATGGCTGACCACCATAATGAAGACCCTTTTGTCCTGAGAGAGTATTACAGTAAAATATATTCACTTTTAGAATTTGTATAAATTAAAAAATATTAATAATAATAAAAAATAATCACCATATTTTCCAGACGACTTGTCACCACCATATCCAAGTGGCTGACCATTGTAGGGTAACCCTCCAAAGTCTGAAAATACAGAAACTCATTTTAAAATACCTTCAAAAACAGATGTGCTGTATGACTAGTCAAAATGCTATATTAACTCACCATATTTACCAGGTGATTTGGCAACAGATTCCGGTAGAAGAGGTTGAGAGTTGTACGGTAAATTACCATATCCTATTTTGGGGTTAGAGTACAGTGGTATTAGATATAGAAATACACAATATGTATTAAACAGCATTTTAGATAATGTTTTAAGATCTGAGGGCTAGGCATTCCATCAGTTATTTATTTGAAGTTTAATATTATTTCACAACTACATATATTTTTGTGCAAATAAATAAAAAATTGTAGGGAATTATCAAAGCATTTATTGAAATCTTCACCATGTTTTCCCAGTGCTTGAGGATTGTAGGGTTTGGCTCCATAGCGCTGTCCTTCATTACCTATAGGAAAGACATAAATCAGTGTGTCCATTTAGGGCTGCTGTTATGGTCAACATTAACTCTAAATATTACAGTACAAAGATGATAACATGCCATATTGTCCAGAGGGGTTGGTTTGATAGCCATTAGGGGAACCAAATGGAAGTCCTCCAATTCCTGACAAAATCAAACTGCAGTTATTGAGCAAAGGACAACGTGCAGCAAATGGATGCTATTTGATGAGTTCTTATGAAATTAGCACATAGGATTTTTCTCAGACTAACCATATTTTGCTTGAGATTTTCCCTTAGATCCGAATCCTATTGGCTGCCCACCTTGTGGTCCAGCTATCAGAATGTAAATGAATGAATGTATGAATGAACGAATAACAACTACAAACATATTCAATTAAACAGGTAAATAAAACAATACCATTTTATCAAAAAGCCATGTGTCATTGATATCTGTATAAGTACTACATTTTAGTATTTACTTACAAGCAAAACATGATGAAAACATTAATATCCAAATTGTAAAATATTGATATTGCACTAATAGGCTAAATCTCAGACTACTCAGACTACCCTACTTCATGGATATTTCTTATATCATTTGTTGACAGACACAATTCCCATGTCCCTGGCTTATTGAATTTATTTCCATACCCTTCATAACGACAGAAAAAAAAAATTCAAGCTTTTAGACAAGTAGCTTGATCTACAATTGTTTTTCAAAATAAATAAATAAATGATAAAGCTGAAGCCAAATAATAAGTGATGTACACTCACCTAAAGGATTATTAGGAACACCATACTAATACTGTGTTTGACCCCCTTTCGCCTTCAGAACTGCCTTAATTCTACGTGGCATTGATTCAACAAGGTGCTGAAAGCATTCTTTAGAGATGTTGGCCCATATTGATAGGATAGCATCTTGCAGTTGATGGAGATTTGTGGGATGCACATCCAGGGCATGAAGCTCCCGTTCCACCACATCCCAAAGATGCTCTATTGGGTTGAGATCTGGTGACTGTGGGGGCCATTTTAGTACAGTGAACTCATTGTCATGTTCAAGAAACCAATTTGAAATGATTCGAGCTTTGTGACATGGTGCATTATCCTGCTGGAAGTAGCCATCAGAGGATGGGTACATGGTGGTCATAAAGGGATGGACATGGTCAGAAACAATGCTCAGGTAGGCCGTGGCATTTAAACGATGCCCAATTGGCACTAAGGGGCCTAAAGTGTGCCAAGAAAACATCCCCCACACCATTACACCACCACCACCAGCCTGCACAGTGGTAACAAGGCATGATGGATCCATGTTCTCATTCTGTTTACGCCAAATTCTGACTCTACCATCTGAATGTCTCAACAGAAATCGAGACTCATCAGACCAGGCAACATTTTTCCAGTCTTCAACCGTCCAATTTTGGTGAGCTCGTGCAAATTGTAGCCTCTTTTTCCTATTTGTAGTGGAGATGAGTGGTACCCGGTGGGGTCTTCTGCTGTTGTAGCCCATCCGCCTCAAGGTTGTGCGTGTTGTGGCTTCACAAATGCTTTGCTGCATACCTCGGTTGTAACGAGTGGTTATTTCAGTCAAAGTTGCTCTTCTATCAGCTTGAATCAGTCGGACCATTCTTCTCTGACCTCTAGCATCAACAAGGCATTTTCGCCCACAGGACTGCCGCATACTGGATGTTTTTCCCTTTTCACACCATTCTTTGTAAACCCTAGAAATGGTTGTGCGTGAAAATCCCAGTAACTGAGCAGATTGTGAAATACTCAGACCGGCCCGTCTGGCACCAACAACCATGCCACGCTCAAAATTGCTTAAATCACCTTTCTTTCCCATTCTGACATTCAGTTTGGAGTTCAGGAGATTGTCTTGACCAGGACCACACCCCTAAATGCATTGAAGCAACTGCCATGTGATTGGTTGATTAGATAATTGCATTAATGAGAAATTGAACAGGTGTTCCTAATAATCCTTTAGGTGAGTGTAAATTACAATAAAATGTTTTGAAATGACATTTACCTGCTTTGTAGCCATTGTTAATGCCATGAGCTGGATAACCACCAATCCCTGCCCCAAAGCCTAGGGACCGAATTAAGACATAATAATCATATGCACAACATAAAGAAATCTAATATGTACTCCTTTTATTTTGTTGTATAGACATAAACAGTCATATAGGCTTTTTTCCCCCAAAGTAACTTTGCATCCTTTGTATTAAAATGTACTGGATGCATGGATGGACAGTTAATAAAGTTTATTTTAATGTACCTGGTTGTGATGACACTTCTCCTATTCCATTGGGGTACCCTGACCCTGCAAACCACATTTTTAGTTTTAGTCTGACTGCTATCTTCATAAAAATTAAAAACTAAAAATATAGACTAAACTTCCAAATTCTCTTATTTATATTTAATTGTGCCTTTTAAACATCAAGCTTTTGGTAAGCATCATATGAGTTTGGTCTGTCTTTTTAATAATTTATATGACAACAAACCAGTGGAGAAAAAAATAAAATAAAATTAGCGCTCACCAGGACTTGGAAGTTTGACCCATTGTCCATTAGGTCGTTTTGGGTAACAATAGACCTTATAATTTAAACATGATTTAATGTTATATACATTAATTATTATTTATAATAATAATAATAATATATTTATTTTGTATAGCGCCTTTAAAAGTAGCTTTCTCAAAGCGCTTTACAGACAAGCATAACAAAGGAATAACACAATGTAAATACAAAAAAAAAAAAAAAAATTAATAAACACATGAAATTAAGATCATGTAAAAGCAATCCTAAAATAAAATGTTTTAAGAAGAGATTTAAAAGACACTAATGTATTTGCTTCCCTGATGTCGACCGGGAGAGAATTCCAGAGCTTAGGAGCATAGACAGAAAATGCTCGGTCACCCCACGTATGAAGCCGTGTCTTCGAACGACCAAAAGACCACTCTGAGAGGAGCGCAGATTACGACGTGGTGTGTAAGGGATTAATAAATCATTCAAATACTGAGGTGCCAGATTGTGCAGAGATTTATAGGCCAGCATAAGGATTTTAAAATCAATACGGTACCTAACAGGTAGCCAGTGCAGGGACTCCAAGACCGGGGTTATATGGTCCCTGGCCCTGACCCCAGACAGTACTCTAGCAGCTGAATTTTGAAGATGCAATTTATCCAAAGATGATTTAGATACCCCAGCTAGAAGACCATTGCAGTAGTCGATGCGCGAGAAGACAAGAGTTTATCAACTTCTCAGCTACCGAAAAGGACAACATAAAACGAAGCCGGGCTATCTCTCTCTCTCTCTCTATATATATGGTGGCCTTGCGGAGTGGAATGGCTTCGGGGTAGCGGGTGGCATAGTCCACGATGACCAGGATGTGTTCGTGGCCCCGGGCAGACTTCGGCAGCGGTCCCACCAGATCCATCCCTATCCGCTCGAAGGGCACCTCAATGATAGGCAGTGGGATCAGCGGAGTAGGGGGCGGGGTGCGTGGAGATGTCCGCTGGCACACTGGGCAGGCCTGGCAGAAGCGTTTGACATCGGCGTCGAGGCCGGGCCAGTGAAACCGATCTCTGATCCTGCTGATGGTGTTTTGGGTGCCCAAGTGGCCTGCCATGGGATGGGAGTGTGCCAGCTCCAGGATGACTTCCGTCTTGGTGCGCGGCACCACCAATAACTTGACTTCCTCCCCTCTCCGCTGCGTGACACAGTATAGCAGACCATTTTGGACAATGAAGTGAGGGGTTGGATGAGGCGGCGGCTGGACCTCTTTTCCTTCAACCACCCTCACTTGTTTCCAACAATGCTTCAGCCGGTCGTCCCCGAGTTGCTCCTTAGCGAAAACTCCCCCTCCCTTAACCTGTTGAAATACATCAAAGAATAGGTTAGAAGCATGGGAGGGGGACTCACCATCTCTTGCGCTGTCCGTGGTTAGCAAGGCCGGGCGTTGACGGGGACGACGGCTGGTATCCTTTTTCCGGCGGTTCCCGGCAGGCCTGGCAGGTTGCACGGCAGCGGCGACGAGCTGGTCGAAACCTGGACAATCCCGGCCAATTAGTACCGGCACCGGCAGGTCGTTGACCACGCCCACTTCCAGGGGCCAGGTTCCCGGACCGGCAGAGATGGTCACATGCCTGGTTGGTACCTCCCGAGTGTCTCCATGTACGCACTTGATGGGGAGACGTGCCTTGGACTTGGGAGCCGGGGGTACTACGGCCGGCTGGACCAAACTAACGGCGCTGCCAGAGTCGAGGAGAGCCCGGTAGGGCCGGCCATTTACTTTAACATTGACCTGTAGACCCTCCGAAGGCGGCTGCTGATGTACAAGGCAACCTGCCAGCCAGGCTCGCGGGGGCGAGCGAGGAGGTTCCGTGGGCATGGGCTCGTCGTGGACGCCGGGAACCGCCGGTCGGCCAACTGTGCGCGGGGTGCCCTCCGGCGTGCGTCGCTCCTGGAACACCCTCCGGGGCATAGGCGGCGGTCGCTCCCCAGCCTCCCGCCGCAGCGTTGCGTCCGCCAGCTCGACGGCTTCAACCACATCCGCCGTGGTCTGTGGGTTCCGCATGCCCGCTGCCTGTCGAAGTGGGCGGGGAAGTGCGCGGAGGAAACGGTCCACGACGACGCGTTCAGCTACCTGTGCAGCGGTAGGGTTTCCCGCGAGGAGCCAGTGTTGAGAGAGACGTGTGAGTTCGGCGACCTGAGCACGGGCTGGCTTCTGGTTATTATACTCCCACGAGTGGAACAGCTGAGCAGCTGCAATGGGAGACAACCCCACTCGGCCTAATATCTCGCTTTTTAGATGGTCATATGAGTCGATCAACAGAGTCGGTAGGGAGAAGTATGCTCGCTGCGCTTCGCCGGTTAACAACGGAGCCAGGACCCGCGCCCACTCCTCTCTCGGCCAGTCTTCCCGTTCCGCGATGGTCTCAAACATCTTGAGATAGTTCTCCGTGTCGTCGTGGGCCGACATCTTCGGCAGGAGCTGGGCAGCTTGTACCCGAGGATCGGGCAGCGGAACCCGCTGGGCTGTGGTGACGCGGAGGGCAGCGATCTCACGCTCCGTTTCCCCCTGTCGAGCTGCCATATGCTCGACTATCTGCTGCTGGCGGATGCTGATCTCAGTAAGATGCTTGAGAAGCTCCTCCATGACTGGGGAGGACTCGCCGCCTGTAGACAAAAAATAAGAGGGGGGAAAGAAAAAAAAAAAAGTCAGACGAGGGGAAGGTATTCGATCCAGGGAAATATGACAACTGTGCTCTGTAAAAGTCGGTGATTCTTCAGCGATTATGTCCGCATTCTCCACCAGTGTGGCGGGCTGAAGAATCACACGACAGAGGTAGCTGTGGTAAAGTCCCCGGAGGGTGTGTTTATTTAACAACCGTGCAGGTAAAAGTGTGGAAGTGCCGGTGTGTCCTGTGGTCCAGTGCTGTGGCAAGTGCTCCGCCTCGTGCCTCGGTCCTCCGTGCCGCTACGGTGATGCGTGAGGTGTCGGGCTGGTCGGCTATCCACTGCTGTCTGCTGGACAAGAAAACACTTTGTTAGCTTGTTTCCAAGTGGAGACATTTCTCACCCTCGTGGGTGCTGCATCCGCTTATAAAGCTCTCCCTTGATGAGCTTCAGCTGTCGCCGACCAGCCCGCGGTGATTGTGCGCAGGTGTTCCTCTTCTGTTGCCAGGGCGACGCAGACAGGTGCTCGGGACGTTTGTCACAATATATATATTATATTTTACCAGGCTTTGAAGGTATAGCTCCCTGCACCTGTCCACTAGGTTGTCCTAGACCAGTGAGTTCTGCAGAACACAAACAAGTTATAAAACTAAAACTTACTTATATATATATATATATATATATATAAATAAATAAATTTAAATCAAGGTTCTTTATTTGCATATGTGGTTCCACAAAGAACCTTTAAGATCTATGAAACTTTTTAATGCAGGATTTATTTATTTTTTTAAGAGTGCAGTCAAATTTTCTGTCAAAAGATCTGTTGTTGCACTTTAGTGGTGGAAGGTAAATCAGCACATTGTACTAAATCAGTACTATAGAGGTTTACCGGGATTTGTTGTTGTTGGATTCTTCATTTGAGGAACAGCTGCATTTGGCACCAGAGGCACCTGTGAAGAAATACTGCCTTGTGGCATAATTGGCTGTGGTACCACTGGAGTGACTGTTTCCCGTGACAGGACTTGTCCCTGCTCTAGTGCAGCTGTCTGTGATGTTTGAGGAAAACCTGTCTGAGGAATGGGAGCTGATTCTGGTGCAGGAATTGCTTGAGGGGCTGCTGGTGCAGCTGGTTGTGGAGTTTTGTTTTGTGGAATTACAGGTGTGGGTGGTTTATAAGCTTTACTAGGTTTATAAAAACCTGGACCTAGCATAAATGGCTTTGGAGCATAGAGTTTGGTACCATAGAGTTGGGGTCTTTGCCCTGTTGAAGTGGTGCATTAAAACTTTGCCCTTTCGTTTGTTGCAGGACTGGTGGAATGTCTTTAGTTTTTTCTGGAAGCAATCCTGTACTTGGCACACGCTCAGCTAGTGGTAAAACACCCTTGGTGTTAGAGGTTAGCGGGAGATGACTTGGTGCGTCAGGGCTTAAAATCTCCCCTTTAGGTCCTTTTCCACTAGGAACACCCTCTTTCCCAGCTCTTACAGGCATATATCCTAGAAGCCAAAGCAGTTTTACTACACACTTACACAAACCAATATGACAAATTCACATGCAGAGACATACATGAATTTTTGAAAGACAAATTACAAAACTACATCTATTCATGTCATGTGGAAGAAGTAAATAAAATTACTTGCAGTACTTTCAATAATAATGATTTACCTGAATTAGCTGCTTTATAAGGTCCTTCTGACATATGTCTGGGAACACCGTAACCTATAGATCATAAGAATGTAGATATGACTGAAGGTTTTACATTAGATGTAGAGTTTAAGAAAGCTACCCAAAAATGAATGTGCTACTTATGACTGGTTTTGTGCTCCAGGGTCACATATATGTTTTATAATAGTAATAGTCACATGCTTTTTACCAGGCTTGGCTCCTTGTCCATTTGAGGGTCCAGCTTTAGCACCATATCCTAAAGCAGAACCAACATACATTCAAATGATATGGAAAAATCAGAAAAAGGAAAAAGAAACACACCATACACATTACACAAAGTTTACCTGGTTTAGGTCCCTTGGTTCCACCATTAGGATACCCCATATTTTGAAGAAAAGAGCCTAATTAGAGAAAAATACTTCAGATTAGTGTAATATCCACAAATCTTTTCAGAATTCAGTATTATCCACAATGTAATAAATACACTGTAGAATCTAATTAATTTAACAAAAAATAGGTAATGACATCCAAAATATTACCTGTATTAGGTTGCCTAGCTGCTCCGCCATTAGCATATCCTCCATATCCTGAACAAAATCAATTCCAAATCAGTTTAGAGATGATTCAGTTACTTAAATTCAATTAATGTGCAAAAGTGTGCATGTATCATAATTTTCACAGTGGCTTGCCCCATCAAATTATAATTCATAACCTCAAACTATATATTTTATAAGAGTAATAAATCACATGCTATTTGCTATTAGGCTTGGCTCCTTGTCCATTTGAGAGTCCAGCATTAGCACCGTATTCTTTGAAGACCCAACACACAGGATTCAAATCATATGGAAAAACACATGCATTACACAGAAAATAAGTTTACCTGGTTTAGGTCCTTTGGTTCCACTATCGGGATACCCCATATTTTGAAAAGAGCCTAATTAGAGAAACATACTTCAGACCAGTGTAATATCCTCAGTTATTTTCAGAATTTAGTATTTCACAATGTAATTACACTGTAGAAACATATACATACATATATATACACACATATACATACATATACACACACCGGTGCTGGTCATAAAATTAGAATCATGAAAAAGTTTATTTCAGTAATACCATTCAAAAAGTGAAACTTGTATATTAGATTAATTCATTACACACAGTCTGATATATTTCAAATGTTTATTTACGTTAATTTTGATGATTATAACTGACAACTAATGAAAGTCCCAAATTCAGTATCTCAGAAAATTAGAATATCAATTAAGACCAATGCAAAAAAAATGATTTTTAGAAATGTTGGCCAACTGAAAAGTATGAACATGTACAGCACTCAATATTTAGTTGGGGCTCCTTTGGCCTGGATTACTGCAGCAATGCGGCGTGGCAAGGAGTCGATCAGTCTGTGGCACTGCTCAGGTGTTATGAGAGCCCATGTTGCTCTGATAGTGGCCTTCAGCTCTTCTGAATTGTTGGGTCTGGCGTATTGCATCTTCCTCTTCACAATACCCCATAGGTTTTCTATGGGGTTAAGGTCAGGCGAGTTTGCTGGCCAATCAAGAACAGGGATACCATGGTCCTTAAACCAGGTACTGGTAGCTTTGGCAGTGTGGGCAGGTGCCAAGTCCTGTTGGAAAATGAAATCTGCATCTCTATAAAGTTGGTCAGCAGCAGGAAGCATGAAGTGCTCTAAAACTTCCTGGTAGACGGCTGCGTTGACCTTGGACCTCAGAAAACACAATGGACCAACACCAGCAGATGACATGGCACCCCAAACCATCAATGACTGTGGAAACTTTACACTGGACCTCAAGCAACGTGGATTATGTGCCTCTCCTCTCTTCCTCCAGACTCTGGGACCTTGATTTCCAAAGGAAATGCAAAATGTACTTTCATCAGAGAACATAACTTTGGACCACTCAGCAGCAGTCCAGGCAAGACGCTTCTGATGCTGTCTCTTGTTCAAGAGTGGCTTGACACAAGGAATGCGACAGCTGAAACCCATGTCTTGCATACGTCTGTGCGTGGTGGTTCTTGAAGCACTGACTCCAGCTGCAGTCCACTCTTTGTGAATCTCCCCCACATTTTTGAATGCGTTTTGTTTCACAATCCTCTCCAGGGTGCGGTTATACCTATTGCTTGTACACTTTTTTCTACCACATCTTGTCCTTCCCTTCGCCTCTCTATTAATGTGCTTGGACACAGAGCTCTGTGAACAGCCAGCCTCTTTAGCAATGACCTTTTGTGTCTTGCCCTCCTTGTGCAAGGTGTCAATAGTCGTCTTTTGGACAACTGTCAAGTCAGCAGTCTTCCCCATGATTGTGTAGCCTACAGAACTAGACTGAGAGACCATTTAAAGGCTTTTGCAGGTGTTTTGAGTTAATTAGCTGATTAGAGTGTGGCACCAGGTGTCTTCAATATTGAACATTTTCACAATATTCTAATTTTCTGAGATACTGAATTTGGGACTTTCATTAGTTGTCAGTTATAATCATCAAAATTAAAGGAAATAAACATTTGAAATATATCAGTCTGTGTGTAATGAATGAATCTAATATACAAGTTTCACTTTTTGAATGGTATTACTGAAATAAATCAACTTTTTCATGATATTCTAATTTTATGACCAGCACCTGTGTGTGTGTGAGATTATATGTATGCATGTATGTATGTATGTATGTATGTATGTATGTATGTATGTATATATATATATATATATATATATATATATATATATATATACACATATACATACATACATATATATGCACATATATAGCGACAGAAAGATAGAGAAACAAAAGAAAATGTCTGCGGAATGATAAGGTAAGAAGTAGGACCCGTGTAAATATCGGATCAGCTTCCCAGCACTGGAGAGAACTCAAGGAGCGGAAGGCCTGCAATCGGACGCGGAGGTTTCTTTGTTTCTTCTCGACAGGTGAGTAACACCGTGTCTACACCGGATGTGCTGCGCCACAACAGCTAAAGCCTGCCTACACTGGACGAGTGTATTGCAGGTGAGAATGTAGTTGTTTAAAACTCAAATCTATGGTTTATTTATAAAAACAGCACCTATTTGAAAAGGTGCTTCGCCGATTTTGGAGACGTGAGCTCCATGTGATCACCGGGCGCTCAGTGCTCATGTATCCCGAAAAGAGGAGCATAACCTCGGCTAGTCCTTCTGACATGTTCCGCTGGCTCTGATGTCTCTGTAGTGGTTAAACATAAGATATAATTCGTTTTGGGTAAATCTAACAGGTAATCTTTGATCTTTATTCTATTGTTCTATTAATATGTTAAAATGAAAATGAAAACAGGCAATGTTTGATATAATATTTTGCTTCATTGTAATGTATGTACATTCCCTGAACTACATTTATGCGGCTATTAATATGTTTAAATGAAAACGAGAAGAGGCAGCGGTGTTTGATATATTTCGTCTGTAAATACAGTGAGGAAGATTGCAGCAGCCAAGGCGAGCTGTCTGACGTTATCAAGCACGCTGCTCTTTGCAGAATTACCGGACTTGCGTCGTTCCGTCCGCAGGAGTGAGTCTAACTCGTGAAGTCTGAACTACCGAGGATGCAAGGCCGAAATTTACTTGGTATTGAGAAACTCACGCAGACCTAACGTTAAGTCACCAGACTATTTGCCTAATCTTCTCGGTAGTTTAGACCGCGATGGAAATGCAGACAGCAACAGGTCTGGGGGGAAAAAAAGTTCCTGGAACATATTGTTCCAGGTAATTTCGGTGGAAAAGTGGCTTATGTTTCACAGAACTAATCGTTGCTTGGGTTGCATAGTCTACGAATATGTGGGGCGGATCTATCAAAATAGGGGCGAGACCCTTTTGGGCTAGGGGCGTGTTTGTTTTGGTGATTTCAAATATCAACATTGGCTTCCAGAAATAATATAAGGAATAATTAGACAAAGGAAAAAGTAATACCGTATGCATAACAGAAAAAAAAATGTTTACCTGGTTTAGGTCCTTTGGTTCCCCCATTGGGATACCCCATATTTTGAAGAGAAGAGCCTATAGAGAAAAAAATACTTTAGACCACTGTAATATCCCAGTTCGTTTCACAAACTTGGTGAGATCCAATATATTACCTTTATTAGGTTGCTTAGCTGCACCTCCGTTAGCATAACCTCCATATCCTGAACAAAATCAGACCAGAGGTGCTCCAGTTACTTCAGTTTTCAATACAGACCCAAAACAGACCCTGCTTTAACCCATCAAAGAACTTGTCCACCCATAATGTACATTATTAATATAAATAGGGCTACACTACAATTGGTGTTCAATTCAATAAATGTGCAAAGATGTGTGTATAGTATATCCCAGCCTATATTTTACAGTGGAATGGTATGTGGCATATCTAAAAGTAATGATTACATGCTATTTACCATTAGTCTTGGCTCCTTGTCCGTTTGAGAGTCCAGATTTAGCACCATATCCTTTTGAAGAGGAGCCAATACAAATAAGATACAAATGACATGGAAAAATTAAACAAAGAAAAAAGAAATACACACCATATGCATCACACACACACACACACACACACACATTACCTGGTTTAGGTCCTTTGGCTCCACCACTGGGATACCCCATATTTTGAAGAGAAGAGCCTAATTAGAGAAAAATACTTTAAAGAGATCATGAACTGAGAAACCAAAATTCCCTTGATCTTTTCTCATTTTTTTAAAAGAGGTCATTGTATTATAAAAACATCCTGTAAGTTTCAGAACTCAACTTTCTCAGTCTAAAAACTCAGTCTTTGACGTGGGATTTTCAAAAAGATTGAAACTAAAAGATGATGCTGTGCCATATTGGATCCGATAGTAATGTCACAACACACAAGTGTGAGTAACTGTTTTTATTACATTGTTTTGTCGGTTAAAAAGATCATTTGATATGAGTATTTATGCGGTTTTAACCTAAATCACAGCAGTGTCCATCTGTGAAGGATGTAGTTTGCCCTCCATTAACCAGTTGTTGATGTTTGTAAATGCAGCAGAAAAAGACGTTGTTGTTGCCCGCATTAGAGTTCCTGCTGCCGATGGGAATGCAAGCATGAAAATGGCCTGAGGGGAAATTGGTTCTCTAGGAACCACCATGCTGGCTAGTTCCTAGAACTATGCGGTGTGAAAGTGCCATATGAATACCATTTTAGCCAGTGCCCCATCATGGTTCCAGCTGTCCATTAATAATATCTTCAGAGATCTACTCAAGTCAAGTCAAGTCACCTTTATTTATATAGCGCTTTTAACAATACAGATTTTGTCAAAGCACTTAACAGTATCAAATTGGAGGATAGAGTGTCAGTAATGTATAATAAGATTAAACACTCAATTTTCAGTTAAAGGCATTTCATTATTGAATTCAGAGATGTCATTGTCTACCTCAGTTTAGTTTAAATAGTATCTGTGAAATCAAATTGACGATAATCGCTAGAAAATAAATGTCTCCAACTGAACATACTGACATACTCAACCATTATGTCACTGTGTACATTGATATGCTTATGTTAAGGCAGAGAAATGCGAGTTCCACACCACTGCCACCACCACATTCCTGGGCTACAACAGTCAAAAAGGAGTGAAGATAGACCAAACCAAAGCAAAAGCATCACAGATTGGCCAATTCCCAAAGTTGTCAAGGAACTTCAAAGATTTCTTGGTCTTGAAATGTTTACTGAATATTCATCAGGGATTGTAGCACCATTGCACCTTTCTACTTAAGACTATTTGCGTGAGCCCCAATACTCAAACATCCAAGTTCTCCTTTTGTTTTTGAACTGAATGCATCTGATTGTGGAACTGGAGCAGTTTTCTCTCAGAGATATGGTACTCCAGGTAAACGTCAACCTTGTGCTATCATTTCCAGTAATCTTTCTCTTGCCTACAATAAGGATCTACAATGTTGGCAATAAGGATATTTTGTCCAACAAGGCTATGTTAGAAGAATGGAGGCACTGATTGAAAGTAGCTCACCACCCATTCTAGATGATCACAGAACATAATAAATTAGAGTCTATGTAGTCTTGGAGATTCTGGATTCAAGAGGTGAGGAAACCAGATGCAATACCAAATGGATTGGGAGGGATAGGGTCACGAGAAGTCGTGGGAGGGGAAGTTGTGACCCTATCCCTCCCAATCCATTTGGTATTGCATCTGGTTTCCTCACCTCTTGAAGTTGTGTAGAGAGTCGGACTTGTAATCCAAAGGTTGCGAGTTCGAGTCTCAGGTGGGGGGAGTGAATGTACAGCACTCTCTCCACCCTCAATACCATGACTGAGGTGCCCTTGAGCAACCCCTATCTGCTCCCTGGGCGCCACAGCATAAATGGCTGCCCACTGCTCCGGGTGTGTCTGTGTGTGTGTGTTCACTGCTGTGTGTGTGTGCACTTTGGATGGGTTAAATGCAGAGCACAAATTCCGAGTTTGGGTACTTGTCACTTTTGGCCGTATGTCACTTTCAGAGTTGAGATCATGGATTGCAGGACATTTTGGATCCATCACTCATTAGAGACCACATCACTGATACCATCCAGACCTAATGGACGTCCTAGCAAAAGAACACCAGGAAGTGTTCCTAGGAAGAGAGATTCTGCAACATTTAAGGCTATGGATCATACATCCAGCCAACAGAGAGAGGTATCACCTGAATTCTAGTTCAGTTTCACTTCAGGGTTCATGTGTTACATTTCTTATGATTCTGATTTATCTCATGTATGTGTGTAATCTGGATTGTTTCGTATCAACTTTTCCTTTCAATAAACTTCAGCAATGTACAATCAAAGGTGTGCGCATATCATATTTTTACAGTGGATTTGAACATGGCTTATTTAAACAGATTTTAGAGCTAACTATGTTTTATGTTATACTAAAAACTGTTTTATAAAAATGTTTTTAGTAATAAATCACATGCTATTTACCATTAGGCATGGCTCCTTGTCCATTTGAGTATCCAGCTTTAGCACCATATGCTGTGTAATGCAAACCCAACACATAAGATTCAAAATCAGACAAAGGAAAAAGAAATAAACAACATGCAAATTACACAAAAAGTTTACCTGGCTTAGGTCTCTTGGGTCCACCATTGGGATACCCCATATTTTGAAGAGAAGAGCCTAATTTAAAAAAAAAAAAAAAAAAAAGGAGGAAAAAATATTTTACACCAGTGTAATACCCTCATTTTATTTCAGTTTAGTATTATACACACTGTAATAATATTCTTTATTTCAATATTTCAATATATTACCTGTATTAGGTTGCTTAGCTGCACCTCCGTTTGCATAACCTCCATATCCTGAACAAGACCAATCCCAAATCACTTTAGAGATGCTCCGTCACCTCAGCTTACAATACAGAATTGGTGCTTTACCCCTATATACACTATGTGTGTGTGCGTGTTACAGTGGCGACATATCCAACCAGATTTTAAAGCCAAATTACATAATCATCACATGCTATTTACCATTAGGCTTGGCTCCTTGTCCATTTGAGGGTCCAGCTTTAGCACCATATCCTTTGAACCAGACCCAACACATGTAAGATTCAAATTATTTTGAATCTCAATTTTGAAAATTGAGACAAAGAAAAATAAATAAACACCAAATGCATTACACACAGAAAAAGTTTACCTGGCTTAGGTCCCTTGGGTCCACCACTGGGATACCCCATATTTTGAAGAGAGCCTAATAAAAAAAATATATATATATTTTTAATTATACCCTCATTTTATTTCAGAGTTTAGTATTGTCCACACTGTAATACTTTTTACTTTACTTTTGTCATTTAGCAGACGCTTTTGTCCAAAGCGACTTACAAATAAGAAAAAGTAACTAAAACTAAAAAGTTACAACTCTATAAATACTATCTACCCACATATTTAAGAAAATAAAGAAATTAAATAAAATTAACACATGCATATAACAACAACATTTCAATAATAAACATATCAATGAAAAAATTAAATAAAAAGCTACTACTATCCCTTGCCGGTGTCCCTGCCCGGTGGAGTCGCACGGTAGAGTCGATGGTCTTTACACTCTTTGGTCTTCACACTAAGAGGGCTTCACACGACGACTGCCGCGACCGCTGCCGCGGTATAATAACCTTTATTATACCAAACCAACAAATGATCATTTCAATTCAGCTGGACCCACTTTCCTGTTTATCAATTAATTAATAATTATACTGTATAATTAATTTAAATAAAAATGGTGACATTCAATATATTACCTGTATTAGGTTGCTTAGCTGCACCTCCGTTTGCATAACCTCCATATCCTGAACAAAACCAATCCCAAATCACTTTAGAGATGCTCCAGTCACCTCAGCTTACAATACAGAGGTCTGGTGCTTTATCCCTACTAAATAACTGTTTTAAACTAATAATACAGATTATTAAACCAAACTAAAAATACAGTTGATGTATCAATAAATCTAAGAGAGTGCTCCTAATCCCAGCTCCTTACCTGCATAAAAGTCACCTGGGAGCCAGAAATCTTGATGATTGATAGGGGATCAAATACTTAATTGACTCATTAAAATGCAAATCAATTTATAACTTTTTTTGAAATGCGTTTTTCTGGATTTTTTTGTTGTTATTCTGTCTCTCACTCTTCAAATGAACCTACCATAAAAATTATAGACTGATCATTTAATTTCCCCCAATTTTTTCCCCCACTGTAAATGCATTACACACAGAAAGATTTACCTGGATTAGGTCTCTTGGTTCCACCATTAGGATGCCCCATATTTTGAAGAGAAGAGCCTAATTATGGAAAAATACTTTAGATTTGTGTAATATCCTCAGTTTAGTATTATACACACTCTAATAAATACACTGAAATCACATTTATTTAAACATCCAACTTTTGCTAAGCAAAAGTATTGGGTCACCCCCTTCTAATGAACATGTTTGACTACTTTAGTAATTTCTATGAGTACAAATCTTAATGTTAAAGCATATAATGATATTCTAGGGAATTGTGTGCTTCTAATTTTATAGCAACAGTTTGGACAGGACCCTTTTCTATTCTAACATGACAGCGTCTCTGTGTATAAGGCACAGTTTAAAAAGACATGATTGATTCAGTCAGTGTGGAAGAACTTGACTGGTCTGCCGAAAGCCAAGTCCTGATCCCAGCTGAACTCCTCTGGTGTGACTTTATATGCAGACCTTGAGCCAAAAACTCATCACCAAACACCAATGACTTGTACATAAGGGTACTGTCATTTTAGACACGTCCAAAACTGTTGCAACAGAGATGGAAATACAAGTTTTAAATACATGAATTATGTTTCCATCTTTGTTGCCACAGTTTTGTTAGTGTCTTTTTCTGTTCTAAAGAAGGGGGTGTCCCAACACTTTTGTCCTTATAGTGTCTACACAAGTCATTGGTGTTTTAAAATACAGACAACTAAATAGAATTATTACGTACCTTGTTGTGCCTTGGTCGCCCCACCATTGGTGTATCCTGCAGAGACGACATATCCTGTAAGTTAGATGAAAATTTATTTTTAACTCAAACCAAGGCCCTGTTCTTGTTACCAATACATTATATCACGTCAGATCTTCTAATGTGAGTTACATAATCAGATTACTTTATTAAGTACCTAGTAAAGTAACATTACTTTTTAATTTAGAAGGAAATATCTGAGTTATTTTCAAATAAGTAACTCCGGTTTGGTTTCCCATGTATCGACTGACAATTCTCGTGTTGCCATGTTGAGAAAAAAAGTGTAGAGGCGTTGTGTGTGCTGTGTGAACATGATGCTTACTATAGTTCTCTAGACTAAATATAAACATGTATTTACTCATTTCCCCTGCACAAGAACAGATTCAGTATTCCTCAAAATGAATAAAAACAGTCAAATGTTATTTGAATATCTCAGAATATTATACAAACCTGCAATAATTAAATGTTAAGACAAATATTTATGTTAATCCCATTTTATTAACCAGTGTCTTTGCTACTGACCTTCGATGATCCAATTCAACCATACTAATAAGCAAAAATGTCACATTTGTGTTTAGTTTTAGCTATTGCCGAATAGTGTTGAACGTTATTCTCTTGCGTCCTACTGAATTGTTGCCATGAGTCTGAGATGAGTTAAAAAAAAACATTCCAGGATTGACAAATCATCAACAACTAAATGTAGATAACCAAGTAATCCTTGTACAAAGAACAGAACACGATAATATTACAACTTTTCCTACAACTTTCCTAGTAAAACTATATGTTACTATTAATTTTGGGTCCATTTCCCAGCCCATTTCCCGACAACGAAAGAAAAACTGGATTAATGCAAGTACAGTGCAAATACCAATGCGGTTAAAGGATTGTTGTTAATTTTTCATCTCTTTAGCAATATCAAATGATAGCTAACTGCCAGATGTTGTATTAGATTATCCACTTCAATATGTAAGTCATCAGTATCTATAATATCTAAATCTTCACATTTAATTTCAAACTGACTTTCTTTTGTGGAACACAAACGAGAAATCTTGAACAACAAACTGCTCATTTTAATGTGATTAAAGTGAATTTTAGACAATAAAAATACAGTTGCAAGAAATGTGTGTGAATGTTTTGGAATAACTTGGATTTCTGCATTGCATAAAATTTCAAGTCCTCCAGGGTCTGGTCAGGTCATAATTGTATTATGGTCAGGACTCTGACAATTCCATATATACAGTGCCCTCCAAAAGTATTGGAAAAGTGAGGACAAAATTGCTCTGTTGGCTGTGGAGTCAAGACATTTACAAATATGATTAAAGGATGAATATGAGACAAAACTACAGAATGTCACATTTTATTATTGGGTGATTCAACACACATTTTACCAGCTAAGAAGTTCAGCACTTTTAGAGTTTCATCCCCCATTTTAGAGTTTCATCTGATGTGAGCATAAGTATTGGCACAGTTGCCTCACAGATCTTTCTAAGTGATCAGCTGTGTTCTGTTGCATTAATTCTTCAGATATTAAAAGCAGGAAATGTGTCGTATCAGTTATATCCATTACTTCTGTATTCTGAATCTTGCATTCGATGATGACACACACAAACCAGGATGAAGATGAGGGAGCTGACTTCGAGATAAAGGCAAGCATTTTGGATGCTAAAAGAAAAGTAAATTAGAGCTATAGCAAAAATAAAGGGAGTGGAGAAATCAAGAGCGACACCAGCAAACAATAGCTACCGGATCGGCTGAGAAAACAACAGTAGTTGATGACTGACCAATCATAAAAGCTGTGAAAATGAACCCTAAAAGACGTGTCTGTAAAATCACCAACAACTTCCAGAAAGCTGGGGTGATGCTCTGACAATCTACTGTCCTCAGGAGACTTTGACACAGAATTACAGATGCTACACAGCAATATGCAAACCTCTGACCAGCACCAGAAATAGAAAGGCAAGATTAGAGTTTGCAAAAAAGCACAAAGGTGAGCCAGAAGAGTTTTGGAACTGTGTTTATGGACCGATGAGATAAAGATGAACCTTTCTCTAAGTGATGGGAAAGCAAAAATGTGGAGAAAAAAAGGGAACTGCAAATGATCCCAAGCATACAGCCTCATCTGTAAAGTATGGTGGAGGTGGTGTCATGGCATGGGCATGCATGGCTGTCTCTGGAACAGGCCCTCTCAACGTTACTGATGACTTAATGTATGATGACAGTAGCAGAATGAATTTGGAAGGGTACAAAACCATCTTGCCTACCAATCTACCAATATTTAAGAAAATGCCACCAGATTCAATGGGAAGTGCTTCATATTGCATCAGGACAATGACGCAAAACACCCTGCCAGTTCGGTCAAGAAATTTATAAGGGCAAAGAAATGGAAAGTCTTAGATTGCCCAAGTCAATCTCCAGATTTAAATCCGATTGAACACTAATTTCACCAGCTGGAGAGGAGAGTAAAGGCAGAAACTCCCCAAAACAAGCAACAATTGGAACTGGCTTCATTAAAGGCTGGGAAAGGCATTTCAAAGGATGAGTCCAAGAGTCTGGTGATGTCTATGGGTCACAGACTCACTGCTGTGATTGTGCGCAAGGGATCTGCAACTAAATAATAGCTTTTAATCTTTTATATCTGCCTTATGTTCAACTGTCCCAATACTTATGCTCACATCAATGAGTGGGATGAACTCTAAAAGTGCTGTTCTTTTTATTTGGTAAAACATGTATGTGTTGAAATGGCTAATAATAAAATGTGACATTCTGTAGTTTTGTCCCATATTCATATTTTAATCATATTTGCAAATGTCTTGACTCAACAGCCAACACAGCAATTTTGTCTTTACCGTTCCAATACTCATGGAGGGCACTGTATATATTCTTTATCTTTCTATCTATCTATCTATCTATCTATCTATCTATCTATCTATCTATCTATCTATCTATATATATTTTTCCCCCTTTTATTGCCAGACACAAAACGAAATAAATTGTTGTGGTTTTCATGAAAATCTTGATTGTGAATGACAATCATCTCGATTCTCTGGGTCCATTTATCAGGTGGTCTGTGTGAAATACTGCCAAACAAATTTAGAATGGGGTTCGAAAGAGAAAAATGGTTTGAAAAATTGTACAGCCTCTACTGCCTAGTTACTGTAAAAATAATATGCCTTTCTTACACAGGCTTAATGACACTAGATGTTACAGTTGACTGCATACTTTAACAACTGTGAACAATTGTAACATTTCCACCTAATGTAAAATATTTTTATATGACAGAAAAAGTTGGCTGGTGTGTACAAACGTTCCTACTTTGTGACGATGGTGGTGTAATTTATTTGGTTGGTGATATGTTTTCTAAAAACTGACCAAAGTCTCCCAAATTCTGTGTTCCACAGAAGAAATAAAGTCAAAACTGACAGACATTTTTAGGTAAACTAATACAAAGAATATTTAACAGACTCCCCTAGATCAACTCCTTTTTGTGGATGAGCACCCATTAAATTGCTGTAGCCTTCGGACAACATTAAACAGATAGCGAAAGACAATTTTAATGAAAGTAAATACAAAATGGCACAAATGGCGTTTGTACACATTCTTAACAAGAACATTTTATGCACAAATCTGTACTACAGTAACTTTAACGACTCTTGATATTAAACTCACCCCCATACGATGGAGCTCTGTAGCCATTACCCTTTCCATAACCTGGAAAGACAAATGACTGGAATTTAGTATAATTAGAAAGCTTTGCACATAAGACTAAATACAGGTGCATCTCAATGAATTAGAATGTCATGAAAAAGTAAATTTTTTCTTGTAAGTTATTTCAAAAAGTGAAACTTTCATATATTTTAGATTCATTGCATGTAAAGTAAAACATTTCACAAGTTTTTTTGTTTTAATTTTGATGATTTAGCGCTTACAGCTGATGAAAGTCAAAAATCAGTATCTCAAAATATTAGAATATTTACATTTGAGTTTCAATTAATGACCATCCCTACAGTATAAATTCCAGGTATCTCTTGTTCTGTGAACCCACAATAATGGAGAAGACTGCTGACTTGACAATGATCCAGAAGACGAACATTGACGCCCTCCACAAAGAGGGTAAGTCACAGAGGGTCATTACTGAAAGGTGTGGCTGTTTACAGAGTGCTGTATCAAAGCATATTAAATGCAAAGTTGACTGGAAGGAAGAATTTGGGTAGGAAAAGGTGCACAAGCAACAGGGATGACTGCAAGCTTGAGAATACTGTCAAGCAAAGCTGATTCAAACACTTGTGAGAGCTTCACAAGGAGTGGACTGAAGCTGGAGTCTAGTGCATCAAGAGTCACCACGCTTCAGGAAAAGGGCTACCAAGCCACTTCTGAACCAGAGACAACGTCAGAAGCGTCTTACCTGGGCTGTGGAGAAAAAGAACTGGACTGTTGCTCAGTGGTCCAAAGTCCTCTTTTCAGATGAAAGTAAATTTTGCATTTCATTTGGAAATCAAGGTCCCAGAGTCTGGAGCAAGAGTGGAGAGCCACAGAATCCATGTTGCTTGAAGTCCAGTGTGAAGTTTCGACAGTCAGTGATGATTTGGGCTGCCATGCCATCTGCTGGTGTTGGTCCACTGAGTTTTCTGAAGTCCACAGTCAATGCAGCCATCTACCAGAACATTTTAGAGCACTTCATGCTTCCTTCTGCTGACAAGCTTTATGGAGATGCTGATTTCATTTTCCAGCAGGACTTGGCACCTGCCCACACTGCCAAAGGTATCAAAAGCTGGTTCAATGACCATGGTGTTACTGTGCTTGATTGGCCAGCAAACTCGCCTGACCTGAACCCCATAGAGAATCTATGGGGTATTGTCAAGAGGAATATAAGAGACACCAGACCCAACAATGCAGATGACCTGAAGGCCGCTATCAAAGCAACCTGGGCTTCCATACCACCTCAGCAGTGCAACAAACTGATCACCTCCATGCAACGCCGAATTGAGGCAGTAATTAAAGCAAAAGGAGCCCCTACCAATTATTGAGTACATATACAGTAAATGAACATACTTTCCAGAAGGCCAACAATTCACTAAAAATGTTTTTTATTGGTCTTATGAAGTATTCTAATTTGTTGAGATTGTGAATTGGTGGGTTTTTGTTAAATGTGAGCCTAAATCACCACAATTAAAAGAACCGAAGACTTAAACTACTTCAGTCTGTGTGCATTGAATTTATTTAATACACAAGTTTCACAATTTGAGTTGAATTACTGAAATAAATGAACTTTTCCACGACATTCTAATTTATTGAGATGCACCTGTAAGTGATAGCCACATGGTATAAAAAGAACAAGCTTTTAAGTCTTAAGCATGTTGGTTCATCATTCCCATGCCTGTTCCACCTGATATCAATCAAAAATATGTTAAAATAGAAAACTTGTGATTATTTGATTGCATCTACAAGCAAACTCATACCATATGGGGGACGACCTCCGTATCCAAGCTTATTTTGTGCACTCCCATAGACACCTGAAATATAGTACACAGGTGTATGATGATTCAAACTTTAAGATGTGATTCAGTGTGGTTGCTTTTCTCAAGCGGGGCTTACCTGCACCATTGTTAACAGGAAAACCTGATAATAAAGAAACTTTAAAGTTAAGAATTGTCTTTCATTATCCATCCAAATCATTGTTACATGAAATTTCTCAAATAAATAAATATACTTTACAACAAATGAAACTGCTGTACATGTACAGAAATATGCTAAATATAAAAAATATTTTAACCAAGCAAAATATAATAACTTGTGAATAAAAAAGCAATGATTTATTTGACCACATTTCATTGTTAATATTTTATGAGTGAAGTAAGATGAGTTTAAAGCAGAACACTAGGTAAAAATAGAGGTATATTACAGTTTTTTTTTTTTCCAATGCTAACAAACAACTGTTCACACATTCAACGATACGGAAGTTATGCGGATCAAACTGCAAGCCAGATGTCCTATTTTTAGTCTTTTCTTTCTTTCTGCTTACCTTTTTATAAAATGGATGGCTTCGGAATGATTTTGTTTGGAAACATGGATCAAGGAAGACATATTGGTGGGGAAAATAAGAGTGGCAGAGAGAGTGAGGACTAGAACCCTCACAGTACTGAACATCAATCCGTCCATCCTTCTATTCCATACATTTTCCCTAGCTCTTGTCATACACTCTTAAAAATAAAGGTGCATCACAATGCCATAGAAGAACCTTTTTGTCTAAATGGTTCAATAAAGAACCTTTAACATTTGAAGAACCTTTCTGTTTCACAAAAGGTTCTTTGTGGCGAAAGAAGGTTCTTCAGATTATAAAAAGGTAAGAAAGTGATGGTTCTTTAAAGAACTTTTAACTGAATGGTTCTTTGTGGAACCAAAAATGGTTCTTCTATGGCATCACTGTGAAGAACCTTTTAAGCACCTTTATTTTTAAGAACCTTTATTTTTAAGAGTGTAGGGTCATGTTGCTAGAGCCTTTCCTGTGTCATAGGCAGGACAAGCCCCTAGACAGATGGCCAGTCTCACACACACAGTCACACTCACTACAGTCTCCAGTTCACCTGTCCTGTATGTCTTTGAATTGTGGTAGAGAGGAAACCAACGTCAACATGGAGAGAACATACAAACTCCAAATAGAAAGACTCCTGGAGCAGCTGGGACTCCAATACTGCACATACATCAACTCATTATACTAGACTGATGATTTTTTTTTTGCTTCAGATTATTGCTTCAGAATGTATTATTAGGAGCCAAGCCCCATAGTGGCTGTAGCCCCTATTGTAATTGTGTGTTTTCTTTTCATCCAATGGGAGTCTATGGCAGCCCTATGAAGGGGACATAAGAAAATAATGAAATTTGGCACACTTGTAGTGATGGCCATAAGTAGTGATCGGACCAACTTTGGGGTCTCTAGAACGAACTCTATAGCACCACCACCAGTTCAAAAATTCAACATTGAAATTGTAATAACTCCTGAACCCCTTGTTCTAGAGAAATAAAACTTAGTACACCTGATTACTCTCTTCATGCTGATCACATTCAATAGTTTACAGTAAGACTCCACCCATTACAGTAGCGGCCATTTTGAAAAGTACAGTATTCAGTCTTTTCGCTACTCCTTCAAAATTGATCCAATTCTTCCCAAAATTGGCTCAGATGATCTTTGGACTGAGCTGCACAGACATGACTAAACTGTTTTTTTTTATTTATCTTTGTTCAAAAGTTATGATTTTGTGAACTTAACGAGGTCGACCCAAAATTGGTTCAGAGGCAGTATCTCGGCCAAACTTTGATCAATCGAAATGAAACTAGGTACGCTTCATCAACCCCATGATCTGAGGGTCCATGCCAAAGTTGGGAACAGCGCCACCTATGGGTCATGAGATACCAAAAATTCACATTTTCGCTTATAACTTTTGAACAGTAATTCAGAAAATTATAAACTTGGTGTCTATGGATTCCCTGGGTCATGCCAAATCAGAGGATGTCAATTTGCCAGGATTGGCTGAACCACGTGTCCGCCATTTTGAAATTAGTCATAAATTGCAATATCTTTTGAACCATTTGACATACCACAAAAATCGGTAGGGATCATCAACACCATGTCCCGGAGGTACCACAGAAGTTTGAAGACAGCACCACCTAGTGTTCCAGAGATATAACTATTCTAACAAAAACATAACTTTTGAAAATGTTGTTCAAAATGTATAATTTTTATGTCGCTTCGTTCCCTGGGTTATGCCGATTCTGACGATGTCTCATTTGTCATTTTCCAATATGGTGTCTGGCAGCCATTTTGAAGCGAATGAAAAACAGTGTTTTTGCTGCTGCTCCTTCAAAATCTGCCCAATTCTTCCCAAAATTGACTCAGATGATCTTTGGACCGAGCCGCACAGAAATGACTGAACAGAATTGTTTGACTACTAGTGAAAAAAAAAAAAGTTATAGTGTTGTGAACATAACGAGGTTGACCCAAATTGGTTCAGAGGCTGTATCTCAACCAAACATTGATTAATCAAAACAAAACTTGGTACACTTCATCAACCCCATGATCTGAGGGTCCATGCCAAAGTTGGGAACAGCGCCACCTATGGGTCGTGAGATACCAAACAAATTCACATTTTTGCTTATAACTTTTGAACAGTCAGTCAGAAAATTATAAGGATGTCAATGTTGCCAGGATTGGCTGAGCCACCTGTCCGCCATTTTGAAATCAGTCATAAATTGCAATATCGTTTGAACCATTTGACATATCGGCACAAAAATCGGTAGGGATCATCAACAGCATGTCCCGGTGGTACCACAGAAGTTTGAAGACAGCGCCACCTAGTGTTCAAGATATATAACTATTCTAACAAAAAACATTTATAACTTTTGAAAATGTTGTGAAATGTTTTGAAATTGTCCAAATGTTATTATTTTTATGTCCTTTCCTTTCGGGTCTATAGAACCAATTCTATAGCGCCACCACCAGTTCAAAATTTCAACTTTGAAATGGTAATAACTCCTGAACACCTAAATCCAGAAAAATTTAACTTCGTACACCTGATTACTCTCTTCATGCTGATCACATTGCATAGCTTACATAAAGATTCCACCCATTACAGTAGTGGCCATTTTGAAAAGTAGAGTATTCTGTCTTTTCGCTGCTCCTCCTTCAACATTGATCCAATTCTACCCAAAATTGGCTCAGATGATCTTTGGACTGAGCCACACAGAAATGTCTGAACAGATTTTTTTTATTCAACTTTGTTCAAAAGTTATGATTTTGTGAACTTAACGAGGTCGACCCAAAATTTGTTCAGAGGCTGTATCTCGGCCAAACTTTGATCAATAGAAATGAAACTAGGCCCGCTTCTTCGTGAGATATGAAAATGTGAATTTTTGGTGTTCACAACTTTTGAACAGTCAGTCAGAAAATAAGGATGTCAATTTTGCCAGGATTGGCTGAACCACCATTTTGAAATATGTTGACTTATACTAGTAATCTTAGCATTCTTCTAAGTTACAGGCTAAACAATTACCATTCTGTTTAATGTGACTCTTCAGCTATCGAATTAACCATACGCTGCGTTACAATTAACTTTACTTTGTTACGCTGCTTAAAAAGCTAAAATAACTTTTTTGTCAGCTCATTCTCACACCTAAACCTCTCCTCGGCAGCCTGTCAAATGTGCAACCACCGAGAGGCTCACTCTGCTAAGCCGTTTTCCCCAACCTTTTAGGTCGTGGGTTCGAATCCCGGTTGGCACAAGCCCAAACCGTGAGAGGTCCTGTGGCCAGAAGCGGTGCAAACATTGCTTTTGTTCCAGACGTTGGATCTTCCATGCGTGTTCGTCTCAAATCAGAACCGTGTGTTTGTTCATTCTCATCCCAACTTCTGTTCAGTTTTGAACTTCAGTGCTGCTGAACCCATCTGTTTTTTCAATGTAAGTTCTATTTCTGCTGTTTTTGCTCTTCCCGCTCTGTGCCACGCTACGGGCCAGTTGTGGGCTTGGCCCCGGTAATCGCTACATAAACAGCTGTATTTCTTTTTTTTTTTTATGTATATTTTCTCAACTTATTTATTTTTGTGTTTTTTATTTTTCATAAGTAAATTGTGTGTAAATTTTTCGCAAGTAAATGTTGATGGGATTTAGGTTTTGGTATGTAAAGAGAGGGGGGGGGGGGGGGGGGGGGGGGGATGCTGCTTTTCTCCTTCATTCTTTGTGCTGTAATACAGTCAGTAAAATGAAAAGATGTTATTCTTATCCTATAATGAAATACTTGACAAATTATTCAAAATTAAAAAATAGAAGTCCATCGTCATGTAATGCTCCCTGTTGTTAGCATTTTTCAGTGTGTTATGAAAATGTATGTTTTCCGAATGAGAATTGTTCTGTGTTATGAAACAAGCTTATTTTGAGACCTATATGAAATGTTTTGTTGGTCTGAGTGAGTTTTGGAGGTGAGATCCAAACTGTTTGGCCAAGATACATGTTGGTAATGTAGACTGTATGGACAGTTTTGAAAATGTGGCTTCAGTATTGAACAATGCTTGTTGAAAAACAAGCAGTTGAAAAAACATGTAACACTGTTTTAGAGAAGATTATTTTTAAGGTAAAGAAGAAATAAAATCAGTCGAGTTGCTGTTTGGACCCCAACCATAATCTGAAAATAACAGATGTATTGAGCCATGTATTTCTCTAAAGATGAACATTCGCAATACCAGAAAAACAAGTTACAAATTTCATGACTATTAATTGAAAAAAAGTTCCAAATAACAACGGTTAAACATCAACATAGAAAGATTCACAATACCTCTTGGTGACATTTGTGCCGCACCACCATTTGGATTGTGAGGTTTGTACCCTTAAATAACAATGAGAAAAAAAACCCTGTCAGTGGATAACCTACTATATACGACAAACTAACAGAATCACAAAAATCAAAGAAATTTATATATATAGCGCTGAGGTTTATGGACGCTCCATTGTTAAGAATTTATAAACAGATGCATACGTCACGTTCAATACAGCATTGCTATATACAATACCTATAAAATGCTTTATACCTGTAGCTTCTTTTATCATGCAAAGTTCATTATGTATCTATTATGACACTGTTTCCATGAATGATTTTCACAAGTAACGTGAACAAAATAAAACTGCTGCATAATATATACTGCATATTACAGTACTGTACTTTAAAAATTTTATATATAATATTAAATATTCAAAAAATTGCTAATAGATTACACACCTCTGTGCATACTGTATGTGCCAGGGACTTCTGAATCTTAATAAGAAACTAGTCTGAGTCAAAGTTTTGTGTGATCAATATTTTCCTGTTTAAAAGATTATTTACAATCTATGCTATTTTGGCGTTTCATGAACCTGTATTTGAAAACACAGCTCTGGAGCATTTCTCATTTCCTAAATGGTGTGTCCACGTTTCCTTGTTTCTCTGTCTTCAAGCCTGTGAGCTGGAATTCAGTTCATTTCTGCCATGATGGACATATCAGTTCATCAGGATCTAACTGCGCCATGAAGAGCAAACTGAATAGAAAGCTAAACAACTCATGCACCAAGAATTACTGAATGAATGAATGAACACAGAAGTCATCCTGAATGATTCAGTGTTTTTAAAGAAATCACTACAGTAAAAGATTAATTGGTTAATATTAAGTTCCCTTACTCTGTAACTGCAATAGATCTAACAGGAAATTGTACGCAATTTTCACAAAGTTCTTGGAAGTGATTTAGATACTTTTTTAAAAAAAATAAAAAAGTAAACAGACATTCCCAGATTATAGTTTTCTCATGTAAATAACTTTCTTTTTTTTCTTTTCCCTTGTAAGTTACATACATGAGGGTTTTGTTACAATTTATAAGTGATTCATCGTGTGGCTCTTTACTCGCTGCATTTTTAACTTGGTTATCAGTATATTATAAAGGAAAAACAGACTTTAGTAATTTGATACATCAATATTTCAGCTAATTAAATTTTTAACAACAATCTGCTAATTTTAAAAGCAATCTGCTACTAAACTACCGTTTTAGACATTTTTATGAAACGCGTATATCACTGTAACCATGTGTTACCAGTTGGTTTACAAAATGGCAATCCAGTTAAATAAAAAAAGTAAAATAAAATATTTCATTTGAACATATTGCTACCATCACAACTCAGCTATGCATACTGCTAACATCACAGAAGTCAAAGAGCTCTAACACCACGGACAACACATAAGACCGGAAACACAATTTGTGTCAAATCAACTTGAGGGAAAAACTCCTGTAAACCTGTTCTCGGAAGGTTCAGCTACAAATTACTTCATACAAATCCCCAAACAGATTTATGAGCATTGTTTTCTTATCAGCAGGCTTACCTGTGCCGCCCTGAAGTGTTACGCTTGTCATCCAGAGCAATAACATCATCCTTAGAAGCATCCATCTAAACATTGTAGGGGAACAACCGGGAAAACAGAAAGACAAAGAAAACCCAACCTAATGTGCACAGGGAACAGCTCATAGACAGAGGACACATAAGCTGTCTACTGAGTTTTTAAAACATTTTGTGAGCAGTGGCACCACCTCTTGTGGGGTCATCCACAAAAAAAGCAGCATTCATTTCCCTCCTCCGAGGCTTCATAAAACTTTATGTACCTCACCACATGTGCTAAATAGCTGCAGTGTCGATATTGACAGACACGCCAATTTGATATTAGTTTAATATCGATTAGTGAAGTGGTTTCAGCGTAATTGCACATTCAGATAGATAGATCACATTTCACTAAAAATGCATTTTAACCATTAGCCTGTTTTAACCTTTATTGTCTGTGTCGTGTACAAGACCGAGTCAGGTCCTTGTTTATCAGGAAAGCATCTAATGTCACAAAGATTGATTATTAAGATGAAGCTAAAGCAAGTACAGACACGGTGACCACAGAATCTCTCTCTGTGAATGTTAAACAGCAAAACTACATTCACCCAAACAGCAGTTCACTGTATGCTATTCAAATAAACCATCATATCTGCACTAGCTAGTGAAAAGACTTATGTCTGGCAAAGAGTTTGAAGAGACACCATTTATAGGTTTGACTTGCAGACGTAGAATAAAACCAGCTGACAGTCAGACACTATGTAAACTATGAGTCTTGTCACTCAAATGCTAATACACTTGAAACACAATGCACAAACACACAGGGCTCCAAGTCAATAACATTACGCAATAGCAGCTCTGTTCAACGCAAGTAATCGGAAGTGCAGTTTCCAAAAGAAAAAAGGGAATATGACGTAACTAAAAAATGTTAATGTTGGAACTATACAATTTTTCATGGTAATGGATGATTACAAAATCTTTTAATGCATTTTTCTATAACCTATACACCTTTCAGTAAGGCTAAGCAATGTAGTTATAGTCTTTTCACAACATTCATTCTAAATCATAAATCTATACAATATAAATTTGTTGTAAAATGGTTCCAAACACCCTGTTTTCGTTTGAAAAGTCAAAAGTATATTAACTTTTCATTTTCAGTAAAATCAATGTAATATATTTTTGTTCCTTAATACAAATGTCTTTTTGTATTTTGAGAGAATTTCATGGTACTAATTAATATTTATGCAATAATTATCAATATTTTCCCATTGAAAAGAATACATTTTCTAAGATTTTGATATTACTTTTCAATTATGGCAGTATTTCATATTAAAATGGAGACAATGCCTTTAAAATACAATTTTTGAAGTCAGTTTAGTGCCATCCTGTCGGAGTAAAAAAAGAAAAACATCCGCAATTCCATGGTTTAGCCACTAGATTCCTATATAGCTATATAAAAGGCTTATAAACTCTAGTGGTTTAGGCATAAAGACTTATTTTTATTAAGTTGTGGATCTGGATATATATTTAGACATTCTTCCAAAAAAAAAAAAAAAAAAAAAAGTTTAGATTTTTTTTGTTGAAATTTGTTTGAAATGTTAGTTTTTGCATTAATTTTACTACGGTCAAACCTGAACAGAGAAAGACATTGTTGCACATAACATCACAATTCAACAAAAATTTAACAAACAGGAATGCTTGTGTGAGTGTGTGTTTGACAGACGAAATGTGTATTTTGCACGCTTGATATTATAGAGCGTCCTCCTGTATTGCTGTGCACTTTTTCTGCATCGTGAATGATTTGTAGATTTTGTATTTTTGCGTATTTCCCATTCATTTCAAGTATGACTTTTTTTATGGCCATTTAGCTTTTTAGAATCAAGTCTACAATTTTTTTTTTTTTTTTTTTTTGTGGTCACAGTGACTGCCATAAGTCGCCAAGTTTCGTAAGATTCTGATGAAGCAGCGATTTTTAAAAATTCTAAACTTTTTTCCAGTCTAAAATGACCGAACAGCACCAGAGGATTAAAGAAATATTATATAAACAAAAAGCGATAAAATATTCATATTAAATATAAATATCTAAATCTATATAACTGATGCAAAACTACACTAATAAACAAATCAATTAAATAAATTCAACATAAGGACTCGAACAGATTCCAAGGTCTGTTTTAGATGAATCAATTCACAATTAAAATTTCTAAAGCCACATATGAAAGAGGGGTCCGTTTAGAATGAACTGATTCACTAGAATAAGTCAGATTTTCCAACACTAAGTAGAGAAGTTTAGGACAAAATGATTTACTACACTGACTCAAACGGTTAAAGGTTGGCTTTAATGGAGAGACTGAGATTACCCAAATGAAGTTTAATAGCCAATAAGCGTATACACAATGGATAGCTTTCCAAAAACAGCTCGAGTTAACTTCCTTTCAATATGCAAAGACAGCTCATGAGAAAGTAAAACAATGTAGGTGCAGTAAAAAAAAAAAAAAAAAAAAAAAAAAAAAAAAAAAAACACCACAACACCTCAGTGTCTCACTTCAGCCAGACATTCCACACACAGGACCAAAATCCTCATATCAAGAGGTTAAGAAGAGTTGAAAGCTTGACCTTTAACCCCACAGCCTACTCTTTTCCGATACACATACACTGATGTGTCAAATTACATCACCCTGACCCACCCCAAAACAAACAAAACAAGACTTCTGATAGTTAGAATGACCACTTCATGTCTTAGTTTAGTAAAAAAAAAAAAAAAAAAAGATAAAGTTTATTACAAACAAGCTTTACGTTACAACCTATATGACAAATTGATATTAATGTTCACATTAATGCAAAGTGAGGGGACAACCTTTTTCTGTACATAAGCTACACCAGGGTTCCTCAAATCTTTCCCTGGAGGTCCAATCTGCTGCAGAGTTTAGCTCTAACCCTGATCAAACTCACCTACCTGGGATTTTCTAATGATCTTGAAGACTCCGATGAGCATGCTCAGGTGTGTTGGATTGGGGTTAGAGGTAAACTCTGCAGGAATGGTCCAGATTTGAGGATCCCTGAGCTACACTGTGTAGAGTGATGTTTAGGGATGTGAAGAGTGAGAATTAAAAAAGGAACACTTTGAGCTTTACCACCAGCGATAACCGTTTCTTTTTGTCAGACAAGTAAAAGAACTAACCGTTTAGAACACTCTACAACTCATGTATCAGTGCAAAAACTCAAGAGAAAATGACGTTGCTAGACAACGGTACAGTGTCTAACTCCATTGTGGCATTCACAAATTCTCTTAATGATAATGTGCCCTAAAGCATTTGTTTTTAAAATAGGACTGAAGGCCATGCTATATTATGAATAGCACAAATCAAAGTGGGTTTCGCATCTCTGATTTAGGCAATCTACATAGTTCCTTTTACAAATTTTTATTTATTGTTTTTTTTTTTTTTTATTTGCATGTGCTCTGCAACAGTGATAAGTACATATTAGATATGACACTGATTGAACAATTACAAAAATAAATGAAACTACACCGCAAAAACATTTCACACAAACATACATACTTTTGAAATTAACGTAGTTATCCAAATTAATGCCCAAAACCACTCTTTGAAAGACAGTTGGATTCAAAACAAAAATTATCACCACAAATTAAACCAAACAACTTTAGTGCAACTGTACAATTACATCAACCCCAACAGCTCGCTCTGAAGACCTGCAGACCACAAATCCAACATGATCAGCTTTATCTACGACGCGCTTCATAAGGTTTTCTATGGTCATTAATGACTGAGTATCAGTCACATGGCAAAAAAGTGCTAATTGCCAATTAGTGTGCGAATCTGACCTTGATAGGACTTAAAGATTAAGAGAATTAGGAAAAAAAAAAAAAAAAAAAAAAAAAAAAAGAAATTTAGGGTGATAGAAAGAACACAGATTTGGTTGGTCACAAAATCCAGTTTAATTTAGGCTTAGCGTCGTCCTACGTTTCAGGTCAGTGTAGAGAGAGGTCATAGGGTCAGTGCTCATTTATGATGCTACAGCCAGATTTCCTGTAGCGGACCTGAAATTAGAAAAAAAATTACAAAAATTACAAAAAATATCTACTAAAATTGGGGCCAAATGACACCCTTGGTATAAGCATTTAGTCCTCGATCTGGATACCTTGATACAATCTGCGAAAAGATTAGATTTTACTGTAATTCACCACACTAAACACATTTTAGTATCTTCTGCACAAAGCCACAAGAAGTTATTTTTAGGATACGATACAAAGTTTGTCTTTAATAACAGTCAAAAGTTATAAAAGTTTTGGAAGGGGGAAAATGAGAACCATTACAAACAGGACACCATTAAGCCACATGTAAATGAGTATGAGGACCATATTCACAATGGCAAATAATTCATACCTCAGATTTGCAGAGTGTTCGCTTCTTCAGTCATCTGCATGTAGAGTTAAAATGTTTTTGATTTGATTCAGTCTTTTCTAGTCTCATTTTATAGAGTGGTCAGAGCTGCTGAGTTTAGTGAGAGTCACATGGCAAATAATATATGGTGCACTAGGTGATTTTCATTTCCAAGTGCTAAAACCATTTAAACCATGTCAATTCATACAAAGCATGCAAATAAAAGTTCTGCTTCTCATTAGGACAAACTACACATTTGTAGAGTCGATAAAATTGTCTGCGCTGCATTTAATTTTTCAAAAGGACAGTTTGCCCAAAATGGAGCGATTAATTTACCCTCACATTGCTGCAAACCTGCATGGCATCCTTAGGTGGATCACTAAATACCATACTTAAATTTTTGCCCATACAAAAGTATATCAATGGGCTTCAACATTGTTTGGACCTCAGTGTTCTCAAATGTGTTGCAAAGGAGGTAGTGGTTTGAATTGACATTAGGGTGAATAAAAGTTACAGAATTTTTATTTTAGGCAAACTATCGCCTTGTGTCTGTGATTATGATGCAAGCTTGATATTGTTTTGCATAATGCATTTTTCTCTAGGGGCCATAAGGAGTTCTGAAACATTGGAGAACCAATTTGGACACATGTAAGGGGCCATTCAGAATGTGTTTCACGTACATGCACTACATGTACATTTGACAGTTGCACTTGAGTCTCGCACCTTTTGCAGCATCTCACTTGTGACATGGCATACTAAAAACATGGCACTCAAAGTATCTGTATCAGTAGCCAACGAGCTCTCTGCTCAACATCAAAATCCATGACTAGTGATTTAGCAGTTCACAACGTGCTTCAGAAACCCTCCACCTTCCCCAGCTCCACCTATATAGATCTGCTACAAGTTGATTCAAGTATGCTATAGGGGGTTATTTCATGCATGTTATATTTGCAGCAGCAATATTTCTTACATGTTCACAGCAGCATGTTGTGGATGTATTGGCAGCAGTAAGGCTCAGTACTTGCTCTGCCACAGCAGCGTAGCAGATCTATTCCGCCAAGACCAAATACATTAACATTGTCATGTACATTACCATGCCAATCCCTCCAAGAGTTGTCATGACAGAACTACAGCTATTCTACTGATCACTTCGTCTTAATGGATGACAGCTATGAGAGGAACCCCAGAACAAACAGGTGCACTATGACCAATGAGAGGATTGTTTTACTCGTGCACCTTCGTAAATTGATAAGCTTTAAAATGTTGCCTTGTGAAAGCAATCTGAACCAAGGAGAAAAATGCAACAATGTACCAATTAAAAGGTCTGAAAATGTCCTAAGACAGGAGTGCCTAAACCTGCTCCTGGAAGGCCAATGTCCTGCAGAGTTTGGCTCCAACATACTTGCTTGGAAGTCTAGTGAATCTGAATAGATTTGCTGCAGGACAATGGCCCTCCACATGAACATGTTTGGACACCCTGGTCTTAAAAGAAATGCCAAGTGCAAAGTACTGAGTGGAGCATTTAGACTCACTCCATGTTGTTCTTTAGCTGGTGTACCGTTCGCTTGTCCAGATATCGACAGAACAGTGTTAGCAGGTTGGAGGGCAGAAGAAGTGGCTCAACAAGTGTAGTCTGGGATAGCTGCCTGGCCACATGGAATACTGTGTCCGTCCTGAATGGGTGCCATAAAAACAGTTTACATTTTAACATACCATTGAATAAAAAAAAAAAAAAAAAAAAACCACATTTGTTGCCATTCACTGAACACATACAGATTTCAAACTTCTAACAGTATATTCGAAAATTACAAGACACTGCAAGAAGAAGTCTTAAATTACCGGTTCTCATATATAACACACAGAACCATAAATAATTCAGTATCTACAGAATTCTAGATTTTCAATTACTCACTGTAGTTCTTAAAGTTGGGTCCATTTCTCACAAAGCTACCATATATTTATTTATTTTTTTAAAAAGAGACTTTCAATATAGTGTACAGGATATGACATATGTTTATAGTACTTTTTTGTCATTGCTGGAGCTTGGCAGGCTCTTGTTAAAGTCTACTTTCATTGTATGGAAAAAAAACAGCAATAAGCACAAACAATACCAGGTCTCAAAATCTCCAATGCTGGGCTCCATGGGAAGGTCAGATGATAAAAGCCTTTCTCCCTGCGAGAGCAGAGCATACAACAGCGACAGACCAAACTGCAAACAAAGAGTTCATTTTACATAGCAATACAACTAGGCAACCCTGAGAAAGTGTAAAGCTGTTAAATATCATCCAACGTGGTCATAAAACTATATAAAAATGGCAAGTGTAATTTAAAAACAACTGCGTAAAACCTGACCTTGTTTTGGCAGGCCAATGTTAACTGCGTGTCTTTCGAGTCAGGCAGTGATGCAGTGAACTCTCTGAGAATTCTGATAAGCTGACTGAATGCAAGTCGATCAACCACAGCACGGAGAGATGGATACAGAACAGGCAGAGCCTGCAAAGAGGTTAGAGCTTGATCACATATTCAAGTTAAATACTGATAAAACATTACATGTTCCAGACCTCATATGTATCTTTGCTCATTAATACTGGGAGGTTTTTGGTCACCACGCTCAGGATATGTAGTGATGCATCATGTGACAGGAAGGGGAGGAGTCTGGCCAGCATCCTCTTTCCTTTTGATATTAGTAGACAGGAAATAAATTCCTCTCCAGTGTCCCTGTGATATGGTAGACCATAGGAGTATATGAGATCAGAATCTTACACTGTACACTCACAACAAAGTTCAGAGTTTCTTACAATAGATTAGTGCACCGCAGCTCGTTGTAAAGCTGATCCACCTTCCTCTTAATGTTCTGCATCAACCGCCCTTCCTCATCTTTGTCAGACACTGTTGTCTTCACCTTGTTTGCCTCTTCCACTTCTATCAAAACTATGTACAACTGTGAGAAAGCAAAAGGATTGAATATAGGGCTCAAACTAAATCTTACAAGTTACCTTATTATTGGGTACTTAATACATAGTGTTAAAATGAAAGATGCAGTAGTGATTGGCACTTTAGAAGTACAAACTGCCAAAGTCACGTGATTTCAGTAAACCAGGCTTCGTCATAATTTTGAAACTGCAGTGGTTAACCACTAGGGAACAACCTCTGTAAACCTATTAATCCCAGATTAGAGTCATTAATTTGTAGATTAATTTGTAGTTAGTCTCTTATTCGCCCTTTTTTAGCCAAGCCACCCATAAAACAAAACAAGCCTGGCAAAGTAATACAAGAACTCAGACACTTTATGTAATGCATTTCATTTGTATTTGTAATTGATCAAATTACAAAAAAAAAACCCTGTTTGCACACTCCGATTCTAGGCTGTTACTGGTCAATTGGCAAAAACTAACATCATTTGGTGGAAGGGGTTTTTGTAGTTCTTCCACCACACTATGGAATTCTAACACATTTGCGACTTATTACATAATTTCAAAACCCACATTAAACCATCTTTTCTTCTTGTTTCTCTGATCCCCAACTATAATCGGTTTCATGTGATGCACTTTATCGACGCTCAGCGTATCTGTATTGATTCTCTGCCTGCTGTCGTGTTTACTTCATATATTGTAAAGCAACCTTGAGTTTGCAGAAACAAAATATGCTGCCATCCTGAATACTTCATTCTAATTGATCAATTCAGCAGATCAATTAGAATGAAGATTTAATTAGACTTCAGCAAAGTTGCAGCCCTAGTACTAGGGCATTTTCAGGTGTTTCTTGGTTGCAGAAAGAATGTTGGTTGGCATGACAATATTTCTAGTTAGGACACCATAAGAGTGCAAATTTACAGCCCAATCCAAAAATAACTTTAAGATAAAAAAAAAAAAGTTTACGATACCTTCTCAATAGTGCTCAACACCTCCAACCTTTGCTGTCTAGTGTCTTTGTGCTCCTGCCACAAAAAAAAAAAAAATAAAAAAAAGATAAAATATTAAAATCTTACAGATTACTGCATCCTCAATTAAAAAAAAAAAAAAAAAAAAAAAAAAAATCAAGTCACACCTCATCAGATGTGTTTGCATGAACCGCATCAATTGCTCGTCTAGGAGAGAAACAAGTAGACACTGCAACCTGCCCGAGCGAACCTTCAATGTGGACAACTGAAGTAATGCAAGAATTACTGCCAACTATTAATACTGTAAATTTCTAAAATGGGTATTAAATTGGCTCAGTGCACCACACCTGGGATATATGAGAGCGCTTTGGTAACATAAGGGGTTGTGAGTTTAGGTGGTTCCTTCTTTAACCGGTCACCCAAAAACTCCTCTTCAGCAAGTTTGGCATCCATCCTCTGATAGTACTCCTGCAGAGATTAACAACTACACTTGACCTCCAATAGTGTCTCTTTGTCTTAACTTTCAAAAAGTTGTACAATCAAATACATTTAAACATTTAAAAAAAAAACTCTTTAAAGGGGTCATGAGATGCAATTTCAATTTCCCTTTCTCTTTGGAGTGTTATAAGCCGTTCATGCATAGATAAGATCCCTAAAGTTGCAAAGACTAAAGTCTCAAACCCAAAGAGATATTCTTTATAAAAGTTAAGACTTGTCCACGCCCTCCTAAAACGGCTCATTTAAACACGCCCCCACGTCTAGGCCACTGTATAGGAAGATTTGCATAACACCGCCCAAATGTATACGCAAAGAAAGGGGGCGTGATTTTTATTCTCGATGTAGTACCGTTGCTGCCGCCGGCACCATGTCCTGGAGACGCTCTGTTTCATTGTGAAAGCGAAACTACTTTGTTTAGGCTTCCAAAAGAGGACACAACTTGAAATCAGTGCTTAAGTTGTATTTACAACACTGTTCAACCCCAATATTAGTGTGTGTAGTGCATTTTATGGAGGACTATTTCCTGAACCTGGGAGCGTACCCTACAATACCTATTGTGCACAAAGGCCGTTTCTATAAAGTGGGGCAATTCCAACTTTGCAATGACTCACAGCCTGTAAGTACGTTTATTTAAATAATCTGCCACTGACTATTCAAACGTTTGTCGTTTCTCCGATCACAAATGCAGACATGGTAAAAGACCGTATGGTCATTATAATCAGTAATTATGTCCCCAATGGATGCAACAAATGCCTCGTTTATAATGGGTTTTATTGTTTTGGTCTCGTCGCACCAGGACACAGCATCACAATACAGTAAGGGGCGTAACATTTCAGTCACACGCTTGAGGTATTCAGCCAATCACAACGTACTAGATAGCTGGCCAATCAGAGCACACCTCACTTCTCAGAACGATGAGCTTTGTAAAAAAACACGTTTCAGAAAGGCAGGGCAAAGAGCAGCAACAATAAATATACAGTATGTGGAAAATAATGTGTTTTTTGAACCTTAAACCACAGAGAAACATTGCATTACACCAAATAATGTTCTTTTCAGCAATGTCATTTGACCCCTTTAAAGGGGACCCATTATGCTTCTTTTTACAAGACGTAAAATAAGTCTCTAATAACCCCAGAGTGTGTATGTGAACTTTTAGCTCAAAATACCCAACAGATATTTTTTATAGCTTGTTAAAATTGCCACTTTTAGGGTATGAGCCCAAATGCTCTGATAGAGTATTGTTGCTTTAACTCAAATGAGCCGTTACTCCCGGAGAAGAGGACGGAGCTTTCAAGAGCTCGAGCATTAGCCTTTGCAAATAAACACTCCACTATTAGTACAAGCCTGTTATCTTTACAGAAAACATACTCCGTTTCAAAGTCAGTCATCGGATTGTACTGTGCATAATAAATTTGCGTTTATGAATTACACAGATGGGAGTACAGCAGGATAAAAATAACATAGCATGCCATGCACCATGAGACCAGCTATCACAAACTTTATAAGTCCCACTCGTGATTATGAGCTCAACAAACTCAAGCGATCGACTCCCAATGCTTTCATATGCAACTTTTAACTACCACATTTCTATTCACGATCATTCATGAAGACAGCACCAGTGAAAACAGACAGAGACAATGGTAGCTTTAGCATCATTAGCCTTACAGAATGCCAAGATGCTCTTTCAGAAGGGCAATTTGGAAAACAAACGTACGCGCTAACGAAGCGTTGGTATTGATTCCTACACATTTTGGAGACTTTACCGGGACATTTTATTAGACAATGAAACCTAACCACAGTGTCCTCAGTGGCTCAGATGGAGGGAGTCTATGGAGACTGCTATGTTCGCTAGTGCATCCCAAAACAACACTTGAAAAGCCTCTTTGGCGCTGACATTGTATATCTCCAGCAGCTACAGTAATCAGTAATGTTAATGGCGGAGGCGGACCGCAGTATCTCACTCAGGGCTGTGTCTATGCTTATAGGGCAGCGTCACTAATGGGTGGGACTTTTTCCCCCTCGGTGACGTGAACAGAGGGAGAATCTGAAACTGCTCGTTCTGAGAGACTGTTTATAATTTTTTTTAGATTATAATAAAATGAGTTGGTGGATTTTTACCATTATAGGCTGGTTGTTTTCACACACTGCTGCCACGCAAATGCGTTCTAACACATTATAAAAGTGAATTTTGCATAATAGGTCCCCTTTAAAGCAAACAACCACTGGGATCATGTTGTGAAAAAAAAAAAAAAAAAAAAAAAAAAAAAAAAAAAAAAAAAAGTTAAACCTTTCCAAGGATGGCTAAGCAGTTCCGAACTGATACAGACCTGGTAATAGTAGTCATCCAGATGTGGATTTTCACTCTGTAGCTGAATCATCTGCAACCTGATTATCCATTCCTTCTCTTTATCAGTCATGATTTGGGCATATGGGTCCCAGCTCACTGGCTTTCTGTGAATTATATAATCTAAATTCAGATAAATAAAACTTAGATTTCCAAGAGGGGAAAAAAGCAATGCTCTTTGCCCTCACTGGTGAGGTCTCTGCTGTCGTTGACTCAAAAGCCGCTTATGCTGAGGATGGAACTGGGCAACAGGACCTGGTGCTCTAAAAGTTGACAAGGAAAACTATTGTCAGAACAGACCAAACAGTAACTAGTGAAGTCTATATTATGAGATTATACTCAAAAAAAAAAAAACTCCTTTGTGTTTCATTGAAGGGTTTGTAATAACATAATATTTAATATGCATGTTCCCCTTATTCCTTTATGAAGTAGATCACTAACCTGAAGCCCTGCGTGATGTTGGTGGATGGGCTATAGAATGGAGCAGGGCTGGGGGAGTCAGTCCCAAACTGCAGATGCATGAGTTTGGGTGTGTGGGGCAATGGTGTAGAGAGAGGAGGACGGGAAGGTGAAAGAAAACCTCCAGACTGGAAAAATAAAACAAACAAACATAAGCCACTGGAAAAAAAAGGCTTTATTCAGGAACAGAACATTCCAAATTAGCAGTTGTAGTATGAACAAGGGGGTCACTTGGTTGTATTGTTGCTGGGGTGAAAAGAGTCTTTGGGGACGAAAGGGAGAGCAAGGAACCATGGGATTCTTTTGTGCCTAAAGAAAGAATGGATAAATTTAACACTAGTGTGGTCCCAGCTAGCTTTGCATAGACTAACACCACTCATTTAGAGAATGTAAAATGTTTACGGTCTCCGAATATTAGAAACCCCACTACCTGATAATGACACCTCTGGTTGAAGGACCCAACAAAAGGATGTCCGCTCCTGCCCCGGCTAGTGGAAAAAGGTCTCATAGGAGATAGAAAATTTGGAGACACAGATGGGACCCTGCCATGTCTTGATCCATCAATGACTCCCACGATCGCCTGGTCCTAATTGGTAAAAAGATCAACGTGATCAACAGTTGTGTTGCACAGCTGCAAGATACACATTTGAGATTTGCATGAGCACCTGAAGTATAGATCCCGCAGGTGGCCTACTGGACTTCTGAGGTGCTATCATCCACTGTAAGAAAGACGGTGGCAAACATTACATCCCAGGTCAAACCAAAAATGCTAAATATTGCTACATACTGAAGATTACACACTGTATTTGAATTGAGGTCCTCCCAGTAGGAGCTGAGGCTGCAATCCACAATGGCACTATCAAGACTCTAGAAAAAACAAAGCCAGTGCAAAAATTGCTGGTTAACACTCAATTTAATTTCCCACCAACACTTTTGAAATAGACATCAGGCACATAAACCTTTAGGCTCCGTCGTCCTTCCACAGTCTTCACCACAGCTGGGTCATCAAACAGCTGCCCTCGACCTACTCTCCCTCTCTGAGACCGGCCTGTTGGAGTGTGGGGCCAAACGAGAGATCCCAGTTTGGAGGGTGAATGGGAACTGTGAGGGGAAGGTGATATGGGACATGGAGGTGGTGGTGAAGACTGTGGTGTTGGGGAGTTGTCACTACACAGCAGCAGGAGATCCATAGGGTCAGCATCTGGATTATCACCACTTGTGGCTTCATCTGGGTTCAATTTTTTGCATAAAGAGTGTATAGTGCAAGTAAAAAACAAAAGTAAAAAAAAAAATAAAAAACTGCAGTGAAAATGCTTCAAGGATTAAAATCCATCCAGCTAATTCTCATCTCCCATACCCATCCCAGAAAAAAGAAATGCACTGGAAAGTGTCTGCTTCAGCCATTTAGCTCAATTTTAAATGCATTATATATGGGATTCCAATCCAGTCACAATTTGCGCTTGACATCCAATTCCAGTAAACTCACGGATTTTTATAATATAATACCTAAGCCAAATGTCTCCTCATTGTAGAGGTCAATCTCCTCATCCTCTTCAGCCATTTCCTGCAGTAGTCCACATTCATCATCCTCTTCTCCTTTGTCGCTCCATTGATCCCCATTCTCTGGCCAACTGGCATCAGGAACGGATTCCCCTGTTTTCTCCTGATAACGGAGCAAAATAAAACATTGCTAACAATATCCAAGTCCACGTTAACACAGCATGACCTGCTATTCTCCAGAAACAGCTTATACGAGATATAAGGCTGTTTAACAGACAATTATTAAAACATTTAAATTAATCAGTATTAAAATAATCCACATTTATCTGAACCTTATTATACCCATTTAGTTACTGTGCATATAATCTTGTAGTATTTAATGATTAAGTTTGTTTTTGTAATGTCAAAATAAATTTAAGTACAAATAAACTGAACAAAGGTTACAGATCACAATTATGTTCACTGAGGGTAAAAACTAATTGTAACCGGTCACATACAAATATACACTCATATAAATGCATACCTATTCACCTAAAACGTCACCTGAACACCTAATTTTTTTTGTCAGCTATAAAGCTGAAAACCAGAATTGTATTTTTTATATTGCATACAAAGAAAAACAAACAAACTTCACACTTAATTAACATCGGTTTACTACATTAGTTAAACTACACTCCTGAAGTATGCATTAAACCCATTTCAACATTTCAAAATTAGTCACAACATTAACATGTTATTAAACACTAACTGTATGTGTTAATGTTATTTAATGGATCTGAGCAAACGTGAACTACAGAAGCAAGTCTTTAATCAACTAACGTTAACACTGTAACAGATGTATCTTTTTTTAAGTTGTTGTTAGTAAATGCATTAATCGGCACTAAGGACCTTATTGTAAAGTACTACAGAACATATTTAGTGTGAATGCGTTAAACGTATAATAGGCAATATGCAAGGCATTGGCTTTCCTAACCAAAAACGTTCAATCCATTCACCGTGTTATTGCTTCATGTACTTACGGAATGTTCAGAATCATCCATTTAAATTTGTCAGTATTTCAGAATGTCGTGAAATATTTCGTTAAGCTTCCACACTCGCTGAACGTCTTCAACTACCAGCTCTGTTCCACGTGCTTATCAGTGTTTGGAAATGAACACACCTGCGTGCTTGGAGGTGGTGCTTTAGGCAAGGGCGTAACTACCATGGAGAGTTGCCAAATCCACTTATTTTGGGCTTATTTCCAAAATAAAGTTTTGGATGGTCATTTTGGACCTTGAATAACATGGGGGTATTTTGTGAATGGGAGTATAATGGTTTACGGAATAAGTTTACTTTTGTGCAGAACAAAATCCCTTTTAAAGGCGTGCTCTATGCAGACTTGCATGCTGTGCATTTGCCCCACCATCCCAAAGGGGTCGCTTATTTTGGGCTATTTTCCTGACCGAGTTGCTTATTTTGGTCGTTTTTTCAGATGGTCGTCTTGAAAACAAAAACAAAAAAATCCTAAAAATTTGGCAACACTGCAACTGAATTATGGGACACGTCTTCCCTATTAACCAGATGGCATCCCATTGTAGCTATTTGATATAGGATACTGGATTTGCTCTACTGCACGCAATTTTTCACGGCTCATGTTAGGATGACAAAGTGTCAAAATTAGCATTTTAGGGTGGTCTGTTTCAAGTTTAACAACGCTTGCAAATATTAAAATGACTGAGAAAACCAATAAAAAAAAAAAAAAAAAAAAAAGGCAGGCTACAGAAACCGCACTAATTCCAGCGCAACACTTATGTTTACCGGGTTACAAGCAGGGGCGGACTTACCCATTAGGCAAAGGCGACTGCCTCGGGCCCACAAAAGCCAAGGGCCCCCTAAAATGCTTTATATGAGATGAGCATTAAGCGCGGACACGCGAACGGATGCTGTTTACGGTGTTTATTACCAAGGCACCGTCTGCTTGTCCGAGTTGAACGTGCTTCTTGTGTATCCTGCTTGTAGCAAATGCTTCCCCAGCGCGCGCACACCTTGCTCCGTGCAGCGAGCGACTGAAAGGAGCGCTTTCAGTTAAAACACAGGTATGTTGCTTCTTTAATTTTACATGCAAGTATAGCCGAAATCACAGCACAGCTATTGTCTTTATCTTATGTGTAACCTATTTGATTTTATCAGACGACGGCACTTAGGTGCATTTAGAACAGATAAAAATGTGCGATTAAGTTGCGATTATTCAGGAGTTAACGCAAGACAATCATGCGATTTATGGCGATTAAATATGTTAATTGATTGACAGCCCTAAATTAAAATGACTAAAATTAAATGTAGGCTTACGCTGGTAACTCATCAGTGGACTTTCCTCGTCAAGGCTATATTTTTTCACACTTTTCTCATTCTCGCTAATTCAAGTTTTTATATAAATGAACCTCTGACGGGAACCGATTGTCTTCAGAAAAGTTTTCGATGGCATTTTCATTTTACCTGATAAAGTATCATTTATGAGCTGAGCACTGCCATTACTGTAGAAACCGCTATATTTCTGATGTTCCAAAAGCACCTCCTCCTGACAGAGAATGAATGTGCATTTTTAATAATCCAGTCTGCAGTTTTTGTTCAGACCAATGCGAAAATGCACCCACATAAACCCGTTTTAAATAATATAATAATTTATACTTCTGACTCATCCCTTTTCTTTAAAAACATTTTTTAAATGTTCAGTTGTGAGGTTTATAATTTATTTAGTTTTTTCGTCAAAGGTAAATCAATTGCTATTTCTTGGTCTACAACATGAAAGAATAAAAGTGTCTGCTAAATGAATAAATGTAAATGAAAGAATTATAACATGTACATGAAAAATGTAGAAACACTGGACACAACTATGGGGCATCATTGTGCAGCAGCAAGCATCACAACAAAAAAGGAACCTCAAGGTTGATCTAGGTAAATGTGTAGGGCCCCATTCCTATATTTGCATGGGGCCCCCAATTCACTAAATCTGCCCCTGGTAAGCTGTAGTCTACACGCAATAAAGAGCTACTTAGTCCTTGTCCTTGACAAACGATAAAAGACATTTGTGAGTTTTGTTTTCCTCAAGGGATTATATGGAAATATCCACACCCAGCGCTCTTTTTGTTTTCTGTGTTATAAAATATTCCGCTGCAAATGATGCAGTGCGCGAGTGAACTGTCCGAATGAACCATAAACCGGGCAACTGATTAGAATTGATCAAAAGAATGATTCATTCGTGAATCGGGTTATCATTTTGATTTTGAACAGCTAAAAGAAAACCGGACTTTATAGCTGAAATTAGCAGATAAAATGATTCTGAGGTCGGTCATATTGACTGATAAGTATATAGCAGTAATATTTTACCAGGGCAGAAGATTTATGTACAGATTTGTGCCTCATTTACTCTCTATATACAGCTGTTTAGAAAAATATGCATATATTTACAAAGCACTAGGGAGTCAATAATTAGAGATGGGGAATGAATTACAGAACACAGGTTATAATTCCTGTGTTAGTTGTTTAGGCTGGAGATGGCATGGGGAAAAAAACTGTTTTTATGCCTAGATGTTCTAGTGCACAGAGATCTGTAGCATCTGCCTGAGGGGAGAAGCGCAAACAGGTCGTGTCCAGGGTGAGAAGGGTCTGTGATGAAGTTACCTGCCCGTTTCTTCACTCTGGAGTAGTACTAGTTACACTACTAGTTACATTACTTTCCCTTCACGCCCCACAGAAGTTGTAATTGTGTAGGCCTACCTAAAAGTATTACTACAAACACTCAGTGGTGATTGATAGTGACTTTTAGTAAGTGTTGTATAACCTCATTAATTGTCATATATACCTTGAAGCTATTTCTCTGTTGCCCATATATGATTTAGGCTATATTTCATGATGTATTTTATCAAAAGAAATAGCAAAAGTTCGTAAGAAAATGTTTTTTCTAAATATATATATATTTTTTTATTATAGTAATACAATCTATAACGGGATCAGAGGGATGTGGGTGGGCAAGTAATGCCACAACTTCCATAATGCCACAACTTACACTTTGGTGTTTCTTCTCACAAAATCAATGTAATGGCAAAATTCCATCCGTTGAATGTAGCTTTTTCATATTCCAAGCCTGCTTGCTGCTCCGGTGATTTCATGTGTTCATGAGTCATGAAAATAAATCTAGGAATTATTGGATTGTTAGACTTCAAATCAGGGTCGAGGTATCAAAAGTAAGTAACTAGCTGTTTTATGGATGGTAACTGTAATATTAACACTGAAATCCTATTAGTAATTAGTTACACTACTAATTACTGCACAAAGTAATAGCATTACTGTAGTTACTATTAGGTTACTGCCCAGCATTAAACTACTTTCAATGTAAGTAGGCCTATGACTAGTCAAAATATATCTACTTTTTTGCAGATATATCTTCAATGTACATTATGACTAGCCAAAATAACATATAGACTATCTTAATGCCAATTTTGATGAGTCAAAATAGGTATTTGGAATTGGAAGTTTCTAACTAGTCAAACTAGATTACAAATGGTAGAACTAGGGAAATTAAATGCTAAAACAGATTGCCATATGCTCTTCAGCATGAGTAGGGCATAGGGATACTACCAGCTTTTGAATTTTGAATCGATTGAACCAAACGGTCCACAAAATGATTCACTCTTACGAAGCACTCGAAACACTGCATGCTGGTGACACCTGCTGTTTGAGAGGCAAATGTAGGCCGCAGCACATTCAGAACGTATTCCCTTCATTTTCCCCCCACATTTTGCATCCTTTACACTCCATACCCCTAATGACAAAGCAAAAATCATGTGATAACTAGTCAGACTCTCAAAGCAGTACTTATTTGAGGCTCCTTTGGTGTCGATTAGACTTTTTGGCTATAATGAGTATTTAATGTGTCCTTTTGGGTATAACGTGACAAGCTTTGCACATCTGGATTTTTTGCATTCCTCTCTGCATTCTGAAGCATCAGGTCGGTTGGGGACTGCTGATAGACAGCTGTTTTCAGGTCTTTCATTATAATTGTGTGGACAAATACAGACAAAAATTATTTAAAAATTGTATGTCCAACTGAAGAAAAATAATAATTTGGAATGACATGAAAGTGTGTACTTAACAGAATTAACGAGAAAGCACAAATTGCTATCAACAGCAAATTAAAGAATTAACAGCTTCCAAGCTTTCAAGTCCATAAGGAGACAAGGCACCACTTTTGGATCCTAGATGTAAGACTTTAGCTTTTGGTGTTAATGCCAAAGCTGATACTGTGGTCAAAAACTGAATAGGTTATTTTCTTAATGCAGAGCACAGATCCATACCATCTACATTGCTAAAACCAGAATCACCCTAAACACTTAAGCAAGAGGAGACAAAGACAAGATAGTCTGCTAAATGAATAAATGTAAAAAATAATAGATGAGATACAAAGAGTCCACTGTACCACAGTTGTAGCACCTCTTGGAGTTTAATAGTATGTTTTTGGTGATCCAGTGGAGTAGCGGGCAAAACACCAAATTATACTTCATCATCTGTTCCAACTAATAAATGTCTTTCAATTCCTGCAGTTTGTTTCAAGTGAAAGACGCTTTTTCCAACTCCCAAGCTGAGGTTATGAATATGAATAAACTGGGATGATAGATTTTCTTAAAAAATTTCCAATCACTTTTGTCTGCTAGTTTTAACAACGTGCATAATAAGAAAGAGTGAACTAATTAACTCTAACTGGCCTGATTACCCAAGCTCTCCCTAAAATAGCTAGCCTACATACAAACAGCACTAAATTACACGAACACATAATGTGAAAACACGAATTAGTTAGTAGGTGTCACCGAGTTGCATTTACACTTTTTTGACCAGCGTAGAGTCAGAGAGCAGTGTTTACAGGCAGCACTGGTGTCTCCAGCGCTCAGAAATACTGAATTTTATTGCGTCTGAGTTTCCCCACCAACTACTTCCCCTGACCGTTACCACACGGAGGGCGTACTTGCAACCAAATGCGGCATCCGACATCATCTTATGATAGGCATAGGCTCAAATCAGAAACAACTTCCGCGCCGCTAAGCCACGCCCATTTCCGGGTATACCCGCAGTATGAGGAATGCTGACGTCAGTGTCAGCTGTTTTCATACAACATTCTCTCATGCTGGCAGAACGTTACTTCACAATAACATAGAATGCGATGAGAAGAGTTAGTCTTCTTATACATGGATAACTGTACATCCCGACTAATCGTCGGATCAGGTGGAAGCAGTAAACGGGCTTGACTCTTGTGGTGGATTTCCACGCCCAGCTGTATTCGCCTTCAATCGGATGAAATCGCTCTGATAAGGTGCGGGTTTCCTTCTGACTGTGCGTTTTATCTTTGTTCTATCTATGTATCTATGTTTAATCTATGTTCATGTGGACTTTGCTCACAGTGGTTTGATCATGTGAGTCGATCTCCATTCCCCGGTTATTCTACTCTTGCAGAGGCAGATGCGGTCGCTTACATTATAATGAAAAGAAAATAAAAAATAAATGAATAAAAAACGCGTTTACCTTAATTTTGCAATAATAGTCTTATTTTTTTATTTAGTTATCATTTAATCATCGAAAGTCGCTTATGAAGATAATGTAGCCTAAATATGCATTTTTCTTTTAATTCAGCAAAGCACACTTTTTCCCAGTTAAACCTTTGTATAGTAAATAAATAGTGTATTTGACTAAATGAAATAAGTGAAACGTGTAAAACTTAAAACAATTGACGTATAAACGTTCTGTATGAAATATACTTTTAAATAATCATTTTGTATTTTCAGTTACTCTGTTATGTTTTTTATGATAGGTTGTTAATCAGAATGTTGTGTTCTGAAACAAGAACACCAAGTAAACCATCAAGTAAATAATGTGACAGCCATTTATTGACATATTAAGCAACTAAAAACTGTACAATTATTTAATTTTTCTGCTATATTAATATTGCAGAACAGATTTGACATTATTATTATTATTATTATTATTATTATTATTATTTTAATGAGGGAAAATATAAAAAAAAAAAACAATTGCAGAATGACCCTCCTAGTCTGTCAGAGAATTCATCCATTACTCATGTTAAATGTCTGGCTATTCCACTCTTGTCTTTGTATATTTTAATTTAATTATCCATCCCTTTTTAAGTTGGGTGTTTATTTCCGCTGATTAAGTGGCTGCATGAAATTTAACGCATCGTTTGAAGGATTTTCTATGATAGCTATGTCAATTGATTGTTCCAAAGAGCAACAACAACAACAATTAATGTTATTTCAGCATTTACTGCAATGCAACTTTTCGGTGTGATAAGAGCAATTCAAACTTAGAGGACTTTTAGTCTAGCCTGTATGATACAAATAATGACCGTGCTGATCTTTGCTTGGGGATTAGACATGTTTTTGTCTACTATGATTCGTCAGTTATTTAAGCTTAACTGATACTAGTTAGTAAAGTGCTTCGGTTTGGTTTGCTGTGGTTCAGAACATAAAGGATAAAAAGATCCATGTGCTAAATATAATTACGATGTGTTTCCTCCCCCCAATCTAGACTCTTCTCGGTGCTGTTCTTGGCTTTCTCTGATATCTGATCTCCGATCTCCATAGATAATTCATGCTTTGACCTCTCTGGCAGGGTTTGTGATGGTTGGGTGTGGTTTGTGCAGTCTGGGCAAGCCAGAGGATGTCTGTGCATAGTGAAGAAGTGTCTCACTTGTGATATCAGTGTATAGATACATGCATCTTATATCACATTGTATATTATTGACATGGTATACTGTTTTACAGTTCTCAAAGACATAATAAATACATTAACCTCAAGAAACTTAATAATAGTAAAAAAGCCATGTCATTACTCTAGTGAGCAGCATTGTTCAAGAAAGAAATTAAATGTAAAATAAAACACTGCATAGTCAATGAATTAAAATGAATTAAAAGTTATTCAATCAAGAGCAGTGGGTGATTTTCCCTTTTTATTTTGTTGTTCGATTAGAATTAAGAAAATATACCAACACAGTTTCATGACAATTGTTTTTTTTTTTTTTTTGCAAATTTGTGAAAAAATTATATGAATTAGTACAATCCATATTTTCCAGAGTATGCTTATGCGTTTTTTCACAAATCACACTGTGAGAATTCATACAAAATAGCCTGTTGTTTAAATTTTTTTTGCATAGGTCCAATATTTTGACACATTCATTCATATTTTCCCCCAGCAGTTTAAGCCCGGCTCACACTGTGCGATTTTTGGCCACGATTTGGTCGTCTCAGACAAATTTTTAAAATCCTAAAATCCTAAAAGATTCTATTTCCTATAACCCTAGGCTAAAATCGGTTGTCTAGATCGCTGGTTTGACATGTTCACCGACAGCCGATTAATGGCCGTTGCGATCAATTGTTTCCTCCGATTAAATTCTGGCAGTGTCAGAAGATTTCAGACACTTTCCTGCAGTGTGACATCTCCTACGACGACCGTCAAACCAAACTTGATGACGCAATTAGCGCGACAACTTCAAACTTCAACTTCGTTATTTGTAAAAACAATATATGTACAAAGTAAAGTTTACTTAAAGTTTATTTATTAAGGGGCAGGATGTTTAAACTCGAATAACAAAATTACCTCAAGCTCGCTCTGTAGAACTGGAAGTCCATAAAGTCCTCTTTTGCCCAGCCATGACTTGCTCCACACACGTCGTCTTTTTCGTTTTTTTTTTTAACATCAAGGCATGTAATTAATAAAACTAACGCTACACGTTGCTGTTGTTTGCTAGCTACCATTATAGCGAGAGAACGCGGGTCATGTATTGATGACGTAAAACTCCGGACAAGTCTTCTTGAGTACGTCCGTTTTTGTCGCGTCTTGACTGTCGTACAGTCTGACATTAAGACAACTGAGATCCTACAGTCTGACATGGGGATCATGTTCGTACAGTGTGACAAGCAACAATCGCAAAAGACTATTAAAAATCGCACAGTGTGAGCCCGGCTTTACACTGTTTAAGTGAGTGCAGTGTTTAAGTGAATGCTTACCAAGATGGGTCAAGTTCTCATCATTTTGCCAAGATTTTGAAATTTTTGTGTGTATTTGACTGTTTAAGTCTAGTAAGATGCAAAAGAGACCTTGATCATCTGGTTCATGTTTGTTTAATGTCTGCTACAGAGCTACACACTGCTTGGGGAAGTCGTGGCCTAATGGTTAGAGAGTCGGACTCGTAATCGAAAGGTTGCGGGTTCGAGTCCCCGGCCGGCAGGGATTGTAGGTGGGGGGAGTGAATGTCCAGCGCTCTCTCCACCCTCAATACCACGACTGAGGTGCCCTTGAGCAAGACACCGAACCCCCAATTGCTCCCCGGGCGCTGCAGCATGGCTGCCCACTGCTCCGGGTGTGTGTTCACGGTGTGTGTGTGTGTGTGTGTGCATTTGTTCACTACTCACTGCTGTGTGTGTGCACTTGGATGGGTTAAACGCAGAGCACCAATTTCGAGTATGGGTCACCATACTTGACAATACGTCACGACTTCACTTTCACTTGAAGGTGGCTCTCTAGGAACATGATTTGATACCCGTTTTAGGTTGAGGTATCAGCTGTTGTTGACACCCTCTTGTGGTCGGGCAAACTGCGGCTGCATTTACATTACATGGTTCAAGTAACCAGATCAGATATGATACACAAACGTGTTGTGTAAGTAGGAAAAAAAAAAAACACATGGATACTCAGATTGGTTTTAGGCCTCATTTATATGTGAAAATAAATCAGATATAAATTGGTTATGTGCATTTGTGTTTGCCATGTAAGCGGACACAGATCGGATATTCCCTGTCATTGTGAGTTGTACGTTGCTGAAAAGGATGGTGGTGTGGTGGCAGTGACGTCAACCTAGGTGAACACCAACCATGATCACATGACTCTTTTCAATGGAGGACAGAGGCTCAGCCCAGTGGAGTCATACTTAAGTTTTATGTCTTTTGAGTCTTTGGGCAAGCAGGAGCATGTATTATCATATTGTCTGCGTCCATTGCAAATTGCACTGCTTTTACATCCTTTCCGGCGTAAGCTTTTCTCCAAGTGTATACTGCAAATGCAGATACTGGATATGGTCACTTTTAAAAGAAGATGTAAGCTGCTGGTTATCAAAAAAATTAGATACAGTCAACAAGTTGGGCATCAAGACCTGGGCCCGTATTCACAAAACATCTTAAGGCTAAAAGTAGCTCCTAACTCACCGAAAAAATCTTAAAAATAGTGGGCGTGTCAGTCCTAATTTTTAGGACTCCTAAATTTTTGCTCTAAGAGTATTTCACAAAGCGTTTTAGCGCTAAAACTAGGTCCTAAATCTGTGAAACATTAGGAGTAGTGAAGAGGGTGGTCACTATAAGTCGCTAAGACCAACTCACAACTATCCTAAAATGGCTGTTGCCGGCAATCTGCCTCAGAATATAAACATTTTAGAAACATTTGACGATAATGAGCCTTTAAAATGGTATCACCTTTAAGGTTTGGAGGTTATCCCAACTCCAAATTTTCCTTTGATTATATCCTTTTCATTAACCAGCTGGGCAAGAAGTAACTAGGGATGTAACGATTACCGGTTTGACGATAAATCATGATAAAATTCCCCATTCATTTTTGAATTCTCATTAAAACCGTATTCGATTACCACGATTTGAAGATCTCACGATAAATAAATACTGTCCAGCATAGAGCACAGTTTTAAGTACCAGTCTCAAGTGCGCACAGCAGCAGAGTAGTTTTGTTTTGAGTGAAAATGGGCGTAAAAGCTGGGAGGTTTTAAAAGACTGCTGAGGGAATTATGCAAATGAATTTATGAATGAATTATTTATATGAATGTACCTCTGAAGGTTTTGATTGTCTTCAGAAATGATTCAATGGCATTTTGTTTTCATGTTCGCTCCATGCAATTCCTAAAGAAGGTGTTCTCAATCGCAATACTTCTTTGTTCACGGAGGTTACTGGAAACAGCTGTATTCAGCTTGTCCCTAAGCGCCACCTGCTGTCAGAGAGTGGATTTACAGAGACTTAGTTATATTTACATTCAGCTTAAGTGCAGTTTCTGTCTGGCCGAAAATGGACCGAATTTGCATGTCCTGCTGTAAATTTTTTAAATGTCATTTTATTTGTTGTTTGTTGATTTTTAAATATAAAACTTGAAGTGATTTATGTGTCGGTACTTTTTGAACATCTTTTGAACAGCATATTTGAACAATACCGTGATAATACTGATAACCGTGATAATTTTGGTCACTATAATCGTGATAAGAAATGTTCATACCGTTACATCCCTAGAAGTAACACATGTTCTTGCATCCAGTTTGGTTTTCTTTTACGTTTGCATGTCTTACTATCAGCCATGATTGTTCTACTCTGTTAATTAAAAGGCAGTTTATATGCATCCGCTACAAGAAGCATACACGCGTAAGAGACTGACAGTTAGCTGAACATATATTTGTTTAATTATTGTGACAGTTAGCCTGCATGTTAAAATCTTTATTTGAATGTGGCAATTAACATTATTTTTTAAACCTTTATTTGGATATGGCAACATAATATCGTGCTCTACAATATTTCTATGAATAAATATCTGACAGAGACCCCTCCCTTCTCCTATCAGCCAATCACTGTGTGCATAGGTAGTAAGCATGCTGACATCATCCATTGCAACGAGGTCAACCCCACTCTTACTCTTAGCTTAAGACTTCTCTCTATTCCTTAGTAAAAGTTTGTCTCAGCAGCTTTGTGAATAGGTTTTAACAGAAAACTGTTTGCTAAAAACTTTTACTGCTATTTAGGAGAACTCTTAGCGGTAAGATAAAATGTTTTGTGAATACGGGCCCTGAAGTGTAAATGCAGCCTAATATGGCTGCTGGAATGCTTAAGTTCAGGAGATGATCCTGATGGAATTTTAGAATTCCATGAGAACTCCAATCCAGTCATATATAGGGATCAGCGTGTACAGTGTTCATTGTTTTTGTTGGTTGTTCGCTGCTGTTTGCATGTATGTAAAAATATCATTCAAAGTTTAGGAGGAAAACCTAGTCGCAATTTTAAATAAACACAATATGGCAAAACAAATAACAAACAGAAAATTGTACTTTTCATCAACAGTGCATGCTGGGAAAAAGTAGGTTAACAGCTTTTGCAAAAAGTGTGTCAGGTGTTTTAGTTAAGAAGATGAGGCTGGATGTGAGTGTTGCGCAGGTGCCCTGCCATTTAAATAAACAAAGCACACAAAACCTGGTTCTTCTAGTGCAGGGGTGTCAAACTCAGCTCTTGGAGGGCCGCTAATCAAAAGTAAATTTTATTTGTATTTAAGTATTTAATTGCCACTCCATTCCTAATTAAACACACCTGATTCAGTTAATCAAAGCCTTTATGAGTGCATATGGAAGAATATGGGTCTGTACAGGTTTCTCGCTGAAAATCTGGGGTTTTTAATGCTTTATTTAAATCGCAATTCATTGCAGTGTAATTCTCTGGGACGGATATACAGAATCTTGTCACTTCCCAGGGAATAACCTGAGTCTTGAAAACATGGCTTTCTTGCGTTGTTATTGGTTTGCATTTCAGTAAGATGAATGATGCAATTCAGTAAGTTTTTGTAGTTATCGGCATATTGGTGTTTATGTAAACTAGAGGTGTACAATAAAGACAAAAACAATTATATCTCTATTTTCTAGAATTTTGTTGATAGCAATAATTACTTGAAATGAGTTTGGGGGGAAAAAAGGGAAAATATATTTTAAATGCAAAAAAAACATTTTTTATGTTGTGACTTAAATGAAGATAATGTTTTATAATCAAAGAAATACAGGTAATATGGTTCACAATTTGTCTTGCAGCTGTATCTTCAGAAACTTTTACAGACTTATTCATGTTGTGAGCGTTATTTGCACAGTGACTTGGTTATTGTGAGTTGTTTGTTTAGTTCAGACAATCTATGCAAACTTTGCTTGCTGAAGCTTTGTTGCCCCCTTGTCTGAACTCTCTGGGGATTTGTTCAGATCAGGTGCTCTGAAATAAGGAAAATAAGGTGTGTCTAGTGCCTGCAGGTGGTTTAAAGCAGGGCTTGAAAACGAAAAAAAATGTCAATCGGTTCACTCCGAGCAGAATCGATATTTTAACGTTTCCGTTCCTGCGTTCCTCTGTATTATTACCGTTCCGAAACCGGTTTGAGTAGAAAAAATAACGGTTAATACCGTTATTTTTAAAATTGTCTTTGCCTATAATAATAATAATAATAATAATAAAGTACTGTGTTTTCTTTACACAAAAAGAAAAAAAAAAAAATACAGAAAGAGATGGTATCTTAACCCGCTGCGCTAATAGGCTACAGCATCATCTTTTCTAGATTTTTACATTTCTAAATGTAGGCTACTAAACAAAATAAAAAATCTATTAATGCTTTAAAGACATTAAAGAATTTTTTAAAGATGTTTGCTGCAAATTGTAAAAAAAAACAAAAAAAACGCTACTTGTATAAAATGTTTTGAGGGGGAAAAAAACAAAGGCTAAGCCTGCATTTTATTAGCCTATTATTCAGAAATGATGTAGGCTAAAATGCCGGTAAATCAAAAATGTTTACAAACATTATAAACACTAGGGATGTGCGCTACGACTAATTTGACTGTCGTTTAAACGGAAGTTTTGTATCCGACTAGTCGACTAGTCTAAAAGCTAGAAACCCCCAAAAAATGGCAAAAAAGTGCGTGTGTCTATATAACAGCCTACACTTGAAATACTTAAATCTTTGAATCACAGTGTCAAATCCCTCAATTAATTCTGCTAAAAATAGGTCATGATTATGCTGCAGGGGTAGACAATAAGGGAAATTTGGAGGGCCAGTGTCTTTTGAAGTTCACTGGCCCAGGTCAACGCGTCGGGTATTGATCCCAATAATCACGAAAAAGAACAGTTTGCTTGAACAACATGAATAACATTAATTTTTTTTAAGGTAGGTTTAGTGCAAAGTGCAGCAAAACTGTGCAAAAACATGAAACAAGTGCAAATAAACCTATTGCATAGGATTCATTCTCCGTAGTCACACAGCAATTCATTATATTATGTTCATACCATAGGTTTCATACGTTAACTTTTCTCTAACTTACTAGTCTGCATATGTGGGCATTGATCTGCAGAGCTCACAGTAAACCTCTTTTTTTCTAAACCTTTTTTAAACCTGAATGAGTTTCTTTCTTCTGCTGAACATAAATGCTATTTTGAAGAAGGTGGAAAACCAAACAGTTGCTGGTCCTCAGTGACTTCCATAGGATTGTTCTTTCATATCAAAGTCAATGTGGACCAGCAACTGTTTGGTTACCCTCATTCTTCAAAATATCTTCTTTTGGGTTCAGCACAAGAAATTAATAGAGGTTTGGGACAACATGTGAGTGAGTAAATGATGACAGAAATTAAATTTTAGGGTGAACTATCCCTTTAATGACAAGCGGCAGCATGTTTAGTGTCCTGTCCCTTTAAGAGCTGCACGCATCTAATATACAGGCACGCATCCATTTCTCTCTTAACTATTCACATTCATTTTAGAGATAACCAACTGAGTCTGTATGTAAACCTTGTGTGTTTTGACAGTATTAGCGCAGAAGATAAGTTAGTTGAGTAATCAGGCGCTGTTAGACAGGCTTTTTAGCGCGCGTGCTTCAGGTGTATGAGCGCACGTCAGACCAGCGCGTGAATTAAACATTTAACCAGCAAGGCTTGTGTGCAAATAATGTACTTTTGCGATCGCGAATAAGTGCAGTGTCCTGTCAGAGTAACTCTACTGCTGTATGTCGTGTTGTACAGTATATAGAGACCGCGGCGCCAGAACTGTATTTGACATAATGTGTGCTGTAGCACGATACTACCATATTTCTTCAAAAGCAGATCGTGGAGACATTTTTATCGTCCATGATCTAAAATCGTCATATCGCACGCCCCTAAGCCCAGCCAATTCCAGCGGTCTCGCCACTGGGGCTGAAACTTTCTCTGCCTTTTCTTTTCGTATTCCCTTTCGCTTTCCCTCAATTCCTCTGGTGATTTTCTCTTCCTTGCCTTCTCTTTTTTACCCGGCGTTTGGCCGGGTGATGGGGGTTTCAGAAACATGTAGCCTAGCTTAATAGTAGCTATAGGTAGGTGCTGAGCAGCAGTGTGCAGTTTGCGCGCGTAACCGCGGGAGCGAGCATAAACCCGCTGCATCTGTAAGGCTGTCGGGATCACGTAACCTGCTAGCGGTGGTTACCGAGACGATTTAACAGAAATCAAAACACAGAACCACAGGTAATTAATGTGAAATTAGACTTTTTTTTTAATCGAGGCATTATTTTTACTGGCCCCACCGGGCTAGTGGTTGGAGCGATCTGGTGGCCCTGACGGTTTTAAAAGGTTTTAAAAGTACGTCCGGGCCACCGGGCCAATTATATTGTCGACCCCAGCGCTTGCCTCGCCTTATCATCATTTAATATTAGGCGGTCGTTAAACAGAAAAAAATAAAGAGCATACACTCAGCAGAGCCCTGCACGGCCCTCAAATTCACAATAACAAAAAAAGGTAGTTCTTTTATAAAACAAAGAAAACAAACATGATGTGCTTTCTGCCGTCTTGAACAGGAGCACTTCATAAAAATGAACCGAAGCTGAGCGAATACATGCCTCACAGACATAGATATATCTGTAGAAAGCTTTAAATTATCACTTAACGAAATAAAAAATTGAAAACAAAAACTCTTATTATAATCTTAATCATAATCAATAAAGATGCATTTCTCTCTAAAGGCGCGTCTAATGAGGATCAGCAACTTCATCCTTGCGACACGGACTCAGAAAACATTAGTTTATTAGTAAATAGTTCAAATATCTCCTTACTATTTCCCGCAGACACATTCATGGTTATGTTTGCTGGGGTTTTGCAGCAAGCTTCAGCCTATTGCGTGCATTTGAACGCAGAACTATTCAGCTGCTGCTGCTGCGGGACACTAAACACCATCGAGCTGCTCTCAGTCGTGTGATCTCCTGTTGTTTCCACCAGCGCGTGATTTTTTTTTTTTTTTTCATCACTAATCGATAGATGTCTACAATATAAAAATAATTTTGCAGGGCTCTAACACTCAACATAAACCGGTGCATAGCTTATTTATTCAGATCGGCTGGAGCAATGCAGAAATGGAAAATCAATCAATAGACTGACAGAATTCTTCATTTTCATATAAAGTTAGCCAACATATAAAAACAAAAGTAAAAAAAAATAGGAACGTTTATCAAGGAATAGCATTAAAATGGCTTTAAAACATTTACTTCATGTTGGCTATATTGTCTAAAAACAAAAGAATGCTAGTTTTACTTACTCCATGCACAGTTGTTAACGTGGTCTGGCGAAAGACTGGACTAGACGATTCTGCACTTGAAAAAAAAAAAACAAAAAAAAAACTTGCTCGGCAGGAACTGAAGTCACAGGCACGCAGAGAGTTTCGAAAAGAGCCTGGAAATCCCGCAGCACCACCGAAGTGGTTCTTCGTTCAGAAGAATAGATCGCGTGCATGGGATCACGGACCGCAGCGACGTATGAAAGATTGACATTGCTGGCTTTGGCTAGCCTCCAAGCTAACGCATAGGTCTTTCGTGTGGTCATTCTAAGCTCGCCGCAACTGACGTGAAGACAAGGCATGAGAGGTCTGAGGTAAAAATGTAGTTTCTGCCCAGATATGCTTTTAAAAATATTTAAATATTTTGATATGTATTCTTTTTCAAAAGTTTTATTTTAACTTATTTAAAATGTTTTAAAATGTAACGTTAAAATTATGGTAATTTGAATGATAAAATGTTTTTTTTTTTTTTTTTTTTTTTTTTTTTTTTTCTCTCGTGTAATCGACTATTGTTTTCAGTGTCGACTAGTAGGAGCTGTACCGTTTAGTCGACTAGACCCGCACATCCCTAATAAACACAGTAATTAGTTTCTCTCCACAACAAATCCTCTAAACTTAAGGATAGCCTATAGGCTATAAAAACGCAATTCCAAAAACAAATTAAAGGTGAAACTGATGCCTACCTCTCTCTCGGCACGAATCCAAATGTTTCCATATTCTCGACGTATAGCCTTCTAAAATATTATTTATTGGCTTTTACTTTCATCGAAGCACCGCTGGTGTGTAAGATCTGTTGAATGCATCTTACACTGACGTCGGATAAACGCTAACGCCGGTGTTCTGACGATTTGTGCTACCCTGTCAGATTTTCCATTAAAACAGATGGTAGCAGAATTCATTGCCATTGCGACTAGGGTTCACAGCTGAGCACGGGCGGGCATTTCACTCGCTGGATGCGTCAGCATCACATTTGTATAGTCTGTACTACTTGAATTCGTGAATGGTTGACAGCAAATTTAAAATATTAAATGGAACGATAAAATAACGTTATTAACCGGTTAATGGCCATTTCAAATTTTCGATTCTGTTCGGAACTATAAAATTTGATTTAGTTTCTGTTTCCGGTTCTGTTCCAGTCAAAATTTCGTTCGTTTCCGGTTTTCGTTTTCGTTCCTTGAACCGGTTCAGAGCCCTGGTTTAAAGCACTCTTTACATATTGCATGTGCTTTGTTTTCCCAGTATTTGATGAACCAGTTGAATACCTACAGCAAGGGCCTTAATCTTGTTATAGTCAGTCTTTTCATTGGACCTGACTCATGAAATATGAGGTTTTGGAGTGATTTTCAAAACAGTCATAACCCTATCATGTCTCCTACAGGTAAAAGCAAATGAAGCTACTGCATAGCATAGCCCCAAACAGCAAAACATTAATTTTTAACCCCCCACAGTCTTTAATTTTTGTTTTGAAATGGTTGTATAACAGCATAGAAACAAGTCAAGCCATTATTGTTATAGTTTTAACATATTAAATTGGTGGCAAAAAGAGATCTTTTGAGCTAGCGTTGGTAGACTCTTAATATGGTAAGAAGTTCCACGCTCTGGATGGTTTGTTTGGCACACTCCCTCTTTTTCCTTATTCATGTCAGTTGAATTTAGGATTGCCCAAATGATTGGAATAAAACCAAAATAACAAAATGGCTTACTTATTCAATTATCAAATCGCAAATGCTACGATTTGATTAAATAAATATATATGCATGGGCATAGAATACGTGGGTGACGCAGAGGATGTGCTATTTTAAATAGCAAGCTTTGATGGCAGTTAATCCAATTGCCTGCAGATATCTATTTTCTTGTTCGATAAGTGGTTTCACTCAGAAATGCATCACAATATGTTAGTTAAGTGAGCTGCAACTTCCATTTCATGCTGATTTTACAACATCCAATATTACAAATTATAATATACAATGTAAATCCCCCTAATATTTAGTCTCTCCCCCAATATTCAGATTGGAATGACATTTGGTCTTTCAATTCTGAATATTTGGTGACATTCTTGCCAACAGCCACAGCTACAATGGACTAAACCGTTTAAGGGCAGAGAGGTGTGTGATGAGAATGAAGCAATGAAGTTTATTTGTTCTAGGGTAAGTCAGCATAGATAGTGCTCGTTGAAATGCTTCTGTGGTGCTGAATAAGCTGCAAGAGAAAATGAGTGATTTTTTTTATTTGCCCCAAATAATTTTATGCTTGTTTTGCATTGCCTTAATGTAGTTCACCTAAAAATTAACATTCTGTCGTAATTTATGCATCCGCCCATCCAATAAATAAATGAATAAATAGTCTGTAGTTCTGTGCATTATATTTTTCTGTAGTTCTATGAATCAGCTGAGTAATGGCCTTCATTATAAAAGTGTTGGAAGATGATGGGATGAACAGCCTCTGGAATTATGTGGATTTTAAGTGTGTGTGTGTATGATATAATGATCTTGTGAATGTGGGATGATGTATACTTCCTTTTTCTTGGCGGCTAGAGTGCGCATCATCAGATATGGTGACTTCTACAGTGTTGTTTCAGACATTACAGTGGAGACAGATATGCTGTGAAGGTGACTTGGGTCTTCAACCCTCTGTTTAGCATGCAAACTAATGATTTGTCAATGTTTGCAACTTTAGCAGGGCTCTAGGATTATTACATTTCACAGTGTTAAATTTTTCAGAGTTTTCATCTTCTAATGAAAATGTTCTTTGTAAATATTTTTAAGTATCATGTTTACAATATGTAGTAAATTTTATGTATAAATTCTATATATGAAAATAGCCTTTAATCACACAAATGTGTCAAACTGTAAAAGATAGAACATTAAACATATTTTAAAGTGTATAAAAACGATTGATTTGAACATGTATCAAAATATAAAAGATTGATCGACTTAAACATCTAAAAGCAGACCTTGTTGGCAAAAAATAAATCTTATCATATGTTGCCTGTGTGCCTTATCTGTTCCTGCCCTGCCCAGTCTAGCTGCCGGTTGTGTTTTCACCCCAGGGTAGTTTTTGTTTTATCATTTAAATAATGCCCATTGAATTCTGCCTTTGCTCATCCCTTACCTCAAAACCTGACACATAATGTCCTGGCAGAAAATGACCTGTACCTTTTCCTTTTTTCTTACTTTTTTATTATAGTGTATGTTATAATTATTAGTTTTTAATTATTATCATAAGATGGCAAACCCAGGTCCTGCAGTGACATTTCAGCAAAATTATATCACATTGTTTATTGTATTGTTTCGTGACACATTCAAACTGAAAGTGGTGCTTAAAGTATGAAAACAAAAGCAAATTTGCCAAAAAAAAAGAAAAAAAGCAATTTCTGAAGCAACCATTTAATTTTAGCTTGTTTAAAAGTATTAAAGATTTTATTGTGACTTTAATCTCTGAGCACTGAGTCTCATGAAGCACGTGTTGTACCAGGTAAGCTACTGAGCAAGTTTACTAAGTTCGAGTAGCCACACATGTGGAGCTGGATATTTGATGCAAATGTCAAAATGTGTTCAAAGGTTATTGGTGGTTTAATGCCAGTTATGCCACTAAAGTCTTTATTACAGCTGGAAACTGCAGGTCATTTTTTGGAGTATATTTCATGAGGAGGCATGAGGATAAGTTGTCTTAATAACATTTTTTCTTTTCATTGAGTTGTTTGTGATTTTTTTTTTTTTTTTTTTTTTTTAAATATTCCTTTATATTATCACTTTAATTATTAGCATGCCAGAATGCTTTTTACATTACACATGAGAGTGTCAAAGAAACATGGAGAAATGTGAAAACAGAGTGGGTTGAGCCTCAAACAAGTCAAGTCAAGGAAAAACTTGTTATTAAGGGTGGGATGTAAAGCAGAAATGGGTTAATTACAGTTGCTGAGCAACATCCCAGTTTGCCACAGTAATACAGAATTCATCTGATGTGTGTCACAGGTGTAAATCAGCTATGCTGCTTTCAAATGCTGCTTCTAATGCATCTCATCCCATCGGAATTTAGAGTAGAAACATTTATTGGGACCTTTTGAGTTTAATCTTTTTTTTTTTTTCTTTTTTTATTATACATGAGGTTACATAATGCTAGACTCTTTCATTAGTTGTGAATAATGAAAAGTACATTTTATTTGTATTTAAGTAGGATTTAGGTATTTAATTCATTTAAATAGTTTTGAATTACCATAATGAATGATGATTGTATCGTGATACTGTTACCAGACGAGGTGTCCCATTTTGGTATCCACATCAAATTAAATGTACAAAAGTTATTATATTTGCATAGAAAGCATGTTAAATGCAAGTAAAATGTCTATTTAACAATTCATAGTCACACACACACACACACACACACACACACACAGATCGATAGTTACTCATACTGGGATAGGCCTGTAATATTTTTGTCTTGTAAATGATACAGATGTGTGTGGGTAGACAAGGTTGACTGTTACAGAACTCTTTACCATTTGCCTCACTGTTCATATTTCTGACAGTTTATCAGTGAGTCACATCTGTCACAGCTATGTCTGTCATTTTGTCTAAATTTGTTTTATTGTTGGTGTTTTACAGACAATATTTGATTTCTCAAGCTTGCATCCTTTTGCACCACCTCATGTGTCATGTATAAGCATAGGTGTGCCTGTTTGACTGCAAACACACTGACTCAGTTAGCACAACATACAGTACAAATGCAAATAGTGATGGGAAGCAAATGGGTGTCTTACAAGTAATTAAATAGCTAAAGAAGGTGCATAGACTATTCTGTTAGATCTTTAATTGTTCAGTCCAGTGGAGTTGAATCCAGCTTCACTCTTTTCAGTGACTCAGCAGGATCAAAAAGAACTTCCTGGAATTCTCATGACAGTATTCCTTGCCACGTGGGTTCTTGCAGGCTGTCTTGGCACTTCTTTCTTGTATATAAAATACATTTTGTATATGCGTCACAGTTTCCACAATATTAAGCATCACAACTGTTTTCAACATTAATAATAACATTAATAAATGTTTTAGAGCACCAAATCAGATTATTAGATGATTTCTCAAGAATCATATGACACTGAATATTGGAGTAATGGCTAATGGATGTGGTGAATAGCCGCATCATCATTTTAGACTCTATAGATATTGGCATGGCGCTTGAGGTAGACAGCTCTAATGTAGAGTTGTTGTTCCTCTAGATATGCAGTAAAAATATATAGGACCGGATGACATTTTTCTCTTGCCTCCTAAAAGCTTGTGCTGAAGAGCTTGGCCCAGTCTGGTGCACACTTTTCCAATGCTTTGATTCACAAAAGGTTTCTGCATTGTGGAAAAAAATTGGTGTGATTACTCCATTTACCAAGGAAGACTTGTCGAGTTGAGAATAGGGATTTTAGTTTTATTTACATGTTTAATCGGGTATAATGAAATATTTTGAGAAATATTTCATGTCTTTATTGAAAGCACTGAGGGAATTTTTCAATTTAACCCATGACAATTTGCTTATAGATAAGAGATACTTTTTATTGATTTTAGTTCAGATTTTAATACTCTTCAGTCTTATTTGTTAATGGATAAGTTAAAGAAGATAGGTGTAAACCTGTTCATTATTAACTGGTACTTTTTTTATTTTAAAACTAATAGAGTACAACAGGTAAAGGCAATTTCTGATCGCAAATTCATTAGTACTGGCATTTTTTCTTTGTTGGTCACAGCATATTTTCTGCGATTTAATCCAAGAGCCAATGGGAAAATTCTGCTAGTTTTTGTCAAGGGTACCAGGGCAATTCTAATTTCTTTGTTGGCCTACAAAAATGAAGTCATCGCGGTGTAACAGCACGGCCAGGCTCTCCACCCAGCCAACTACCACGATCCACGTCACCTGCATTCTAATCACACGCACCTGCACCCCATCCCCATCATCACCCAGAACCACATAAAAGCACTCACCTCCAGTCACTCAGTGTCCGATCTCGTTATTCCAACGTGGACTCCATTCCTGCATACCAAGATCGATGAGTATAATCTCCTACCCTTTACCTGTTGTACTTACCTCCTGTTCTCCGTCCCGTTGTCTCCCTGTGTCCAGATTGTTCCTCTCCGTGGTCAGTTTCTCTGTCACCCCGATCCTCATCGGATGCTCTGTGCTTTCCAGGAGCAAGGAGCAAAGACAACACTCAGTTCCTTCCCCATTGGCATCCCAAACCTCTTAGAGGCGGACACTCGCCTCTCATCACCAGCCGCACTCATCCACTGCACGATCTCTACAAATAAAGTCACTGTGTGTTACACTTACCCTTGTGTCCGGCAGCTTCTATAACACACGGCAGCACTCTATTAATTCCGCATATATAAAATTGCTTGCTCAGCAACCCCAAAAAAACTAAACTCAAAGTTTTTCATAGCATTATTCCTATAATAAATGATTGTAAAATTCAAGTACCATGATATTTTACCTACCATGGTATGTCCCGAAGATCTTTGTAAAGCAATATGATTTGTTTTTCTGTTAATTGCTTGATTAGAAGCTTAGACGATACAAAGAATAATCTGCATAACCAGAAGACAAAATGTTGATGAACTGAAACACATTTGTAGGGAGTAAAGGTCCAAAATGTATCCTCAATGTTGTGCAAATCCTATAAGCAGCTACAGGAAACATTTGGTGGAGTTTGTTGCTGCTAAAGGATGCTTTAAGTTACTAAACTCAATGGCTCACTTAGTTCTTTGGTTATTTGTGTGTAGTTAGTTTAGTAAGATTATGTCAGATCAAAAAATCCAAAATGGAGTAACTTTAGAATAATAGTCCGCTGTTAACAAGTGACTATGCAGGAAGCAATAGGTAGTACTACAATAACACTTAACTTAATACTATTAACTAATAGAGAAGCAAGATTAACTAAGCAATAAGTAGTAACAATTTTAGGACAAAGGTAGTTCCTTATTAGATATGTGATAATTATTAAATAAACTCCTCATTGAGAACTATTTGTGAACTATGACTAATTAATAAAGAATAACCAATTAATTACTCACAACAGTAACATCTTAAAAGTGAACAATTGGGTTCTTTCTGGAAGCTAATTTATGAATATGATATCCCCCAAATAAGTCGGCTACATTTTAAAATTGTGACTACTACTCTTACCAAAGGATGGATGTTATCTATTTGTTTCAATCAAAAACAGAGAATAATAATAAAAACAATAATTCACTTAAAAATGCTAATAATTAGGAAGTGATGCTGACAAGCTCATGATTGAATTAGTTCACAATTATGAACTCTGTTTTATGTCAGTTCAATATGTATCCCACTCCAAATGACCTACTGGTAAAATATCACTATGCCTCACACAAATGTATGACTGTACATCATGTGTCAGATATAAAATGTTAAATAACTTATTAATTTATTTAAATTAAACTGTGGAGATGTGCTGATATCGCGTTTGGTCTCGTTCTGTCTCGCATATCTTGTCAGTGTCGGCGCTTGCTTGGCCATTTGTTGTGGGAAAATAAGGAAAGCGTGTCCAGCTAAATTCAATTAGTATTTTGTTAGATGGGTATAAAAAAGCTTAGTTTACCGCAGTAACGGTCGCGCCAGTTGTCGTGTGAAGGCCATCGACTCTACCGTGCAACTCAACCGGGCAGGGACACCGACAGAGGATATAAGGATCACTTTTTATTTCTCCTCTTTCCTACTACTGAGGCAGCCACCTACAACAACCACACAGACCTGAATGAGTACACTGAAACTGTGACTGCTTACATCAAAAAGTGCACTGATGATGTGACAGTCACCAAAACCATCACCACACGTGCAAACCAGAAGCCATGGATGACAGCAGAGGTTCGTGGGCTGCTAAAGACCAGAGATGAAGCATTCAGATCAGGAGATAAAGCAGCCCTCAAAACAGCAAGAGCCAATCTGTCCTGTGGCATCAAAAAAGCAAAACGGTCATATGCCCAAAAAATCAACAACCACTTCACAGACAGCAGAGACACACGGAGCCTGTGGCAAGCCATTCAGACCATCACTGACTACAAGCCCCCGCCACAGGCCTGTGATGAGGACACATCCCTCCCCGATGCACTCAACCACTTTTATTCACGGTTTGAAATGCAGAATGACACACCTGCACAAAAACTGCCCACACCTCCCAACGACCGGGCGCTCTGTCTGTCCCCAGCCGACGTAAGGAAGACCCTATCTAGGATTAACCCACGCAAGGCTGCGGGTCCTGACAACATATCTGGCCGTGTTCTGAGAGACTGTGCTGCACAGCTGACAGATGTCCTAACAGATATCTTCAACACCTCGCTGAGTCAGGCAGTCGTCCCCACGTGTTTCAAATCCACAACAATCATACCGGTACCAAAGAAATCACCTGTGTCCTGTCTCAATGACTACCGTCCCATAGCACTGACTCCAATCATGATGAAGTGCTTTGAGAAGCTAGTCATGCATAACATCAAAACCAGCCTCCCCAACACACTTGACCCGCTCCAGTTTGCATACCGTCCAAACCGCTCTACGGACGATGCAATTTCCTCCACCCTCCACCTGGCTCTTACCCACCTAGAAAATAAAGACTCCTATGTTAGAATGCTGTTCATTGACTTCAGCTCGGCATTCAACACAATAATCCCACAACAGCTCATAAATAAGCTAAACCTGCTGGGCCTTAACAATTCCCTCTGTAACTGGATCCTGGACTTTCTAACTGGAAGACCTCAGTCAGTCCGTGTCGGCAACAACACCTCGAGCACTACAACACTGAGCACAGGTGCCCCACAAGGCTGTGTGCTCAGCCCGTTGCTCTTCACACTGCTGACCCACGACTGCACTGCCAAGTTCAGCTCCAACCACATCATCAAGTTTGCTGATGACACAACAGTGGTAGGTCTCATCAGCAACAACGATGAAACGCACTACAGAGAGGAAGTGGCACAGCTGGCTGAATGGTGTGGCACAAACAACCTGTCCCTCAATGTGGAGAAGACAAAGGAGGTTGTGATGGACTTCAGGAGAAACTCCGTTGACCACCCCCCACTGACCATCGACAGCTCGACTGTGGAGAGAGTCAGCAGCACTAAATTCCTGGGGGTGCACATCACAGAGGATCTCACCTGGACCACCAACACCATGTCACTCTCCAAAAAGGCACAACAGCGCCTACACTTTCTCCGCCGGCTGAAAAGAGCAAGTCTCCCTCCACCTATCCTCACCACATTCTACAGAGGCACCATTGAGAGTGTGCTGACCAGCTGCATCACTGTCTGGTACGGGAACTGCAGTGCTGCTGACCGCAAGACCCTCCAGCGGACAGTGAACACAGCTGCAAAGATCATCGGTGCCCCTCTCCCCTCCATCCTGGACATCTTCCTTACACGATGCTCCAGCAAAACCAACAGCATCGTGAAGGACTCCACCCATCCCTCCCACAGTCTCTTCCAGCTCCTACCATCAGGAAGACGGTACCGGAGCATCAGAGCCCGCTCCGCCAGACTGCTCAACAGCTTTTTCCCCCAGGCTGTGAGAGCCCTGAACTCAAACCACCCCGCCCCCCTCTGAAACCTCATGCAAACCCCTACCTCCTGAACATGGACCACCCCCCACCCCAAACCTTACCACACCAAAGAAAAACTGTATGGAACTTTTATATATTTTTTTATTTATTTTATTCTTATTTTTCTTTACACTATGGACACTCTCCTCTATGTGCACTATGGACACTTTACACTATGGACACTCACACTTTACACTATGTGCACTATGGACACTTTACACTATGGACACTCACACTTTACACTATGTGCACTATGGACACTTACACTTTACACTATGTGCACTATGGACACTCACACTCTACACTAGGTGCACTATGGACACTTACACACACTGCTGCGTGTGCACAATCTCACAAAAAACTCAGCAATATATGTATGTTATGTTTACATGCTCTTGCACTACAAATCATCCTGCACTGTTCCCCAACCAGCTGCTGACTCAAATGTCTCTCTTTGCACATGTACAGTTTGTATTTTTCGTCTTCTATTTTTTAGTTTGTATAGGATAATATTTATGTGAAGCATTCGTATAGTTGTATTTTTTATCCTTTATTCTTTTAGTTTGTATAGGGTAAATACTTATATATAGTATACTTATAGTTAAATCTGTTAGTAGTGTATAGGTTTATAGTGTTTTTTCTTACTTCATTGTTGTATGTCTGTATTTATGTAGCACCGTGGTCCTGCGAGACACGACATTTCGTTCCACTGCATGTCCCCACATGTAGCGGAATGACAATAAAGCTCAACTTGAACTTGAACTTGAACTTACTAGTACTTGTTTCTCTTCGGTTTCAGTTTTTATAACCATTTCTTACTATGTGTAAGGTGTTGTTTTTAGCATGTGTTTGGCAGTGTTATTTCTTAGGATTACTGAAACTATACTGTCGTGATTTTAATTTTACTTAATGTCTGAATTTATTATGTCATAGGTCTTTTATTAAGTTTTGGTTTTATTTAATTTGAGTTATTTTAATACTTCAACAAACTAAATGGCAATGAAATTATATATATATATATATATATATATATATATATATATATATATATATATATATATATATATATATATATATATAATATACATACACTCACCTAAAGGATTATTAGGAACACCTGTTCAATTTCTCATTAATGAAATTATCTAATCAACCAATCACATGGCCGTTGCTTCAATGCATTTAGAGGTGTGGTCCTGGTCAAGACAATCTCCTGAACTCCAAACTGAATGTCAGAATGGGGAAGAAAGGTGATTTAAGCAATTTTGAGCGTGGCATGGTTGTTGGTGCCAGACGGGCCAGTCTGAGTATTTCACAATCTGCTCAGTTACTGGGATTTTCACGCACAACCATTTCTAGGGTTTACAAAGAATGGTGTGAAAAGGGAAAAACATCCAGTATGCGGCGGTCCTGTGGGCGAAAATGCCTTGTTGATGCTAGAGGTCAGAGGAGAATGGGCCGTCTGATTCAAGCTGATAGAAGAGCAACTTTGACTGAAATAACCACTTGTTACAACCGAGGTATGCAGCAAAGCATTTTTGAAGCCACAACATGCACAACCTTGAGGCGGATGGGCTATAACAGCAGAAGACCCCACCGGGTACCACTCATCTCCACTACAAATAGGAAAAAGAGGCTACAATTTGCACGAGCTCACCAAAATTGGACGGTTGAAGACTGGAAAAATGTTGCCTGGTCTGATGAGTCTCGATTTCTGTTGAGACATTCAGATGGTAGAGTCAGAATTTGGCGTAAACAGAATGAGAACATGGATCCATCATGCCTTGTTACCACTGTGCAGGCTGGTGGTGGTGGTGTAATGGTGTGGGGGATGTTTTCTTGGCACACTTTAGGCCCCTTAGTGCCAATTGGGCATCGTTTAAATGCCACGGCCTACCTGAGCATTGTTTCTGACCATGTCCATCCCTTTATGACCACCATGTACCCATCCTCTGATGGCTACTTCCAGCAGGATAATGCACCATGTCACAAAGCTCGAATCATTTCAAATTGGTTTCTTGAACATGACAATGAGTTCACTGTACTAAAATGGCCCCCACAGTCACCAGATCTCAACCCAATAGAGCATCTTTGGGATGTGGTGGAACGGGAGCTTCGTGCCCTGGATGTGCATCCCACAAATCTCCATCAACTGCAAGATGCTATCCTATCAATATGGGCCAACATTTCTAAAGAATGCTTTCAGCACATTGTTGAATCAATGCCACGTAGAATTAAGGCAGTTCTGAAGGCGAAAGGGGGTCAAACACAGTATTAGTATGGTGTTCCTAATAATCCTTTAGGTGAGTGTGTGTGTGTGTGTGTATGTGTGTGTATTTGTGTATATATATATATATATATATATATATATATATATATATATATATATATATATATATATATATATATATATATATATATGTATGTATGTGTATATATATGAGAGAATTTATAAATGTGTATATATAATATACACATTTATAAATTCTTTAATATTTTGAATTGTTTTTAGCTTTTTTTCATTTAAATGTTAAGTTTTAAAATTTTGTTGTATGCATTTGTCATTTTTATTTAATTTATTTTTAAAATGTGTATAGGTAGTATTTATAAAGTTTTAGCTTTTTAGTTTTGGATCTGTTTTTAGTTGTTTTAATACTACAATTGATTGCTTCTCTTGTCCTCATTTGTAAGTCACTTTGGATAAAAGCATCTGCTAAATGACTAAATAATAATAATCATTTATGTGTGAGTAATTACTGAGGGGTTAACGTGTTTTTCAATTTAAAATAATGGTCCAGATCACTAGTAGTTCCTTAGTAGCGCTTTAGCTTTGAAGTGAAAAATACATCAACCCCTCACTAATTACTCAAACGTTACCTTGTCAGCTTGCAGGAACTACTAGTGATCTGGACCATTATTTTAAAGTGAAAAACACCTTAATAACTCAGTAATTGCTAAGTAATTTAATAAGTTATTTAACACATTTAAATCTGACACACAGTGTACAGTCATACATTTGTGAGAGGCACTAGTGATATTTGACCAGACTCTGTAATCTGGAATATGCACTTTTGCGCTTAACACAATATAAATGCAGTCGATGCCTTCATTAAGGATGCGAATTGTTTTTGTCAAGAGAACCTCATTAATATTCAAGAAAAGTCACTAAAGGTAGGTCTTTTGGAGTCGGAGGCATACTGAACTGACACAAACTAGAGCTCATAATTGTTAACTAATTCAATCACTTCATAATTATTAACATTTTTAAATGAATTATTTTTATTATTCTCTGTTTTTGTTTGAAATAAACAGAGAACATCCATCCTTTGGTAAGAGTAGTAGTCAATTTCAACCTGTAGCTGACTTATTAGGGGGACATCATAATCATAAATTAGTTTCCACAAAAATCGTAATTGTTCACTTTTAAGATGTTACTGTTGTGATTAATTAATTGGTTATTCTTTATTAATCGTCATAGTTCACAAGTAGTTCTCAATGAGGATATTTTTATTTAATAAGTATCAAATATCTAATAAGGAACTACCTTTCTCCTAAATTTGCTACTACTTACTGCTTAGTCAATCTTGCTTCTCTTAAGTTAAGTGTTATTGTAGTACTACCTATTACTTCCTGCATAGTTACTTGTTAACAACGGACCATTATTCTAAAGTGTTACCCAAAATGGTTTTCAGGCTTTTCATTGCAACTATACACATTCTTTAGAGGCTTGAACATAACATGCTTCCAGTACTGATGGATCAGCAGGGCATGTTGCTCTGTATTGCTCCTGATACAGATACTTTGTATCCGCCAACTCTTGACAATACGGCATTATCTCCACTTGGTCATACTTTATCCCTCCAGTGAATTCATTAACACGGATAGGGCTTTAGAACATTTGTAAAGTAATGATTGTGTAATGCTTTGTACCCTTGCATCAGGTTAATTTTCATCCAAGCGCACACGTGGCTTTCACCTCCCTGATCTTAATCAGAGTATTGTCTGGAAGGTTGGACCTCTCATATGATGTCTTCTTGTTAAAAATATCACTTTTTAAAGTCCTTATATATCATTAGCCTGTAATTTCAAAGCCTCGAGGACCATGGTCCTTTAATGGTTTTATTGTTGAGCTCCTGACGTCAGTCCCTTCAAAAAAGGGGAAGTTTGAGGACAAGGAATAAGGTGGTTCTCAATTCTGGTCCTGGCGCCCACTGCTCTGCACATTTTGTGTCTTTCTGAGTAAGATCAGAACTCTTGTTAAAATAGATCCCCATGAACTAAACTGGGGTGCATTTCTTAAAAGTATTGTTAGGTTACAAGTTTCATTGTTACCGACATAGTTCAAGTGAACATTTGAAAAAATATTTTTGCGATAGCATTTCCAAAAGGAGATGTTTTGCAGAATGCTGTTGTTGGTTGTTATTGTCCACACGCAGTACTAGTACTAGTAGTCCATGATTACCATGCTCTGACTGAAAGTCTTCTGAAGGCAAAAAGCTATTTGTGAGGTCCATATTTAATTGATTTCTTGCAGAGAATCTTCTCCTCCACTATACCCTGTCAAATTATGATATGATGAAACTTAATTTGCCCTCATTTGCATCATCACTTTATCAAACTTGAATATGTGTGAAATATTATATATATTTTCTGGGTCTTTAAAATCACTGAGTAGAACAGAATGTACATGTAAAATAATAATAAAGGGCCTGTCAGCTGTTAATGTGATATTACATGTGCATACCCTGCATATCCATGTGCTGCAGGGGTGCCCAATCCTGTTCCTGGAGATGTACTAACCTGCAGAGTTCCATTGCAACCGTGATCACTTGTCTGTAATTGTCAAGTGCTTATAAAGTTCTTAAATAGCTGGTTTGGTGGTGTTTGTTCAGGGATAGAGCTGAACTTTACAGAAATGTAGATCTCTAGGAACAGGATTGGCTACCCCTGGTGTACAACATGCAAGCAAGTTGCTTGGTTCATATTTTATCCTCTCTTTCTCTCTTTCTTGCAGTTCTGTCCTCACATCCATGGTGGTGAACCTATCTGATGGAAAGGAAGGCTGTCAAACAGCTCAACATGGTCTCCAGGCTGCCCAAGTTTGCGTCCCGTCCCTCAGGCACCACCATGACCGCCCTTCCCCAAGGATCTGCCCTCCCTGATTCCTTCGCAGAGTCTAAAGGTGGACCTCTATTCGGGCACAATAATTTGACACGACTGCAATCCCTAAATTGGAGAAAGTGTGAAGAGGACATTGGAAATAAAGTTCAACACTCTGACAGCTTGGATGAGGAGACTAGTGTGACTAGTGTAACACCAGTGATGGTGACTAAAAAGCCTTCCCCTGCAGCTGCAGTAAAATTTAAAAGTGCAGCTTCCACTTCACAAAGTAATTGCCCCAGGAGCATATCCCTGCCTAGCAAAACCTTTCCCCGCATGACTACTCCCAAACGCCTCTCAACAACGAATACCCTGTATAATCACATGGCTTCTCAGAATGGAGCAAGTGTTGGTAATGGGCGATGTGACTCCTCAGGGCCCGGTTTTGGTCATGTATCCCAACAAAGAACCCTGCAGAGCAAACTATCCCTGTCCAACGACAGCATCAAGTCTGACTCTAAAGACAGCATAGTGCGCTCTCAGAGTTTCACCCACTCCAAGAGGGCAACATGCCCCACCAACCCACCTATTACCCGTTCCTTCTCCTTTAACAAAGCTACAGAGCTTGCTAAAGAACTTCCCAGACCATTAGCACAGTCTCCAGTGGCTAAATCACCCCTCATACAGCAAAACACAGTATTATCCGAGGAGAAAGTAAATAAATATGGAATTCCAAGGCCTGCTGTTACTACTAGCAGTCATCTTTTGCAGACAAACGCAATAAAGAAATCCCTTTTGCCCAGCTTTTCAGGTAACAAACCTTCTGTGCTCAGTTATAGACTTACACGTCCAACACTAACCAAACATCCCTGTCCTGTTCTCCTTGGAACTGTCCAAAAAGATGCAGAATTGAGTAAAAATGTCCAACACACTACAAAGATAGAAGAAACCAGTTCAGAACCAAGTAGCAAAATTGAAAGTATTGAAACTACCCCAGATGAGACTTGTATTGAAGCCAAGGAGGCTGAGGGAAGTCTGGGCCCCTCTTTGGAGGATATGTTGCTATCATCGTCCTCCTCTGTGGAGGACAATGACACTAGTGAAGAGTACATGGATGACTTTGATAATCTCGGGAATGGAGGTGAGGCCCTTCTGCTGCCTGTCCTCAACGAGGGGTTAGACTACTTCGGACTGTGTAAAGATGACAACGATCTAATTAGCAAGTGCAATGAGGAATCATCTATGACCAGCCTGCACAGCTTCTTATCCGAAACTGTTGACTGGGCAGGGATGGGCCACACAGGTGTGACTGAGAATCAATCAATTTCCATTACACCAAATAACAACTTTTTGTTTCTATGTCTGACATTTTGACTGTTCAAACCATAGTTCGTTGACTCGCTGTCTGCAGCCTACATTGGCTGCTACCTTTAGAGTGTGATACTGTATGCCTCCTTCATTCATTACTTGTGTCCTGGGGATTTCTTAAGAAAGAAGTTAAGAAATCTCTAAAGATGAATGCAATAATTGAATGGTTCTCAAACATATTCTTAAATTTATTTTTCTTTACAGGCTTAATTTGGTTAATGGTTTTTGCTGAAGACTCACTGAATAACTCATGGAAAAGACCTCAAAGACTTTGTGTGTGCCTGCAGATTACTTTAATAATAATAATAATAAGTGCACAACTATTTCAGTTATGCCTGGCTTGATGGGAGTTTAGCACTTGGCGTCAGGGTTTACTAATGACAGGTTGACGTTATATTATCTTGTAGACACAAGTCAGTGTGATTTCAGCTTGAATAACTGTAAAATTATACAATAATATAGTGTTGAAAGGTGAAGTGTGTCATTTTTTTCATAGTTAAAATAGATTTCTCAGTAAGTACTTTACATATATACTGTGTACTGTGTATTTTAATTGGTACTTCTCAGCATTGCACGTAATGCTGTATTGCATTTCCTCAAAGGATATATTTGATGCTACCTTAGATTTGTGCCAAAACAAGGTACCTTAGAAGGCAGCATAATGATGTAATATTGTCACTAATATTACTTTAAAATACATCTCTATTTCCCTTTCTAACTCAGCTTATTGTCTTTCTTTCAGCTGGTGAAGATTGCTTTGAGCATGATACGTTGTCTCCTGTAGGTGATTTTCCTCATGGATCGTCTTTGGACCTGTCACCCTCAGACAGCTCTGGAGGGACTTACATGTGGGACGAAGAGGGAATGGAGGCACTGGGAGGCTCTGAACACCCCTGTGGAAGCTTTGCCTCTGATCTCAACAGCATGGTGAGTCCAAAGACTTTGACTGACAACAACACAAACATTGTTTCATAAACAGTTTCATAACCAGTGGATTATTGTTTTAAAGTTTTAATATTAGTTTCTAATCTTGCTTGCACAACTCCTTAAGCAGTCCCCCTTAGTGGTCTTTGGCCCTATGGTGAAGAATTAGTCCCCTAGACAACTCTCTACAGTCTTGTTTGCAAGATCCTGAAATGCACTGCCAAAGCTTTTCTGGATTGGTGTGCTTTATTGTTGCCACTTAAAATCTCAGTTATTGTAATGTTGACAGCACTGCTGATTTTTCTGTATGGTTAAAGTGAGTCTACGGGCTGGATAAGGCTGTCAGGTTGAGCTATTGAATGTGCATCTGTGATTATGCATCATAATACTGAGAGTACTCCAAATTGGCTCCTGCTGATATTCATTCGTCTTTTTCCTGGAAGCAGATAATCAGATTGTAAGCTTCATAGCAGTCAGTAAACAGTGAGGTGAAATCAAAGTCATATGAGAGAATGACTCTGCATTTATGCTTACAGCGTTAGCCTTTATCCTCCTTTATAGCAATGATAGCTTGTTAATCACCTCTACCTATAATGATATTTATCTTTCAGTATTTAAGCCATATTCCAAATCATTTAATTAGTGTAACTATATCTATTTTGTAAAAGAGTTTGTTTTGTAAACATGGCACTTAGTAGATGAGATGAACATTTGCATATTCTTATCACTACTTTTCATGATTTGGTTTTATTATAGTAATACATTTTGCTAATATTTAATATTTTTCATATTTAGTTCTGATGACTGCCACTTACAGTAAGTGACTGGTCTGAAAGAGACATCTTGTGGATATTTGATGCCACAGTTTGATGATATGTAAGCCTACTTTTAACACTGTAAAAATGTGGAGTAGGATTTACTGGAATAAAGCTTGGAAAAATAGAGCTGCAAAAGTAGAGCTGTCAAAATAATCAAGGACTCTAATCACCCTGGTAACCATCTATTCACTTTGCTTCCATCTGGTAAACGCTTCCGTAGCCTGATGGCAAAAACTGAGAGACTTAGGAGGAGCTTCTTCCCCCAGGCCATCAGGCTCCTAAACTCTAACTCTGTGTCATAACATCACATGACTCCATGTAAATATCACTATATCAATAAGCTACTCATATTTTTTTCTACCTCATATTGCTGCTATTTAAACCCCCTGCACAACTTTTTGCGCATTCCTCTTAGTACTATTTAAGTCAACAACATACTGACCTGCACATTTATATTTATATTTATATTTTTTATCTTTATTTTATTCTCTTATTTTTTCTACTTTTCTTTTTCTTAATATTTGTATACTTTATAATTGCACTGTCCTTGGAGCGGACCTGACCTACATTTCACTGCTGGTTATACCCTGTATAATTGTGTATGTGACAAATAAAAATCTTGAATCTTGGAAACAATTCCCACACAGAAAAGGCTAGTTAATTTACAGAAAATTGACAAGTAAAAGCCTAAACATAATTATTAGTAGCTTTAAATAGAAATGTTTAAGTTAAGTTTACTTGGGAATTCCCAGTAAATTTGATTGACTTTTTTTTTGTAAATTTTACTTAAGTAATGCTTATCACTGTAAAGATTTGTGCTGTTAAATAACTTTACTGAACTGAAAAAAACAATATTTACTTAATTTTTATTTTGCAAGTTTTAGCACACATATGTTTTAAGTAAAATATATGTATTAAATTAAGTAATATGTACTTAAAGGAAATAAGTAAATTTAACGTGGCCAGTTAGAGTAGGCCTCACTTCACTCATTCACGGTTTATAAAATTTACTCCAACAATGTAGCACTGGGGAATAAAAACATGCTAATAAAACATGTTGTTCACTTACAAACATGTAAGCAAGTAGGCAGCTTGTTATCCTTTTAAGATAATACAATATATTGCCAAAAGTATTGGGTCACCCCCTTCTAATGAACATGTTTGACTACTTTAGTAATTTCTATGAGTACAAATCTTAATGTTAAAGCATATAATGATATTCTACGGAATTGTGTGCTTCTAATTTTATAGCAACAGTTTGGACAGGACCCTTTTGAGTTTTTGGCTCAAGGTCTGCATATAAAGTCACACCAGAGGAGTTCAGCTGGGATCAGGACTTGGCTTTCTGCAGACCAGTCAAGTTCTTCCACACTGACTGAATCAATCATGTCTTTTTGAACCTTGCCTTATACACAGAGACACTGTCATGTTAGAATAGAAAAGGGTCCTGTCCAAACTGTTGCTATAAAATACATACACAATACATTTTGTGTATAAATATTATTATACACAAAACAGTAAGTTACTAAACCTAACAACAACAGCAACCATAAAACAGTGAAAGATGTAACCTTTTTAATTATTTATCACCACAAAATCATTTTGATCAGTGTAGGCTTAATTTACACTGCACATGCATTTACTGCACAGTGTGTGTGACATTACATATAGGTTATGTACCAATGATGAAAAACATTATGTAGTTATTCTGATTTTGCCATTTAGACTAAAATGCTATTCAGCATTTTTTTATTGCTTTTAATCATGAACTAATGTATGAGTTGTTTTTGTGCATATAAGTCTAGTCAAGTCACCTTTATTTGTATAGTGCTTTTAACAATACAGATTGTGTCAAAGCACTTAACAGTATCAAATTGGAGGATAGAGTGTCAGTAATGTATAATAATAAGATTAAACATTACATTTTCAGTTAAAGGCATTTCATTATTGAATTCAGTGATGTCATTGTCTAGCTCAGTTTAGTTTAAATAGTATCTGTGAAATCAAATTGATGATAATCGCTAGAAATTAAGTGTCCCCAACTGAGCAAGCCAGAGGCGACAGTGACAAGGAACCAAAACTCCCTCTGTGAAAGAATGGAGAAAAAAAAAACCTTGGGAGAAACCAGGCTCAGTCGGGGGGCCAGTTCTCCTCTGGCCAGGATATTATTGTTTATTTATGGTTTTAATTAAAATTTTACATGTATAAATGTATTATATTTCTATTTTTATATTGTTGCAATTTCTAACAATAATAGTATTATGTAGTTCGGTATTTTATTATATTTTTAGTTATTTGTTTTATTTTAAGTTTTATTGTATTTTAAGTTGAGGTCTTCACTGGGGGTATGTCCCCGGGGCTCATCCAGGTGTCTGGCCTCCGCCGACGATCAGGGCCACATACATCATCTCCCAGCGCCGATCCACCATGTGATCCGGACACGGACTGAGAAACAGAATAGAAACAGACAAATATTATAATAGATGCCATTCTTCTTATGATGTAACGAGTACATCATGTGTTAAGGGGAGTGTCCCCATTTCCGGTTGATCTAATTAATGCAGCCTAACAATCCTTTAACGGATTTGAATAATAGAAGTGTATTAGTGTGTTATGTGTAGTGTTGTCACGATACTGGAATTTCTAACTTCGATACGATACCTTGAAAAATATCGATATTCAATACCATTTTCGATACCACGGTGAAAAAAACTGCCACAATATTAAGGGGGTAATTTTTTTTTATTTAAAGATAAATGTAACAAGTCGAGAACATGCGGTATATTTTACATGAACAAAAAAATGTCTTGAGGTACTGCATTTGTTGATTTATTTATTAATCTTTCTCATGATATTCTCATTTGCTTCATAACCAAACTATTTCCAGATATAGGGCCCTATGAAATCCGTTTTATTTTTCCCCAAATTCTGTTTTATTTTTTCTACATTCAATTTTTTCCATTTTAATTTTTCTGGATTCCGTTTTTTTCCGTTTGAATTTTTCTGGACTCTTTTTTTTTTTTTAATGGTCAAATTAAATGCGATTAATCTAAAAGCATGTCTAATTCATTAAAATCATGAAAATTATACAATTTAACATTTAATTTATTAAAAGTGTAACAAAAATGACATGTTTAGGGCCGTATGAAATGTTTTATTTTTTTCTCACCTTATGTTTTATTGTTACCAAATTCTGTGTTTTAGCATGTCTATTATTTGAATGCATACAAACAATTTTTATTTATTCTTACAGTAGCCTTATGAAATCTGTGTTTTCCCCCTCAGAAATTCTGTGTTGTGTATTTAAATTTTACTGGATATCAGATGAAGGCATAAAACAATTTTAATTAATTTATATTTGAATTAATGAAAATTAAACATTTACATTTTTGGCAAATGAAGGGGATTTACTATTAAAATAAAAATATGTTGTGATTATTTCTTAAAAAAAAATTAACAGTAGTAGTAAGTAGTAGTATTATGTACATTCTACTAAATAATAGTAATATAGCCTATTTCTGGCACACGGTCTTTAATAGGCTAAGTTAAACCGAACCTTTATTTTGACGGGTTGCCGTGAATCCTTGTAAAGTTCTGTGTGTGTATTATATGACGCTAGTTTTACTCAAATTAAATGGTAAAAATGGTAAAGTGCCTTTCAGATCAGTTCTGGAGATATTGTTGATGAATTTATGTCCTCATTGAGACGGCAGACGCTGAAATCACTGCGAGCGCCACATTAGTAAACAAAACCGCACATTCACACAGAGACGCGCAGAATATGCAGGATTCATATTTAAATCGACTTTTGCAGCTTAATATTTACAGATACTAGTCCATATCGCGATTTGATTTAAGTGTAATGACCTACTTTTGATTAATTCATCCAAACTTTGACAAATTCCGTGACATTCCGCGTTAAACTGTAAATTCCGTTTTTATGACTGGATTCCGCGATTCTGTGCGCGTTCTCTGCATCGCGGAGATCATAGATCCCTACAGATAGCGCTCCTGCTGTGTTCTTTAACAACCAGAGCAGTCATCTTTCTATTCACTTCACTTTTGCTATTTAACCAGAGCGAAGGAGACAAGTGCGGTCACGTGTGGTGCTTGTCCACGCGCCTTTGGAGAGAAGTGAAAGTGACAGCTCGGCTAGTATCGGTGTATCGATACTTCGGGAAATTAATATTGGTACCGTTCAGATATTTCAGTATCGATATTTATCGAAATATCGATATTTTTGACAACACTAGTTATGTGTAAGCCAGGTTAAAGAAATGTGTCTTTAATCTAGATTTAAACTGACAGAGTGTGTCTGCCTCCCGAACAGTATTAGGTAGATTTTTCCAGAGTTTGGGTGCTAAATAGGAAAAGGATCTGCCGCCCGCAGTCGATTTTGATATTCTAGGTCAGGGGTTCTCAAAGTCTACATTCAAAGGTCCAAATCTGAATTTTCATCAGTGTCAAAGGTCCGGAACAATTGGTTATTACAAAACGTGTTTTTAATAAACATACATAACATATAACAAATAAACACTAATTAAAAAAAAAAAAAAAGGTTCCCTTTGCATTCAAAATACTTTAATAACAAGTGCAAAAGTGGCAAAACAATTAATTTAAGTGTCAGCAGTAGAAGTCGACCTATAATGTTTTTTCTCTGGCCAATGCCGATATTTAGAAATCAGGGCAGCCTATGGCCGATATATGATGCTGATTTTTTTCTTTTTTTCCCTTTATATCAAAAGAGTTTGCGTAAATGGTTATTGCAGGGCACAAGATAGTAATAGTAGTAGTAGTAGCCTAATTCATAGTAATAATACATGGCTCAAAACTTAAGCACCTTCTCAAAACAGTTCTGAAGCATGCTTTTTTGTTTATGTTTGCTGACAGACACCAGTGTTTCCCGCAGACTAGCAAATGCAAGTTGATTCTCTGCCAGCAGGAGGCGCTGTTGGAGCGTGATATATAGCTGTTTCCCCGGTAACGACTGTAATCAAATAAGCGCTACTTTATCAGCCATTACAGGAAAGACCAAATGAAAATTGACTTCAAAGCTTTTCTGAAGAAAACGGACGGTTCTTTTAAAAGATACATTCATATAAAAACACCTGCGCAGCATTTTATTCAACGAAGTATAAGCCTTTTGTAAAATCTATTTGTAGCGGTCAGTTTTGATATTGTGACAAGCCGCCACAAATAAATGTATACACTGGGCACTGCTATAAGACAAATTGCCATAATATAAGTGATAGCAAAACAAAACAAAAAAATTAAAATATTAGCGGTGAAATGTCGCCCGATTATGTCAAACGTCATACGCTCACTGGATGTCATGATGACAACAAATGTCATGAAGGAAAAGTTTCAATATCTCGCCTGCAATTTCGGACCTTCTCCAAAAAGACATAAAAAAAAATAAGAATAAATAAACAAATGATTTACAAGTTTAACGTGCGTTTATCAAAGTAGGAAATATAATTAGTGTTCTTGAAATATGAAATAGAAGCGGTCCGGATTGAATTCCCTCCGGGTCCGGATCCGGACCGGAGTCCGGACTTTGAGAAGCACTGTTCTAGGTATTATCAAATGGCCAGAGTTTTGAGAACGCGGCAGACGTGGAGGACTATAATGTGATAAGAGCTCGCTCAAGTACTGAGGAGCTAAGCCATTCAGGGCTTTATAAGTAATTAACAAGATTTTAAAATCTATACGTTTGATAGGGAGCCAATGCAGTGTTGACAGAACCGGGCTAATATGGTCGTACTTCCTGGTTCTAGTAAGGACTCTAGCTGCTGCATTTTGGACCAACTGTAATTTGTTGATCAAGCGTGTAGAACAACCTTGGGTGGTTGTTCTGCACGCTTGATCAACAAATTACAGTTGGCATTACAATAGTCTAACCTTGAGGTCATAAACGCATGAATTAGTATTTTTGCATTTGACGTTGAGAGCATAGGTCGCAATTTAGATATGTTTTTGAGATGGAAAAATGCAGTTTTACAGATGCTAGAAACATGGCTTTCAAATGAAAAATTGCTATCAAACAACACACCTAGGATCCTAACTGATGACGAAGAATTGACAGAGCAGCCGTCAAGTGTTAGATAGTGTTCTAGGTTATTACATGTGGGGATTTTAGGTCTGATAATTAACACTGTTTTTTTAGAATTTAGCAGTAAGAAGTTACTCGTAATCCAGATTTTTATATCGACTATGCATTCCGTTAGTTTTTCAATTTGGTGTGTTTCACTGGGCTGCAAAGAAATATAGTGAAGTGACATTCAGCCAAGTATGGTGACCCATACTCGGAATTCGTGCTCTGCATTTAACCCATCCAACGTGCACACACACAGCAGTGAACACACACACACCGTGAACACACACCCGGAGCAGTGGGCAGCCATTTTATGCTGCAGCGCCCGGGGAGCAGTTGGGGGTTCGGTGCCTTGCTCAAGGGCACCTCAGTCGTGGTATTGAGGGTGGAGAGAGCGCTGGACATTCACTCCCCCCACCTACAATTCCTGCCGGCCGGAGACTCCAACCCGCAACCTTCGGATTACAAGTCCGACTCTCTAACCATTAGGCCACGACTTCCCATATAGAGCTGAGTATATGAGCATAACAGTTAAAGCTAACACCATGTCTCCTGATAATATCTCCCAAGGGTAACATGTAAAACGTGAAAAGTAACGGCCCTAGTACTGAGCCTTGAGGTACTCAATACTGCACTTGTGATCGATATGATACCTCTTCATTCACTGCTACGAACTGATGGCGTTCAGATAAGTACGATTTGAACCATGCTAATGCACTTCCACTAATGCCAACAAAGTGTTCTAGTCTATTTAAAAGAATGTCGTGGTCGATAGTGTCGAACGCAGCGCTAAGTTCCAGTAGAACTAATAAAGAGATACAACCACGATCAGATGATAGAAGCAGGTCATTTGTAACTCTAAAGAGAGCAGTCTCAGTATTATGATACGGTCTAAATCCTGACTGGAATTCCTCACAGATAACATTTTTCTCTAAGAAGGAATATAATTGCGAGGATATTGCCTTTTCTAGTATCTTTGACAGAAAAGGGAGATTTGAGATCGGCCTGTAATTAACTAGATCTTTAGGGTCAAGTTGTGGTTTTTTAATAAGAGGCTTAATAACAGCCAATTTGAAGGTTTTGGGGACATATCCTAATGACAGTGATGAATTAATAATAGCCAAAAGTAGTTTAGATGGAATAGGGTCTAACATACCTGTTGTTGGTTTAGATGATGGTGATGGTTCTACCATACTTGTAACAAGGAGTATTTACAGTTTTAGCTATATGGAGTTTACACAAGACTAGATAATGATCTGAGATATCATCGCTTTGCTGCAGAATTTCAACACCACTAACATCAATTCCATGTGACAGTATTAAATCTAGAGTATGATTTTGACAATGAGTAGGTCCGGAAACGTGTTGTCTAACCCCAATAGAGTTCAGAATGTCTATGAATGCTGATCCTAATGCATCTTTTTCATTATCGACATGGATATTAAAATCGCCAACAATTAAGACTTTATCTGCAGCCAGTACTAACTCAGATAGAAAATCAGCAAATTCTTTAAAAAAGTCTGTGTGGTGCCCTGATGGCCTGTATACAGTAGCCAGTACAAACATCACAGGGGATTTATCACTAACACGTGTTTCTCTAGATAATGTTATACACAGCACCATAACTTCAAACGAGTTATACTTAAAGCCTACCCTCCGAGAAATACTGAGAATATTGCTATAAATTGTAGCAACACCTCCACCTTTACCTTTTGGATGTGGCTCATTTTTATAGCAGTAATCTTGGGGGGTAGACTCATTTAAAGTAATGTATTCATCTGGTTTTAGTCATGTTTCTGTCAAACAGAGCAAATCCAGGTTATGATCACTGATCAAATCGTTTACAAAAAGTGCTTTTGTAGAAAGGGACCTGATATTCAGTAAGCCAAGCTTTATCAATTGTTTCTCTGTATTGTAAACATTTTTTATTTGTTGAACATCAATTAGATTGTTACTCTTAATTTGGTTAGGACGTTTTCTGTATTTTCTAGCTCGGGGAACAGACACAGTCTCTATAGTGTGATATCTAGGTGAAGGAGTCTCTATGTGCTGAGAATTAACTGACTTCTGTGATGTGAGGCGGCTAGCAGATGGTCCGTTTAGCCAGTCTTTCTGCTTCCTGACCTGGGCCCCAGTTAGTCAAGTACGAACTCTAAGACTATGTGCCATATTTCTTGAGAGAAGAGCGGCACCACCCCAGGAGGGATGAACACCATCTCTTTTCAACAGGTCAGGTCTGCCCCAAAAACTCATCCGATTGTCTATAAAGTCTATGCTATTCTGCGGGCACCACTTAGATATCCAGCCATTGAGTGACAGCAATCTGCTATGAATCTCATCGCCACGGTAAGCAGGGAGCGGGCCAGAGCATATTACAGTGTCTGACATCATACTTGCAAGTTCACACACCTCTTTAACATTATTTTTAGTGATCTCCGACTGGCGAAGTCGAACATCATTAGCACCGACGTGGATAACAATCTTACTGAATTTACGTTTAGCATTAGCCAGCACTCTTAAATTTGCCAAGATGTCAGGTGCTCTGGCTCCCGGTAAACATTGGACTATGGTGGCTGGTGTCTCTATTTTCACGTTCCATGCAATAGAATCGCCAATAACTAGAGCACTTTCATCAGGTTTCTCAGTGGGTGCGTCACTGAGTGGGGAGAACCTGTTTGATGTTCTGATCGGAACGGAAGAGCGGTGTTTTGACCCGCGACTAGGCCGCCTTACAGTCACCCAGCTGCCCTGCTGCACGGGCTCAACCGGAACCGAACAATGTACAGGACTCCCTGAGCTAGTCGCATCCAAAGCAGTATCTACAGCCCTCACATTCTTACTATCCTCAACTAAAGTTTGGATATATAGTCTTCTCTGTCAGCCTAACTATTTCCCTGCATTTATCACATGTGAATCCCTCATCGCCGACAGAGAGAGATAAACTATACATGTGACATGAAGTGCAAACAACAATAGCAGGAGAAGAAGCCATTACTCACCGTGACTGATGAATGATACCAACTTAACTTGCCACTTACCACTGTTGTTTGATGAACTCATGAAAAACGGAACGAGAGAGAAATGAAAACGGAGCGAGGAAAAAAAAACCCATAATAGGCGCGAATAGAAACGCAAATGGAACCGCGAGTGACAATCTAACAATCAAATTAGTTAGATTAGTTTGATAGATAATACCAGAAATATGGTGGGAATTAAGTTATATATTATCACTTTAAACAACAGAGAGTGAAAGTAAGGGAAAGATTCAATAAAAAAAAGCGGAGCTACAAATGCAAACCTCTCAGCAGCACAACAGACAGGGACAGACTGAAGCAATATAAGAGAATTCAAGCCAATTTTATTTGTATATAGAATTTTTATTGACCATTTAACTGTCTCAAGTAGTTGCTTTAGACCTATTTTATGTTGTATCATTTTCTTTTCTTTGATATTGTTATATTTTTTATCAATAATTGTGAAATTTATAATAATAATAAATAATGTTGTATAATACGTTGGTATTGTAACTAGTATATTGTGATACATTGTGATATACAGGGAATGCACAAAATAATGTGAACACCTGGTAAATAGGCCATATTTCTTTATTAAGCTGTTTTACCACCATTTGCCCTTAATACAGATTCTAACCTTGTTAGAAAATATTCATACAACTTCTGAATAGTCTCCCTTTGAATGTGGTCTATCAGAACATCTGTCAGTTGTTTCAGAGATGATAAAGGGGGGAATTGGCTTCTCACACTTCTCTCCAAAACTGCCCACAGTGGTTTGATAATATTCAAGTAAGGTTCGTCTCGGTACTCCAGCTGTCCAGGCTTTATGATCATGACACCATCTTTTTGCATTTTAAGAAGTTTTAGCAGTTGCAGCTTTTCATGCTTGTTGGCATTTTGGAGTTCTCTGTGGTCAGATTTTGCAGAAACATGGCCTTCAAGGTGAATATTGAGGTGTACTGTCACTTTTGCTGTAGTGATTTAATAATTTTTTTTTTTGCAGCTTTACATGATTTTTTCACAGATTTGTTATAACTTTAGTTAATAGAAATAACTGAAATATCACATTGACATAAATATTCAGACCTTTGCTTAGACACTTGAAGTTAAGCACGGGTGCATTCCATTTCTCTGGATCATCTTTGACATTTTTTGTAGACTTTCAGTGGAGTCCACCTATGGTAAATTCAGCTAATTGGACATGATTTGGAAAGGTACACACCTATATAAGGTCTAACAGCTGAAAATACATATCAGAGCAAAAACCTAGCCATCAGATCTGGGAAAGGCTAAGGAAACATTTCTGCTGCATTTAAGGTTCTTAATTTAATGAAGTTTGGAACAACCAGGACTCCTCCTAGAGCTGGTTGTTTGGCCAAAGTGAGCAATTGCTGCAAAAGGACCTTGGTAAGAGAGGTGACCAAGAACCTGAGATCATTTGTGGAGATGGGAAAAACTTTCAGAAGGACTACCGTCATTGCAAAACTTTGCTGATCTGGGCTTTGAGGCAGAGACACTGTGAAGACACATGAAAGCCCACTTGCCCAATTTGCAAAAACAGCATCCTGAAAGACTCTCAGAGGATCAAAATTCTCTAGTCTGATGAACCTCAAATTCATTTCTGAAGGAAACTAACAGAACACAGTAGCTGAACTAGTGCTGTACAGTTTCTATCGTACCTTCAAGGACCACAGGGGGGCAGCAGAAACTATACAAAATATAACTAAATATTCACTCTAAAGAAAATGTCATCCATTTCAATAAGCATATCTTACAAAAGTAAAGTTCGTTTACTCACCCCTATGTTGTTCCAAACCCATATGGCTTTCTTTTTTTTCTGTGAAACACAAGATGTTTTGCAGCTGATCTTTTGCACAAAATAAAATGGGGAATGGGGATTGCTGATGAATGTGTCATAAAGGAGCTCTTATGACTCATGCACTATTTTTAACTCTTAAGAATTCATACGATAGATTTGTTGGAGCAATAGACCCAAATTCAGTTTCTTATTCACTTGTTCTCCTCTGCCACAGGAGTCAAATATTTGTTTACATTGTGTCTGGTTTGATGTTGATGTCGTGCCATTGATGCTGAAACTTGGCGTAAAGCATGAAGGTGAATAAAAGGTGACACAATTTTTTTTCCCCTGACACTACAGCCACTGTGCATCTGTGAAATTGTGTATTACAGATTAATGGGATGTCACCGCTTTCACTTCACCACTCTGCCAGGTGGTTTCATCAGATGTGTGATAAAATGCAGGCAAATATTTGACAGTACAATGTTTGTGGCCACTTTGAAGGTGTAAATTAGGATGAAAAATCCCAAGGTAAGTAGGTGACAGTATTCACCTCTCTCGCGTATGGCTGATAGTTTTAAATCAGTTGTTTCCTCTCAGATATTTAATTTAACAAGAATATATATATATATAACTCTAAAATCTGCTAAAGCTGGTTGCCTTAAACGTTTAAGTTCTCAACTTTTTTACAGCATGTAAAAAAATTAAAAAGTTGAGCAAACTTAAAATTTTTAAGGCAACCAGCTTCTGCAGATTTTTGAGTTTTCTTAACTTGTTGTTTTAAGCTTCAGAAAGTTGACAAAACTAAAAAAATCTCCTAAAAAATAAGTTGAGAACTTTTTTCTTTACAGTGTACAGTAGATGAATTTGATAAGCACATGAGTTTAACGTGATGTTGTTTGATGTCCCTGACAACCTCTGTTAACAACCAGCATTTTCAATGTACAAGTAAAAACTTGTAAAAACAAATCTGATGAATTTTATGTTGTAGACTAAATTATGAATGTAAAAACACATATTGACTTCAGGACGATGGCAATGGAAGTGCTAAAATTGAGTAATTTTGTAATCTGTAATTCCTGAAGCACCCCATTAGCAAATCATGTGAGCTAACACAAATTTGACCAAATATACCATTTCAATAAAATTGGCATATAATTTATCTGACGAAACAATCCACTTTGGAGAAACCTTGGTCAAACAGAAATTAATTAGCAAATATAGCACGTGCACACTGTGACTTGTCAAATGTTAAACCAAGGCACAGAAATGACTCGGGATGTAAGCAAGGGAAAGAAATCTGAGCGATGATGTTCTGCTCCCTCTCTCTGCCAGAATGTCTGCCACGCTCAGATATCAGTGCTCCTCGTCTGATTGGTCTGATTAGTCAGAAAGGATGATTTTCTCCCCACTGCTTATGTATATTTTCTCAGACAGTTCAGCTGACCCATTGTGCTTGTGTGTCTACACCTGCTCACTGACCTGGGTTATGCTGAGTGCAGGATGTTAAAGTCATGCAAGTTTGTTGATGTGTCTGAGACACTGAATAGCCAAACCAGCTGAAATTATAGGAAGCCATGTGATAGCGTTCTCATGAATGTATTTTAAATTCAGTCTTTATATTCTGGGAAAATGAATTAGACTTTGATCAAACTGATTTTCGTATAGGACATGCCAAAACATTGCTTTTGGAATTAATAAACATTAAACAACAAAATAAGTCAGCAAATCTGATCCCCTCAAACCTGAACAAGAACAATAACGGGTCAGATGAGGCAGTGCTCCACTAGAGGGTAGCATGTTTCCAACATGGGGAATTGCTACGAGATAGTTGAAGCAAGAAAGATGCTGACATTATACGTGACTTCTTTTCTCTTTCTTTTACTTTCTTATTCTCTTTTTTGATCCCTTCTCAATTTTGCTCTTGTCATATGGGCTTTCAGTGCTACTTTTTCAACATTGTCTAGTCATTTGGGCTGTTTAGATGTTTGATGCATCTCCCTAGTTCTCCAGGACCGTCTGTTGTTGTTGTTGCCTGCCAAGCGTCACTTGAGAGCCCTCACTATAGCACTGAATCCATTAAGATAACACGTTTCTCTTTTTTTAATTCTTTCCTTAGGCAAAACCTAATCTATAATCATTTCCAAAAGACTGCAAGTTTGCTACACCATTTGATTTGAATTATAAACAACAGCACAAAAGGTGTAACTAAGTAACTTTTTTCCCCACTGTAAGTTTTAGGGTACAATAGGGCTAAAAGCACACCTTAAGGAAAACAACTTTTCTGTAGTGCGTGATTGCAGACAATTTTATTGAGCAATGATGGCGTAACACATTTTGTGAGAAAATAAATCCTAAAGTAATTTGTTTTGTTTAAAAATCATTTACATGTATGAGATGGCGAGGGGGGCCTTTTATTCCATACTCGTTGCAAAAGGCTCATCAGCATGGGGCCCCCAGTATAGATACAAATAATGTAGCTTGTGTAATATGTATTGCATAATATCTAAAATCCTTTTTTTTAAAACCGCAATTTAAGAAAAGTTTCTACCATATTTGTTTTTTTTTTTGATAAATGGAAAAAAAAAATATTTAATTTACTTTTATTTCGTCATATAAAAAATGTTCATTTTAAAAATATGGAAAAACGCTATTAAAGAAAAATTAAGATTCTGAGAGCTTCTTAAAATGCTTGAAGGTGATCCCATAATAAATTAATATGGCTTCACAGAACCAATAATTTATATTATACTTGATTTAATATAATATTAAGTGTAATTGTTTCATTATAAATATGATTCATAATGAATACACTGCAAAAATGGTTTATCTTACTTAGTATTTTTGTCTTGTTTCTAGTCAAAATATCTAAAAATTCTTAAGCAAAATGACTTAAGATATTTAGTCTTGTTTCCAGGGGAAAAACTCAATTAAGTGCATTTTGCTTAAAACCAGTAAAATTATCTGCCAGTGGGGTAAGTAAAATGCTCTTGTTTTAAGAATATTTTACTTACCCCACTGGCAGATAATTTTGCTTGTTTTAAGCAAAATGCACTTAATATAGTTTTTTTTCCTCCCTGGAAACAAGACTAAATATCTTAAGTCATTTTGCTTAAGAATTTTTAGATATTTTGACTAGAAACAAGACAAAAATACTAAGTAAGATAAACCATTTTTTTTGTAGTGTATATAGATTATCTTCACCCCTAACTTAATAAATAATATTAACCAATTGAATCGAACAATGTCATGTCAAAAAAGCAGGAAAGTCAGCCATTTATTTATCATCATGTCAATTATTTTGCTGTTTTTGCCCCCAACAATAAGGGCGCTTTTACCCCAAATACTATACTTTAACTTTCTTCATTCTATTGACAAACAATTTATCTAATTAATTTAAAGAAAAGAAAGTCGTTAACTAACGCTTTGTCTCAAAATATATTTGGAAACTTTAATAATTCTCATTTGCTACATAGATTGACATTGTAAATAAATAAATTAAAAAACATATGTTAGATCAGCTTATATCTACTTGATGCACCTTTAAAATTGAATTCAATAAATTATTTTTTTAGGGCTGGACTGTTTGTTCCATTGTGAGGTCTCTCTGGCTTGTTCGTTAGCGAGTAAAATTAGGTCAACTTTTAAGTTGCTTTGGTTGAGTTGCTTTTACTCAATAAGATAACGCTTAAAAAATACCAGCCTCTGGAACAGTGCTAGATTATCAATATTTACGGGGCATTAGGGACCTGACAGAGCTGAGCAAACGGCACTGTGCACAGTACAGTAGTTTCACAAGTTCAGATAAGCAACTGTTTAACTTAAATTGAGTAACAATCCTTGTAAATACAGCGAGGATGTGCCATACTTTATGACCATAATGCAAAGATCATTTTTTTTTCGTTAATGGAATGCTTCACCCAAAGTGAAAATTCTGCCACAATTCATAGCTCATAAATCATTCTCATGTCATTTCAAACCATATTTTAAATGGTAATTTTTAGAGCCTGACAGCCTTAGTCCCTGTTTGCTTCTATTTTATGGAAAAGAGCAGCGTGAATGACCTCTATGACTTCTCTCTTTGTGTTTCATGGAGGAACAACAGGCAGTGCCTTAGGCAATATAGGCAGCTGCCTAGGGCGTCACAACAGTGCTCATTTTCACTGGATTTCTGTAATCCTGTTTTCCACATTGTGCCCACATCTATCATTATCATCATCATTATTTTTATATATATATATATATATATATATATTGTGGCAGGTGGGAAGAATCACGCAGCAAGGAGAGCTCAAAATAAATCCCCCGGAGGGTGGATTTATTTAACAAGGTGAGGGTGTCGGTTGAAAAGGTGTGGCTGAGGTGCGGCGGTGCTCTTCGTGGTGTGATTTCCTCCCTAGTGCGGTGCGTCGGTGCGGTGCTCGGGGCAGGGCAGGATCGGTCACTCGCTGGGCTCTGAAATCAAGAAGAGTAGCGTGCATTAGTCTCAGCTTCTTCGGAGATGTCTCTCCCCGTTGTGCAGCCTCGCACGGCTTATCTGGCCGCGGGCAAACGAGCCCCAGGTGTGGCCGATCCGCCGTGATGAGGAGGTGCAGGTGTTTCCTCTTCGTCTCCAGGGCAACGCTGATGAGCAATCGGGACGCTCGTCACACTCTCCCCCCCTAAGCGTTGTCCTGGTCCTGGTGGAAACATAAGATGACAGTAAGGGGGAAATAGGGGGTGGGTGGGGAGTGACCCCTGACAGACCTGTACTGGCTGACCAGATCCGAGAGAGTCCGTCGGCGTTCGCGTTGGCGGCTCCGGCTCGGTGACGGACGACAAAGCAAAAGTCCTGGAGCGCGAGGAACCACCGCGTCACCCGGGCGTTGGTGTCTTTCGCCTTGGCCATCCACTGGAGGGGCGCGTGGTCCGTCAGGAGGGTAAATTTCCGGCCCAACAGATAATAACGCAGCTCCAGGACTGCCCACTTTATCGCCAGAGCCTCTCTCTCCACGGTGGCGTAGTTTCTCTCGGCCTTGGTCAGCTTCCTGCTGATATACAAGACAGGGTGTTCCTCACCTTCCTGGACCTGGGACAGGACGGCTCCCAACCCTGTCTCGGATGCATCCGTTTGGAGCAGGAAGGGGCAGCTGAAGTCCGGGGCCCGTAGGACTGGTTCTTCGGTTAACGCCTGCTTAATCCTCTGGAACGCCTCCTCCGCCTCTGGATTCCAGATGATGCGTTCCGGCTGCCCCTTCCTGGTAAGGTCTGTCAGAGGGGCGGCTAAGGAGGAAAAGTTAGGGATGAAGCAGCGATAATAACCCGCCAACCCTAAGAACGCTCGTACCTGAGTCTTTGAGGCCGGTCTAGGGGCAGCACGGACGGCCTCCACCTTTTTCTGCTGCGGCTTGATGAGGCCCCGACCGACCTGGAACCCCAGGTACTTGGCCTCGAAGAGCGCTAGGTGGCATTTACGAGGGTTGGCGGTGAGTCCAGCCCGTCGAAGATCCATGAGCACCCTCCGCAGACGGTCCAGGTGATCCTCCCAACGCTCCGAGTGGATGACGACATCATCCAGATATGCGGCAGCATACTGTTGGTGAGGGCGAAGAATAATGTCCATCAGTCGCTGGAATGTGGCCGGTGCCCCGTGAAGGCCGAAGGGAAGGGTCCGGTACTGCCAGTGGCCACTAGGTGTTGAAAAGGCAGTTTTGGGCTTGGCACTATCAGCGAGGGGTACCTGCCAGTACCCCTTGGTCAAATCCAGCGTTGAAATATACCGGGCCCTTCCCAATCGATCCAGGAGTTCATCCACTCGGGGCATTGGGTAGCTGTCGAATTCTGAGACTTCGTTGAGGCGCCGAAAATCATTACAGAAGCGGAGGGTGCCATCCGGCTTCGGGACCAGGACAATTGGGCTGGACCACGGGCTGCGTGATGGTTCAATCACCCCTAACTTAAGCATCTGCTGAACGTCCTCCTCAATAGCCTGCCGACGAGCCTCTGGGATGCGGTAGGGCCGTTGCTTAACGATGACCCCTGGCGGCGTTTTGATGTCGTGCTGAAGTACCTGGGTCTTCCCGGGGACAGCGGAGAACACATCCGAGAACTGACCGATCAGGTGTTGCAGCTCAGCCTTCTGCGCCGCCGACAGATCGGGGTTGGTATCCACCAAGACGGGCTCGCTGATGGTCAGGGCGACGGTTTGCTCCTGGGTCCCTACCCACTTCTTCAACAGGTTGACATGATACAATTGCTGCGGGCTCCGTCTTCCGGGTTGCCGCACACGGTAGGTCACCGGTCCCACTTTTTCCACCACCGTGTACGGCCCGCGCCAGGTGGCCAAGAATTTACAGGCGGAGGTGGGTACCAAGACCATAACTTGATCGCCCGTCTGGAACTCCCGGGGCTGAGCTGCACGGTTATAGTGGCGTTGTTGGGCCTGCTGGGCTTTGGCCAGGTGTTCCCGGACTAATGGCATGACACGGTCGATCCGTTGCCTCATCTCGGAGACATGCTCGACGAGGGACCGGTGTGGGGTGGGCTGTTGTTGCTCACAGGCTTCCTTTGCAACGTCGAGCAGTCCCCGAGGCTGTCGTCCGAAGAGGAGCTCGAACGGTGTAAAGCCAGTTGAGGCCTGCGGAACCTCCCGTATACCGAAGAGGACATAGGGAAGCATCTGGTCCCAGTCCCGCCGGTCTTCTGCTGCCACCCTCCGCAGCATTTGTTTGAGGGTCTGGTTGAACCTCTCCACGAGCCCGTCTGTCTGGGGATGGTATACGGTGGTCCGCAGGTGCTTTACCCGGAGCAGCCGGCAGAGGTCAGCCATTAGCCGGGACATAAACGGTGTTCCCTGATCGGTCAAGATCTCCGTCGGAATGCCGACCCGGCTGAACAGCAGGAAGAGCTCGTGGGCGATGGACTTGGCCGTGGCTTTTCTGAGTGGGATTGCTTCGGGGTACCGGGTGGCGTAATCAACAACGACCAGGATGTGTTCATGTCCCCGGGCTGATTTTGGCAACGGCCCCACCAGATCCATCCCGATGCGCTCGAAGGGCACCTCGATGATTGGCAGTGGAATGAGTGGCGAGGGGGGAGGTGGCTTAGGTGACGTCTTCTGGCACGTGGGGCATGCTTGGCAGAAGCGCTTTACCTCGGCCTCCAGGCCGGGCCAATGAAATCGGTCCCGGATGCGCTAGGTGGTGTTCATCGCACCGAGGTGTCCTGCCAACGGGTGAGCGTGCGCCAAGTGCAGGACCGTCTCCGTCTTCGTGCGAGGAACCACCAGCAGTTTTTTATCTCCCCCCTTCGCTGGGCGACACAATAGAGCAGGCCATTCTCTACGACAAAGTGGGGAAGAGGATGGGGCTTTGGCCGGGCGTCTTTCCCCTCTAAGACACACACTTGAGCCCAACAGTGTTTCAGCCGGTCGTCTTCACGCTGAGCCCGGCCGAATGAGCCCCCTCCCGCCACCTGCTGATACACATCATAAAAGAGGTTAGGATTTTGAGAGGGGGACTCACCTTCTCTCCCACTGTCGGAGGCCAAGAGAACGGGGCGGCGGTTGGGCCTCTTCGCTGGCTGCCGCCCACGGCGGCCCCCACTTGGGCTGGCAGGCTGCGTGACGGTGCTTAACAGGGCATCAAAGCCCGGCCAGTCTCGTCCCAGGAGTACGTTCACGGGTAGGCCCTTCACGAGGCCTACTTCGATGAGCCAGGTACCGGAGGACGCGGAGATGGAGACGCGCCGTACGGGGACTTCCCGCGTGTCTCCGTGGGCGCAGGTAACGGGGATCACCCCTTTGGACTCGTGGCGGGGAGGGAGGATCCCCGCCCTGACGAGACTGAAGGCGCTGCCCGTATCGAGCACCGCTTTAAAGGGCCGGCCGTTGATCTTGATCTCCGCGGTTGGGGCTCCCTTGGGCGGGTCTTGATGCAACACACAGCCTGCCAACCAAGGCCGAGCTTTAGGCGACGAGGGTGCTGTGGGCATAGACTCATCCAGGGGTTCGGGGGCCGCCGTCCTGTCTATTGGCCGCGAGATGCCCTCCGGCGCGCGTTGCTCTGGAGCCACCCTCCGGGGGAAAAGGCGGCACTCGCTCCCCCGCTTCGCGTCGTTGGGCCGCCTCGGCCAGCTCGATCGCCTCCACTACTTCGAGGACGGTGGTGGGGTTCCTCATACCGATGGCCTGTCGATATGCGCGGGGCAGGGCGCGAAGTAGGCGATCGATGATGACGCGTTCCGTTACCAGAGCTGCCGTGGGAGAGCCCACCATCAACCAATGCTGAGCGAGCCTGGTAAGTTCAGCGGCTTGGGTACGCGCGGGCCGCCGGGGCTTGTACGTCCAATCATTGAATTGTTGGGCCGCGCACACGGGAGATAGTCCCACACGAGCCAGGATCTCCCTCTTCACATCAGCGTAGTTCTCCGCGGCGGACGTGGGCAAGCTGAAGAAGGCCCGTTGGGGCTCGCCGGTGAGGAGTGGGGCTAGTGCGCGTGCCCAATCTTAGGGATCCCAGCCCTCGGCGGTGGCGGTGTTTTCGAACATTTGCAGATATGACTCAACATCGTCATGCGCCGTCATCTTGGGCAGCAGCTGCGCGGCTTGCACCCGGGGATCCGGTAACGGAACGCGCTGGCGGGCGGCCGTGCGAAGCGCGGCAATTTCCTGGTCAGCCTTGCCCTGTTGGGCAGCCAGGTGTTCAACTATCTGTTGTTGGCGCAGGCTGACCTCTGTAAGCTGGCAAAGTAGCTCTTCCATCGCTGGGGGGGAGGAGTACGCGCCTTTCTGGGGTAAACTGGAGAGAAAAAAAGAGATGGTGAGAATCGGTGGAGATCGCTTGTTGGTGAAAACTTCCTTAATCTGCCCGCATTCTCCACCACTGTGGCAGGTGGGAAGAATCACGCAACAAGGAGAGCTCAAAATAAATACCCCGGAGGGTGGATTTATTTATTTAAGGTGAGGGTGTCGGTTGAAAAGGTGTGGCTGAGGTGCGGCGGTGCTCTTCGTGGTGTGATTTCCTCCCTAGTGCGGTGCGGTGCTCGGGGCAGGGCAGGATCGGTCACTCGCTGGGCTCTGAAATCAAGAAGAGTAGCGTGCATTAGTCTCAGCTTCTTCGAAGATGTCTCTCCCCGTTGTGCAGCCTCGCACGGCTTATCTGGCCGCGGGCAAACGAGCCCCAGGTGTGGCCGATCCGCCGTGATGAGGAGGTGCAGGTGTTTCCTCTTCGTCTCCAGGGCAACGCTGATGAACAATCGGGACGCTCGTCACAATATATATATATATATATACAGTGCCCTCCATGAGTATTGGAACAGTAAAGACAAAATTGCTCTGTTGGCTGTGGAGTAAAGACATTTGCAAATATGATTAAAAGATGAACATGAGACAAAACTACAGAATGTCACATTTTATTATTAGCCGTTTCAACACATACATGTTTTACGAAATAAAAAGAACAGCACTTTAGAGTTCATCCCACTCATTGATGTGAGCATAAGTATTGGGACAGTTGAACATAAGGCAGATATAAAAGATTAAAAGCTATTATTTAGTTGCAGATCCCTTGCGCACAATCACAGCAGTGAGTCTGTGACCCATAGACATCGCCAGACTCTTGGTCTCATCCTTTGAAATACTTTTCCCAGCCTTTAATGAAGCCAGTTCAAATTATTGCTTGTTTTGGGGAGTTTCTGCCTTTACTCTCCTCTTCAGCTGGTGAAATTCATGTTCAAACTGATTTAAATCTGGAGATTGACTTGGGCAATCTAAGACTTTCCATTTCTTTGCCCTTATAAATTTCTTGACTGAACTGGCAGGGTGTTTTGCGTCATTGTCCTGATGCAATATGAAGCACTTCCCATTGAATCTGGTGGCATTTTCTTGAATATTGGTAGGCAAGATGGTTTTGTACCCTTGCAAATTCATTCTACTACTGTCATCATACATCAGTAACGTTGAGAGGGCCTGTTCCAGAGGCAGCCATGCATGCCCATGCCATGACACCACCTCCACCATGCTTTACAGATGAGGCTGTATGCTTGGGATCATTTGCAGTTCCCTCTTTCCCATCACTTAGATAAAGGTTCATCTTTGTCTCATCGGTCCATAAACACAGTTCCAAAATTATTCTGGCTCACCTTTGTGCTTTTTTGCAAACTCTAATCTTGCCTTTCTATTTCTGGTGCTGGTCAGAGGTTTGCATCTTGCTGTGTAGCATCTGTAATTCTGTGTCAAAGTCTCCTGAGGACAGTAGATTGTCAGAGCATCACCCCAGCTTTCTGGAAGTTGTTGGTGATTTTACAGACACGTCTTTTAGGGTTCATTTTCACAGCTTTTATGATTTGTCTGTCATCAACTACTGTTGTTTTCTCAGCTGATCAGGTCGTTGTTGGTTGCTGGTGGTTTCCAAGCTCTTGATTTCTCCATGCCCTTTGTTTTTGCAATAGCTCTAATTGACTTCCTCTTTTCTTTTAGCATCCAAATTGCTTGCTTTTCTCTCAAAGTCAGCTCCCTCATCTTCATCCTGGTTTGTGTGTGTCATCATCGAATGCAGAAATAACGGATATAACTGATACGACACATTCCCTGCTTTTAATATCTGAAGAATTAATGCAACAGGACACAGCTGATCACTTAGAAAGATCTGTGAGGCAACTGTTCTAATACTTATGATAACATCAGATAGGGGGATGAAACTCTGAAGGTGCTGATCTTCTTAGCTGGTAAAACATCTGTGTTTAATAACCCAATAATAAAATTTGACATTCTGTAGTTTTGTCTCATATTCATCTTTTATTCATATTTGTAAATGTCTGTACTCCACAGCCAACAGAGCAATTTTGTCTTTACTGTTCCAATACTTTTGGAGGGCACTGTGTGTGTGTGTGTATGTATGCATGTATGGGACAACAGGGACACACACACACACACACACACACACACACAAAAGCAGATTTATATTGATTGTTACAAAACCAGTTTTTCAAACATTCAGAGTGACAGAAGACCTTATTCAAACTCTCTTTGCAATAATGACTTGCTGATGTACATTATCCCTTATTTAAATTTATTTGAGATGAATAGACTACTTTAATAATACTTTCTTTGTGCTTTTTTTATTTTTAAAGCATGAAGTGTTAGCATCTATTCATAGTAACTGCATGGACAAGTGCAAAAAGTGCAATTCTTCAAAATTAAAAAATTGAAAGTTACATGTTTCTTTTTTATTTTCAGATGAGTTAATGCTTTAATCAGGATTTTTTTGTTGTCATATCAATCCCTTACATTTGTAGACCAATAGACCTTGTCACGAGGAAGGCTCTATTTAGTTGAGGTTCTGTCCTTAAATCATTTTCTTACTGTTTGTCTGCTGCAAAATTTAAAAAACAAACAAACAAAAAAAAACAGATGAACTAAATACAACAAACATTGTAAACTTTTTTTTTTTTTTAACACCCCCTCACTTTTTTGTCTCCTTCCCTATAACCAATAGTGCTACAGAATTTCAATACAGTGTGCTCAGATGGTCACACGCCACTGACACGAGCCCTTCTGAAATATTGATTAGTGACTTTCTCTTCTACTCCCTCTGCTTCTAAAAGTTGCTACTAAAAACCTAATTTTTTCCCCTTCTCTGTGGTGATTGGCAGCTGTGTAGTATTTTTTGTTTTGTTTCACACCAATGTTAAGAAATCCAACATGAAGGTTTAGGAGATGTTTCTCATGTAACCTTTAAATGTCCCATAAGGGCCTTTTGTGAAAACTCTTGGAGTGACATCCAGCAGTTCACTAAAGGAACGATGCCAATAGGATGATTTTCATGTTCCAAAATCAAGTCTACCACATGGCACCAGCTCAGTTAGAAATAATCTTCCAAAACAAAGCTATCACCGTAAATTGCAATCATTACAATACAAAAATTGTAAAATTGATAGACAATTTTACAATTCTTGATACTAATATAGATTCCACAGTGAACTAACATGCTTTTTTTAACACATTCCTTTCTTGAAGTATTTTAAGAAAGGCTTGAATTCTAAAAATAAAATGGAAAAGATTAAAAAAAAGAGAGAAATTAATGTTAAAAACGAATGTGCAAATTAGAATTAAATGAACAAACTGAAAAAAAAGGTAATCAAATATTTTTTAGTTTAAACCATACAGTATTTCACATCTTGCTTGTTGGTGAGACATATAAATATGATTTATTTATCAAAAAGTAAGTCCTGAAAAGCAAGCTTCCTTGGTGTAAGCAGTGAGCAAGGTATGCAAGAGGGAAAAGAGGCTGCTCTGAGAGCTAAAGAAAAGAGAGACTGTAAATAATGATCTTTCCCTAATACATTTAGTTTTCACTCTCAAGGTCAGATTTTCCTTTCTTGTGTCTGTTCTTATTGATAAGTTAGGCAAGCACTTGTTTGAAACCATAGCTGCCTCTCCCACTTCATCTTTTCATGGATAAATCCTAAAACCTGGGCTCAGTCAATAGTCTGTGATGTGTATCTAGACTAGTTAGTTGTTACTGTTGAGGCTATGTTTCTTACAGCAGAAATGAAAAATTAAAGGGACTGGCATCACTGATTGTAATAAAGCGATATCACATGAAAAAGAGTGTGTAATGGCTCTATCATTTTTTGCACACAGACTGAAATGAGTTTACTACTCAGATAAACCATAAACTCTTGACTCTTCCATTTGGAAAACGCTACAGGACTGTTTTTTTTTTTTCTCCAGCTGTCATCCTGCTCTCAAAAAACAAAACTAAAAATATTCACGTATCATGCTAGTCAAATAGATTGCCCCTATTAGATTTAATATAAAAGTATAACATTTTTGTAATACATTTTTGGTACTGGCTATGATGTGTAGTCTATAAAGAATTCTTCTATAAAGAATTTATGTTGGTGCATGGCACCGTTATCATCTCTTCTCATCAGTGCTGTTTGTCGAGGCTGTCGAACTGTTTGACCTGCTTCATAACGCTTAGCAATATCACATGAGTAGGAGTGTGATATGGCTCAGCACAGCTGTGATTACTTGCGGCACGAGGTCTCATGCTCATATAGAGCCATTGTGCACGACTGCAGGTGTGATTATTGCATTTAAGCCAAAGCGAATTCACCACAATGGAAAGCATATTTATTAGTGCTGCCAAACTATTAATCGCATCCAAAATAAAAGTTTTTGTTTTGTATATTTATGTGTAGTGTGTTTATTTATTATGTATACATATAAATACACACACATTCAGTATATATTTTGAAAATATTTACATGTGTATATACTTTTATATATTTGTTATATTTTATATTATATATAAATATATTTAATATATATAAACAATATATTAAAATTAAAATATATTCATACATGTGTTTTTATTTATATATACATAATAAATACACAGTACACACTCATGTATTATGTAAACATAAGCTTTTTATTTTGGATGCGATTAATAGTTTGACAGCACTAATAATTTTACTTTCTGAATTGCTCCCTCTTCCCTATATCAGGGGTTCCTGAACTTTTTTTTTTTGTTAGTTGAACCCATTTTCACATGAAATATTTGGTAACACTTTATTTTAAGGTGTCCTTGTTACATATGTTACATGTATTTACTATTATAATAACAATAAATTATGCATAATTACATACAAGTAACCCTAAACCAAATCCTAGCCCCAAGCTAAGTACATGTAGATAATTAGTATTAGTCCATACTTAAATGTATAATTACACTGTAACAAGGGCACCTTAAAATAAAGTGTAACCTATTTTTTTTGTATTTTTGTTTTCTATTTACAACATAGGTGACATAAATGTTCTAAAATATAGCCTATTAAGATTACTTTGTTATATGGTGACTGTGATATGATAAACATTTAATCTCATAAGAAATGTCTTCATGTTGAAACATGCAGTCTTTTTCAGTTTGATAATTGCACTAAGCTAAATCATGTTTTGAATTTTTTTTTTTTACTTACAGCCCTATAGGCAATTTTCGAGGAGGCTAGCAATAGCAAGCTAGATTTGAAAGCAAAAGATCCCACCCTCCCTGCAAACCACTGTCCTCCAAAACACATGAACATGTACAGGCAGACTAGAGGGTAACCAGTGACGCAATGAGAGACGACATTGGTGGAGGGTTGAATGCAACGCTTCCAGATTACCTCATGTCTCATTCACCAGTGAGAAAACATTACAGTACAAAGCACATTATATTACAATAATAACACCTTCCATTCTTGCTTGGTCAGCAATAGTGTAATGGCACAGGCATATAACGTACCATGTCTGCGCGAACAGGGTGCACAGAGTTGTATGCGAATACATATGTTAACAGGTAGGTAGAACAGCCTATTTGAGCCTTTCGCAGATGACGTAAATACATATAAATACATTTAGACAACTTAACTTAGTGATTGCTATTGGGGTGTGAAGAGACTTTCAACGTGCATAACAAAAAATTTTTTTGATCCGAATCCCCTACACTGCCTTTAATTAGCTTTTTGTCAACATAAGCCGCTTTTCCACCGAAATTACAATTTGTCCCAGGAACTTTTTTTTTTTTTTTTTTTTTCCCATTATTTGGGAAACACTTTACAATAATTCACTAACACTTAAATTACACAAAAGCAAGCAGGTGCATGATTTGGCATGGCAGCCAATACAAATAATTGATAACCGTTTCCTGCGCTCGGTTGCAGAATCACATCATGCTTCTGAAAGTATTATCTTGATCTTGGGTGGTGATGGCGCAGTGGATAAGACACATGCCTTTGGTGTGAGAGACCCGGGTTCGAATCCACTGTGAGACACCAATGTGTCCCTGAGCAAGACACTTAACCCCCTAGTGGCTCCAGAGGCGTGCGACCTCTGACATATATAGCAATTGTAAGTCGCTTTGGATAAAAGCGTCAGCTAAATGAATAAATGTAAATGTAAATGTAATCTATATAGTGTAGTTAGCTATCTCTGTGTCGTACGTGGTCGCTTGTGAAGCATGAAAAACACCTTATTTAAATTCTGAATATATTATCGTATACAGCATGCAAAGAGCGCTCCCTTTAAATTTATTAAAAACTGTCACTCATTCATTACGATCTTACAAAGTTCCGTTTTAATCAATGTGACCACGCAATGAAACTTTTTTTTTTTTTTTTTTTTTTTTTTTTTTTTTAATGAAGTTACGAGCATGATAGAACTCCACGCTGGACAAAAAGTGGTGAGTGCGGGGATTCTAACCTAAACACCTCTGATTGGTCATTGCGTTGTAGAACTCAACAAACATGTCTGTGATTGGCTACTTGCTCCCCTCTGTAAAAATTTATTGTAAAATAATTTGACGCTTTCCAAAGCAGAAGATTGTTTGCCAAATCTATTTCGTTATGCTATTATTACGAAGAAAACAGATCCTAGACCAGGAGTTATGGACAGTTTTTCCATCTAAAAGCAATGAGTTAGACTATTTTACAGGGCCGTGCAGAGACCTTTGGAGGGGCAGGTGCTCAAAGTATAAAAGGGCCACATGGAACACGGCTTTTAATAGGGCTGTGCTCCTTGCTGGTATGTGTATCGAAATTGATGCTTCTGTATTGATACAGCAGCAAATGCCATGACGCAGGTTTAGAAAAGAAACAGAACAGAAAAGACCATTTTAAGTTTAAATGTTAAAGACATTTTTTTTTGTACCTTAATTACTCTGGAATGATATTACTATTATTATTATTATTATTTATTGTTTTTGTTGTTATTAAGTTTACAGGGTATGGTGGTTTTGCTGTTGTAAACACTACTGTTGTTGTAGAAAAAAATATTTCTGTCTTATTGAAAATATAATTCTATTCTAATCCTGTTCTGAATTTATTCATTTTTTGAATGATAATGTTTATAAAAGCAGGATTGATAAGTATAATTCGGAGGACAAGAAAATCAGTATAAGCCTGTTTTACCAGTGTTGTGATAATTATTTTTAAGGCACTCTGTTTTTTAAATAAATACTGTAATAGTAATAGTTCAAAGTATGAATAGTTTTTAGTCAGATAACATAAAAAAGACAAGACACCTCGACACGCTTTAAACTTTTCCCAATTAAACAGCAAGAACAAAAGAGAACAAGCAACTTTGTTTTTATTGCTGTGTGTAGAACTATGCATTTTTAATAATTTTAATAAAATGTATATTCGTCCCCCGCACTTTATTCGAGCTCGAGCAGGTGTTTTCACATAGAGGTTTCTAGATTTAAATCTAGACTTCAATTAAAAGAGACATGACCTGACGTTTTATTCGTATCCAAAATGAGGAGATATGAATATCAGGAGAGCTGAACACTCTCGTGCAGTGCATGTTTCATTCATACTCAAAATCAGAGGGCGCTCTCCTGCAGGAACTTTTGACGTGCAGGAAATCCCTAATATGGACAAACTCACATGGCTATTGCTGTAGCTTAGCTGAATAAAAAGCAGAAACGTTTTTACTGATGAAACGTGAAGACAATAAACACACTATTGCTGTTTTTCAAGTTATCTTCACGTAATAAATAAACTATATGAACAATGCAGTACTGATTGACATATCATTTAGTATAGAAACTATAAAATATATTTCCTGAATTATTCTGTGATTAAAAAAGGGAAAAGGGTGTTCGTAGTAGCCTTTATAAACCAATCATAAAATTGTCATTAAGAAAACATTGAACAAAAATATTGTAGCCCCTTGCTGCAGCTAACTGTGCTTCCACAGGCTACACACAGCAATATAAACAACAGCTCTGCTTGATCTCTTCACGCCGTTCTCGTAAAATAATAATAATTCAATAATATAAGTTTACAACTCCAATTACCAGCAGCCGGGGACGTTATTGAAAGCATCCTAAAGGTGTCTGAACGTGAGGGATCGTCCCGGATGAGATCGTCAGGTGAAAGGTCATAGGTGGATAATTTAATTTATGGCTGAACTATTATTAACAGTTTAATAGTCACATAAATGTAGTTCAGGGAACGTAAGTTACATTACAATGAAACAAAATATTATATCAAACAACATTGCCTATTTTGATTTTCATTTGAACATATTAATAGATTAATAGAATACAGACCAAATATTACCTGTTAGATTTACCCAAAGCGAATATATCTCATGTTTAACCACTACAGAGACATCAGAGCTAGCGGCAAATATCAGAAGGCCTAGCCAAGGTTATGTTCCTCTCATCTGGAAACATGAGCACTGAGCACTCACTAATTGCTTGGAGCTCACATCTCCGAAATCGGCAAAGCCCATTTTCAAATATGCACTGTCTTTATAAGTAAACCGCAGATTTGAGTTTTAAACGACTACATTCTTGCCTGAAACACGTTTAAAACTACATTTCATGACTCAATAACAGTAATAATTAAAAAAAAAAAAAAAAAAAGCGAATATATGGTGGTTGAAATACAATGCTGTGTGAACTCAATCAATCAGCATGTTCAGTGCCCAAGTCCCACCCCTGAAAGTTCTGGACCTTTTGAAAAAGTAGTACCTCGCAAGCAGGGACTTTCTGAGGGGCAAATTTGTACCCGGACCTTTATTTAGAGTAGACCCTGATTCTTGCGGTGGAAACCCACATATTACCAGTCCCAGCACAGACCCAAAGTCCCTAGATCCCTAGATCCTGGCTTTACAAACCTCCCGCAGTTCCCTCATGAACCCCAAGGAGTTCACAAACCCTCGTTTGAGAAACCTATATAATGCACAGTTCATGGAAATAGTAAAGCAGTGAACAAGTGACTGATTTCAAATGTAGCTTTAATAGGATGTTGGTGTTTAGAGAGGATAATCAAGCTATTTAATTCTCAACCAACTTAAGGTTTTGTTTAGAAGAGCCAAAGGATGCTTCTCAATCAGCTTCCTAGCTATACAAGTCTGGGTCACTGGTAAGGACACTGGCTCACTATACATTGGGATAGTGCTTACTGTATTTCTGGTGACGTGACCATGTACAATGTCAATGTGCAGTGTTGTAGAATGTCACCACAGGTATTTATCAACAACAGGCAGGACCTATATTTTTACTCTTACCTATTTTATATTATTTTTAATGCTCTTGAAACACAATATTTCGGCCAAAATATTAATTATAAACGTTAACTAGTTGTGCTGAATTTGCAATTGAGACTCCCTGATCAGTGCAATGGAAATAATTTTGCAATTGAGGCAGCCCTTAAAATGGCCAACTTCCTGATCAGTACCTTAACTGTGCTGATTGAGCCGCACCCAAAAACACACCAATGACTCACACTTGCTGATTACTCTCACTCATTCATGTTAACTTTGGCAAGGTGATTTCATAACGTAGGGGAAATTTCTAATTTCTAATGAGATTCTGTAGTGCAGAATGAGTCAGAAATAGTTTTTTTTTTTTTTTTATCCATACTGGTGAAGGAGATACATGAGTACATGTTGTATTGATGCATAACCACAATTCATGCAATACCACAAGTCCATAACAGTTTAAATTGAAAATTAATACATTTCACAGTTGAAAACTGATAATCCACGTTATTGCATAATTAATCACAAGCTTGATTTATCTGATTCGTAACATAAACAGTGTAGAATCTTAAATATTTCTGAAGCTATTTTATAAATTCAGTTTCAATTCAATTTCAGTTTATTTACAAAGCACAGTTAAAAACAACTACCACTGACCAATATGCTGTACAAGCAGCAGCTGTACAAAATTAAATGACCATTAACAGAATTGAGACAAAGGCAGAGTCCTAAATAAAACCACAAACCATAGAGCGAATCAGTTTTAAATCGTGGATAATAAGCCACCTAGATTTAAAATTGGATAGTGTGGGAGAAGTTCTGATTTTATTAGACTGGGTAGATTTAGGTAGACTGTTCCAACATCTCGGAGCGGTAGATGCTTGATCACCCCTAGACTTTAGTCTGGTTTTAGGAACCACTAAGAGCCTTAAATTGGCTGACCTAAGAACTCTTGCTGATTGGTGGTCTATCAACAGGACATAGAAGTATAATGGTGCTAAACAATTTAAAGAGTTAAAACCCAATAAGAGCAATTTAAAATTAATCCTGTAGAGCATCGGTAACCAGTGTGATGACCATAGCACAGGTGTAATACACTTATGCTTTCAAGCTCCTGTTAGGACTCCTGTAATGACAGCTGCATTTTGAACCATTTGAAGATGGTTTAGAGAAGATTGACTGACCCCCAAATAGAGTTATAATAATAAAACCTTATGGTTTCATATAAATTTAACTTAACTTAACCTAAATCAAGGCTTGTCAATCAAGCTTTAAAGCACTGTCCAGTAAAACACCCAGATTTTTCACATACGGCCTGACATAAGATGCCAGAATCCAAGATCGAAGTTAGGTATACTCTGGGAATCAGAAGGGGTAAACATCACAATCTTTGTTTTACTACCATTCAGACTTTAAAATTAAAAATTTAAATAAAAACTTAAAAATTTAGGGACATCCATGCTTTAACATCCAAGAGGCAAGCAACCACAGGGCATAAACCAAAGTTAGAACCAAGTGGAAGCATATAGACAGAAAATAACATGGCAGAGTAGAAGAATAGGAAAAATCCCCAAACAATAATGAGAAAGAAGCAGAAGTAAGTAGCAGTGATCCTCTGAGTCAGAGGTGTGAGGTTTGACAGCATTCAATGACAATGGCATGTTAAATATAATAGGATTATGGTCAGAAATAGAGCCCTGTATTTCGGCCCGGGCCTGATGGGCCCCGACTTTTTTACGCCTCTAGGGCCGGGCTTTGGCCAATTTCCACGTCATAGTTCAGACGCGGGCCGGGCCTCAGGCCTGATTTGGGTTTCTCCTTATTTTTATATTGTAGACATCTATCAATTAGTGATGAAAAAATTGCCGCGCTGGTGGAAACAACACGAGACCGTGCCGCGACTGAGAGCAGCTCGATGGTGTTTAGTGTCCCGCAGCAGCAGCAGCTGAATAGTTCTGCGTTCAAATGCACGCAATAGGCTAAAGCTTGCTGCAAAACCCCAGCAAACATAACCATGAATGTGTCTGCGGGAAATAGTAAGGAGATATTTGAACTATTTACTAATAAACTAGTGTTTTCTGAGTCTGTGTCGCAAGGATGAAGTTGCTGATCCTGACTCGCCGTCTCCTCATTAGACGCGCCTTTAGAGAGAAATGCATCGTTATTGATTATTGTTCATGATTATGATTAAAATTATAATGAAAGAGTTTTTGTTTTCAATTTTTTTTTATTTCGTTAAGTAATAATTTAAAGCTTTCTATAGATATATTTATCATGTCTGTGAGGCATGTATTCACTCAGCTTCGCGTTCCTGTTCAAGATGGCAGAAAGCGCATCATGTTTGTTTTCTTTGTTTTATAAAATAACTACCTTTTGTTGGTATTGTGAGTGCACACAAATACAAGTAGACCCTTTTACAGGTCCGAATGATGTAGTACTCTTACCTTTTATCAAAAAAAAAAAAAAAAAAAAGACTGCGTAGGCTATTTTAGTAGTAGTAGTAGTAGTAGTAGTAGCCCTTTATTGTCACTAGTCACAAGTACCAGCGAAATTAGCCATCAACCTGTCCATACATACACAACATACATACAATATGACAAGGGGGTAGACAGGACAGGAAGACTGGGTAATTGAGGAAGAAATACAGCAAAACATGAGGAAGGGGGGGAGAAAAAAATAACCCCCAAACTATGCTCCTATGGGAGTACAGTGTGAGAACAGGAAAAACACCCCAGCAACAAAAGCACATAATCAAAACAAAATAGACACATGGCTTTGCAACAGGGGAGATAATCCAGCTCCGACAAGCAGCCATCCGGTCTTGCAGCCATTCTCGGCGCTGGTCACAGACCCGCTTGTTAAACTGGCGGGATTACTTTAATTTGTTTTCACTGAAAACAATGCAAGTGTTTGTGCTGGTGCCTCCATGTCCTGCAGAGCGTGCTTTAGCTTCCACTCTCCGCACAAACTTAGATATAGGCTAGCGCACATTATTATTATAGCGCAGCTTTAACGTTTAAACATTGTTATATACTTGAACTGTTTTAGTATATCTATAGATTACATAGATAATATATCTATAGATATTTTATAGGCAAGTCGTGATAATATGAGAAGACTAAATTGATCAAACATAGGCTATGATCAGCTCATGCCGCTGCCCGCTTGGTTGTTACTTTAAAAAAAACTAAAACTTATAGGCTATTTAAAGAACAAACATGCTCCAAACGTTTTTCTAAATTAACTTAATAAAAAAACAAAACGAAATATAATAATTTTGCCATTACACACAAAACTGAACTATTTTAATAGCTGAAACAGTAGTATAAACTGTTTTAGGAGAAGGGAAAAAAAAAATGGGCTTGGGTCGGACTCGGGCCGGTAATTCTGATAAGCTGTCGGACGTGGGCCGGGCTAGGGCCTGAGCGTCTCGGGCCAGGGCCGGGCTAGGGCCTAAATTTTAAGGCCTGTGCAGGGCTCTAGTCAGAAAAACTGTGAAACCATCCCATTTCAGATGTGTGGGGGAGTTACAAACTTTACAGTTGGGTGATAAGAGTTCAGAGAAAGGAGTGTATGGAAAGTTAAGGAATCTGCATAAGTTGAAAATATCCAGTATTGATAGTGGTAATGTCTTATGGGTGGTAAGGGCAAAAAATACAGAAGAGTAAAATGTAAGCTTTCAGCCTTTCTGTTGTTCAGTGTGTCTGAAGAGGAATGTACATTTACAGAAACTTGTGTGATTCACGCTTACAGTATTGTCATCATTTTTCAATGTAATAAAAAACAGTCAGCCCACTACAAGAAATCTCTCATTTTATCCTGCACTGTTTCTCCTGTTCCTTTCTGGGTATGCCTCTATTGTCATGCTGTGAGTAGATAGCCGGTCATGGGGAAAAGTAATTTAATGGAGGTCCTCAGCTGGCACGAAATCTTCTCTGAGAGAGATGAGTTGTGGAGAGGGGAGGTGACTTCCATCATGTATGAGAACTGCTCCTTGCTTGAATACGCATCAGTTGTCTTCCTTCCTTCTTCAGAGCAGTTTACTCTGCCCATTGCTTTCTCATCCTGAAATTAGCCAACCTTATCTTTTTAAATTTGTTTGCTCTTCTCCTTTTGGCTAAAGGGCATCTTCTACACCCCTGCTCCTGAAAGCGATTTTTTTGTTGTTGTTGTATCTATGTTTTAAGGATGATTTAGGGATAAAGGAAGTGCAACATGCCACATATGCATAAATGCATTTGTTCTTGTTAGCTGAGCAAAATGAATGTTTTCAGAATAGTGAACTTACATTCATTGTGTACGGAGAAAACCAATCGATGCTATTGACCATTTTAGCAGTTCAGATGATTTTTTAAACTTTATACATTTTCAGTTGCCAATTACAAATTAATTTTGGATTCATTTGGATCTCTAGAAGACAGTCATTTTATTTATTTAGGTGACAATCGTTTTATTTATTTATTTAGGTTTATATTAGGTGTCATTAACTAATTTGTGCTATCATTGTACTGTATCTGCTTGCTATTCAACTGTTGCTGCTATTGTGGTGGGATATGGTTAAGGTTAGGGACAAGTTTAATGTTATGGTTAGGTTCAATAGTATAATCATAGATTTATTGTATGTGTTTTTTTCATAAGTCTGAAGTAGAGAATAATTCTCTCATATACAGGACATTCGTCTTAAAGAATTTAACCTGCCTCTTTACGGAAACTTATTTGAAATTGTTGGACTGAGCTGTGTTGTCATATAGGATAGTTTGCAGAGATCCTGGCATGACTCTCTTTTCACATATTATATTTAAGGACATTCTCGACAATCTGGAGAATGTGGAGTCATGTGACCTGGAGGAAGATGACCTCATGTTGGATTTGGACCTATCTGAAGATGCATCTTTACACAGCGGTGAGTGATGGTATATTAAAAAAAAGAAACATCCTGTGACTTTCAACTACTTGGGGTGGGGGTGGGGGGTGGGGGTTGGGGGGGGGGGGGGGGGGGGGGGGGGTGTTAACCCACTCTTCCACTACGTCACTTGCAAGTTCTTGATCACATCTGGGGGGACACAGGGTTACATGTGTGCAAGGACAATCAGCTGTCCTTCCTGTAGCACTGTCTTAGACATCTTTCATTCTTTCATTACGGATATGGCAGTTTATTGCTCTGGTCACATATTCACTATTTATGTCTCCCTGCAACAGGCCTATGGCTTATTCACGCAGGTGAACAGAAACCCTGGGCATCTTTTTTGTTGCGTTTTTTTAGAGTCAGCAGAAAGGTCCTAAGTTATTACAACTGTGACCTTCATTGCCCATGGCCTGTAAGCAGTTTGTGTCTTTAGGACTGTTCCACAGCTGCATGAGCAATAATTGTTTATGGTTCATTGAACAGTTATGAAAAATATATACAAGTATTTCTATAAAGAATTTTGCTGAATTTATATACTACTGATGCTCCAACGTATGCACATTCAGGCTTTTATATTGTTAAATTAAGTACATGTAAATATAGGGAAACTGGCTCAATACTGGCTCAACAAACTTTCATGCAGATTTACTCCAGATGTACGGTATGCCACTGCATGCCATCACTGTGATATCTTTACATGAGAGAGCGTTAGATGTCATTCTCCTGTGTTTTGAGTGGAATTATGACCTTAAGCAGAGCTCGCAGTAGTTCTGCTGTGTAGGAGTGTAAATTCACTTGTGGATCAGCTCTTATTTTTCCTTTACAGGAGAGATAAAAAAACAGTACTGAACCATTGTCACGGTCTGGTTTCCATTTAGTTCCGTTTTGCCCTTATTTGGTTTTGTCTCTGGTTGTCCTCTTTAGTTCCTGTCCTAGTTTAGTTAATCATTCATTCTCATCACCTGTGTTTAATTAATTATCTTGTTTCCTTGTTTGGTTGTTCCCTTTATAAGTCCTCAGTTCTCCCTCAGTCTTGGTCTTGGTTTAATGTTAACGTTAATAAAAGGGAAAAGTGAGTTGATGCATCGTCGGTTTCCTTCTCTTTATTGGATCTTGATCTACAACCACACATCCCATAACAGAAGACAAGACCTTAACAGAAAACACATCAGGAAATGAGGAGGCGGTTGGTCTTGGTTCCCCGCAAGGGAGGTCCGGGGATTTTCGGCCTGGATCCGCCACCCGCATTGATGATGTTTCCGCCCGCATTGATGATGTTTCCGCCCGCGGCGAAGATGGTTCTGCTGCCCGCAAAGATAAGGATTCCGCCCACGGCGAAGTTTTTTCCGTCGCCCGCGACGATGGTGATTCCGCCCACGGCGATGATGATGCCGCCGCCGCCCACGGTGATGATGAGTAATAATTTGGAGCTCCTGGATCTGGCGATAGCCCCGGAGTTCTTGGCTCCTGTCCTCTCCCCAGAGCCCGCTCTTCTACAGCGCCCTCCTGTGCCTGCTCCACGCCAGTGCTTCCCTGTACCCGCTCTGCCACAGCAATCCCCAGTGCTCACTTCTCCAGTGCCTGCTTCTCCAGGGCCAGTCTCTCCAGTTGGTTATTTGGTTTTGTCTCCAGTTGTCCTCTTTAGTTCCTGTCCTAGTTTAGTTAATCATTCATTCTCATGTGTGTTTAATTAATTATCTTGTTTCCTTGTTTGGTTGTTCCCTTTATAAGTCCTCAGTTCTCCCTCAGTCTTGGTCTTGGTTTAATGTTAAGTTAACGTTAATAAAAGGGAAAAGTGTGTTGATGCATTGTCGGTTTCCTTCTCTTTATTGGATCTTGATCTACAACCACACATCCCATAACAACCATACTTTGTAAATTAATAAAATATATGAATATCAATTATTATATTGATCATTAAAGTTTGTAAAGTTCATAGTTTATTAACTAATGTTAACAGAAGACACTGTACAATGTTAAAGTGTAAAAATGTAAAGTATTACCATTTCATTTCAGCAGTCATGCCATCTACATCTTCTCAAATTACATCTATATGGATTTATGTATTCTCTCACACTTTATTTGCTTCTATTTTAGAACACTTCATGATTATCTAATAAACTAAATAAATAAATAAATATATGGCGGTCGAACACCAGACAAAAGTGTGTCTATAAGTACTGTATCACACAGTTGCAAATGTTTACTTCAAGGAAGAACAAAGTGGCATATATGAGTCTGAAGTTTGGCATTTAAAAAAACAAAGCAAACTGAAAGAGAAAGTGTAATCTGGAGTCCTTATGAACGTTAACAATGATTTAATTTAAATAATGTAATTTAATGGAAAACTATGTGAATGGCTCTCTGTGGCGAGGCAGGATTTTCTGTCGGCTACATTTAAATCTGCAACTGAAGTTTCCACTCTGTGCAGCGTGTAGCCTCACGTGTGAAAATAAACAATACGAGGTGTCCGTGATTTCTGCTTACACTTTTCAGCAGCTTGAGCAACGGACACAACCTGGAAAACTATCGGCATGGATAGTTCCGGCAATCAACTATCGGCGCCGATTAATCGGCTAAACCGATTAATTGTTCGACCTCTATTCTATAACTCCTTGCATTTGAATCTTCTGTTGAACATAAAAGAAGATATTTCAAAGAATATGGGTGACCAAACAGTTAATGGTCCACATTAATTTTCATTGTGTGGAAAAAATACAATGGAGCCATATCTAGAGACCTAAATATCATAGAGAGAGGAGTTTGACTTAGGCCAGTAAGCAAACTCACAAAACTCTAGAAAGCACAAATGTTCTGGAGGTCGCCAACAAAAGCACTCACAAAACTACTTTCTGATGTACTGTACTTATCTGTTGTAGACACTGATGGGACATCACCTTATGAATTCTCTGAAAAAGATGGCTGGCCAACTCAGAGGAGGAGACGACAGCAGCTCTGGGGCAGGCGTGATCAGTTCTGCCGTGAAAACAGGTGACCCTTTTATTTATGCATTTTGATGTTTAGTGAAATTATTGTAAATTGTGTCAGTGCTCATCACAGTGTGTAAGATCAAGCAACTACATCGTCATAATTTTCAGGTTAGTACTACACTTATTAGTAAAGATCTGGATTAATGGCTTTCAGCATAAAATCTAATCCAGGGGTGTCCAAACTACAGCCCGTGGGTCATCTGCGGCCCACTATCACTCCTGTGGCGGCCCACACGGGATTTAAAAAAAAATAAAAAGAATCTGCAGAGGTGGGCAAACTACGGGCGTTTTCATCCAGTCCTTGAGGCAGTTGTTCCAATATGCAATATCAGTAAAATCCAATAGATGGCGCAGTAGCCTGTAGTGCAGTATATAACCCCCGATTTACACCATCCTGCCGCTCAGACGCAGCCACCGGAGCTGATCGCGCCCGCTCCAGTCAATCCGCGTTTTAGAAGCGGCTCTCCGCGCGGCTTCACTAAAGACAGGCGCCGCGTCTATTTTTGACGGACGCCGCCGCGTTCAAGCCGCACAGCGAATACAAAATAAAAAGTCAAAATAGCCATATACACTACAAAACTGGCACAATTGTAAATAAGTTACATGTTTTAAAAATGTGAAAGTGTTCATTTGTTTTGAAAAATGCCTTGTATTGGAACTGTTTTAAAAATGCTTAAAAGACTTTCCAGTATCAGAACAAATGCCAGTGTTATCCTCCTGCTCACGGGTGCTGTCATTTGGGGAAAACATGGAAATAATTTGTCATTTTATCTTGCAAAGATATGATTTCTTCTTCTGTTTCCCACACACATTTTATGAAAATGGATATAGTACAGTTTTTTCTGGATTACAAATCGCGTTTTTTTTCATCTGAAACATGCTGTAATTTCCAAGGTGACTTATATAAAGCAATCAAGGTCAAGAGCAAAGCGCGCACATCAGGATTGGTGATAAATGAGAAAAGGCAAGTGAGTTTAAATTGTGCATATTCCAGCAACCACGCCGCTAGTTTCAGTTTCGCTTTAAATATTTAAGGCTGGGCGTTTATAATATATGTTTATGGTGAATGCCACTATAATTTGTGTTTGTTTTTTACTTATGTTTTCGTTCTTTTTTCTATTCTGAACACTGCTAAATTTACAGGACTTTTTGTGGCGTGTAGGGAATATAAAAACATGTTTCTAATGTTTGTAAATGTTTCGTTTATTTGACATTATTTCTGAATGAAATGATAAAATGTGTCTTATATATAGACTTGTACACCAATGCAACTTATCTGTGCGTCATAAAGTGCTCATAAAAATAGGTAGAGATGGTACAAGAAAAGAACTGCCATGTATGTGCAAGTATACATAGTACAGTAGTAAGTGAGTGTCAATTTAGAATAAAAAAAAAAATATAAGCTTCATTTGTCATAAACATATTATGCGGCCCCTCACTTAATGTGGAAAATTTTATGTGGCCCTCGAGTCAAAAAGTTTGCCCACCCCTGATCTAGTCGATTTTACACCTTTTTTTTTTATTTGGTGCAAAATCTACTTAAACTGGAAGAGACTGGGTGTTTAAGGCCAGAAAAAAAATGGAGTACCTTTCAACATACCTACAGTATGTATACAATTCACTGCAGTTTCCAGTTGAAATGAACACAAGTGACAGAAAAACACTAACACCATTTATTCCTTTTCACACAAATCATGTTTACACAGACATTTTATTGATTGACATTTTCATTTTTGCATATCTTCGATGTTATGACGTCATCACATTTAAAATAGTGCATGACTAATACATTTTGACATTTGCACCACATAGCATAATCATCAGCAAGAATTAATGTGATGTCATTTTTCAGAATTGTCACTAAAGTCATATTTTTCCAATGAGCCTAGAACAGACTGTGAGTGGGCTGGTGTTATGCCATCGGAGGCTAAAACTAACCTAAAAAAGATAAGCAAATATTTTTTTATATTGAATACCCGCATTTTGAATGCAGTTTTCAACTGCCTTTGTTCTGAAATGTTGTCATTTAAGGTTCAAGTTTTCAGCCCTTACTAGTCTCCACAAGTGCATCAGTGTCTGTTTTATATGATTAAAAGGGCAAAATTGTCTCTTTGCTGCATGTCTAAATTCACGTTGCATTAAATTTGAACATGAATAATCATAGACACTGAAAAGTCACTATACATGAGAACTTTAAACTTCACTTCACTGAACACAACTGTCCCTATACTGTATTTCATGGCTGTCATTCGAAAACTCAGCTTTGTTGGCCCGTCTAAAGCTTTAATTTGAAGGTTGAGGCCTCTGGATGACCTGGCACATGTTCTATGATCACTTTCTTTTTGTCTGACCTACAGAAGTGTAATTTTCCAGTCGTTTGACGGCTGCAAAGAACAGGGGCTGGAGAAGCCAGACCATGTGACATTGGATGAGTTGACTTTGAAGCTCATGACTCAAGACTGCTCTTCTGTCAAAGAACAGCTGATTCAACTGAAGACACTGCTTCAGGTCAGATACAATTTTTTTTACATATATAACCAGGGATGCTCACAAGTTGTTCAGCCTGGTTCTCATAAAAGCACCTGGAGATTTTGTTTGTTCACTACACTGCACTTTAACTAATTGTTTTGTCTAAGAAAACACTATAATGCAAATAACCTTTTGTTTACTTAAATGTAAAGGCTCGTTCACACTATGAACGATAACTATATCCACACCAGCGGATGGTATCTGTTTATAAACGCACACTCGTCTGCCGCTTTGAATTCTTGAGCAGAATTGATTCCGATTGGGTGTCAATACTTTTATCGTTGATCAGCTGGATAGAAAATCATTCTTAAAGTGATTCCAAATTTGATATGAAATTTACGATTCCTAAATTTTTGCTCTAAGGGTATTTCACAAAGCGTTTGAACACTAAAACTAGCTCTTAAATCTGTGAAACGTTAGGGGCCCTATTTTAACGATCTAAGTGCATGGTCTAAAGTGCATGGGGCAGGTGCACTTAGGGCATGTCTGAATGCACTTTGGCTAGTTTAATGACGGAAAAAACAGTCTGTGCACCTGGCGCATGGTTTAAAAGGGTTGTCCTTATTCTCTTAATCAGTAATGGGTGTGTTTAGGGCATAACGTGCAATAAACCAATCAGAGTCTCATCTCCCATTCCTGTTAAGAGCCAGTTGAGCTCGTGCCATGGCAGATTCACTGGAATTTGCAGGAGCAAAGACTGAATGCATCTCCAGAGAGGAAACAGATCTGTTCGTGCATGAGGTGCATGGATAGTCATGTAATGACTATCCATTATGACATGTAGGCATTTTTATATTTATGTAGCCTACACAATAATAATCTTTTACATTGTAATCCTTTAATTTTTAATATTTGGCATGTTTGTGTGCTGCTGCGCATCCCTGTGTGTATAATAAGCAGAGTGTACGCGTGCTGTGGACCCTCCTATAGGCGCATATTACTAATGCGCTCTTTAAATAACAAAAAATACTGCGCCGTTGACTTAAGGTTTTAGTTGGTCAGTGGTCTATTTCAGTTGCCTCAAAATAGCAACGCGCCAGCAATGCATCTGCATCAAAACACCTCGTTTTCAGACCAACACAGCCATGATCACACACATTGGTACAAATGCATTTGCTATTTAAACAACGTGGTGCAGCACGTGAAAATGATAACGCGTCGGGCTGAAACTAGCAAAAACTCTTGCGTTGCACCTGGTGCCGCATTGCGCCAGGTGTATGATAGGGCCCTAGGAGTAGTGAAGAGGACTCCTAAAGCCCAAAGTATACTTCACTATTTTTACGTATACACGAGAGGCAGCGTACAGTGACGCGAATTGTGTCATCAGAACAGTACGCGCACCACTCGGAAAAATAGAGCAGACACCGAACATGGATGAAGCTTTCTAGAGCGCATGTGTCGACCGTCCCGCATTCGCACACAACTTCAAATTGAGTATACTTTGAAAGGCTACGCGTTCGACTGTACGCATACGCTAGTGTACGCGTACAAAATATCCGATAGTTTGTGGTTTGGTCTTAATGACTTAATGACATTTCGAAGCTGGAAATGTATCCATTTTAGAAACATTTGACAATAATGCCTTTAAAAAGGTATCGCCTTTGGTTTTGGAGGTTATCCCAACACCAAAGTTTCCTTTGATTATATCGTTGTTTTCATTAACCAGTTGGGCAAGAGGTAACAGCTGTTCTTGCATCCAGTTTGGTTTTCTTTTACGTTTGCATGTCTTACTATAAGCCATGATTATTCTACACTATTAATTAAAAGGCTGTTTATATCCATATTCACTAATTGTTTACGAGAAGCAGTCATGCAATAGGCTGAGAATTAGCTGAACATATATTTGTTTAAATAGGGACACTTAGCCTGCATTTTGAAATCTTTATTTGAATGTGGCAACATAATGTCGCGCCCTACAATATTTCAAATGAATAAATCTCTGACAGAAACCCCTCCCCTATCTGCCAATCACTGTGTGCATAGTTAGTAAGCATGCTGACATCATCCATAGGAACGAGGTCAACCCCACTCTTACTTTTAACTTAAGACTTCTCGCTGTTCCTTAGTAAATGTTTGTCTCAGCAGCTTTGTGAATAGGTTTTAAGAGAAAACTTTTTACTGCTATTTAGAAGAAATCTTTGTGGTAAGATAAAATGTTTTGTGAACATGCGCTCAGAAGTACAAACATTGTTATTATGTGTGTTTTCATTATAAAACTTAATGTTCAGTTCAGCTCATATTACCCTAATTTAAAGGAAAAGTTAAGATAAGATCATTTAAACTTTCCCAATTAAATTGTAATTAAATCTTTCTACAGTGTAATCATAACTTACTTGATTGTCTTTTAATTTTCAGCACATTTATTCAGCAGCCATGATTGATTTTGCCAGAGCCATCAAAAGGTTTTTAATTACATAGCCAAATCATGCTATGATTCCTTCTGCTTAGCTCAGATCCTCTCATTTTTTTTAGAAATGCACATATAACATTTGACTTGATGGCCTGGGTGAATGCTGCAATGTATGTTGTGTTCAGAGATAAATTTTTCATGCAATTTAAAAAAAGAAGAAAAAAATGTCAATTTGAGAGAAGCTAAACAAACAACAACAATAAAACAAATCAAAACCAAAAAAAAACATCATTCCCCCATCACAATTATTTTCCTTTGTGGACAAAATATCAATATCAGTGTCTACAGCAATGATTTCTTCATATGAGCTGCGTCAAGACCGAAAATACAATATTTTTATTTAATTTTTTTCAATGACTGGTAATTGGTTTGGTGCTAGACAAGATAATGGTGCCCCATTATTATAGAAAAATGTGCTGGTTTGCTGCTGCTTTATTTTGTGAGTGATTTAAAAGTGTAAAGACAGGAACCAAAGTCAATAAACAATGAAAAGATGTCCTCTTTTGTATGCTGCAATAGAAACAATATTAACAAGGGTAGGGTTCAATTACTTGTAGTCCAAACAATGTTTAAACCGAAGTAACCGAGACTCCAGTCAGTTCCAGTCATAGTCACTCTTGTTATTTCTTAAAAAAACAGAATGAGGAGGGGTTAGCTAACCATGCCTCGGAGTATAATTTAACAGATATAAATTAGTGCAATTAGCATATAGCAACAAGAGAATGCTACAAGAAGTCACACAGCCTGTTTAACTAGTCGAAAAAACTGCAAGTACAACTTGACTCAAGTAGCATTCTATTTACTAAAATTTGCAAAAACATTTGTTTAAAATTCTATTCCAAGTGCTCCACACATGAAAGTCCACTTTGCATTCCACTGCGCTGCTTTTCCATTGTTTTTTCTATGTAAACATGCGCTTGACAGGCGTATTTGACCGTAGCGTCTCGCGCAAGAAATAGCATTCTAAAACACGACATCCAAAGTAAAAGAAGTTTGACTTGTGCCTATATATATATAATGGAAATAAAGTTTAGAGTTAGGTGTAGGGAGGGCTTTGTTGTCCAAATATAAGGCAGCATCCATTTATTAATTTTAAGAAATATAATAATTTATACTCATCATATTATAACTGCATACTATTTTACAATGTACTACAATTATGAGGTGCAAATATTTGCCATTTTTACACAATGTAAACAACATCTACTATTTACACTTATTGCAAAGAAAATGCTGCTATTTTTAGGGTTAATAAAATCTATCGTTATTTGCACTTAATGTACTGTAAATAGCATATCTCTAATAATACTGCATTTCTATTTGCCCTTAGCAACTATTTCTAAGGAAATATGCTATTTCCTCTTAGTGTGAATAGCATCTAACAAATAGCAAAAATCGTGCAGCTGTAGGCTCAAACCCCCCACGACCATAACACTGTGTCTACACTGGATGCGACAAAGTAACTGACCGTTGTAAATTCATTTGTCCTTCATGTCACAAGTAGCAGACTCATTGCAGTTAAAGAAATAGAATAACAGGCCATCAGTGTACTGTCAGGGATTTGTCGTGTCACACTGCGCCACATCCAGTGCAGACAGAATCACTGTTTAGTATGGTTCTACTGATCATCCGCATTGTTTTGCACCACTCACGTCCAAAGTAAACAAAGTGTAAAATGGATAAGCAGTTTGGAGAATGGACAGATTTATTTTTTTTAAGTGCCTTATACTGGGAAGCGCTAAGGGAAGACCAGCATTCTTGGACCAGCTTTTCTGAAAAATTTCTGTCCAACAACAGACGAGTCATTTAGTGAGTTGATCTAATATGTCTAGCAACTAGTAACTGTTGAAATGTCAGATGTAACGTCTGACTGTGTTTATTCAGTCTATTGCTCCATGAACACTGCATTTTTTTTAAAATGATGTGTCCCTGAGTTGTCTATCGTTTCTAAAAGTGACAATGGATAGAAGACATTGGAGAAAAGAGAGGGAAAGGATCTCAAGCTGGGGACTTGAACTTGATTAATCTGAGGCATGTCAGTGCTATACTTTGTTGGAGTGCTGCCCACAAAGCTATGGCTTTAACTCTGAGCCTGTTCTGAGCTACGTGAGCTCAAGCGGTCTCTGTTTAGAGCTGATTGTAGATCATTTCTGATAGGTGGGACATGTTCTAGAGCTCCTTAGAGGAGTGTTACAACTCCTTTAATCACCCTAAAGGCTTTGAAGGGTTTTGAAGGGGTAAAAGGATGACTAAGAGTATGGAGAGATCACACATAAGTAAGAAAAAATGCTTCTCTTTGTCATTTGTCTCATTGCTTTTTATCATGGGGACTAGATTTTGATCCAAAATATTTCTGTGAACACCATTAGTCTCCTCTCAATTCTCTGAGAGTATTAAAAAGAAAAAATCAGATTTTTTTCCCGCCATAAGTACACTGTTAAAAATTTCCTGTAGAAATTACAGTAACTTACTGGCAGCAGTTTGCCAGTAACTTACTGTAAATTAAATTTACAGTAAATATACTGTATTAATATTTACAGTACCATTTAACTTGCTGTAAATATATTTACAGTATGTATGCTGTACTTTTACCGTTTTTACTGTAAAATATACAGTAATTATATTGTCTTTTCTCCAGTAACGTATTGCAATACAAGAAAAATATATCAAATTTAAATGATTTAAATGAAAATAAGCAATGACAACTGTGTAACTTTAATTTTTTTTAATTGTTCAATTGCAATCCTTGCAATAACATTTTCATATTTTCACAGATTCAGTAAAGACTCAAACAAAACATTGTTACAAACTATTATATATATTACATCCTATTCTAATGTATCCCAACAAGCACAACTTACTATGATAATAGTGTATAGCGACAAAAGTGAATCTTCAAAAAGACTCAAAACTTTTGTTACACACAAGAAGCATGGACTATATTTTTTCAAAGCTGCCTGCTGAAATCCACAAACTCCTAAACGAAAGAGGACACATGAGGGTTCAGGCCTTCTTCCCATTTCTTTTGCTGATCAGGAATTTTGCAGAGCACTTGCTGTTGACAGGATTGATCCTCACATTGAACCTTCACATAAAATAAGTAATTCATTAGACCATTTCATTTTCTTTGTAAATATTTTTTAAAGCATTAGTTCATCATTTACTCACCCTTTTGTTGTTACAAACCCATAAAACTCTGATTCATTTTCAGAAGTCTTATGTGTTTGTAACAACATGAGGGTGAGTAAATGACGACAGAAGTTTCAGTTTTGAGTGAACTATCCCTGAACTGTTTTAAGATATGAAAACTTAGAAAGATATGTTAAGGAGAGGAAAGTAAAATATATTGTTTTCTTCATTCAATGTAAACATAAAAAATAGACAAAAATAGACATGCTGATATTGGGTAATATGATATGTCACAATAATGAACATGCATGGTATTGTTATAGTGGGCCAAAAGTGGGCACTTCAAATTACTGTGAATAACTCTATTACAAATTTAGATTTTTAGGAGAATAAATTTTAAGATTACTTTTCCATCAACCAGTTAAAACACTGCCCCTCTTGACTGGTCTATCTCCCGGATCTATCTACTATCTACCGGTCTACTATAAGGTTAACTAATGGGTCTTTATTGTAAAGTGTTACCTATTGTTCTTTATAATTCTTTTGCACTTTAATCTGTTTATCAAGTTTAATAATTTTATAAAATGTTTACTTTATAATTTTTTTGTGTATTATTTTATTGTATTTAAAGATCAAAGTTATTTTTGTTATAAAAATTAATTGAACCTGTTATAGGAGGATAACACTTTTTTGTAACTTAATTCAATACCATGATGAAAGCTTCAGAATGAATTGTGATATGAGAATTTGAAATGTCACATTCCTAATGTTAATGTCAAATTTTAAAGCACTGCTTCTGGGCAAGTGTCCTACATGTGTTTGTTTGACGTTAATGTCAGCACGTTGTGAAGCATGATATAAGCACATTGTGAAACTCACACAAGATGTGACGGTCCTATATGCATTCTCATCACTTCTCAGCCGAGATTCACAGCAAGCTTGTCAGGCTTCACAATAAGCTGATATTTACATCAAGCGTGAACTCATGAACCCATGTTTGACAGTTGGCCAGAAGCAAAGGTTTATAATTTGAAATGTTTAAAATATTTGTATTTTTCTCACACATATCTATAGTTTTGCTTCGGAAGACATTGATTCATCCACTGGGGTCACATAGCGTTGTGATTTCTATGTGTGGTTTTTGAAGCATCAACTTAGAGGGACCAATTCACTTGCATTATATGGACTTACAGGGATGGATAATTTTTCTAAAAACCTCTGATTGTGTTCCACAGAATAATGAAAGCCATATACATCTGGGATGGCATGAGGGTGAGTAAGTGATGAGAGAATTAGCATTTTGAGCGAACAATCCCTTAAAAAGGAATAGTTCACTGAAATTTTTTAATTCTGTCATCCTTTATTTGCCCTCATGTCTTTCCAAACCTGTATGCACCTCCTTCTTCTGTGGAACACAAAATAAGATATTTTGAAGAATGTTGGTGACCAGTGTTGGCGTTTTGGTTCCTGTTAACCTCCATTATATGAAAAATAAAAAATAAAATACAATGAAAGTCAATGGGAACCGAAACTGTTTGGGCACCAGCATTCTTCAAAATATCTTAATTTTGCGTTAAACAGAAGAAGGAGGTGCATACAGGTTTGGAAAGACATGAGGGCGAGTAAATGATGGCAATTTTCATTTTTGGGTGGGCTTTTCCATTTAAGGGATTGTTCACTCAAAAATGCAAATTCTCTCATCACTTACTCACCCTCACGCCATCCCTGATGTACATGGCTTTCATTCTTCTTTTTCCCTTTAATGTTTACTTAACATTACAGCATATTGCAAGATGTACTTACATCTGAATAAACTCCAAAGTAATGGCTGCTTCCACTTGGTACTTGATGTTATGAACATAATAGCTCCCGAAGAGAAGAGCAAATGCAAGGGACATATCTGGTAGGTCAATCCCAGGAAAGAAGACTTTGCCTTCGATCGCCAGCATCCATTTTTTCTGCATAGAATTGAATCTCCTAAAAAATAATTAAATAAATAATAATAATTTATTATGTTCATGTTTATTTTTTTTTATTATTGTGTTATTTATAGCTTTGCAACAACATTTCACATTTGATTTTGGTGCCAGTAAAAATGTGTAGATGTTGGAGCCTTTCTCATTAGTTCAAAGAGATAGTTCACCCAAAAATTACAATTCTATTATCATTTACTTGTTATTATTGTTGAAATTTGTTATTCAAAACTTATTTGAGGAGATGTTAGGTAGAACGTTAGACATAGAGAGCCACGAATAAAGTGTGACAAAATGTTTATTTTTAAAAATCATCCCTTTAACATCACTAAATCATGTATTAAAAGATCTTACCAAGCATGATCAGCCTTGGAGTAAAAAGAAGTCAAAGCCTGGTCTTTGCATCTGCCAGAGTTGTTATGACCTACACACACACACACACACACACACACCGTTTTTTCTAAGTGTCAGTTATATAGCAATCATCAGTTGTCAGATATTTAAACGAAAAACACATACATCGGCTAAAAGGGACATCTAACCCTCTAATCCATCTAAAGCTTTCTGTGTTTGCGATAACATTACGTGTGCGACTGAAGAGCGGAGAGGCTATATATAGAACAACGCGCAAGCATACACGGAAACCTGAAAGTTCGCACTTTGACATGATTAATAAATGCATAATATCTCCAAAGAGACGCCACAGTATTTGAAGACGAACATTGCAGGTTTCATGCTAGCATTAAATGCATGCTGTACATTTATACACTTACATAAGCGTTACACAGTTGTACCATTGAAAGCTCAGTTTGTTGGCCAACAATTTCATACAAGTTCACATAAAAACTCACCTGCTACCGACGTGGTCAAAACCAAGACAGAGACCTTTTTTTTGTTCACACTTTCATGGTGAAACTTTCTACAAAAAAGGACAGAAAAGAAAAAGATTATTTACGCAAAGTTCTCTTCAATCTCAAATGAGTTTCCGCTCTCTAACGAACACCGTGAGGAAACTGCGCGTCGTGTTGTAGTCGGTGTTTTTATTATTATTATTTTAGTTTTCAATTAAACCAACAACTAACCCCAAAAAATTACACTGACATAAAACATGTAATGAAAAAGCAATAATATTGTACATACATTTGCAGCTGCGAGGTGTGTGCGTCGTCCTTTTTCTTCTTTCTCTGAGCAGAAGAAAAAGCCTTTCTGTCATTGGTCAGGTTTCGCGCTCATTTTTTTCACTGTATTTGGATTTACAGTAAATGAAAAATACTGTATTTTAATGGCGCCAAGAGGATATTTCCCATAATGCAACTTGAAAATACAGTAACATACTGTGTAACTGTTTTACAGTAAAGTACAGTTCATATTACAGTTGAATACTGTGTAATTTACAGAAATCGCTAACAGTGTACATTAGTTTTTGTTTGATTGTTGGATAAACATACACAAGTCCAGTGTGTGAAAAAGAACAGGACAGCCCTGATAATATTTTCACATACAGATACACGTATGATATTTGTCATACAGCTCATTTCTTAGATTTCTCTTATTAAAGAACTTTTTAAAATTTCTCTCGAGATGCATTACAATTAAACAGAGTAATAATGGACCATTCACATCTCTTTTTATTGTTAAAAAAACAAACTATATGCATCCATGTGTATATTTTTTGATCTTATGGTTTCATGCTCACTTAAAATGAGTAGATAGTTGAGAGAAGAAAATAAATAATTGGTGTGAAGGTAATGGGGTTGACAAATAATACAGGCAACACGGTATGCCAGAGCATGTGCGCTAATTGCTTCATAGTCCAGCATGCTATCTAAAGGGCATTTACACTGATTGGTGGAGTTGGTGATATGTGGTGACAGTGACTATTGCCAAAACTTCAAAGTTAGACAGAGGCTTGCAACTGAATAGTGAGGTCAAGAGGTAAAGAGTCTTCCAAGGTGAGTGTAGAATGACAAATAGCAGCCAGCAGTACAATGACACCGTGATCTCCAGTGATATAAGTGCTGTCAGAGTAAATGCATCTTATGAAGCTATTTCCTGATCTTGTTAACTTCTGGCTGGTTTGCTATTCCATGGCACAGTGTAGTTCAGGGGTACAGAGATGTAGGTCAGAGTTCACCTAACTTGAACTTTCGTACGCAGCTGAATGCAGAACTTTGTATTAGCTTGTTTTTCTGGTCTTCAGCATTCACATACAAACGAATTGCACATACTGAGCAACTTTAACAATAAAACAGACGACTCAACTGCAGAAATACAAGGTTGATTTTGTATGTTGTTTGTTTTAGATGGAGACAGATAGTTCAGTTGAAGATACTTTAGAGGCTAGTACTCCATCATCCACTGACGAATCTTTACTTGATCAGAAGGTAAGATCTTGTGTTATTGTCCTTTTTTATTGTCCTTACTTAAATACGAGACATTTTACAAAAACGTTTACAAAATGTTTGAAGACCCTTTCGATCCATACTTCATATTACTTTTTTGAGCATAATAATGCATTGTCTAGGTCCCTCTAGTTTCAGCAAATCATATTTTTTATCTGTAGATAAAAAGTTAAGTCATGTTTATCTTGATTAGCGCAATATCCGTTAACAAACCTTTTTTCTGACTAAGATGAAAGGTTGACGAGCTGTTTTTTTGGGCTATAACTAGTAGTAAAGAGGAGATGATCAGTTCACTTATCACTTGAACTGAGACCGCTACAGTGAATGCCACATTAAAGAGCATCAAAATATTTATTTTTTGTATTTCATGATAAAATTGACAAAATTTGAAAGCTGAGACTTTGTTTCATATTAAAAGTAACAAAGCACAAAGCTCATTGCAATTATTGAATGGCTCTCCGAGCATATGCTGCATTGTACGGTTTCTGCTCGTGACGATCCTGCCTGAAAAGATCATAAATATCACAGTACAAATCTGCAGTAATAATTCATTCACAGACATGAATCCTAAAAATGAATCATGTCCGAATAAATCATGTACACCTACCTTTGTCTAGGCATGAGATTACTCTCAGTTTTAATGTGTAATGCAAATGTGATGTTATATAAACTGAATTGTTTAATGCACCAACAGCAGAATCTACTCACCTAAAAACAAATGTGTGTATTGTCATATTTTTGCTATTAATAAATATGTTAGGCTAATAACTGATCATATATGACTAGGCTTATACATTTTTCATATTTCCATCTAAGCTTTGATACAAATCAACCCCTGTTCTGATTGGGCAAAAAAGATGCAGGTTTATCTTCTGTTATTTTCTAGGTTGCGCTGCTCCTGAATGAGGTTCAAGAACTGAGAAATGAGCTCAGAAGCAAAGACAGGATGATCGCTGAACTTTCCCAGCAGCTTGTACGTATTATAGTCTAAATATTTACTTAAGGGGAACTGATTTAACATCAACCAAAAATCACAATGAAACCAGTACTGAAGAAATCACTCAGAAAAATGCAGTACTGAGAAAAGTAAGAAAATGCTATATTATTAGCATGTTATTTCCGATAGATTACTGAGATGTGCTATGGTAAGTAAAGAACTTGTCAATGAGATTGTGAATGAGGTAGTAACAATACAATCGTGCTCCTACTATAAATTAATATGTCTTAAAACAGGCAGTGTTGAACTGATTATTAATTATAAAATCTAGCTCTTGCAGGCAGAAGCTGTATTTATTTATTTAAACAGTTTCTTATCAAAGCAACAAGAGTGAAAATATTATGTTAGGAAATTACATCGGCAGACTTGCAATGAAAAATTGTTGCCAAATGAGATTTTGTACATGAACTCCAAGCTCACATCCTTTCATAATCATTTAAATTTTTTCATAATTCATTATTTCTCTAGTTTCAATTTTTGTTTGTGTAAGAGTTTGTCTTTTATACTAATATATGTTATATGAAAAATTTAAGCTATGCTATAGAATATAGATTTTAAGTTATTAATTTTATGCATTGGGTCATTTTCATTAAACACATTTTTATTCTATTTAATTATATTTTTGTAATTTGTAATCAGTGATGATTCTCATTAGATTCTACCACATGTTGTATACTCCACAAATGTATCAATAATATATTAATAATATTTAAATAGTATATAATTTTTGGTTAAATATAATAGTTGTTATGATTGTCATATTGTTGCAATACAAAATAGCTTAACAGTGTTAAAACAGGATTCTTTTTTTTTTTTTGTATAGCGAAAGTTATTCATTTGATTTTGGTGTATTATTGTGTTGTGACCTATTGAGAGTTCCCTGGAAAAATCAAACAAATGTGGTGAGACCATTGTGTCATTTGTATGTTGTTAATTGTGCTGTTTTATGTGGCGGTACATGATCATTTTATTTTTAATTTTCATAGTCTTCTCCAGTTGAGGATATGCAGTGCCGCTGCTTGCAGGGCTCAGAGGCTAACAAGGAATCACCGGAGAACCAGCACAAGGATACTCAAACCTTGTGGAAGGCACATAATGTAAGTAGTATACATGCAGAGATAGAAAACATGATCAGGGCAGCTTTATCACTATAGTGGTGGGTATATTAGGTACATAGTTAGGGATAGCTACATTTACCCCTCAAATCACTTCTACCATAGTGTGTAAACTAATACATTGTGTTGTTTGTATCATGTATCAGTTTCATATTTATGGATGTTCTGAAATAGTAAATTTGCTCTTTAACTCACCTGATACACTATTGAACCTGTGATGCAGAGCACTTTGGTACAAGTCCTGTAAAAAGCAAGTCACAAAAGAGCTCAAAGACTTGTATGAGCAAACTAAAGTGGCATGGTTATGTATGTTTGCTGTTGTTAACACTATCTCTTAGGATTAAGGTAGGGTTTTGTAGGTAGTATGTTATTTACAAAGGTCTGACTCCCATGTTACACTGCAACACATAGGAACAGTTGCATTGTGTTTTGTGAATGGAAGACGGAAGATGTTTAGTATATATACATGTACAATTTGTCGAGTATATTGATGGTAGAGTTCCATATCGTAATGTAATTTATCTTGCTTAACAGATTATCTTAATGGCATAGTTCATCCAAAAATGAAAATTCTGTCATCATTTGCTCACCCTTATGTCTTTCAAAACCTGAATGTCTCTTCTTTGGAACGTGAAAGAAGGTATTTTGGGTGAACTATCCCTGTAAAGCTGAGGTTTGTGATTTCTGCATTTCTTATGGCAACAAATTACAATTTTTTTGTGTTATATTAGCAACTGACGAGTGACCAGTTGTGGGTTGTTGCATTCACCAGCATGGTTCTCCTGTCCTGAGTACAGTTTGTCAACTATATTAAAAAATTAATGCATGGAACAGTTTATAATTGCACTGTACCAAATTGTGTTTTAATAGAAAGGCCACAGGTATACCACCAATGGATGATGGAAAAGTGTTTGTCTCAACAGTTCTGAAGAAAGTTAGGCTGTAGTTCTGTTAGCAGAATTGTGTGAAGGAATTTATTACAGGCTCTGGAAGAAATCCTTCTAGTTAAATGGATCTCATCTGGTGGTTTGTGGTTCTGTACTGACTCGGTCATGGACAACGGGGAAATAGAGTGCAGTTATTCTTCAGAAAAGACCCCTCATAGAGGTCAGATCAAAGACTAAGGAAAATGTTTATGTCTGACAAAACTAAATAGCTCAAAGCAGCACAGTGATGAGTGTAATTGCATTTCCTGTGTGTTTATAAGGGTTGGTACTTTTCACAAAGAGGACATAAAATTGGGCCTGAAATTTTTTTTCTTAATGAATTAGCTTAACCTTCAGAAAATGTTCTTCCCTTTCAGTCGGTCACTCTGAATCAGGTCTGTGACCAATGATTTGAGATCCCAATTCGTCGGTCACCGACATGACGTCTCCGTCCCCTCCTACAGGAAACTGAGACTATTGTCAACCTCAGGTTCTCATTCTAAATACCTAGTGTTGTTTTATTGTTCATTCATTATAGGAGGGTTGTCATTTTTGAAACAAAATAAAACAAGTTTATTTTAAAATGATTTTGAAATTAGGTAAAATGAAAATTGCCAATCAGTGTGTACTACTGAGAGTAGTATTGCCACAAAATCAGAATTTCAATAGTTGGTAACAATGCCAGTAAAATGTAACTTTTCTTGGTACCATAGCATGACTAAGAGTAATCACTATTATTAATTGTCACTATTTCAGTCATTGCATTTTTGGATTTAGTTTTGTATTTGAATACAGTTGTCAGTCCTAAAATTTGCAGTGTACTTGGCAGATTATTATTATTTTTATTTATTATTATTATATATTTTTTTTTTATTTTGAACGGGTTACAGAAGGCATGCAAAGAGTGCCCACGTTATAATTACTGAACCTGTCAGTAACTTCTGTTTTTTCAGGATGAGCTCATTCTTAGTAAAACTCCCATTATTAAAATTAAATTAATAAAATAAATAAATAGGCCTACAAAAACAAAAAACAAACAAAAAAATCTGTGTACTATTTACATTGTGACAGTCACATGAGCTACATTCACTTCACTCATATTGGTGGCCACTACACCATGTTGCCTTCTTATTGAAAATGAATGACCATTTCACTTCATCGCTGCAGATCACTGTCAATGTGAACACACCATTAGAAGTTTCTCTACATGGTAAGTCAGTTGGATTCAGGGTGTTTTCTTGTGCGATATCAGGCATACTTGTGTTGAGAATGGAAATTTGGAAATTTGGAAGGTTGCCCATTTTGAAATAGTTCCCTTATTCCATCCCAGGCATCAATGAACAGCATGATGCGTATTGGACACAAAAATGACAAAATGCTATTCTGTGCACTTTTCAAGATTTTGGAATTTCTTGATTTATCAGAGTTTACCAGGTATGCAACGGGACAGTCAAACGGGACAGACTGGCACTAAGTCTGATACAGAAACTGTGTGTATCGTGTATGTGTGTGTTTGTGTGTATGGTGTTGGGATCAGCCTTTCTCTTTCTCTTCCTCTGTGCAGGGCATTTTGCTTGCCCCTATCCTCTCCTCTTGGCAACACTCACAGTGGGGGAGTGTGCGGCCATGTGCACCACGTCACCACAGACAGAGTGAGTCCTTAACCAAGTGAACCAGTCTGTGCACTAGCCCCAGAGCTTGCTGCATGTCCGCCTGCCTCTCCCTTGTGCCCCCTTGAGTCATGCACACAAATTCACCATCCAGTCACATTCCAGTGCAGAATCCCTCAACCGACATTCCTAGAAGATTAGAGCTGATTGTATTCAATAGAGCACCTCTTATGAGATATCTGGTTTTGTCATCTTTTTTCATTGAAAATATGCAGTTGTGAGTCAGACCTTTAGGGTGAAAGGAATGAATCGTTGACCCAAAAAGTGAAAACTTATCATTTACTCTCCCTTATGTCGTTCCAAATTTTTCTTTCAGTCATGCAATAGCTTTTTTGAGGAACTGCCCAAAACATTAACATTTATTAACTGAAAATGTTGCTCTCAAATCTTGTTCATGCAGTCGTTCATGAGACACAAGATATTTGATCATGAGACATGACAAAATGTAACTTGATGAAACTCACATTGAGATGTCAAGTTTGAATGTATGCAAATCGACTTGTGTTTCGAGAGCTACTGCAGATTTTCAGTGAATTTTCAGTAAGTAACCCTTCAATCTCTGTTCCTCATGTTGCATGGCTTCAGAAGAGTAGGGTCACATTGACTACTTTTATGATACTTTTATTGTGCTTCTTGGTATTTTGACAGCCTCAATGCTTTTATTATAAAGAAAGCAGCAACTTGGACATTCTGCTAAGCATCTGTTTTTGTGCTTCATGGAAAAAAATAAATGATATGGAGGCATTTCTTTTATTTATTTTTTTGGAACAGCATGAGGATGAGTAAAGGATTAGCTGTGTAGTAACCCATCATACAGTAGCTGCCATCATATTTATAGAAACAAATTATCTAATAAACAAGATTTGTCTGAAAAGGCCCTCCACAGAAAACTTTTTGGTGAAAGTGCATGTGACCTATGGTGAAGCCAGAACGACTGCTAACACTTTCAGAAGGCAGCTGTGGGAGACCATGGTATTAGGAAAGAGAGCTTCTAGTACATTACAGGACTGCTTTTGATCTGGCAATGTGGGATCTCTCAGAGAACGGCAACAACCCTCTGACTTTAAGACACGCATGCAGTCACATATTCAGTCTCTGTCTTTGGTAGTGTGCTTAGATTGAGCTGTCCAGACAGAATCTAAATTCTGCCTGTTTTTAGTTGAGCATGGACCTGAATGCATTTTTTTTTGCTTTCTTTCATGTCATGTGAAACACAAAACCTTGATCACTGTCATGGCTGAATACGCTGTTCAGTTTTTGCTATTCTTTTTTTTATATATATATATATTGTTATAGTAAAAAGCTTGCCTTAGTGTTGTTTGTCTTGTGTGCTGAGGTCACTTCCTGTTCTGCTTCTGTCATCTGTGTTTAAATCTTTCATTGACTGATTTTTGCTTATTGTTTCTCTCCCTCTGCCTCTCCCAAACTCTGGCAAAAGGAGTGGAGCATCTAGTTCATTACTTCAGAGACACTGCGTGGTATAGTACTGCCTGTCTTTTCTTTAAAACACCCTCTCAACTCCTTCATCTTTTATTTCTGTTTGCATGGTCACTTCCTCTGTACAGTGAGGACAGCCCATCTGCATCATTCAGGTTCACAATACTTTCATTCTTTCTTTAAACCTATCTCTGTCTTTCATTCTATTGAACTCTATTTTTTTCAAGTCTCTGTCTTTATTCTCTCTTATCTGTTTGACCAACCCCTATAGTTCTGTGAAATCTGTGTATTGGAAGTTTACATGGTTACTTCCGGAGTTGGAGTCAAGACCAGTACAAGACCCCCAAGATCCAGACCAATATTAGAGTGCCTAGCCTTAGCCTCTTTGTTTGTACATAGGCTTTAGTATGTAACATTTGCAGGTATAAAGATAGTTACTTAAAGGTAAGCCTACAGTACGGACTTATTGAGAGCATCTACAATAAAACAATATTATTATACATTTGCTGTTATAGAAATGTAAAATATAGCAAATCTTACAATCATAAATATATAAACTAAATATTATATATATTTTATATAGTAACATTTTTATATTTTAAAGATGCATTTTAGATTCCTTAACCCTAAACATGACTATTTTTAAAGATACTATAAAAAGAATATACTGTGCAAAATATAATTTGGCAGAAAAAGGTATAACGACATTTTTGTTTCAGTATACCATGAAATATATTTTTGAGCTTGTATTCCTACTCATTGCAAATATTCTTGAGGCATAAAATTCTGAATTTGTAAAGAGCGTGGGATTTGATGATTACATCGTTACTGAGGATGGAGACAAAGAACGTTATTCATTTGCAGGACCTTTTCATTTGTTGACATGACATGGTTAGATTCAGATGGTAAATATCATATATTATGTTGGGTGTCCATTTTATAGATAATCACCATGTTTAGAATGAAACCATCATATTTAAAACATGATATTAATCATATCATATAATAAAATATAATTTGTTGTTACAACTGTAAATCCATATTCAATTATTATGGGATCTCCTTTAATGCTTTCAGAATCCTTACTTTTTCAAATTATTTTGTTTCTGTATTTTAAAATATATATTTTTATATTAACATTTTAATGACAGACTTGTATGATTTATTTTCACACAAAATCTGTTGCTCCATTAATGTTCAATACAAATATATACACATATATATATATATATATATATATATATATATATATATATATATATATATATATATATATATATATATATATTTTTTTTTTTTTTTTTATCAATTATACATTTTAGGCACAGTGAATAGCACGTTTTTTCTTAAAGGTGCAATAGGTGATTGTCTTCAGAAACATTTTTTGTTATGCTGCTTGCAAGTCCCCCCCACCCCCACATACAAATACACAGTTCAGTCTAGGGCTGCATGGTATACCAACATTAATTACGAATTGGGATATTGCTTAGTGTGATATTCAAATCACAAAGGCCAGGATATAAAACATCAGTTGCGTGTTTTGAAGCGTGGACGCGCACAAGTTGCAATAACAGTGAGGGTCTCAGACCAACAGTTCATTATTGAAAGGCTCAGTCCGCATTATTAATGAGTAGAAACTTGCTCACTTCACTGCGCTGTGTTCTGTATGTGATTGCATGCACCAGAAAATTCAGATGTTACGAAAACTGTTTCAGGTAATTTGCACTGCGCTTGGTAGATTGTGTTGGTTGATATGTAAATGAGATGTTGCGTCTGTGTTTTTTAATTTGCACATTGTTAGTAAATCACCCACAGAAATTTCCACGCCCATCGGCGCTGTTTTGTAATTGTGCTCTAGCGCTAATTTGCCCTGTTTAGTAAAACTGGCCCTATGTCTGTGTATACGTTTGATTGCCTGTGCAATCATAAGTAAATGTAAGTGTGGTAATACTAGACCCCCAAGACTGAAACTAATACCAGATTCCCTAAAGCCTGAGGTAAGCTTTGATTTTTCATCTGCTGTGTCATGCACAGTCAAGCATTTTACTTTACTAAACCGAACATGAACTTATGCAGACATGTGACATGCAGAGGACAGTACTGAGTTGCTTTATACCAGGGGTGGGCAATTCTGCCACTGTACATTGTCCTGCAGAGTATAGCTTAATTCGTAATCAAACACACCTGAAACATCTAAACAAAGTCTTCAGGATTATTTGAATTGTACAGGCAGGTGTGTTTGATAAAGAATGGAGCTAAACTCTGCAGGACAGTGGCCCTTAAGGACCAGAGCTGCCCATCTTTGATTTATACTTTCAAACTCGTTTCTTCAAAGTTGAACAAATCAAGGTACCTTCTGACCTCCTTGCATGTCCATTTTTGTTGTTTTCTAACTTCATCCCATTGTTTTTATTTCCGTATTCTTTTTCGAGTAGCTTTAAAAGAAATGGCCCAATTTTTTGCTGTAGTGAAATTCACAGCATGCACACTGTGCGGGATGTAGTTCCTAAATAATAAATATGTAGTTCCTAAATAATCAATATTGGGCTTAACTGTTGGTCAGATCAAGGTCTGTATGCCCAAGAACCGGACTGTCCATTTTAAATGGAGAAATGGAGAAAATGCATTTCAACATAGATGTATCATGAATGCATACATCCATTTTCAACACTGCACCTCAGACTATCAGACCAAGACATCAAGTGATGAGACAAAGGCCCAATCCGAGGCTGTATTTATGTGGTCCCGAGAGCTCTCAAGCTCAAGACCATAAGACCAAGGCTTCAGCTCCGGTTTTTACACCCTTAGCCCTTTTTTTGTTGGACTTTTGTGTAATTAGGAATGCAAAATATATTGGTACTGAAAAGTGTGGAAAATGTAAAATGTAAAAAATATGATACCGGCATTGTGAAAATACTGGAAGATCAGTCAGTGCGACATTCAGTGAGCCAGCTGAGTGATGAGAATTGGTAGACAAAACAAAAGATGTTGATTTCAATATCTTTGCTCTCAACTCACTAAAAAAGCAGCACTATAGCAAAAGCAGCACTGAAGCAAAATATAAAATTACTTGGCATTCAGAGAAAACAAAATGTTAACCTACAAACCAGCCTCCTAACAATTCCTCAAAACATGCCAAGAGGCAACTCATCAAACCCTGCAAACCAACTGTCCTGTGCTAATCCCGAATTAAATCCTGGACTTTAGCCACTGACAAGTTTGAAAAATAAAATTTTCAAAACATTTTTTAATGTTTTGAAAAAAATTCATTTTCAAATTCACTTTTTCATTTTTCATTCACTAGTTCTTCACTATATGTGCTGATGTGCCCTGTTGACGCCACTGGTACAAAAATCAAACAAAATACTGTGCTTGGATTTCTAATTTGAAGTGCTAATTGTTAAAATGCTTACAAAACAAGCAAAAAACTTTTGTAGGACAGTAATTTTCTATTTCATCTTACTAGTCATCTAAGATTGCCTAGTGTATTGTACTAATTTATTTTATTTTAAGGTTTTGGCTTTTTTCTTTTTCTTTCTTTCTTTCTTTCTTTCTTTCTTTCTTTCTTTCTTTCTTTCTTTTCGTTTCCCTTGACTTACTGCCTTTAGAAAAATACATTATTGTAATTCAGATAATTATTTGAAATGCTGGATGAATCTGGAGGTGGTAGGTTATCCTTATTACAATGCATATTTGGAGTCAATGTAGGTATATGGAAATCAAATGAAACTGCAGCACCTCTGGCATCATCTATAGTTTCGAGTGATGCATTTCATGGAAACAACAAAAAAGGTTCTCCAACTGGCAGAGAGTCATTTGTGGAGAGCTGGGGGATCTTCGTATTGTGGCAAACTTCTGACAGTTCTCTTCATTTCACTCACGGATTTGTGTACACTTGTGTAGTGTGTAATATTATTTTTTCTCTGCACGGTCTCTGTTCTTTCTTTTCTTCTTTTCAGTATTTGTCTGTCTACGTTTTCCCTCCCTCCATAGCTTCTTTCTGATCCAGAACTCTGTCACCTTTTCTCAGCTGACATATTTTAATTCTTGGTGAGCTGTTATAAATTATGTATGAACAGCTGAGCGCCCCAAGCACCTCCGCTAAGACTTTCTCTGAAGTTTTGACAGGGTTGTAGGTGTTCTCAGGTTAGCCCAATTGAGACTTCACCTCTCTAGGCAAAACCCTCACTGCACTGTCTCAACCATTCTAAATGTACTGTAGAAAAAACTTAAAAGGATTGTATTTTTGAGAAGAGGTCTGGGGCCTGGAAATGGCACAAAACACAGAGATAGGCTCAGTCAATAAAAAAAAGCATACAACACTGCATTGTATGGAGGATGGTATCCATTAGAGGGTGCTGTGGACCAGGAAATGAAGTAGCATTTGTGAAGTAGAGGAGATGATGGAGGTTGACATTGGGCATTTTTTTTAGACCAATAATGTACATTTTGTCATTATTTACTCACTCTCATGTTGTTCGTATATGATAGCTTTGTGTGAACAAATTATTCTTTCGAATCAGGCCATTTCTATGGATTAGTTAATCTTAAATGTTAGTAATTAACTATTACACATGCTAGCATGAAACTAGTGTGAACAAAAGTATATGCAATCTTTTAACTCCCACCATGCTTTCAGTCTTTCAGTCTAATCCTGGTAACTTTTGCATGGTATTCATGTGGAGATAACATAAAGGGACATTGGTGACTATTCCTAAAGTTCTGTTTACATGGACTAAATACCACCCACTGGAAATCATCCAACGAAACAGCAGAGCAGACATCAAAGACTCAGCTAACAATAGTACTCTACTCCAGCACCTTGGTGTCCTGCATACCACAGAGCCTTGCATCATATGGAGTAATTCACTTTGTGTGGATAGGTTGGCTTCTCTATTAATATCATGTGTATTTCTTGTGATCTTGAATTTGAAATATTAAAAGCAGGCTTATTAAAATTTGTCTATGTACCATCCTTAGAAAGCCCCTGTGTCCTACTTTCGATGTTTTGCTTTGTGACAATACTAGCTTCTCTATTTTAGATGCTTTTTGGTGCCAGTACTAAGTTGTTAACTTGAATTGTGTACTTTTGTCAGTCTGAGAGTGCGCTTGAGTGCATGTGCTGCTTTGACAGTGACCTCACCACCTCACGTGTAAGTCTGCATTATTGCTAATGAGTGTGGAGAGGCTGAGTTCCACTTTGCCAAGAACTGTAAGGATCAAAGCCCTCTCAGACAGCTTGTCGTGTTTGGATGCTTCACTCTGTCTCACTCCAGTCTGAGTTAACATCCAGAGCAGGTTCATCTGATGTTGTGTGGCTGCTTCTGCAGATAGTGTCTCTTAGAGCACAACCGATATATCGGTTTTACCGATTAATCGATACTTATAGTTGCTTTTTTCTACTGTTTTTTTTTTTTATCAATGTTAATGGTTTTTCTTTATAATAATTTTTAGCCCTCTTTAAATCCTGTTCATTGGCACTGGATTCAACCTCTGTGGGTGAAATAAAACTAATTACAAACTCTGCATTGAGTTGTGATACATGTCTATGCTTTGTAAACAAAAAGAGGGGAATTAAAATGTCAGCAGAGAAAATGCCAAGGTATGTATACAGCAAGCCTTGCCAGTACATATGGAACAATAAATCAATAATCTAAGAGAATTAAAAGGATTAATTTCACTCAGAAATTAATATTCCGTCATCATTTACTGTTATGTAGTTTTCTTTCTTCTGTGGAACACATACACACAAACAAATGTTTTTGTTGAATGTTGATCTGAGATTTTTTTTTTTTTTGGTCAAATGTAATTATCAGTCATTTAAGCTACAATATGAAATATATAACATCTCTGTATGGAGACGAGACTAATTTCAGTCAGAACTACTACTGAGTGTTGTAATGTCTGTCCTTTATTAACTATTATTTAATTAATTAATAGTTAATAATGTCCTTAGTAATTAATTAATAATTACTAAACATTCTCATGGTTAAAGCTTTACTTTTTATTTTTTTAATAAAGTTCAATATCATTTTTCATTAAGTGGAAAGCTTTTGTTCATATTATTGATTGTTTAATTTTGCAATTTTAGTTAATGGTATCAGGCAAAATAGGTTGTCCTCCTAATATCTTGTATATCCAATACTTTTTTAAAAACTTTTTTTTTTTTTTAAACAGATCAATTCTAGTAATTGAAGTATCACCCTAATATGATCATTCTGAAATTAGAGCAAACAAATGTTCAGTAATTGCTACTTATCTTTTTTTCTCTCCAATAGCTTCAAATACTACAGACCCCCAGATTCTTACCCAACAAGCTCCACAACCATGAAGGACTGTCAAGTTCAACCTCTTGTGACAGTGTGGATGCCGAGCCTGGTCACGACCCACTGATGCCCCAGTCCTGCTCCCCAAACCTACAAAGTCCCATCACTGTCGAGTCTACCCCAAACTGTACTATACCAACAATAACTATATCTGCTGATAGCTCTGCTGCCAGAACTTTTCAGAGCTCTGATCCTGCTGAGCTTGGCCTCATGAGCAGCCAGGTTAAAATCAATGAGCCAGCAATCCCACCAGCTTCTGCCAGCTTTTGCTGCAAGCTAGAGAAAAGTATACAAAAACTTCCTTTGAGAAGAAGCAATTTTTCAACCCCACGGCCACCCACTTCTATTAAGAGAACTTCGACACTCATCAAGCCCCAGGAAGTGCAACGGGTCAGTGTGTTCCCCGGAGCCCTAGATAGGTTTGGAGCCACAGGTCTATCCAGAACAAGACATCAAGCTTTATCAGCTGCCGGACTGCTTTGCATCAACCCAGCCCGACAAACTACCATGCATAGCACCACTGCACCAATATTTAACCAACAAAATCAAGGGTGCAGACAGCCTTTATTGCTCAGAAACATAGAAAGCAGTTTGCCCAGAGCCAGTGCCCCCCTCCAGCCTAAACATTCCCGCCTTCCTAAGCCAAAGACAATTTCTTCTCAACCAAACCCTAAGGCTCAACAAGGTCAAACAACAACCTTCCCCACTCTGCCTTCTCGTATGCTTCCACAATTCTAGATTAGCTAAGCAGGGCTTTGGACATCCCACCAGAGTATAGAAAAGCTGCTTCTTAAGGCCCTGCTCGTAAGGCACCATTTAAGTGTCCTGGCAGTTATGCTTACTATGTACAAAACATGACTTAATGCACTAAGTTTTAAGAGACACTATTGTCAACCTTGTACCTATGCACCTTGCATAAGATATTGCTCCTCATTAGCAAGACGACACGTCTTTAGGATAACGACCAAAAGCAAGTAGTGTTGTTATTGCTCCCACGTGAGTTTTTTGTATTGGTCTCATTGATTCTGTTGAGAGACTTGCTTTTTCCTTTCTTAACTACCACCACGGTATGTGCACCGTGTGGGCCATGATGAAGGGGTGCCCACTGAGATTTTCAGAGGAGCAGTCTCTTCCAATTGCTTCTCTACCCATCTCCCTTTGTACCTTTGTTATTTGCCACTAGCATGAAGATTGTGTCCTGCTGGAATTGGCCTCCCACCACCGTACCTAATGAGAGCAAGTTCTGGAAGCCAAGTCAATCTTAACCGCAGAATGAGTTGTAAAGCCGTGAACATAATGTAAAATGTTAAGGAAAAAAAAGGTACATTAGCCTATACAGTGACTTTGAAATGCAAGGTTACTTTACAATTACAGTCATTTCACCAAGTAGGACATGTTTTTGATTATTGGTCCTGGACCACATTCCTCCGATTTAAGGGATAGGAACATGGTCCTCGAATCTGATTGGCTGATAAGAGTGTGATAGTAGTCCAAGAGTCCAACTTAACTCCAACAGCCGTTTCACTGTTTGTATCACTCCATTTGCCGAAGTTGCCATATTTTTCACAGTGAGTGTCATGGCGGATGCTCCAAATCTGGTTGTGGCTACAAGGGATACAGCTCCGACCGGAAACTAACAATGAAATTAAATTTTCTACCTATTTGTGTTATTAATGTCTACACCTACCCCGACCCTAAACATGACATCTCTCTCAATCTCTCTTTCTTACCCCTTACAATAATGCAAAAATAGTAATTATTGTTGTACAGTGTAACAAAAATTACACTATATTTATGTGCGCATGCCCATTAGCCACAGTTGTCTCCCTTCTAGCCTTAACACCCAAATCCACTATAATGAAAACAATTATACTGTTTTGTGTCACATAATGTAGTTTTAATAGTTTTTTAGGCAAGAATGTATTTGTTTGGACGTCAAATATGCGGTTGATAATAAAGATAACATCTATTTAAAGATTTGTTTCAACGTTTTAGAAGATGTGAGCTCCAGGGCGTGAGTGGCCATTCTGCGCTCATAAACCCCCTGATACCCCTTTTCCACCAAGGCAGTTAAAGTGCTGGGTCGGAGCCAGAGCCTAGTTTCAAACCGGTTCTTTGTTTTTCGACACCCAAAGCACCAGCTCCGAACCAGGAAAAGCGATTCGTAAGTAGCACCAAAACATTGCTGGGCTAGAAGGAAGAACCGCTTGCGTCTGGAGCTGGGGGCGGGGTTACCGTGACCAACAAGACAAACAGAAACTTGGACCGCCATATTTGAAATAGCAGCTAAACGCTAACACGCTTGATTCGCCGTGTTTGGATGCCGATGTAGGTTCGCAAAGCCATGAACATCAATAGTAATGCAACGTCCGCCATTGCTGATAGTTTGTTTAGGCTTGTTCGGGATGGATCGGCGCTGCGCGGACCATTCGTTGCGAGGCATATCGGGGTGCTGCGGGAGTGACTGGAAAGCAGACTGCTCTTTATGCTTTTGGATCGCTCTCGCTGTGCTTTAGTGTGTTGTGTGCTTTAGTATGTTGTGTGCCGATCGATCGATCTGCATGGTGCTCATGCACCTCGAACAAGCCCGTTGTGTCGTGCTACCGAACCGAAACATGAAACGTATTCAGTGACGTAAGACCTGGCTCTGTATTGGCTCTCTAGTTTGTGGAAAAGCAATCGGTTCTTAAAGGGCTCGCCAGTCGAACCAACTAAGAACCAGCTATAGCACTGGCTCTGAACTAGCACCTGGAACTGCTTTGGTGGAAAAGGGGTATGAGAGCGCCTCACCTTGGCCAAATCTTCTGGAATTTGCTGCAGGCTCTGATCTCTCTATAGTGGTTAAACATGAGATATAATTTGTTTTGGGTAAATCTAACGGGCAGTTTTTGGTCTTATTAATCTCTTATTTGTTCTAAAGCAAATAGTTTTGGCTGAGGGCAAAGTCTCATCACATTATATTTGTAACTTCAATACTTTATATCAGAGCGTGGCCTTTGTACTTTTGACTGAATTGCCTAGCAGCTTTTGATTACTTTGTTGTTGTTTATTAAATATTATTACATTCTAAATAATATTTTATATAAATAATAGTGTAACGCAGTTCGTAGATTCGGGAAGAAGGAGGCGGGAACCGGCAAACATTTAAAGATTTAATAACCAAAATAAACAAACGTAAAAGTACAGCGGCAGCCCCTCACGGACGACTGCCGCACACAAAACATAAAATAATATCCAGGCCTGGTCCTCTCTCGTCTTCCACTGTCGTCACTCCTCCTTTTATCCTTCCGGAGCTCCTCCGTGGGACTCGAGACCGGTGAGTGTCGCTCATTATCATTAACTCCACTGGCCTCGCTCCGTTCCCACGGCTCTCGGCCCCGCCCCACTCACCACATACCCCCATCGCCCCTCGCAGGCCGGGGGGTACCCTCGAGACTGCGCTCTACTTAAATTTAAAAAGATTATTTAATTTAAAAAGATTATTTAATTTAAAAAGACATAAATGTAAGTTAAATGCAGCTCATGGCGGAAGGAAGTAGTTCTGCACAAAAGAGGACTTTTAAAGACACTCCATTGTTGTTCCTAATTTATTTACACACTCGTGCCATTGAACTGTTGTATAAACGCAATGTCACATTTGTAGATGTGATATATGGATGTATATCGGCACGCTGTGATTACCCACAGCCGAATCACAGCCATGCCGATATACAGCCATATATCACGTCTACGAGTGTGATATTGCTTATATATAGAAAACAGTCATGTCCTACTTGGTATAGTCAAGGTGAACTATGCTTGATTGTGACTCACAGGAATCAAGGAATGCTTTGTGCATGTTTGCATTTTGGCAAAACAAAACAGTGATTCAAGAGCAGTGCCTGATTGCAAATCACAGAACAAGGAACTTGATAATTTATTATGAGGTGCAGCTCTTACTAGCTGGCCTAAACTCGCTCTTCTAAACTTCACTCCCATCCGGGTCATGGCACCAATGCAACCAGTTCTGCTTGACCCACTCTGAGTGGAGCTTGAACTGGCAACAGCTGACACAAGGAGGTGGGCATGCTAACAAGGACGCTGAATATTGCAGCCGCTATCGTCAGTCCCTAGTATGCTCATCGAGGCCAGGTTTACGTGCGCAGCTCTTATTAGCTGTCTTCTTTATGCATCCATGCCATACCTGATTATAATTCAATACTAAACTCCTCAGTTTCTTCTTAGCTTATATAGTTTTTGTTCTAAAAGTGGGCAATAATAATTATATATAGATTTCATTTTAAAAGTAACTTTTTAGCATTATTCCCCTTTTCTCACAGTCTCTACTTCCACACAGTTTGGAAACTGGAAACATCCCCACTTTATCTACTCTTGTTGTTCAGTCTTATGAAAAATAAAATGTCCAAGCTTTGCGGCAGCAGCCCCCAACTATTCACAACAAGATTCAGGTTGTCTGATTGCCTTAGCAAACATTGCAGGAAATGGTTAGCGTAGACACTGACTTATCTGGTGCGAATCTGTCAGGCCCTTCAGTCAGAGCGACAGCTTTCTACATGAGTCAAACTGTTTATCCCTGCATCTCAGTTCATCCTTTTTCATTTATCTCATCCATCCTTTGCCACTTCAACATGTTTGCAGATGTCATTTAATGAAGCTGTCGAGATGGCAACCACATTGCATTAGACACTGTTGATGTTAAAAGGGTTTTAATGATACAGATCCTTAATACGGTGGAGAGGAACCTGACACAATGGCTAGATTAACGCCAAACCCTCACCCTAATCCCCAAATCCTCTTCAATGCACACTCACCTCACAAAATTCTCCCATTGCTACTTCTATTCTCTGCTTGTGGCCTCAGCTATTGCTGGAGAGAGTATACTGTAGATTTGAGTGAGTAGACAATATCTCTTCTGATGAACCGTAGATGAGATGGTGTTCTTTCGCTAAAGTGCTTTGGAGAGTAGTGCCCTTACTGAAGCTCAAGCAAACAATTTAGTATCTTATAGTTTATAATTCTACTGACAATAAAGCAGCCAGCAATATACATAGCAGTGTTTTCCTACTTAAACATGAAACAAGTACCTGCAAAGCTTCTTTGATTATGAATATCATTAAAGTATAATGGATAAATGTTATTAAACCTAAAACCACTGACTGGTGTACTTGGTTGTGTTCTCCTTTGTACACAATTAATATTCACGCAAGTGTTTTAGAGAAGTGTGTAATGCAAGTGTAGTACATTGTTCCAATGTTTTCCAGTCATCTTCATTTTGAATACTACACTGTAAACCTGTCTGTTGCTTTTTAATTTGAAACCTAACTTATATTGTAAAAGTTTGGAATGTATACTTGTGCTATCTGTCTATGTTGTCACCCAATGCCATGACATTCATGCATTTTTAAATGTGGCTTAAGTCCCCAAATACTTTTTGGCATTTACCACACAGCCCAGCTACTGTGTTTGCACTCCAGTAGTCTGTTGGAACCATATAAATCTAATTTAGGATATTTCGGTTATATTGCTGTGGTGATGTGGAAAGTAGTTTGACACTCTTATGCCCGTACTCTTTTCTTGTCTCCACTCCACTAATATTCAATTTCATTTTACTATATAACAATAAATAAAACTTACAAACAGGCTGAATACAACACATTGTGTTCAGAGAATAATTTGATCCAGCTAAGGCAAAGTGGGCAGGAGCAGGACCGAAAAATACAACTTTTAACTGCAGGCTTTTGCGGGTGGGAGCCGGTCAAAATATTACACCAATTTTGCAGGAGTGGGCGAGAATCTCACAGGAACAAGCTGGAGCCGGTCTGAAAAATCCATGAAATGTTATGTGGTACACTACTGTCTTTACATCAGTATAACGGTTTAGAAACTAGAAAATAATGTCTATCACTTTTATTTTAAGTCTGTATAAAATGCACAAATGTTCAAATGCTTCTGTGGCCTCAACATTTATGTGAATTACTTGAAAGTTTTGATTTGAAGCTATATAATACTTGTATTTTGTCTTTTGTGATGGTACCTACAATGCATAATAAACACTAGTTCATTGGGGAGATGAGGGTTTACTTAAATTAGGGTTTCAGCTTCCGATTTCTTTTGCCTCAACTGACGCATGTAAATGTTTAAGGAAGTATATCACTGTCATTACTGTTTGTCCCCTTGTAGTATTAGATATGTAGAATCAGATGCAGCAACATGTTAATGCATAACGGAGACACATTTATTTGCTCTTTTAGTAATATTTTTATTGTTCTTTATGTTGTATACCATGTTAACTTAACTTGTGCTACATTATAACTGTATGAAAATTGCACTGCCTTTTAATGTAAACTTCTTTTCAAAATTTATTTTTGCATTTCCAAGTGTGTGTGTGTTACTGATAAAAGAACACCCCTTAATCAAATATGCACTTTAAATGTAGAGATGAGAGATGCTTTCATGTGCTTGGTGTCTCTTCATGAAGCTGAGTGTACAAGAACTCTAAATAAAGACAGCACCAAAAGCTACTGCAGTCTTTTTTTTTTTTGTCCAAGTATGTGTTTGTGTATGTCTGTGCTTCAAATAGCACTTCATAGAAGTATGTGTTCTATTCTGTTTTATTTTCCGGTATCTGGAGGTCTGAATGTTAGTGTCCAACCAAACATTGAATGTGAGGCCTGCTGAGGGTAATGGATTATTATTATGATTATTTTTTGCCTTATTATGTAAGAAGAAAATATGAGGGACCTTATGTCAAAATAGATTGATTTATGATTTATATTGATTGATTAAAATTGATACCTCTGACCTCCTGTTCCTGTTTCTTGATGTTTGTTTCTTGATGTTTATGACAAAAGTGGTCAAATTGACACCTTTGACCTCCTGTTTCTGTTTCTTGATGTGGTTTGGCCATTTTGTTTTACCATGTGTTATGAAGTGTCACAAAGATCTCGGATGGGTTGTTCCGTCAAACATTCTGGTTGTTTCACACCTTTGAATAAGGACAAGAATGAATGAGCTGAGAGGTATTGAGTTCTTTTGTTTTGTGATGAAAAACTTTTCCAAACATCTGTCCCTATGGCTATCAATGGATGCTCAATAGATTAAAATGGCAAACAGTTATCCAAGTCAGCAACTATCTAATCCATCCATGCTTCTGAAAACGTGATATGCCTGGACATGTTCTTTTTTAGACCCTGAGAGTTGCAGCACATTTGTCCATTCTTGGAGGAAAATGAAGAAACAAAATAGTTTAAGAAATAAAAGTTCTAAGAGAATTTACATGAGTTAAAGTGAGATCCATGCAGTCTGTGAATTAAGTTGTTCCCATACTTGCATGCTTAGCCCTCCTATCTGTGGGGTGTTGCGTATTTGGATTGCAATGTGTTACACTGACTGGTAGTATCAAACATGTATTGAGAAATTAGTCATTATCTAAACTTTTCACATGAATGTCCTAGCTAGTCTAAAATCATCCTTTCTTCATCTGTCTCCTTCCTGACTTTCTGGTCTGTATAACAGTGTTTATGTCGACACCTCACCACGGTCTGATCTATAGACTGTATGTTAATGGGTCTTACCTTCTGAGTAGGAAGGTGCCGTGACGTCTACCTTCCACTGGTTGTAGATAATTATCTTAATGTTGTTATGCTAATGCTTCACTCGGTGTGTGTCTAAATGTTTCACCGGATTATACTTTAGACAATGTATTATGTTTTATGTTTAAGATTAAAAAAAAAACAAAAGATTAATTAAAAGTGGTTCTTAAGAGTTTTACTTTTATTTCATAGAGGTGGACACATCCTGAATTGTTCAATGCTATTGATTTATCTTCAGCGGGTTTACACATAACATGGTAAAATTATTTATCCTTTTTTACATGGAATGTGTTTAACATTACTTTTGTTTTAAGATTGGAAAAAACGTAAGTAAAATACATTGTTAAAACACATTTTACCATAGTTGTATACCTTTTTCTTTCTTTTTTTTTTTTTTACTAAGATGTTGATTTATCTTTAGATTGTTGCAAAATTATCTGCTTAAAATTAACCAAGTCTAAAAAAGGTTTCACAACTTTTTAAATGGTTTATGTTTAAAGAAAATAAACAGAATCCTTAGATTCTAACCTTTTTTTATTTATTTTAACAATACTGTTGAACGTAGCATCAAATGATTGCTTACCCCACCATTACTAAGGATTCTGACCATGTTGTAATCTTGACATATATTATTTATCTGGTTAAATCATGTCAGTTTTATTTACTAGTAGATCTAATAAATTATATTTGATAAAATCTTTAGATATTGAGAGTGTATTTTCCATAGGCTAGCTGGGGATTAAATCAGCTGTGCCCATTGGTCAGAACATAGGGGGGGGGGGGGTATGTTTTATGTAAATGTTCATGTTACACCTACAGACGACATCACACTGCCACACATACAAACGGCTCTTACAGCTACTCTACCTTTATCAGCTTCACGAAAAGCCACTGGTTGTGAGTCTTCTAGCCGAGAAGTTGTTGTGGGATCGCTGAGAAAGACTTTGCTTTTTTTTACAATGGCTTACAATAATGGTGAGTACTTTTTAATGATATATGTATATGTTGTTCTCTTTTTAAAAGGGTTTTCTTATGCTGTTTAACTTTAATGTTTAACAGGATTTTAAATCGTATGTATGTGTACAATTAAGAATACTGTAAGGCCCAGACTGCGTTTGACCATCTAGATCAGCTATGTAAGTATTGATTTATATATTGTTTTATATTTATATTATAGTAAATACAATCACTGGTTGTTTAAGTTTTCATCCAGTTATTTTATTTGCTAATTTACTTATTTATTGTTAGTTAGAGATCCATTGATTAACAACTTGGATCGGCAGTCTGCCAACAACAGCAGTAGTTCCTTCCAAGGTATGTGTATTTATTATGATATACATTCTTCTACCTCTGAAATATCTTGTGCTGCATGTAGTTTAAACTTTTTTCGACAGACCCTCAGAGCCATCTGCGTCCACCAGTTCAGGTCAGATCTTGAATACTCTGAAAAATCTGTGGCTGTATGTAGTTGAAACTTTTTTAAAACAAATCTTTTTATTTTTGTTGCTTTACAGATTCTTTAGCTCCTGATATAGCTGGATTGGTTTCTCAGCCAAGGCTTGATATCCAAGCTGACAGCTCAGCTAAACGACGTCGGCTTGACAAATCATCAACAAGGGTTACTACCTCAAGGCTTAGTACTAGAAGACGTCTTGCACCGACACCGGCACATCGTAAACCAACGACAACCCATGAATCAGTTGGTAGGTACACTTATATTTTTAAGAACATAGTATAATGGGTAAAAACTATTATACTTTAATGTTGTTATTATCTGTATATTTTCCATAGATCACTACAGTGCAGACTTGCTGAGCTCTCTGGATAATGCTGCTAACTGGGATGATGTCTTGATCAAGGGATGGGACGCCTGTGATGATGCTGTGGTGCCAAAAGCCTCACAGACCATAACGAGGTCTGTGGTAGCAGATAGACCTTCAAGCGTTACACATGCTGATAATTTCATGGTGGATATAAATGATCAAGATTTGATATCCGCAGCGGACAGTGTGGCGCACACAACTGTTACAAATAATATAGAGTTGGCTGAAGCTGTAAAGAATCAACAGTCTTCTGAACTTAATTCTGTTGAGCATCCTGCTGAACCTTCTACATCAACTATTGATCAAGCTCAACCAGCAAATCAGCCATATTTTATTCATGAATTACTGCTGGAGGCCCGTGAACATAATCGGCATGTGGAGGAAAAACTGAAAGAACAAGTTGAACATAACCGGCTCGTGGTTGAACATAACCATCGTGTGGAGCAAAGGCTGAAAGAACAAGCTGAACATAATCGACGTGTGGAGGAAAGACAGCGTGAACAATTCGAACACATTCGAAGAGTCAACAATCACATTGATATATTACTGACAAACTCTGTTGAACAAGTGCAGATACACAGACTGGTTCATGATCGTACAGACTTTATTTCTGAGCAAGTAAAGATGATTGACAGCGGACGTCGGGATGAATTCAGAGAACGTCAACTCACGGTAACGCTGCTTTCTAATATTAATAATGCTGTTTTAGGTGGCAGACGTTCCTGATAATTTTTTATTTACACGTGTAAAGAAATATGTGCGGGGATTTCATTTTCCTGAGATGACGGATATTCTGTTAACTGCTTTTTGATATGCTTTGTACTGTTAATGCATTTTGCCAATTGTTATACTGCTGATGCATTTGGGAGGAATAATTTAGTTTTAGTTTATTCACATTGATTGTATGGACACCTACTCTGTAGATGTCAGGGGTTTGTGATTGATAATTTCAGATTAATTACTATTAATTACTATTAAATTCAGATTAATTACTATCTATATATAGCCATGTTGTCAGTGCTGCCTGGTGGTTATTAACTTTTTAAATTATTGATTGACTTATTTACTATGCATCTGTAATCAGATTAATATATTTCTAAAATAAATCTTGTAAATATGGCTGGTAAAAGAGTGCGTTCAGATGATGATGATTTACATTGCTATCAATCAGAGTATGAACAGAGACGTTCTGTAAGAGCTAGACATGATCAGACGGATATAGTTGAGCAGTTACAGGGCATAATCAATCAACAGTTTGAGGTTTTTGGACCAGGCTATGTAAATCTAGCAGACACAAAGGCCTATTAACGACCAGTATGTTGGCATCGAATTTGGCATTACAGAATCTAATAATCGCAGAAACTGAATTGCTAGATTCAACTGATCCTAATCTTTGTGAAAGACTAGAACAGCTTTTTTTTTTTTTTTGTGATTCTGAACAGACAGGTAGTGTGTTAATAAATAATTCTGGAACAGATTTGTCAGACTCCACAGGGCCCCTTACAGGTTTAAGTCAGAATGATATTGACAGACTTGTTTGAGATGGCGGTGTTGTAGGTGGATACACTATAGTACCAAGACCATATTTGAATGGTTTAGAGTTACACAGATTTCTGAATCTGAGAGAAATATCATCCACAGATCTGGCAGCATACACTATATTTGTGCAAAATGTACTGGCAAAGATGGTGTCATTTTACAGACAGATGGCTGGTGATGGCGGTTTTATCAACATTAGCCTAAGAGGTCCCAGTCTGAAACGTGATGTGAACACTGAACAAGGGACTATTTTATGTCCCTTGGTAATGATTACAATGAGCAGATATTTGTAGACCAGTTTGAAGCTGTAATGACTGTGTAATGGCCGATGACTATTTACAATTACATGTGTCCATAGCCAGAAGCAAGAGTGGCGGGGTTCGTAGGAAGATTACTGATATAGCCCATGATGAAGTGATTAAGAGAAAAAAGATGCACTTATTCTGTCCAAACAATGTTGCAAACAATTTGTGCTTTGATATTTGTTTAGCACATTTTCTTGAACCGCAGACAACATACCAGGACTTAGAAAGAAGGGCTATGGTCATACAGAATGCTGCTGGTTTCACATCGCAGAGCCTAATAGGTTTTAACGATGTTGCAAAGTAGGGGTCGACCGATATGTGTTTTTCAGGGCCGATGCCGATACCGATTATTACAGACCAAGTAGACCGATAACCGATATATTGAACCGATATATATGTCTGGTGTAAAAATTAAAATGAATGTCAAAATTAAGAATAACAAGGGCTCTGACAAAAACGGCCTTCCCTAGTGTTGGTTGCACTTCTTACTCTTGTCTTCCCCCATGCATCCATCTACTATAAGGGTAATATATAAAGAGAGAGTTAAAAGTGGGGCCACTGCATGCTTCATGATTAAGCCTATGAATACTAAATACTACAGCTAAACAGCTTGGGGAAATGTAAGTGTTTGGCTTCAATAATTTACATGTTAGAAATGTATGTGTAATAGCATAACCTCTCATAATTCTTCATTAATTATTTTCGGTTGACTAAATCATAACCTACAATAGGGGACTATTCAATTCATCATCTAAAGCACATCAGTTGATTAATTTAAAAAGCGCAATGTATATAATAAGTGTAAATAATTTAATTTTCTTCATAGCTCCATTGTAGAAGTTGTGAAGAAGACCGCAACTATTTTAATGAAACTATAACACTAATAGCCTGTTATAGGCTCACTTGGTTCAATAGCCTATTGAAATGTCCCAATTTCCGTCATCATAATCTTGGCCTATGTGACAGTATTTTAATCTTGGCCTATGTGACAGTATCTTAGTCTTGGCCTATGTGACAGTAATTTCCATTAGTTTTCATTTACAGAGCAGTGCAAATGAAGGCATAAAACATTAATTTAATTTATCTTTTAATCAAATGAGTTAAACTATTTTTTGTCAAACAAATGTTTACTATTAAAATTAAAACATGTAAGAAATAGCGTATTGTGTGATTTGTTCTTTTAAACAAAAGTTGTAATAATTGTAGTAGCATTAGTAAATAAACCGAACTTTTATTTTGACGGGTTGCCATGAGGACCTCTTAAGTTTCTGTAGCCTATTTATGATATGACGATCGTTTTACTCAAACGAAACAGTCAAATGCTCATGAAGTAACTCTCAGAGCAGTTCTGGGGGTGATGTTCATGTATTTATGTCCTCATTTAGTGACATGGCAGATGCGGAAAACACCGCGAGCGTCGCGCACTTCAGTGTGTGTGTGTGTGTGTGTGTGTGTGTCAAAACCGCGCGTCTGTGCCATTCACATATACAGAGACACGCCGAACATGCAGAATTCATATTTAAATAGTCTTTTTGCAGCTTAATGTTTACAGCTAGTCCATATCATGAGTCGATTTAAGTGTACTGACCTACTTTTGATTAATTCATCCAAACTTTGACAAATTTCGTGACTCCGCGTTATACAGTAAATGCTATTTATATGACTGGATTCCGCGATTCCCCCTGCGTTTCCCCCATCTCGGAAACCATAAATAGATAATATTGAGGTTTTTACAAATTCAGTGTAGTGGATTGTAATTTATTGCAACTTGAGCAACGTCTGCTGCTGCCTTTGAGAGAGAACTGATGCATGATGAAGCAGCACCAGTTAGAAAGCGCTTTCGGTGTGAGAGCGCCTTTAGTCTTCCACGTTGATTGGTCAGACTCCTAACTCTCAACAAATCAGATGCGCGGTGGGCGGAGACTGCTCTAGGCCACAGAGTGGTGAGTTCCGACAGGCTGCATCAGAGCCAAATAGCGCGTTTCAAAATTAAATAATTTTATCGGCACATCGGTTTTGAAAATGACAGATGCCGATTATCATAAAAATGCTTAATATCGGTGCCAATAATCGGCCAGGCCGATAATCGGTCGACCCCTATTGCAAAGTTTGAGAAGGCGTTAAACATAAAGATTGTGGTTTTTCACAGAACTAGTGACGGCCAATTAGAAAAGTATAAAACCCATGAAAAACCGCATCACAAAACTGTGTTTCTGTATCTCCATGACAGGCATTACTACATGATAAAGACACTCACAGCATTTATTGGTTCAGATTATGTGTGTGAATACTGTTATGTAGGTTCTAAAAATAGACAGAGTCATGAATGTAAATTTGCATGCTCTGTTTGCAATGACAGTGAATGTCACAAATACCCCAAAAACACAATACATTGTCCAGACTGTTTACGATTTTGTAAATCACAATATTGTTTTAACACCCATAAACATCCAGCTGGGGGTAATGCGTCAGGTAGATCCCCTTGCGATACTGTTAAATACTGCAGTAAATGCAGTAGATGTTATTACATTGCTGCAAGCATTCCGCAGCCGCACAAATGCCCTGCTGAACTTTGTCTGTATTGTGGCGATAATGTAAGTCATGGAGGTACTCATGAATGTTTCATACAGCATACCCCGCCTAAAGAGCTTGACACCCGCTACATCTATTATGATTTTGAAACACACAGTGATAATGGTAAACATGTTGCTAATTACGCTTGTGCCACGACTTTTGATGGCAAGAAGTATGAATTTAGTGGTGAAGACTGTGTGAAACATCTCATCAATAAGTTTAGACAGCCCAAATTTAAAAAATACACACTTGTAGCACACAATGCTTCGGGCTTTGATAATTTTTTAATACTAGAGTATTTTTGCAAAGAAGGACTTAAACTCAAGATTGTCATGCAGGGGTGTAGATTAGTCTTCATGTTTGATGAGACGACCAAGCAACGGTACATCGACAGCTATTCGTTCTTGCCTATGGCTTTAGCGAAGACATCTACAGCGTTAAATCTGACCACCACTGAGAAGGGTTACTTTCCCCATCTTTTCAATAGGTTGGAGAATCAGAGCTATGTAGGTCCATACCCCTCTAAGCATTACTACGGTTACGACAACATGTCAGACAGTGCTAGAGGTAAATTTGACCAGTGGTATGATATGCTTGCAGGAAAGATCTTTGACTTCAGGAAAGAGATTGGACTATACTGCATGAATGATGTAGTTTTACTACGTGAAGCATGCTTGAAATATAGAGAGGATTTTATACACTGTACACAAATTGACCCTTTCAGCTACACCACCTTGGCATCGTGTTGCATGGGTGTGTTTAAGACACAATTCCTCAAGCCTAACACAGTAGCATTGACCCATAATAATGCTTACATACACCAACACAAGACATTCTCAAATGTTTCGATTGAATAGCTTGAATATGTGAAAAAGACATGTTGTGTAGACATCCACCACGCCCTTAACCATGGTGAGATGAAGTTTGGGTCATATTATGTTGACGGCTATTATGAGAAAGTTGGTGTGAGAAAGGCTCTAGATTTTGCAGGCTGCTATCATCATGGGCATAACTGTCGTTATAGAGCCGATTATATTCACCCTCAATCCAAAATTCCTTTTGGAACACTCTTGACTATGTTCAATGACAGGGTTGAGGTTTTGCAGCGTGTTTACCATTTAGACACTGAGGTTATGTGGGAATGTCAATGGGTTAGTCTTAAACAGACAGACCCTCATGTAATTGATTTTATGTCTACTTATTCAGCACCAGAGAGACTGAAACCACGTGCTGCACTTTTTGGGGGCTGATGCAATGCTTACAAGCTGTACCACAAAACTGCTGATGGTGAGAGGGTTAGATATGTCGATTTCACTAGCCTCTACCCATATTGCCAGGCTCAGAAGAGCTATCCTATCGGTCATCCAGAAATAATTTTCAGTAGTTTTGAAAATCTTGAAAATTATTATGGCATTATTATGGCATTGTCAAAGTTAAGATGCTCCCTCCTCGAAAATTACTCCACCCTCTTCTCCCCTACAGGTGTGCGGGGAAATTGACGTCGCACCTGTGCGGAAGAGCAAAGTAATGTCTTACCTTGTACGCACACTGATGATGAAAGAGCAATTTCAGGAAACTAGGTCAGCCTTGAATTGTTAAAAGCCATTGAAAAGGGTTATGTAGTGTTTGAGATCTATGAAGTAGGACATTTTTCACAGAGATCTGACAGTCTGTTTTGTGATTATGTGAAGACATTTTTGCAGTTTAAACAGCAAGCCTCTGGCTACCCCTCAGATGTGATCACAGAGGATGACAAAAGTGCGTACATCGAAGATTATCATAAAAAAGAGGGGATTAAACTTGATGCTGAAAAGATCGCTCATAACCCTGCTCAACGATCAGTTATGAAATTACTTTTGAACAGTCTTTGCGGGCGCTTCTCTTTACGCGAGAATCTCCCCACTTCTAAACTTTTGAAAAACCCAGAAGATTTTGCTCATTTCATCTTTGGATGTCAGTACGAGATTAAGTACTTTACATTTTTGTCTGACAATGTTGCACTGGTACAGTATTGTCATGCAGAAGGGTCTTTTTACGAGACTCAAGATGTTAAAGTCTTTATTTGTGCTTTTACAACAGCCCATGCTCGACTAGAGCTGTACGATCTCATGGATGAGCTGGGGGATAGACTTCTCTATAGCGATACTGATAGTGTCATCTTTGTATCTAGAGAAGGAGACTGGGAACCTCCACAAGGTCAGATGGACTCAAACATATGGGTACAGAACCGTAAAGTTTGCATGAAGGCTAAGGGGATAACATTGAATTCAGAAAATTCCAAAGTTATCAGATTGGACTCTTTGATCAATCTTGTTCACAGCTATGTAAATTCATCTGACAGCACTCGTCACATACTTGTCCACACAGACAGCATTGTGAGAAATAAAAAGATGCTCACATTGCATAACAAATCAGTTGTTAAAAGATTCAGGGTTGTGTATAACAAGCGTGTACTTCTCCCTGATTATAGCACACTACCATATGGCTACTGACAACGTTTTTGGTTTTGGAGGGATACAGAGGGATTTGATCTGCGGTTTCAACATCCTTTTTCAATGGTCATAAGTGGCCCGTCATGCTCGGGAAAAACGTTTTTTGTAAAAATGTTGTTACAAAATGCAAAAAGATTGATTTCTAAAAATGTTGAAAACATTGTGTACATTTATGATTGTTGGCAACCATTGTATGATGAATTGTTGAAAATGTATGATATTAAATTTATTGAAGGTATCCCACAGACCCTGAATGATGATCAGCTGTTCCCACCCAACAAAATTATTTTTTTGATTTTGGACGATGTTATGAAACATGCTAGCAGTAATTCTGAGGTTGAACGAGTTTTCATACAATATGTTCATCACAATTTTTTTTTTGTGCCCTGTATATTGTCCAGAATTTATTTTTTCAGGGTAAATCTAGTAGGACCATCAGCTTGAACACAAATTATTTGGTGTTGTTTAAAAATCCCAGAGACCTTACCCAAATTAATGTTTTAGCAAAACAAATGTATCCTTCAAACACAACATTTTTCATGGAGTGTTATCAAGATCCAATCAGCGAACCTTATGGTTACCTTATGATTTATTATAAAGCTAAAACCCCTGAGCAGTACCGTCTCAGAACTGCTTTGCTTTCACAATATCCAGTGGAGTATCTCCAGAAAAGAAAATAGTGACACTATTTTAGGGGGAAAATATGTCTGCAAGACTTTTAAGAAACCTGTTGTAACGCGGAGGCTGAGTCATTAAGATCCATGTGCAGCTTTATTAGATCCCCAAACAGGTCATACAGGCATAAATTACACGCCAGTGTCAGGATCAACGTAGATAAGGCAGAATCATCAACAGTATTCAGGCTAGTAGTCAGGGCAGGCGGCAGACAGATAACAAAACAGATTAACAAGGCTGGCAGGGTCAGATTGGGCAGGCAGAGTACGTTCAGTAACGGATAAACAGTCCAGATCGGCAACAGGAAATCATACACGGAATAAACGCTCGGAATTGTCTGCATGGCAAGAACAAGACTTCGCACAGAGACGAATGGGAGAGCATGTTAAATAGACTAGAGTCAATGAGCGACACCTGTGCAGGTAATTAGTCTCAGGTACGGGGTGCATGGGAAATGGAGTCCGAATGAGAGTTAGAACTGAGGTGAGGGTTCCCTCTGGTGGTGATCAGAGGGAGCCACAGAGGCTGAATTCGTGACAGAGACCCTCCCCTGTGAGCGGCTCCTGACGCGAAGAGGCAAACGATGCCAGGGTCTTCCACGGGGTCTGGGGGCAGGCCTTTCCGGGTGGTCTCGGTGAAAGTCTGCGGTGAGAGAAGGATCCAAGATGTCCTCCGCATTGACCCAAGACCGTTCCTCCGGGCCGTACCCCTCCCAGTCCACTAGGTACTGCAGTATCCGGCCCCGGTGACGGGAGTCCAGAATCTCCTGGACTTGATAAGCCTCCTTGCCATCTATGATGAGGGGAGGAGCCCTCTGGTCACCAGCCTCCTCCTGGATCTCCTCTCTTCTCGGACCACCAGCGGGCTTAAGCAAAGAGACATGAAAAGTAGGTGAGATATGATACTGAGCAGGTAGAGCCAAACGAAATGAAACAGGAGTTATTTGTTTAATGATTTTGAATGGACCCACGCTTCTTGCAGGGTAATCGAAGGCGGAGGTCCCGAGTGGACAACCAAACCCATTGACCTGGTTGGTAATCTGGATTGGGGCGACGGTGACGGTTGGCTTGGTCCTGTGTTCGGCAAACTGCTCTCTGAAGATGTGTGTGAGCCTCATTCCAAACCTCCTCACTTCGCTGTAGCCAGGAGTTAACGGCAGGAAGTTCAGACGGTTCCCTTGACCAGGGAAACAGAGGAGGTTGAAATCCCAGGATACATTGAAAGGGGGTGATTCCGGTGGCAAGTTTGCAGAGTGAATTTTGTGCATATTCAGCCCAGAACAGGTAACGGCTCCAGTCTGACTGATTATGGTGGCAGTAGGAACGGAGGAATTGGGTGAGTTCTTGATTGAGGCGTTCAACTTGTCCATTAGATTGAGGATGGTATCCGGAGGTAAGGCTTATGTTTATATTAAGTTTCTGACAGAATGCTTTCCAAACGCGTGATGTAAATTGAGGACCTCGGTCTGAGACAATATCATCGGGGAGACCGTAGAACCTGAAGACGCAATTGCAGAGAGATTCGGCAGTTTCTAAGGCTGTGAGCAATTTGGGTAATGGGATCAGACGACAGGCCTTGGAGAAACGATCAATGACCGTAAGGATAGTTGTGTGACCCTGTGAGGCTGGCAGATCAGTCACAAAATCAAGGGCAATGTGCGACCAGGGGCGATGTGGAATGGGTAGAGGATGGAGCAAGCCTGCGGGTAACTGATGCGGAGATTTTGATATGTTGCAAGTATCACAGTTCTTGATGTAGGTTATGGTGTCAGTTTGAATTGAGGGCCACCAGAATCGGTTATTCAATAATTGTACAGTAGCTGCAATGCCTGGATGACCGGAGCTGGGAGTTAATAATAATAATAATAATAATAAATTTTATTTGAAAGCGCCTTTCAGGACACCCAAGGACACTGTACAAATCAACAAACAAAATACACTTAAAACATCAGAGCAGGTAACAGTTAAAACAAGGTGCAACATGACAAGGTAAGTACATGACTAATTGATGTAAGACAAACGAAACAGATAAGTCTTGAGTCTAGATTTGAACAACGGAAGAGAGTCTATGGCACGGAGATCTGGGGGGAGGGAATTCCAGAGCTGGGGAGCAGCACAACCAAATGCTCTGCGGCCCATGGTCACAAGTTTAACGGGTGGAACAGAAAGCTGAAGAGTAGAGGAAGAACGAAGAGTGCGAGCTGGAATAGCAACATGAAGAAGATCCGAGATATAAGAAGGGGCCAGGCTATGAAGTGCTTTAAATGTAATGAGGAGTATTTTAAAGTTAATTCTTTGTTTTATGGGGAGCCAGTGGAGTTGTTGCAAAGTAGAAGTGATATGGAAAAAGTTCGGAGTCTGAGTTATGATCCGTGCTGCAGAGTTTTGAAGGAGCTGCAGTTTCTGGAGGGATTTATTAGGAAGACCATAGAGAAGCGAATTGCAATAATCAATCCGGGAAGCGACGAGGCAGTGCACGAGGATAGCAGTGGTGTGGGGGGTGAGTGAAGGACGAAGACGAGAGATATTACGTAAGTGAAAATATGCAGATCGAGTGATAGTATTGATATGTGACCGAAAAGATAATGTACTATTGAGGATGACGCCCAGGCTCTTAACTTGAGGGGAAGGAAAAACAGATGAGTTATTAATGACTATTGAAGAGCATTTGTATTTGGAGAGAATGGATGGCGTACCTATGAGAAGGACTTCTGTTTTGGAATTGTTAAGTTTAAGAAAATTAGCGGAAAACCAGGAATGAATTTCTTGTAAACAGAGGGCAAGGGAGGATGGAGGGAAAAACTCGAGTGGTTTAGTGGAGAGGTAGAGCTGGGTGTCATCGGCATAGCAGTGAAAGTGTATGTTGTATTTACGGAATATATAACCGAGTGGAAGAATGTAAATGATAAAAAGGAGGGGTCCCAGGACAGAGCCCTGAGGGACACCGGCAGATACAGAAAAAGAGTCAGACCTATGGGATTTGAGTTGAATAAACTGTGTGCGACCAGATAAATATGAAGTAAACCAGGCGAGGGGGGTGTTAGTTAAACCAATATAGGAGAGTCTGTCAAGAAGGATGGAATGAGAGATAGTATCAAACGCTGCTGTAAGATCAAGGAGAATAAGGATGGAGAGCAAACCCGAATCACAAGCTACAAGTAGGTCATTTGTTATTTTAAGGAGAGCTGTTTCAGTGCTGTGAAGGGGGCGAAAACCGGATTGAAAATTCTCATAAATATTATTAGTAGTAAGATGGGAATGGTGTTGCATAGCCACAGTTTTTTCTAATATTTTAGAAACAAAGGGAAGATTTGAAATAGGACGAAAGTTATTGAAATTAGTGGGATCCAAACCAGGTTTTTTCAGAATAGGTGTGATTGTGGCTGTTTTGAATAACCGAGGGACAATACCAGAGATGAGGGATGAATGAATAATATTGGTGATGAGGGGAGCTAAAGAAGAGAGACAGGATTTCACCAGAGTAGTGGGGAGGGGATCAAGCTGACAGGTTGAAGGTTTAAATTTACAGATGAGTTCTGAAACATCTTTGATGGAGGGAAAAGTAAAACTGGAAAATGTGGATGTTATAGATACAAAAGGAAGGGAAAAGTCCATACAAGCAGCTGCAGCTCCACATGAGGTTAAGTGTTGATGGATATCAGAGATTTTCGAGACAAAAAAGGACATGAGCGAATTACAAAAATCAGAGGATTGTATGTGATGAGGAAGAGAATCAGGGGGTTTCGTTATAGTAGTGAGGAGTGAAAAAAGGGTTTTGGAACTATGTTGATTTGAATGAATTAAACCAGAGTAATAAACAGATTTGGCAGAGGAGAGATGATTCTTGTATTCAATAACATGGTTATTGTACATTTCTTTATGTATAGTGAGACCAGCTCTATTGTAAAGTCGTTCAAGTTGACGTCCTTTGGATTTAACCTGTTAACCTTCACCTCCATTTGTGGCCTCGCAGGTGAAAATAACCTACCTAAATTAAAATGGTAACAGTTTGTGACAAAGTGTGCTTACACAAACAAATTAGGTATCTTTGGAAAGAAGAGACTCTGGGCTTTACTATCTATCATCCAGAGTTGATAATGCTCAAAAAGATAAAAAGTTATAGGCACTGACGTGCCTTGAAAAATATTTTTCCACACTGAATGTTTTTTTATTTCATATACAAATACATGAAATAAGTCCTGGAGCAATCCAGAAAAGTAATGGATCGAAAGCCATGTGTCTCATAAGTTCATATTTCAAATTTGAAGAAGATACCATGAAAAATGAGATTCCTGCAATATTTTTTCTGAAACTATTTATAGTCCCCCCACCCCCCTGTTTGAGGAAAAATAACCACCAAATGGATTGCAGAATTATACAAGCTATTTTAGTCATTATACATGTTCCTGCATAGTTTTTCAATTATAAAATAATAGACAGATTTATTTGAGCACTAAAAAATACAAAAATAATTATTTGAGTAATAAAAAAGGAAAAAAAATAGAAAAAAATGCTTTGTATATAGTATGTATACTGAAGTATTCTTCGTTATTCGTTATTACAATGATAAATATCACTGCCAGACGTGAAGTGATATTGCCAGACATGGTCATAGAGTCAGTAAACACACGCTGATGTGCTTCCATTCAGATTATAATCAAACAGATGGGCCATATAATCAATAATAGCTGATCAATGAATCACAATGATAGCCGTCATAGAGTCGCTAATAAACACGCTGATGTCCGTCCGTACATATTATAATCATGCAGACACGGCCACATTCCCCACACAATACACACACACACATATAAAAAATGTAGAAGAAAAAAAAAACAGTTTTTTATGGATAAAGCAGATCGCTAAGTTACGCCCCGCTCAGATGACAGAAGCGTCATAGCCCGCGTCAGAGCTGGCAGGAGGGAGCGCCAAATTCAAATAATCTATATTCCGCTTTTCTGAGACTTTTTTTTCCGTAGACGGTCTCATTATTTTTGTAAAACCGTATGCTGCAACATCGTTTTGTTTTTTTACCACCAAGACGCTGTTTTTGAGCGTAATTTATTCCATAACGGACGCGAACAATAACTCTCTGAAGAAATGAAACGTAAACAAAGGGATATTCATCCTTATTACAACGTTATTGTTTCGCTGGACTAAAAGTGCTCGCTGGGATGTTGTTCTGTGGACCCTTACCTCTCTAACTAAACTGGGATTTCAGCAGTGGACGCGTTTGTGGCTCGTTATTACAATGATAAAGGTACGTACTGCTTTTTTATTCTGCGTGTTTGGATGTGTACTGCTTACACAAATGTAGCAAATTTGTGCCACTCATTCCTTATAAGCTTTCCATCGAAAAACAGCGATCTGTCGTCGATGCTTAAGGCTTAGACCCTCAGAATGATATATAGTTTGACAAGATTAACTTTGTCCCGTTTCATTTATTCTATTAGAAAACAATGACACATGCAAACAAAGAGCGTTCAGTGCGAGGTCGCTCTGGTGAACGTTAACAGGTTAAGTTGACGGAGGGCAGGGGTGAACCAGGGCGCTGAACGAACGAAGCAAACAGATCTGGATTTCAGTGGAGCATGGATATCTAAGAGGTTATGGAGCGTGCTGTTATAGTGGAAAACCAAAGCATCCGGAAAACTGTCAGGATAAGTACTGAGGAGGTTATTGATGTCTGAAGAGAAAGTAGTAATATTTATGTCTTTTATTTTACGAAAAGAAATAATTCGGGGGAGGATAATTTTAGAAAGGGTGAGATTAATAGTAAAAGTAATAAGCACATGGTCAGAAAACGGAAGTGGATGAGGTTTACAGACCGTGGGAGTGATACCAGGGCAACAAACCAAGTCCAAAATGTGATTTTTACAGTGAGTTGGGAAATGTATAAATTGTTGCAGACCAAAACTGTCTAAACAGGATGAAAACTCTTTAGAGAGAGCATTATTGACATTGTCCATATGAATATTAAAGTCACCAAGGATAATAACATTATGAGCCAGAGATGACAAATGTATCATCAACTGAGAAAAGTCATTCAAAAAGTCCTTGTTCTGTTTTGGTGGACGGTAGAAAATGAAGGGAAGCAGAGTACTCGAAGGAGGAGAACACAGTAGCAGCAGACACAGGAACGACTTTCCAGCTCTCGCGGTGTAACATCGCGAGACCTCCGCCCCGGCGGCCACATGTACGGGGCTGGCAGATGTAAACAAACCCGGACGGAGTAGACTCGTTCAGAGAGGCAAAGTCATTAGGCTGCTGCCAGGTTTCAGTCAAACACAGAAAGTCAAGCTTATGGTCAGCGAGGACATCCTGAATGAGATTACCTTTATTGCTGAGGGAGCGAATGTTAAGAAGGCCAAAGTTGACAGCGGTGGAACTATTCTTAACTGCTGCGGTGCTTGCCGATTTAACTAGGTTAGCCAGAACACTGTGATCAACATCCCGAGGAGGACGGCGGTAGCGGCGGCGAGTAGAAGACCAAAAAGACTTTATAGGATGAGAGTTATTGTACTGGAACTTGCGGCGAGATCCACGGTGGACATATCTCCGTCGGGGCTGGAATGCAATGTCCGGGGGGATGTCAAGCCCCCCGGACCCAAGCCCAAGCCCGGATGGCAGAGAGAGAGCAGAAACATGGTGGCGAAGTTTTAAGAGTTCAGCAGCAGAGTATTGAAGGAGTCCATCGGCTTGCAAGTAAAAAAAGGACAGAATGATCCAGATAATGACAAACCAGCGCCTTGTTTGGTGGATCCACATCATTGCCCAAAAAAAAAGGAAACCGACAGCCAGGAGTCCCAGGTAGGAATATATCCACAATAAATCCAAAACGGCCGCAGCCGCAAAAGCGACTGACAGTAGCAAAGTTTGTAGAAGCAGCTTGTAATCCTTATAATCTCTGGATAGTCAAGACATCCAATATCATGAAGACAGTTTAATTCGGCTTAATTTGGCTTAATTTGGTGAGCAGCGGCAACAACACGTGCCAGCGTTCACTCAACCGGAAGTTTCGAAGTTGAATGGACTAAGCAGAGAACTCATTTTCGTAGGGCTTGAGGAACATACATGAGATTCGGCGGGGTTTCGGCTGGTGGAGGGTCTGTGTGCTGAGCCTCTGCAATTTCTGTCATAATGTCCCATTGAATGGGAGCGAGGATAATGGAAGAGGGAAGGATGAGGTCCTGACTGGGATTCGAGGTGGACGATTCGTAGAGGTGTGACAGAGCATCTGCCTTGGTGTTTTGTGAACCTGGACGATAAGTGATCTTGAAATTGAAACGTGTGAAGAACAGAGCACATCTAGCCTGCCTGTGATTGAGTCTCTTGGCTGATTTCAAATATTCAAGGTTGCGGTGATCGGTGAGGATGGTGAAAGAGTGTTTAGCTCCTTCGAGCCAGTGGCGCCATTCCTCAAATGCAGCCTTCGTGGCTAGTAGTTCTCGATTGCCCACATCGTCAAAAGATAAGTTGACAAGGCAGAATAAGGATAAGGCAGACTCATCAACAGTATTCAGGCTAGTAGACAGGGCAGGCGGCAGACAGATAACAAAACAGATTAACAAGGCTGGCAGGGTCAGATTGGGCAGGCAGAGTACGTTCAGTAATGGATAAACAGTCCAGGTCGGCAACAGGAAATCATGCACGGAATAAACGCTCGGAATTGTCTGCATGGCAAGAACAAGACTTCGCACAGAGACAAGTGGGAGAGCATGTTAAATAGGCTAGAGTCAATGAGCGACACCTGTGCAAGTAATTAGTCTCGGGTACGGGGTGCATGGGAAATGGAGTCCGAATGAGAGTTAGAACTCAGGTGAGGGTTCCCTCTGGTGGCGATCGGAGGGAGCCACAGAGGCTGAATTTGTGACACCTGTCTCTTTTGAAACTACTATTAAAAGGTACACCAAAACAAAGGCGTGTTATTTTACAGACAGCCTCAGATGAGTTCATAGCAGCATTGTGTGAACTAGCTCTCAATGTCCTCTATGGTAATGTACCACTTACCCCACAGCAATACCAGAAACTGAAGAGGAGAAAAGCCGAGATCACATTTGTTGCAAATAAAAAGATTGGGGTAAGGAGAAAGAGACAGATGATTAACCAACAGGGGGGATTTCTTCTGCCACTTTTAAGTGTTGCAATACCCTTTATAACCAGTTTGGTTGCATCTAAATAATGTCTGGGATGAATTATGCAGAGAAGATGTTTATTGTTCCGCAACACCAGTTGGATAGTTTAAGAACATCTAGCCAGCGCGAGTCTTTACAACAGGTTGTGGAGAATGATCTGGACATGACTATAAGAAATATTTTGTACAAGAATGATCTGGAGCCATATGAGAAGGCCAAGCTGTACACAGCTGTTTTGCAGAGGTTTTTAACAATTGCTAGGATGGGGGATAAGGAAACAAATACATTAACTTTAAGCTTGCCGACACCAGATAGGGGTGATAAATTACAACCCTCACCTCATAGCATGGATAACCATGCCCCTACAGATGATGTTGTGGATGAAGTTTTAAAGAATGTTCCACAGAGGTGTGTGAAAAATATTTGTTACATTTTAGATAACATGTTTAAAGCTAAAGACATCGCTTCATGGACTGACACGGGAGTGTTTGTGTTTAAAGTTAGAACAATCGAAGGTTCACATATACTGGACTTAGTAAAAAGTGTAACAGCTCCACAGAAGATTGCGGATGAATGAAGACCAGCATGATGGTATGAGTTTCTGGAGGCATTTGCGACACTAAATATACCATATTCAACAATAGCAAATCATTATGTTAGACATGTTATTAACTCTTTCAAAACCAAAACCACTTCAACAAGGAGTTCATCTGATAAGAGTAAAAAACCCAAAAACTCTTCAACGCCGAGTTCATCCAAAAAGAATAAAAAAAACAAAGAGAACTCTCCTGAGCACCCCATCATCCAATTATTCAGAAGATACAGTTTTCAAATCACCTGTTCTTGACAGGAGTCAGTGGTTAAGTTTTTAATATGTTTAATATGTGTTTCAGTGCGCAATCTTGTGATTACCAGTGTTGTAGCTGTAAATAAAGAATCAAGGAATAAAGAAATCAGAAAAAAATAAATCTGTTTTCTTGTGTTTTATTGAAAATTATTAAGCATTACATGAATATTTCACCAGTTTGTACACATTGTACACATTTGAAAACTTTTTCATTACAATAAGACAACTTTAGTTCCCTTTCAAGGGAACTTCGAACTGCGTCCTCTAGAGGTCGCTATGGGGAACTCCATCTACGTGACCCGTGTCTGAAGCATATATATAAAAACACCAAATATTGGCCGGCGACAGCCTATGACGTCACTCCCGGTGCGACCACAGTATAAAATGGCGCCGGGAGAAAGCGTCATCCTCTTCTTCGTCTTCAATGACTGTTTGTTTGAAGTGTGCATCTTACGAGATATGGTTTACTTTTGTAATGCGAGCACTAGCAAGGCGTTAAGAGATGTGTGCATCCGTATCCACATTATCTGATGCTTGATGACTCACATGATCTTTGCATCTTTTGTTTGCGCACTGCGCGTACTGCGAGCGTTTTTCTAAAAGCTCTGCTCTCGTCTGTCTCTCTTTTCGAGGAAAGAGGGGCAGCCGTCTGCTTCCTGCGGTTCAGGACCCTCCGCTGCTGAAACACGGAGGAAAATGAGCTCATGGGGTTTGCAGGTGGTTCTCGCCAATGAGTTATAGAAGGGGTTTTCCTTCTCGCGCTCGTCAGTCGCGAGCGAGGGCGAGCTGTTGGATGACAATGACGCGATTTCGCTGACGTCATCTAAGAAAAAAAAAACCGCTGGAATGGCAATGCATACGCAGCAGCAGGTCAGGCTGTCGCCTCATTACACACTATGGCAGTGTTTCAGGCATACCAGGCTGATCTGTTGAAAGACCTGGATAAAAGGTTTGTAAAAAAGGTATAAAAGGTTTGTGAAAAAAAAATATATATACCTGACGAGGTTGCTGAGCTGTGCCGCACCGCCGATTTGAGCCACTAAGCAGGCCGCCTCTGCTATGGGCAGTTCTATGGCGGCCAGGGTGGTAACGGAGAGACATCTGTGGGTGAACCTGGCAGATATTGGGAAGAGAGAGAAGGGCTTTCTTCTCAATGCTCCGGTTTCGCCTTCTGTACTTTTTGGTACCTCCGTCGAGTCGGTGGTTCAAAAGTTTAGGGAGGCAAAGGCGTGTTCAGCGGCTTTTAAAACCTTCATTTAAACGAGAAGGTCCAGGTTTGAGCCCAAACAGCGCAGGGGTCCTAGCCCATCCCGATCTGAGGATCAGAGATGGGCACAGAAGGCTAGTGTCGCAACTCGCGCCCTTCCCCGCCTGCGGGTAGGGCTTCAAGGGTGGCGCGGGTCAAAGAGAGGTAGCAAGACCTGAGGGAGGTGGTCCGGACGGGGCGTTGCAACGCTCTCGCCCAGGCCAGGGTAAGAGTTGAACATCTCTCCTTCCCTCAGGGGGCCTGCACATCTAAAGCCCTCATCTTCCCCTCTCTAATTCCCCTTCAACCTCAGTTTTCTACCACCTGACCGAGGTTAGGTGAGCACCTCCTGCGCCCTTATTTCAGCCCCTACACTGGACTGTTCTTCTGCGCGGGATCCATGGATGGGTGAGTACGATCCAATTTTTATCAGATTCGCTGGTATGTGTGTGTTATACCATTCGAACTACCTTTCTTCCAGTACTAAAGCAGGCTGGTATCAGGTGTGGTGCTGAGCGACTTTATTACAATGCTTTGACACTGAGGAGCAGCATTTTCTAAGTCTGGCCCTTTTGCTCTTCAAACGAGGCCATAATAGGTGCATGAGGTTTAGCTTAGAACTGCCCACCCTTATTAGGGTTTTAAGTAGCAGCACGCTAGTCTCTGTGCACTTTCTGAAAGCCACGCTGTGGTAAGATCGCACACCAAGTGTTTTGCGGTCTTTTCTAAAATCCTGTACGGTATGGGTTACACGCTGAGGCTTCGTACCATTCTTTGAGTTGGTCAGGCCTCGGTTTTCACCTTTTTTTTCACCCACTCTTTATAGAGGGTCACCTATGAGCATGCCGCTCCCTTCTGAGCGTCTAAGTTCCCTCTCATGCTGAGAGTTAAATTCTCTGCTCTCCAGAGCTCTGTCTTGGTAGAGCTAGCATTGCTCCCCTCATTTAGAGGGTCACCTATGAGCATGCTGCTCCCTCACGAGCTCTCCCGGTTGTTCGAGCTGGCATTGCTCCCCTCGCTATAGAGGGTCACCTATTAGCATGCTGCTCCCTCCAGAGGATTTGGAGAAACGGAGTTTGCAAATCCGTGTTATGGTAAGTGCGCACGCTAGTCTCTGTGCACTTTCTGAAAGCCACGCTGTGGTAAGATCTCACACCAAGTGTTTTGCGGTCTTTTCTAAAATCCTGTATGGTATGGGTTACGCGCTGAGGCTTCGTACCCATTCTTTGAGTCGGTCAGGCCCCGGTTCTCACCTTGGGCCCCACTCTACTTATGTATGTGCTGAGTATCCTCTCATGCTGAGAGTTGAGTTCTCCGCTCTCCAGAGCTCTGCCTTGGTAGAGCTAGCATTGCTCCCCTCACTATAGAGGGTCACCTATGAGCATGCTGCTCCCTCACGAGCTCTCCTTGTTGGTCGAGCTGGCATTGCTCCCCTCTCTATAGAGGGTCACCTATGAGCATGCCGCTCCCTTTTGAGCGTCTGAGTTTCCTCTCATGCTGAGAGTTAAGTTCTCTGCTCTCCAGAGCTCTGTCTTGGTAGAGCTAGCATTGCTCCCCTCATTTTAGAGGGTCACCTATGAGCATGCTGCTCCCTCACGAGCTTTCCTGGTTGGTCGAGCTGGCATTGCTCCCCTCTCTATAGAGGGTCACCTATGAGCATGCTGCTCCCTTTTCAGCGTCTGAGTTTCCTCTCATGCTGAGAGTTAAGTTCTCTGCTCTCCAGAGCTCTGTCTTGGTAGAGCTAGCATTGCTCCCCTCGTTATAGAGGGTCACCTATGAGCATGCCGCTCCCTTTTGAGCGTCTGAGTTTCCTCTCATGCTGAGAGTTGAGTTCTCCGCTCTCCAGAGCTCTGCCTTGGTAGAGCTAGCATTGCTCCCCTCACTATAGAGGGTCACCTTTTGAGCATGCTGCTCTCTCCAGAGCATTTGAAAAGAACGATGTTTACAAATCCATGTTATGGTAAGTGCGCACGCTAGTCTTTGTGCACTTTCTGAAAGCCACGCTGTGGTAAGATCGCACACCGAGTGTTTTGCGGTCTTTTCTAAAATCCTGTATGGTATGGGTTACGCGCTGCGGCTTCGTACCCATTCTTTGAGTCGGTTAGGCCCATTTTCACCTTGGGCCCCACTCTACCTATGTATCCCCAGTGATACTACTTGAACAGGGGCTACTACCAAGGATCTGTTGATACAGTTCCTTCAGCGAGCTCTTGTAGGAGCAAGCAGTAGCCCCTGGGTGACAGGCCAGGCTTAGTTACTATCCTAAGCGCTTGGTCGTATCCCCTTAAAGGAATCCCTTTTCTGATTCCAAGCCTTGAGCTCTACCCTGCGTCCAGGAGGTCCGGCCTCTATCATGTGAGTTCCGGGGTATGCAACTCAGGCCTTTGGCCGAAGGGAATAATGTCACTGACAGCCGTCAATTCATCCCAGGGACAACTCCCTTATCCTTTTGGTAGAGTTGATGCTTAGTGCTCGCCTTTGTGGAATGGCATGCACTCCCCTCAGCATGGCGACGTGGGTATATCGTTCCCCATAGCGGCCTCTAGAGGACGCAGTTCGAAGTTCCCTTGAAAGGGAACGTCTCAGGTTACGTATGTAACCATGGTTCCCTGAGAGGGAAGGAGACACTGTGTCCTCTAGACTTTAGGCCATGCTTCGGATGCATCTTCAGACGAAGAAGTGGATGACGCCCTTTTATACTGTGGTCGCACCGGGAGTGACGTCATAGACTGTCGCCGGCTAATATTTGGTGTTTTTATATATATGCTGCAGAGAAAAGCGTTTCCAGAGTGTTTTTGTCATAATTAAGAAGACACTCAATAAGGCAACGATAAGGGTGTGTGCTTGTGCTCTGCGATATCAAACGGTCCCCCAATGATACATCTACCTGTGAAAATATCGTTGCTCCAGCATAGTTGATGAGACCCACAGGGGATCCATCTGCAATATCGGTCCCATCAGGGTTAGTGATTTTGACCCGTAAAAACAGCAATGTGTTGTTCAGGTCGATATAATCCTCACCAGTCCCAGCAATAAAAAACTCCAATGGTGCTGTGTCTGAAATCGCTGATAATGGCGGCACCTCTATATAGGTATTTTTTTCAATAGCTGTTTGTGTCAGCGGTACTGTGAACAGATCGAGTTCAGATTTGATACATTCTTCTGACATGTTGTGTAATAAGGCCATGATCTAGAATATTGTTTTGACAGATCTCTTCGTCTTTGCTGCTGTAATACGCTTTGCCATCACTTTGCGCTTGCGTTTTACGATTTCTTAGTAGTGCGCCTTCTTTTCTTTGGTGTTTGACCACTCCTCCTGGTCCCCGGTGGTCTAGATATTCTTTTGCAAGACATCACCATTAATCCAGACCCATCTTGAGTATTATTGTTGTTAAAAGAATGTGTTAACGTATTGCTAACAACATCACTTAGTATGTTTTTGGCAGCTGATTTAAGATGCGGTTTCGCTATGTTAAACCCTCGCTTTAGTAATGGTATAGCCATTCTAAAGAGACCTCTAAATATACTGCCCAACCCATCCCCGTACATTACACCACCTCCTGCATAGCCGGGGAGACCATTACCAGCCTGATTTTGGTAATAAGCTATGTACCGCTCAGGATTCATTTGGTAAGTATTCAAATATACCATTTTTATTATTAATTTTTAAAAAACCACCTGTTTCACAGGTCTAAAGTGTAGCTTTGTGCTCACCTTCCCGTAAGTGAAGCGTACATTTTGATCCTGATCGTCTTTAACCTCTATGGCTATTTCTGTAATGGATGCTTTATTGACCGGCACGTAATGTGGCTTGTCGTATCTAACACTGACAATCTTATTATTTTCGCCGTCTATATGTACACATCTCAGTAGTGGCACATACGAATCACCAACTGATTGATATTCTATGATATCCGTGTATATATACAGAGTGTAGAACCCCCCGTTTATGTCAGCTTGATGTGGTGCATATGTCACAGCAGTGACCCCACCACCATAGTTTTCATCAGGCTGTTTTGTAGATTCTATAGCTACCCCAGGTTTTAACCCCAGTATAACAGCTAATTTCCCAAAAAATGTCAGCGACATCTTCGGAGGTGCTTTTAGAAAGACTTTGTTTTTAACATGATCAAATCAGGGGTTGTTCTTGGAGGTAAAGTTGTATTTATTTCTCTAATTAGAAATACAATATCATCATAGTATCCTGTCTTCAGTGTGTTACATAGCTTCGATATACTTAGACTGTCATTTTCGATACAGATGTTTATTCCCTCACCAACAGTATGATGCCCGAGTCCTTGTTCCTCAAAATCCTCCAATCTATTTTGACCGTTGGTAACAATATATGCAGCATCTTCCTCTGGAAATGTATACCATGATATGGGATATTCAAACTCTATCAATCCAACCTCCCACTCTCCTTTCAGGTTTAGAGTTCTTGACAGCCTGGTTCTATAACTAGAAATGATGTTTTATTAACAAAGTTCGGGAGGAGCACGTCAGATACTTAGCCTAATTAAACACAAGTGGTACGTAATCAAGTCAATCAACTCACGGTCATAAATACAGCTGACATACCTCCACTCATTTGACGGTCTATCAGCATTCGGTCCGCACCTCTTGCCATTACATCACAGACTCAGCTTCTCCCGTCCAAACCACGAGACCTATGTGGGGAATCTTTTCGGATCCTCCGGCCAATCTGCCGGCCCTAGGATCGGTCTTTCTCCACCAGACACGGCCGCTGCTCTCTGCTCAACCAGCTACACGCTCTCCTCCACCGGCGTCTTAAGCCCGATTCTGACGGTAATTGTTTCTCAGGGGGACGTAAGTGATTTTCACCATATACAGGGGGTAGTTGGTGATTTAATTGCCGTCGAATCCAAGACGCCTGTGTTTTTCTCTCACCACCGCCGTAAAAATCCCGGCCGAATTATCTACGGTTTTTGACAAACACCAAGGTTGTGTGGTAATTTAATTGCCTTCCGAATCCACATCTCTGAATAAGGATATATTTTACATAATAATAATAAATTTGTAAATAAAATTCTTTCTATTTACAGCACACAATCATGTGACTGGCCACGTGACCAGCGCGTTCTCAGGATCACTGAACTCACTCCTCAACTGTGAATAAATCGCCGTCCGAATCCATGAGTTTTATCACTGAGGTGATATGTAAATTAATCTTTACAGACGTCCATATGAGAAACAATTACCGTCCGAATCTGGCTTTATTCAACAATCCAACAATTCCTCCGATCGGAATGTAGACCCTATTTAAGCCTGAGGCAAACACTGATTAATTCCATCCTCGCGGAAGGTAAACAAGCAGATTTACACGATCTTCCATCACCCCGCAAACCAGCCAACCTCACCCCTAAATCCACTCCAGCCGCCAATAGATCGAGGAAAGCCCGAAATCGCCTCGCAGACAAGACACCACCATTGTCCCGCAAAGACCCGGCTCTCCGCAAGCGTCGGGTCTCTGCAGCAGGCCTTCAACGAGTCTGGGCCCCGCCCCAGTTCTCACCGCAGCAAAGCCTCACTCGCTTCCTGCTTCGGCTCAGCCTTCACCGCGTTTCTGCCGGCCGCAGCGTCTCATGCAGCCGGGCCTCTAGCTTCTGTTTCCAGATGCTAGCGCGAGGCAGCCTCCGCTAGCGGCGCAACCACCAGTGTTGCCAAATAATCGGTAACACTTTAGAATACTGTTTCTTACTTACTGCATAACTAATAAGGAATTACTGAAGAACTAACAGGTAATGATTCATTAACACTTAGCGCACTACTGTTAACTACTATGGAAGATGTGTTAACTAATCAGTATGTAATACAATTTTATGATTGTGTTAAGTAACAGTTAGCTAAACAATAACTAATGTATTCTGTCACACCTCCTGAAGAACTACTATTAATTATCTACTAGTTAAGGTTCAATAAAAATAATTATAAAGTAATTACTAATGAACAGTCATACACAATTACATTGAGTTGAACTTGTGACCCTTTCATATAAATGTTATTAGCAGTAGTAGCAGTATGAAAATGCAATATTAATAAATGCAATAAATTCTACAGAGGTTTTGCCTGTATAGTGAATTGTTTTGAGTTTGTCTTGTAAGAAATCAGCATCCGATAGGAACCCCACCACCTCCAGTGCCATGCGATAACTTACCTTAGTTTTTATATTTTATATAAAGTACTGTATGTGTGCCTCCTCAGCATATACCATATTACTATTAATTCAATTTCTGCATGTAAGGCAAGGACTGAGGGAGAGTGAAAATACAGGTAACCCATTAGTAATTAATAAAGGATTATTAGATAATTCCGCAAGATTGCAGGCCTGTGCATGGATCCAACTCCATCATCAAGTTTGCTGACGACACCACAGTGATTGGCCTCATCAGAGACAACGATGAGACTGCCTATAGGGAGGAGGTACAGCACCTGGCTGCATGGTGTGCCGACAATAGCCTGCTCCTCAACACCAGCAAGACAAAGGAGCTTATTGTGGACTTCAGGAAGAAGAAAAGTGGAACGCATGACCCCATCCACATTAACGGGATGGTTGTTGAACGTGTCTCCAGCTTCAAGTTCCTGGGAATCCACATCTCGGAGGACCTGACCTGGACCACCAACACATCCAGCCTAGTCAAGAAGGCTCACCAACGCCTCTTCTTCCTTAGAACACTGAAGAAGAACCACCTGTCTCCAACCATCCTGGTGAACTTCTACCGGTGTGCGATTGAAAGCATCCTGACCAACTGTATCACAGTCTGGTATGGGAACTGCACAGTTGCTGACCGCAAGGCACTGCAGAGGGTGGTGAAAACCGCCCAACGCATCACAGGGACACCACTTCCTGCCATTAAGGACGTCCAGAGAAAACGCTGTTCACGTCGAGCTCGCGGGATTCTTAAGGACTCCTCTCACCCTGACCATAGACTGTTTAACTTACTGCCCTCTGGGAGGCGCTTCAGGAGCCTCCGAACAAGGACAAGCAGACTCAGGAACAGCTTTTTCCCTACAGCTGTTTCCCTACTTAACTCTGCCCAATGACACACCCCTCACACACCACCACAAACTCTCCACCCCTCCCCATCATTAAATCAGTTTTAAATAAAACAACAACCACACACTGAGTACTATGTACTGGAAATTTTTATTTCTATGCACTTTCAATGTTCATTGCACTAGTATTTATATATCTTAATGTATAGCCTATTCATACCCATTTGTAACTATATTCATAGTGTACATACATTTACTGCACAATCCATCTGTATAGTATGTTCATATCACCCATCTGTATACAATACTGATAGTATTTAAAAAATCTGTAAATTATGTCCATAGTACTACTGCCTTATCTGTATATTCTGTACATATGTAACATATTGTAGGCACTGTATATCCTGCTTATTGCACTTCTGGTTAGATGCTAACTGCATTTCGTTGCCCTGTACCTTACATGTGCAATGACAATAAAGTTGAATCTAATCTAATCTAATCTAATCTAATTACTTAGAACCTGGAACAGTATTCTAAAGTGAAAACATAGGGAGCCCATTAGTATTTAATAAATAATTATCAAATAATTATGCAGGACTTATTTTGAACCTGCAAGAGTAGGCCTATTCTAAAGTGAAAATATAGCGAAAACTTTAGTAATTAATAAATAATTATTAGATAATTCTTCAAGAATTACTTAGAACCTGGAACAGTATTCTAAAGTGAAAACATAGGGAGCCCATTAGTAATTAATAAATAATTATCAAATAATTATGCAGGACTTATTTTGAACCTGCAAGAGTAGGCCTATTCTAAAGTGAAAATATAGTGAAACCTTTAGTAATTAATAAATAATTATTAGATAATTCTTCAAGAATTACTTAGAATCTGAAACAGTATTCTAAAGTGAAAACATAGGGAGCCCATTAGTAATTAATAAATAATTATCAAATAATTATGCAGGACTTATTTTGAACCTGCAAGAGTAGGCCTATTCTAAGGTGAAAATATAGCGAAACCTTTAGTAATTAATAAGGAATTAATTACTTATACGGGAGCTGGGCTCAGGGAAACTGCCGTTAACTAGGCATTAACACAACACAAAAACCACCTAAGACTAAAAAACAAATATGACCCAACAGCTTCATCCCAGTGTTAAATAAATTAATAAATTGAAAAAAAAAAAAAATTAATAAATTAATTGATTAATTAACAAACCACCATTTTACAGAGTGTACTGTATCTGTAGTAAGTTGGATAGTTATGGCAAGACAGTTGAGTTGCGGTTCCTTTCCGAAGCAGATTTCAGAACAAGAACAAGAAACAGAGCAAGGAAATTATTTACCATACAGGCAAAAACATAAGGGGTGAGAACCAGAAAGGCTTAAGTGACATTTCACTAACTTTACAGGAGGGCCAAAACAAAAACTTACCATAGGTTGATCTGACTTTGTGCACTGATTTCAATCGTTTATAATAAAAATTTGTATACTCATGGATGACAGTATACTTTTGCCAGTATATATATATATATATATATATATATATATATATATATATATATATATATATATATATATATATTAAATATATCCATTTCACCCAAAATGTCACTTACGCCCTTCTGGTTCTCACCCCTCGTTATGTACAATTATAGTAATGAGTCCTTTTGGGTGTGCAGCAAACAAAATGCATATTTCATTTCCATTATAGGCTAATAATAGTAGTAGTGGACTGTAACAAAGTTGGTACTATAGTGTCCTTTTACTAAAGTAATTTTAAAAATTAATAGGCCTACTTATAATTTTACTGGAGTAATATTTTATTGGGTATCTGTACTTTTGCTCAAGTACTTGATTTGTTTATTATAGTGACTATTTGCGTATAATTGTTCATTAGTAGTTACTTCATAATTATTTTTATTGAACCTTAACTAGTAGATAATTAATAGTAGTTCTTCAGGAGGTGTAACAGAATACATTAGTTATTGTTTAGCTAACTGTTACTTAACACAATCATAAAATTGTATTACATACTGATTAGTTAACACATCTTCCATAGTAGTTAACAGTAGTGTGCTAAGTGTTAATGAATCATTACCTGTTAGTTCTTCAATAATTCCTTATTAGTTATGCAGTAAGTAAGAAACAGTATTCTAAAGTGTTACCAAATAATCAAGTAAATTCGCTAAAGGCAGGTAATTTGTTGGTGAAAGTTGTTAAAGGACGTCGCGACATCATTGGATGTTAATGCCACTATGTAACCATGGCGCAAGTGCTTGGGATACACACTGGAATTACTCAAACTATCCTTATTTTTCACCAGCATTTTTACCCATAATTAATTTACACATTGCATTTCAATAAATGGATAGAAAAGATGGATAAGATTCATTTTCGTTTTGTGGGTAAAACCAACAGTGGAAGAGGAAGTTTCACAATTGATCACAGTGGACCAACAGTAAATGATTAACAATCACAACCCTAACCCTCAAAAAAAAAAAAAAAAAAAATTTCATGTCAGTGTGACATGACATTCCGGCATGTCCAGCTAAAGATCTCAAGCCACTTTTCTGTGGCCTACAGCAGCAGAAGCAAGCACGAGGCTGTCTCCGCTTGCTACACAAGCCCACACATCTCAGTCTTTTTCCTCCCGCTACTAATAACCCCTTTTGTCCTTTTCAGCAGCCTCCAGCTCCAGTGGCAGACACTAGCGCGAGGCTACCTCTGTTAGCAGAGCAGGCTACACAAGTTTTTCCGGACTCCCTTCCTGTGGCCTACAGCCACAGCAAGCGACGCAAGCGCAAGGCTGCGTCCGCTTACAACACAGACCCACACATCTTTTTCTCATACTCCCCTTTTTCTCTAACGCTTCTATCAGTTTCCCAATAGGCCATAATCATTTGTATAAAGTATCAAGAGTAAGTAACATGGTTTTGTTAAACTTAATATAATGTATTAAACAATATCATGCACATACGCATTACACCAAAGCCTACAGAGGACTCCAATAGATAGACAATCGTCTATATCGGTGGTTCTCGGGGCCCCCGGCCACTGCGCGTCTTTGTGTGTCTCTCTCACGGGCTGCGCCCATTTCAAGTCTTGCAGACTCTATCAATGAGCTGATGAGTTGGATCGGGTGTGTCAAGTGGGGGGGGGATGCGGCGCGTGCTGTGGCTTGGGGTCCCCGGGATGAGTTGGGAACCACTGGTCTATATGCCACCGTGCGATCTTATCCTCGTTCGGCTAAAACATCCATACAAATGTCCACCTAATCTCTAACATTTGTCCATTTCTTTACGACAGAAACGCAGCATCAGTCATAAATTATTTTACCTAGCTCGTCTTCTACCACGCTGGGGTCCAGCTCGCTCCCTAGGGTCGCAGGGCTCTGGACGTTTGGTGGTGCCTAGGATGGCTGAGTCCACTGGGGGAGGTGGAGATTTTTCACGTTTGACTCCCGGGCTCTGGAGTAGCCTTCCTGGTGGCATTTGGGGTTCGGACGCATTCTCTCTGTTTGGATCTGGATTGGGGACGCATCTCTTTGGCCAAGCATTCACGTGATTCATTTTGTAGTCTTGTACTGCAGTTATATCTGATCAAATGTACATTATTATTATTCCTTAGCTTGGGTTGAACAAATAATTTTTGCTTGGATGGAACAGCAGCTACACTAATTATGTCTCTATTTGTTTCTCTGTTTCTACCACGGGATTAACATCCTGTGGTAACTAGGAATTACAGAAGCTTCAGTCTGGATCCAACCCTTAAATAATCTGAGATGATTGAACACCTGAGAAAAGATAATGCCAACCCCTCAGAGGATGACAATATACAGACAACATACAGAATTACCCAATTTTGCCATAAGTTAAATATATTAAGGTTCTGCAATATATAAATATATTGTGGAAACTTAATTTCCTGTAGAGCTGCTTTGCAACGATTTGTATCGTAAAAAGCGCTGGACAAATACACTTGAACTTGAACTTAAACTATTGGATATGGAAATCAATAGTTGCCATTTTTTCAAATTCTCCATTATGTTCAGCCGTTTCACTGAAATAATCTGTTCAGCTTTCCCCTAAGCGGCGCAAATTAAACGAGGGTTCATGATCAGCTCTTCGTTGACCGGCGTCTCAGCATTAGCCCATTGGAGTGGCTGATAGGAAATTCTGGGGTAAAAAACACAAATTCTCTCGACGAATTCTCTCCCAATAGTAGGACATTGATCATGCAATCCATGATAAATCATGGGTCTTAGCACTTGGCTGGCAAAAGTCGACATCACCTCAGCTTCCAAGCCATACCCATCCATTCGGCGAGGCTTACCCGTCAGACACAGCGAGTATTGATCTCCTGTCAGATGCCGGCGAGAGCCTCCCGGCTGAGCTAACCTTGCCTTTTTCTGTCCGACTACCAGCAAAGCTTATCTGTCCGATGCATGAGTATTGATCTCCCGTTGGACGCCGTTTTCATTTTAGCCTTTGTCGGGTTTCTGAGATGCTCAGAGCTCACCATCTCCTCTAAATTCGATCCGGACACCAACCCCACTATCTCAGACCTAAGAGTTCTCTATAGCGAAACCATTTCATAGAGGAGAGGAGAGAAAAAAAAAAAATTATTAAAATTGGTGCGAGCCTTCCAGCCTTTTTTAACTTACCTTTTCAAGTCTCACGCTTGGCGAGGCTCAGCCTTCTGACACCGTGAATCTTCACATCTTGTCGAACACCAGCCAGAGCCTCCCGGCCAGGCTGCGATCTTCCATCTCCAGTCAGATGACGGCAAGTGCCTCCCGGCCACCCAACTTTACATTTCTGTCTTTACCTGTCCGTCACAGTGAGTCTTGATCTCCCGACGGACGCCGGCGAGAGCCTCCCGGCCAGACAACCTTACCTTTTCAAGTCTCACGCTTGGCGACGCTTACCCGTCCGAGACAGTGAGTATTGTGCTCCCGCTGGACGTCGGCGAGAGCCTCCCAAGCCAGACAACTCTCCTTTTCCATATCACGGCCGGCGAGACTTACCCATCCAGACTGCGAGTTTCATCTCCAGTCGGATGCTAGGCAAGAGCCTCCCGACCACACAACTTGATCTTTTCCGTCTTTACCTGTCCGTCACAGCGAGTCTTGATTTCCCGACGGACGCCGACGAGAGCCTCCCGGCCAGACAACCTTACCTTTTCTAGTCTCACGCCTAGCAAGGCCTAGCCATCTGACACAGCGAGCATTGAGCTCCCATCAGACGTCGGCGACAGTCCCCTAGCCAGACAAGCTTACCTTTTCCATCCTACGGCCGGCGAGACTTACCCATCCATGCAGCGAGTGCCAGTCTCCAGACAGATGTCGGCGAGGTCTCCCGACCACACAAACTCTACCTTTCTGTCTTCACTTGTCCGACTCGGTGAGCCAGATCTCCTGACGGACGCCGGTGAGAGCTATCCCGGCCAGACAACGTTACCTTTTCAAGTCCCACGCTCAGAAGGCTTACCCGTCCGACACCGTGAGTATTGTGCCCCCGTCGGGCGTCGGTGAGAGCCTCCCAGCCAAGACAGACTTTCATTTTCCATCCGTTCACGCCACAATATCAAACCCTCGTCGAAAGCCACACATCTGGTCGGTCAAGAAATTAGCTTTCAGTCCACCACCGGCGAGGCTTAACCATACGACTCGTGAGTATTGATCTCCCATCGGATGTAGCGAAAGTCTCCCGGCCGGACAACCTCACCTTTTCCTCCTACGTCAGCGCCGCTGGCCCATCAAACGGGTGAGCAAGCCCACCAGTTTGATGTTGGCTAAGCGTCCCGACCAAACTTTACCTTTCCGTCTTTACCTGTTCGACACAGTGAGTCTTGATCTCCCGTCGGACGCCGGCGAGAGCCTCCCTGCCAGACAACCTCACCTTTTCAAGTCCAGCTGGAGATGCTTACCCGTCCGACACAGTTGGTATTGTGCTCCCGTCGGGCGTCGGCGAGAGTATCACAGCCAGACAACTTACCGCTTCATCTTACGGTCGGCAAGACCGACCCGTTAGACTCAGTGAGTATTGGCCTCCCGTAGAGCGTCGGCGTCGGTCTTGGCCACCCACCTAATTTTCCATCCGACGGGCGACGAGGCCTAGTTTTCAAGGGTCTCATCCGCCTGCCGAACACCGTCCAACTGTCTCTTCTAGCCTCACACCTTTTCCCCCCGCCTGGCGAGGCTTACCCGTTCGATGCTCTGTGAGTCTCAATCTCCCATCGGATGCTGCGAGAGCCCTCCCAGTTCCGGGTTTTCTCTTCTCCCTACTTGTCGGCGAGGCTATCCGTCTGACATCGTAGTCTTGATCTCGTTTCAGTCGTTGACGCTGGTCTCCCGGTGGGCTCCTATGCTTGCCGCCTGCAAGTGAGGCTCATCCATTCGATGTCGTGAGTCTTGATCTCCCGTCGGATGTCGCGAGAGAGTCCTTGCCGGGCGTCCCAAACTCTTTTTATCTGCCAAGCCGATGGGACCCACTTGTCCGACGTTGGAGTATTGAGCTCAAGCCGGAGGCTTCATGGGCCCCCTCGGCCAGACAACCGCCCTCTGTCCTCTGATTAGCAGGGGCTGACAGCCAGTAGAGCCCGTACGCCGACTCCGTGAACTATCCCACTGCAGGCAACTCGGGTCCTCCTGGTCAGGGCCTTAACCAGCTGCTCCTCCATCGGCGGGCAGGGCTCACCCGTCCCAACGTGATGAGCACACCGTTGAGCTTCGGTTCGAGGCCTCCCCGACCGGTCGCCCTAAACCACGCAGTTCACACCAGCGACCGGTGGGGCCTAACCATGCATGCCAATACGCTCCCTCAAAGCTCATAGGCTCCCCCGGCCCTGCAATACTGGCCACTCCTTGTAACTAGCTCCCGCCAGATCTCTAGTGCGTATACAGATACTTAGCCTAATTAAACACAAGTGGTACGTAATCAAGTCAATCAACTCACGGTCATAAATACAGCTGACATACCTCCACTCATTTGACGGTCTATCAGCATCCCTCCACCACCCCTTCTCCACCAATATCACTAAGTTCTCACCATACCACGGGGGATACTCTGGGTTCGGGCCATTCTCGAGCTCAGAGCCCTTCCCCAGGACAGCACGCCAACTACGTATTACCATACTCGCCAAATACGCATTACGTAACTCGTGCTAAATATATGTAAGTGTGAACTCGTGAAATAGTATTGTCCGGATACACATATAATGACGCATTGCAGGGAAGCGTCAAGTAAAAACCACCCTCAGACATTGCTGCTTTTAAATGAATGTGTACAAATCTGAGAGGACCAGTGTTTTATGGTTTCTGTACATCTACCACATGTTTCTCATTTACCCATGTATTGAATTTGGATGGCCGTCCAACCCACTGGACCAAAACCATTGATGATCGTCCACGTCGCTTCTTGTCTAAAATTTTATCTATTTTAAATGTTTTGTTATTGCTCACAAATATTTTTTGTAATTCGTAAAATCTCATAAAAAACGCAGTCAATAACATCTGCATCATAATCACAGAGTCTATAGACAGGTGGTTTTCGTGGGATACATTCATTTACTGTGAAAAACTCCTCTGTGTAGTTTTTCTCATACCCCTTTGTAAACGGACCCCTTACTTTAGAGATTCTAACCACGTCCCCAACCTTGTACTTAAATATTGTTTTGGCACTGTGCGACTTCCTAGATCCGTATAGGTTATGTAGCACTTTAGATACATTTTCTTTGTTCACATCAATTGAGCGCATCTTGATACTCCTGTGATAACTAGCATTGTAACTATCCGTGATGTCTTGAAGTATATCAATGTATCGCCTGGAGTTTGTAGCTGTTAAGTATCTCCACATTCTACCTTTTAAAGTTCTGTTAAAACGCTCGACAACACAAGATTTTAATTCACTGTCTGTCGCAAAATGTATGATGTTGTACTTTTTTGCCAAGCTTTGAAAATTATTTTCCTTTATCTGTTTGTAATTTCAGCAGTATACGCCCCTCTTTCAGTGTGCTCTCAAAAGCTTTAGCAACCTCCAACACGCTCTTGTTTTTTAACACACGTGTCCATGCATATTTACTGAACAGATCTATACACGTCAACAGAAAATGGTTGTTGTCATTTTCCTTGGCATGTGCTGACATATCAACTAGATCTACCTGGAACTGCATGTCGACACCATAGACAAAAAACTTTGTTCCTTTTGTATTTTAGTGGGGCCGTTCTGTGTAGTGTGTAAGCATCCTCACCGGCCAGCCAGTCTGAAACTTGTTTATCAGTTAACCCATTGGGGTCGGCTGTATCGCTGGCGATACGAACTTGTTTTTTTTAAGATAAGTGCAAAAGATACTAAAAATTCTCTGTTGATTTTGGTCACACAAATAAGTGTTATACATCAATCGAAACTGTTAAGTGTCTACTTTTTTTTGAGTACACTCACGATTACAACAAAACTTTGTGGTTTTGGGGAAAAAAGAAAACAAACAGGATGCGCTCTCTGTCTTCTCCGTCTCCGCGATCTGTTTATAGTAACGCGTCACTAAAATGAAGTGTAACTCAGCAAATACTCAACACAGAAACATGAGAGTTATCTCTATAGAAAGCCTAAAGTGTCTGCTTTCAACTGAAGTAAGTGTTGTCGAAAACAAATGTTCTGTGATAAAGTAATCCGTATGAAACCGACACGATGTTCAGTCTGTCCAGTCTAACTCATTATTTCTAATGTGATCCCGCCCCCTCGTGTTCACATGTAAATAACCACGTGACCCGCACACTTGGAGACGCCCAACAACAAACAAACAGTCACGAGACTCTGTTCATCTCTGCTACTGTTCGTTTCTGGAAGAAGACGCGCTGAGTAAAGGCTGGATTTACCTCAGAATAAGAGGAGAGTTCATCCAGAAGACATCTATCGATCTGATGAGTAAGTAGGCCTAATGCTTGTTTTTTGCATTAGTTAGCGTGTTATTGTGACAAACCTGAACGCGTTTAGTTGGGTTTTTCCCAAACGACAACATGATGAATGCTACGCATCTAAGAATGTTTAATGTTCACAAATAGATTTAATATCGTGCTAAACAATAACAATTAGTTTCTCAGATATAAAATATCCTTTTTTTAATGGTACAAAGTACATCCTTTTGTAGTTCACAGCATACGTGAGTCTATGGCTGCAGAATCATAACAGCTTCTATAAAATCATACATACTAGACTAAGTTATATGACTGCAAAATCATAGTTGTTTTTCTCTCAAACTGTAATTCCAGACTACAGTGTTTGAATATGATGGACAATTCATTGTATTTAAATTTCTTATGGCACGATGATGTTTTCATGCTCTATATAAAACAATAAAAGTAATATGAGAGTACATTGTAACATGATGAATGCTACGAGTCTAAGTATGTTTACAACATGTTTATTATTAATAGTCTTCTCTGTTCAAAAATAGATTTTAATAACGTGCTAAACAATAATAAATAGTTTCTCAGATATAAAATATTTTTTATAGTACAAAGTACATCCTTCTGTAGTTCACAGCATACATGAGTCTATGGCTGCATAATCATAACAGCTTCTATAAAATCATGCATACTAGGCTGTTGTAATGGAACGGGTCGGACACAGAAGGTAAGTGAAATCACAAGGTGTTTATTTATAGGGTGAACAGCAAACAGCAATCGTGCGGATTCTTCGGACTTGGAGAGTGTCAATTCGTGAGGTTAAAGTAATGGGAATGTCAATCACAATCAGTCTCTCTGTCTTGACAGATCCTGGAGTTTGGCAGCGTCAGAGCGGCAGAGACATACGAGGATTCGACCAAGCCACCGGGGACAGACGATGAGGAGGACTGGAAGAGGACAAGGCAGAAGGTAAGTAAAGACAGGTAAGTATTCGCAGGTAGTTATACTCAGCTTATAGGGAAGCAGAGACGGTCCATGTAGCAATCCTGACAGACAGTGTAGTCCTGTAACATCACTTCAAGATCGGACCAAGTAGTGAACTGGGGGAAGTGCTTATATGAGTGTGGTGATTGGAGATTGATGAGATGCAGGTGCGGGTGATGATTGGAGATAAACAGGTGATAGTGATGAGTGACGGGGAAGACGGGCCATTCTGTGACATTACCTCCCCCTCCCGGACGGCGCGTCCCGCGACGTAACAACAATAATACCGGGGAGGGGGGGTGGGCGCCCTGGAGGCTGGAGCAGAACCTGGACAGGACAGGGAAGCCTCCAGGGCGGATCAGGAGCCTTAGGAGGCCAGGGCAGGACTGGAGACTCGGGAGGCCGTGGTGGATCAGGAGACTCGGGGAGCCATGGCGGATCCGGGAGCTTGGGCAGCCATGGCCATATTTTTTGGGAAGCCCAAAGGGATTCATGTGGCCATGCGAAATGGCTATGGCTACTAGGATTACAAGTATATAGCCCCCCCCCAAAATTTATTTGGGAATGTTCCCCATAAGGGGTCTCACCGGAGGAGCGGGCTCTGTGGGGCGCTCAGAGGGAGCGGGCTCTAGGGGGCGCTCTGGAGGAGCGGGCTCTTGAGGGCGCTCTGGAGGAGCGGGCACTTGAGGGCGCTCTGGAGGAGCGGGCACTTGAGGGCGCTCTGGAGGAGCGGAGCTGGATAGAACCAGCGAAGACGCAGGAGGGCGCTCTTGCAGCGCGGACACTAGAGGGCGCACGGGAGGCGCGGGGCTGGACGGAACCAGCGGGAACTCAGGTGGGCTGGACGGGACCAGCGGGAACTCAGGTGGGCTGGACGGGACCAGCGGGAACTCAGGTGGGCTGGACGGGACCAGCGGGAACTCAGGTGAGCACTTGCGAGGTGCAGGAATTGGTGGGCGCAGACGAGGAGCAGGCAATGGAAGGCACTGGCGAGGAGCTGGCACTGGAGGGCGCTTGCGAGGAGCAGGCACTGGAAGGCACTGATGAGAAGAAGACATTGGAGAAAGAACGGGAGCCGAGAACTCCGGAGGAAGAGCCTCATCCATTAGCCCCTCGTTCTGTGTTGGCGGAGCCTGACTGCTTGTGGACTGTCGAATCATCCCCATCTCCCACGGCGCATCGCCGGTTGCGGCGGATTCCTCATCGCCTCTGACGGAACATACTTCGCCGGGGATGGCGGAATTTTCTTCGTTGACTCGGGAGGTGGCGGAGCAAACATAGTAAACGGAGGCCGTTTGCCTGTAACAAGGGAAAAGGACTTCAGCGCTGACCTAACAGATATACCTGATGGATCCCATACACTCGCCCTCAGATCAGCACTATTGGAAACCCACTTCCGGGTTCGTGGGTAAACGGGCCTCGTTGCGGGTGATGAACTTGAAAAGGCGGCAGCTACGGGACTGGCATCAGTAGGTGGCACATCCTCCATTTCGCCGACATCCAAAGAAGATCCCGCAATCCATAAAGCGAAGTTTACGTACTGCTCTAAAGACCAGTAGGGATCACTGTGTGGCATTAGACTCCGGATTTCCTCCTCCAGTCCAACTCTAAATCCCTCCATCAAAGTGACATCGCTGCATAGGGCCCGGTAACTGGAGGCGAGGAACTCCTCCGAATACTCCTCCACACTTCTGCCGTTTTGGAAGAGGAAGATGATACATCCTCCAGTGAGGTTATCCTCTTCCCTGGGCCGCACGTTAATGGAGGCAATCTCCAACCTCATCTTCGGTTTGTGGTCCGATCTTCTGTAATGGAACGGGTCGGACACAGAAGGTAAGTGAAATCACAAGGTGTTTATTTATAGGGTGAACGGCAAACAGCAATCGTGCGGATTCTTCAGACTTGGAGAGTGTCCATTCGTGAGGTTAAAGTAATGGGAATGTCAATCACAATCAGTCTCTCTCTCTGATGTTGACAGATCCTGGAGTTTGGCAGCGTCAGAGCGGCAGAGACATACGAGGATTCGACCAAGCCACCGGGGACAGACGATGAGGAGGACTGGAAGAGGACAAGGCAGAAGGTAAGTAAAGACAGGTAAGTATTCGCAGGTAGTTATACTCAGCTTATAGGGAAGCAGAGACGGTCCATGTAGCAATTCTGACAGACAGTGTAGTCCTGTAACATCACTTCAAGATCGGACCAAGTAGTGAACTGAGGGAAGTGCTTATATGAGTGTGGTGATTGGAGATTGATGAGATGCAGGTGCGGGTGATGATTGGAGATAAACAGGTGATAGTGATGAGTGACGGGGAAGACGGGCCATTCTGTGACAGCTGTATGACTGCAAAATCATAGTTGTTTTTTTTTTTTTTTTTTTTCCCAAACTGTTGTTTTCATGCTCTATATAAAACAATAAAAGTAATATGAGAGTACATTGTAACATGATGAATGCTACGAGTCTAAGTATGTTTACAACATGTTTATTATTAATAGCCTACTCTGTTCAAAAATAGTTTTTAATAACGTACTAAACAATAATAATTAGTTTCTCAGATATAAAATGTCTTTTTTGTGTACGATAGTACAAAGCATGCATGAGTCTATGCTAACAAATGTTTTTTTTTTTTTGGTTGTTTGTATTTTATTGAATCAGGTACCTGAACCTCAGATGAATCCTGATGACTTTCTTCAAGATGTTTTCCTCTGAGATCGCTGTACCAACATCAGATGGTCAACTACACTGATATTCTATGGTAAAGCAAGATCCTTGACTACTAACTATGTTTTTTTCTTCTTGAATCCATGGAAATAAGTAAATGTCAGGTACTTGTTTCACTTGTTGAACAGAATCTGTTGCAGGAATGACTCAAAGTCTGTTCACATCTCTGTGGTTAGATCAGTGTGCACAATAATGTGTCTTTGACCTTCATTATGTATTATACGGTGTTGTAAATAAAATACAAATAATTGAAAAACCCCATTTTTTTGTGTCTCAGTCACAGTCACACTGATGGGCCATTAGCAGCTTTAGGGGAGGGCCCTTTGTCTCTCAGGTGAGAATCACTTAACATTCAAGGCTATTACCACTCCCTCGCATATTGTCTTTCGATCACAAAACGTCTTAAAAAATTTCAATCAATATATTGTTTTCTGTGAATGAGTAAGCTGAATGATTTTCACATAATTGTGAAGTAAATATTCTAGCCTAGAAGACTGATTACACAAAAGTCTTATTCAGGACGATTTAGTGTGTGTTTTATGGCCTTATTTCAGCTACATTTTTTCCCCCAAAACTTACTAACCATGCATAATATTTTTTTTCTAACAAATGCAAACATGTACATCCACCTTGGTCACATATTATTGTAGCATAGTTTGTGCTGAATACAAAAAAAAATACATGTTGGTCAATAGTATATTATAAGTAGCTGAAATAAGCACAAATATCAGGGCATGTCAACACATCTCAAGGGCCCCAAAATTACCTCAGACCCCAGAGGGTTAAACGAGCCCCTGTATCCTTTAAAACAGCATCTTTTAACCGTTTTCTACCGCCTAAAGAGCCAGGATTAGAAGGTGTATAGTAAATCTTCTTCATTATCTGTTCAGACATATTGTCGCTTCAGAGTCTACAAAAGAATGACACATAATAGTTTAAGTGAATTGTTTTTTATTTATCAAAACAGTTCAAGAAGAATTCAACAGTCTTTCAAACATCATCAATATACTGAAGAACCTTTACACACATCACAATGTTTTTCTCAATCACGTAGTCAACCAGTGTTTCAATAATCTCACAAACATTTGTCTGGTCATTTCTTAAAATCAGTACCGCACATAGATCGGTTACATATGTACACAGACATAAAATGTCAGCAATTCTAATGCTACAACCACATTCAGTCATTAGGTCTAGTATTTTTCTGATAGTTACAGAAATCGGTTCACCAGCATTAATACACATACGCATCACATCAGTCCACTCATTTGACATTCCTCTCACAATTGCCATTTGATTCCTCAGGTTTGTAAAACGTTTGGCATCAACAACCCATCCATTTAATGCTAAGGATACATCAGGATTGTCGTCAATGATCTTGTACAGTAAGTTGGTAATTTCACATCTAATACGTTGTTTAAATAGACATTTTGTCAGAACATTAACACACCATGTGTTTCCCATGACAATGTTATACTCTTTCAGTGTTTGCACAGCCCTTCCAGCAGTCCACTGCGTCATAGATAATTTGTTCACTGCGGGTATCCACAACCTTTTCTCTGATCTCACAAAGCTTCTCCACAATGTAAACCTCGTCGCGGAGCTCACACAATATAGTGTCCACCGAACCCTGGATCCTCTGCGGATTAATCCTTAAACCACACCGGTTCAGCGCCTGAGCTATGATGTGTTTAAGCTCAGGCTTAACCAGATCACGTGACAGTTCCTCAAAGTATGCGTCAAAGAAATAGGCGCCGGGTTCAAACAGACAGGAGTGTCTAAGTTGACTAGGGTGATCCACTTCACAACCCAGACATAGTTCCTTAAGCTTTTTGTTGATAAGGTGTTCCAGTATGACCACAATGGTTGCCTTTATAATTTTGAAACCATGGTCACACTTTATATTAGGTGGCCTTAACTACTATGTACTTACATCAAAAAATAAGTACAATGTACTTATTGTGCTCATACTGTATTGCAAAACACTATTGCTGCTATTGAGGTGGGATACGGGTAAGGTTAGGGACGGGTTTGGTGGTATGGGTAGGTTTAAGGGATGGGTCAACACTGTAATTATAAATGTAATTACAGAAATTAATTACAGATGTAATTACATATAGGTATTTTTAAAAATATAAGTACAATGTAAAAACATGTATGTACACAATAAGTGCATTGTACCAAATGATTAATTTAAATGTAATGTAGGAAGAACTCTGCTTATACGCACACACAATTTCCAGACAACCTGGCGTCGGCTGGGATATCCTCCCTAACTGCCAGCTCACCATTAAGTCGCCGTAAATTCAAAGGCATATCGCAAAGGATGACGTTTTTACGGGCGACTCGAAATAGACAATTTCCAGACTTTCCAAACCAAAGACTTTTACGACCTCGCAACTATCACGCGCATTCCTGAAAATGCGCGCCGTTTCTCTGTTGCGCGCCCTAAAACAGACAAAGGAATTCAACTGGTCCATGGTGCTATCTAACAAAGAGAGCCACACCCTGAAGGATTTTGTTTTAAAGAACAAAGTTAAACAAATTATACCGAGAAAAGAAACACTATAGACAGATTATCTATACATGTATTAAGAAGTGTGTTTGCGACATTTATAAGCTGTTGCATTATTTTTAATCCATGGAAAATCCAGAATGTATAAGTTACCTGATTACTAGATGTTTAGTTTAAAATTTGAGGATCTGTTTATCAATGTATTTAACCTAGTTATATCCTCTGTGGTCACGTGTATTTTTGGTGCATATCAAAATATAAGTGTTTGGTTTCTTTAGAAAGCTAACCTTATGAAGAATATTATGGTTGAATGAAAATGATCCGCTTTATCAACCCGTGGTTACAATAACGGATAGAAACTTGCTTGCAATAATTTGTTTTATGTGATGAATAACTGACCAGATAATGTATGCAAAATACGCAGCTACGCAGGGCGGGGCTCTGCCCACAGAGACTCTTTCGATTGGACTACGCGCCAAAAGGGGGTGGACCCCAAATCGTCCCGTTAAAAACGGATACTCAACCATGTAAGTTGGAGTTGGAGTTTTGAAAACAACAGGAGGACACGCACGCCAGCGAGTCTCTCGTTCTGCTCACGCTGCAAAGCGCTTCTCGCCTCTTAACACCACGGCTGAGTACTGCAAACGACCAAAGAACTTTAAACTTAAACTTCTTCACCAAGTCAGAAAGAGACAACCAACCACTGAAGAGTGCGCTAGTCACACGACCGACCGAACAGCCAATCCGAACGCGGCCCGCAAAGAACTGAATTCACCTGAGGAAAAGAGTCTCTTTGAACCAAAGGAAAGACTGAGTTCGATCAAAACAACTGAAAGACCAAGTAAGGCAAATCTCTTTATTGACTGAAACCGGGATATCTCTCCGCTGAGGGTAAAGATAAAATACTTCTTTGTCTATGAGTTTCCTCAGGTCGAAAAGCTAGCATTCAAACCTAAGTCTCTCTCTCTCTTCAGATATAAACAACTCGCTCCCATTTGTGTGTATGTTAAATTGTCTGTTAATGTTGTGTTAGAATAGTGAATAAAACTTTGACTTTATTAAGAAATCTTTTGTCTGTGTTATGTGATTTAACATGTCGTAACTATTTGCCAATAGATCGCGTTTACCTATACGCTCTTGAGCTAACTAAGCTAACTCAATTTAACTATTTGATTTATTTTAATCGTTGGCCACGAATGAAATAAACAACGTGTTAAAAGATAACTTGCTGTTATTAATGCTTGCTGGACAAGTCGTTAACAAGGCATAAGTTGTACATTATGATTGATAACAATTAATCATATGAAGATCAACTCTTAAGAGTGATTCCCTAAAAGCTAAATAATAATAATAAATATATGTAGGATTCATTTTCTACATATTAATGGTGGAGGATTACAGCTGGCATTAGTTTGATTTGAAAAATTCATAACATATTAAAAAAAGTTGTGTTTTTCTATTTTTAACCGGAAAGAAATAGAGACACAGAGAGTCAAAGTTGGTTTCACTATTCTGTACTTACTTGTGGCAATGTGTTTGTGGAATGGAAGTGCAATGTGTATTTGGGTTGTTTAAAGATATAGCTTAAAACTGCAGTAAGATTAAAAGATGTCCGTGAGACATGTAAGTCGCTCATAGCGCAGAAAAGGAAAGGAGAGAATCTAAGCGTGTTCCTTTTATTCTCCCTCATAAGGCCTTCATAGTGTTGTCATAGTTAAAGTGCGTTACCCACTTTCTATCCCACCTATGGTTAAGATAAATCTCCCTTGGCATTAAACATTAACGTAGCTACTTAATATTTTCTGCCACTTGTAAATTCACTAAGGAAGTGAAGTCAGCGCGCGCCACTCAGAAGGAGGGGCCAGATCGCGTCTGTGAGGGAGCATTTTATTGGATCTGATTTTATAGTGTGATAAAATAATCCACTGTGTTTTTCCTGTGAAGTCACGTGAAGTGACACAGAGAATCGGCCCGCCGTGGTCAAACTATTAGATTGATAATTAATCTGTGGGTTAATTTGATTCGGTCTAAATAAATTGAGATTGCAGTGGTAGAAAGAAACTAATCTAAAACAGTGCTGTCTGGCTGTTGAAACCTGAACCCTGAAACTAGGGGTGTCGTGGTAACGGCCTGAACCGGAGGTAGTCAGAAGACTTGCCCGGAAAGGTTCTAGTGCGCACGCGCAGCCGCGAGCGCCATTTTGAAGCTATTGTAAACAAATAGCATAGCATTTGAAGCTAGTAGGTAGCATTGAAGGCTAGCGAGTAGCACATAGCATTTGGTAGCCTGGGTTTGAATGCAGCGTGCTATGCAGTGTGTGTGTGTGTGTGTGTGTGTGTGTGTAAACGGTTAACTCTTTCACCGCTGAACTAACTCGCACCGAGTGTTTAAGTCATTCCTCCCTCTCTTGTGCATTATTAATGCTATCTCTCCTCCCTTTTGAAAAGATTTTAACAAATACAGATGTCGATAAACTATTGTTAATTCTATAGGAATAGTTATATTCCAAAGCAGTTAATTCTATAGGAATAGAGGCATTTGGTTAGGATTGTTCCTCCCTTTGAGTTAGACACAGTTAATATCAGACCTTAACTTCATTCACCTTGATAAAAGGATAATTAATTCAATTGTAAGTGCGCTCATGATTTTAGGATATCAGTGGGTGAATCGCTATGAAATATTTGAAACTGATAATTTGATTTCATCCCAGATTTGAAATTAAACTCATTTGAAAATAATTTCAGCTCCGGATTCCATATAGACTGATTGAGATAATTATGTGTGCTCTGATAATTTAACAATAACATTAAGATCGTAGTTATTAACTATCAATGTGTTTGATTTTCAGGCCCTGAAAATTTTTAATTTCCTTTTATAAATTGAGATTAATTTGTTTTGAAGGTTCTGATGACACAAGGAATTAGTAACCTGTCAAATTTAGGGATGTGGAAGTTGTAAATTAATTTCATAATTAATTACGAATTGGAAAATTCTAATTAATTTAATTAATTACAGTTCCTGTTTCATATTGGTTTCAGTTGCAATTGTGCTTGTAATTTTAATGACAAACCTCATTAAGATCTTGATACTTAACTGCAACTAGGAAGACTATTATAATATTTTAATATTATAATCAAATATATATCCCTCTGAAAAATTAATCTGAATCGATCCTATCAATTTTAATGATGACATCATGAAAAATTTAATTAGGAATCCCTATTTATAATTTGAAATTCTAAATTCAAATGGCAATTAAGTTTGTTCTGTCTACCTTATTCTCAATCCTTTAGTTACTTAATTAACACGGGAGTTAATTTAAATATACTTTTGCTTAGATCAAATAAGAACTTAGACTTCTAATTAGCCAAACCCTTAGGTGTATCGACTCAACAGCACCACCGTGTGGCCATACTTGTTATTAATCTTGATATTGGGAGTAAATTCTAAAGCTCATTTTTCTCTTTTCTCTCTGTCACTATCTTCTGATTTGACTACTGCTACTAGTTGCTGGGATTTTGCCTGAGGGAAATCATAGACAGAACTATAAAGCTATCAAGCAGGTATTTGGAAACTTGAGAACGGCATTTCAAATTGTTTTCATTTTTACCTTCCTCTTTGTGAAATCCTACCCCACTAGGCTGAAGCAGGTCAACGAAAAGGTAGGCGTCAGCGAGATTTCCAACACACACGAGGAACACGCTAACAGGCGTTGCGGTGTCAATCTTGCCATTACGGGACCAGGGCTGTAATTATTATTATTTTCCTTCACCCCGGAGAAAAATATTAGCAATCACAGACTTACAAAAAAAAAAACATTTTCCTTTCACGATCCTCTGACTAAGAAGCAACCTTCTGATATCAGACTTAACAAAAAAAAAAAAAAAAGGGAAATCTAATATCAGAAAGATATATTTTGTTTGAGTCCCTCTCCCTCATTTTGGCTTAGCTTAACCTTCGCCCTTGAAAAAAAAAAAAAGAGAGAAGGGCCTTCTTTTACAGAAAACGGTGAAGCATCCGATTATCACCCTGTTCCTCGCTCTGTCGGGATTTTTCATTTTCTTTATCTGTTCTCTAGCTGTTCTACCTGTCTGTGTGTGTGTGTATTCAATTTCTCCCACAGAGGCAACGAATTAGAAGCACATACACCCCCCCCCAGAGGATCACAGTCACAGAGAACCACACTAGTACACACTCAACACTAGTACACACTCAACACTAGTATACACTCAACAGTGCATATCTACACTCCTTTGTTTGTGATTTGATTTGTTTTGTTTGGTTTCTTTTGTTTTGGTTTGTTTTGTTTTTCTCTTCAAGGTCTGTGTCAGTTGCGGTTGGAAAACTTCCCTCACCCGTCAGAACATGTCTCGCGCAACGGAACATGTCGGTCACTGGGAGGATCTGGAAACATGGCTAAGTGCTGCAACCGACAGCCTCCTGCCTAAAGCCGCTGAAACACTGAAACACCAGACACAAGACCAGCTAGATGAAAACATCACAAGTCTCATGGCACAAGACCCAAGTCAAAGCTACAGTCACAAAGAATTAGCCAAGATTACCGGCTCCTTAAGTCACACACTCATCGCGACCCTCAAGTTGAGCGACAAGAACGCTGCACAGCTCCAGCAGGAGTTGACACGCGCACAACGGCGCATCGAGCAGCTACAACTGGAAGCTCAGGAACGACGGGAAAAACCCGATGAGGTGAACCAAGGCGCTGAGGAGGAAATCAAAAGGCTAAAAGAAACCCTAGCAGCTACTAACAAAGAAATGCAACAAGTCAAGGCAGACTACGCTGATCGGTCCGAAAAGCTACAGTACGCGGAACAGCTGCTGGCGAAAGCAAAGGCCGACTTCAGGGACAAGAACGGCAGAATCAAAGCCCTTGAAGCTCACCTGGATGAGTCAAGAAACGAGGTTAGCCGTCTAACATATCAGCTAGACTATGTCAAAGAAGAAGCTGATAGTTTCCAAGAGGAACTCAAGCATGCTTATGAACTGCGCCGTGAGCCATCAAGGACACGAGACGCACCGACCTCACCCCTGCCAAGCAGGACTGGGTCACCTGTTCCTGGACTGACACGTGAGAAAAGGATGGAGGGCGTGGAACGGAAACCTTCACCACCTGCCTCTAGAGAACTTTACCTCACTCTACCTCAGCCAAAGGAATCTGCGGCAGCCAACCACAGATCATCGCACGGCTTGGACCTAAAGGACCTCGACAAGCTCGCCAGGAATATTGGCAAATTCACTCCAAGTGTGCCAAACAGCCAAAATGTCCAAGCGTATCTCCAAGACATCGATTTCCATCTGGAAATGCGACCTAACGTTACGGACAAAGATAGACTCTATTTGCTCCGAACCACATCCAGCTCTGAAGTTCGCAGCTTCCTGGACAGGCAGCCTGCTTACACAAAGACTGATTACCAACTGCTCCGAGAAGCCCTCATTAAAGAGTTCTCCGAACCTGAGTCCGATCAAGGCCTAGTGGCTGCCCTGGAGACAAGACAAGGACGTCACGAACCTCCTCAAGCCTACTACAGCCGACTCAGACGAGCATACTTTGGAACTCGTAACGAACCTGACATGGAAGATGAACTAAACTTCAAAACTCTCTTCCTAAGGAACCTTCACCCCGGCATAAGCCACCATCTTGGCGTTCTCGCATGTCCACGAACAATGACTGCTCAACAATTGCGAGACTTGGCGCAGAAAGCCTACGGCAAACAGAAAATGGCCTCGGAAAAGAGCGGCAAAAGCCCAGCAGTTCTTGACTTCAACACTAACAGTCAAGGCCTGGCTCTAGAGGGCGCCCAACGCCAAGACAGTGCCAAGCCGCCACCCAGAGAGTGGAATGCACCCTCGTCCAACAAAGAACGAGACTCCCACGCCAGTACCAGATCTAAACAGAGATATGAACGCTGGGATGGACCGCGTGGACGTCAACGCTCACCTGGACGGCATTGGGAAAATACATGGGACCAGCCATGGCCTCATGAGAGTCAATGGGAAAGATCGTGGAACCAGCCAAGCTCGTTTGGAAACTCAAGAGGAAAAAACTCATGGGAATCCAACGGAAACGCCAAGGGAAAACGACAAAGTCACCCTGGAGCGACTAGCCCAAGGAATCGACGAAAGAATTCACAACGATTCCAAGCTGACCGAGCTCAAACTGAATCCACGCAAGAACAAAAGTCACCACCGTGTTTCGACTCACAAAAATTGATGGAAATGATGATGAAAGAATTCTTCCAACGGAAAGAGGAAGATCGAAGATGGGAAAAGAAAGAGAAACCAGATTCAGCCTGACTAGCGGCCGGACGAGAAGGCAGCGACCAGCTGGCCCAACCAGCCATGGAGAACAGCACTCCTTCATCTCACTCTCAGAGAACTGCAATCACAGTAACTTCAGATGGACACAAAACCCCATCTGAAAACCCAGCAACAGAGTTAGACATTAACTCAACACTCAAACCTCTAGATCACAGCAGCGTCCAGCAAACACCTGCTGATGAAACCACTCAAGTTCCTGAAAGTGCTGTCTTGGTCGTCTGCCACTGCTCCGAAGAACACCACATCAGCCCTGATATCCTAACCGTTTCCTCCCAAAATCCAGTCCCTCAACTCCTAGGCGATCTCATTGAGAAAGGTATAGCGAAAAAGTTTTACCTCTCCATCATCATTGAACGACACATCAGAGTCGAAGCCCTTCTTGACACGGGAGCTGACATCACTCTAATGTCCACCGAGCTCCTCGAAAAGGTCCAAGAAAGAACAAAGGGGACTAACAGAACTCTCAGACTCCACAGATGTGAGCTGGACCTCCAAGCATATTCCCACACGGGCCTCCAACTGAAACATGTGGCCCCAATCCACCTAACGGTTGGATCAATGGATCTCGTCCATCCAGTATACGTCTCACCACTCAAGACGTATCCACTTCTCATTGGGAAAGATCTGCTTAATCGCTTCGAACCGCTGATAGACTTCAAGCACCTAAAAATGTGGACACAAGTCCGCGAGCCTCTGCCCTGCCAGTCATTAGACTCCAACGAGTCGCAGTGTCAAGTCACAGACACCACCCTCAATCCAGCGACTGATAATGCAGTAGCAAAGCCTGTACCTGGATCAAGCACAAGCAACAAAGACCAGGACCCACTCCTATGCTCACTGCAAGAGCCTGAATCAAACACAGGCCCCCATCGAGTCATGACTGCAATAGACGTTCAAGGCACATCAGTGTCCGACGCGGCACTAGCCCTGTGGGCAGAGAACTCAGCCATCAGCCTGAAGCTATTCAGCACAGTGAAGCAAAGACATCAGAGCCTACCACATGTCGCTAAGCACAGCCGCTTCCCTCTCAGTCCCTGGGCAACAACCATGGCCACCTCCAAGATCATCTGCGCTCTGGACATACGATGGAACAACAGACAGCTGAGTCACTACTTCCTCGTCATTCCAGATCTACCGCACGACATCTATATTGGAGCGGATATCATGGTCCGGCTCAATGCTTACATTGACACTGTGAACGACGTCATATGGGCTCCTCTGTCACACCAACTGACAACTGCAGTCAACCTCAAGAACCTCCAATCTGGTCAAACCATGCCCGATGCATGCGCTATGATCACGGAGCAAGAAGCCATAATACCTGCCTACAGCAAGAGTGTCAGCGTCCGCCTCAACATGCGACCTGGCCAAACTCTCAACAGTAAGCTAAGCTTCTTCCAACCTTCCAGGACCTGCCTGAAACTAGGACTGACCCTGGAAGCCACACCTCTCATCGAAGTGTCATCTCGTGCTGTGTATGTGTTATTCAACAACTGTACGGCCCAAGACATCCACGTTCCCAAAGCCAATCACCTGGGATGGCTCATCAGCCAGACATTCCACGACTTTGAACTGATGGTACCTGTCATAGGCCCTATACCAGCACATCTAATGCCAGACGAACACGAATACGACGACACCGTAATGTTCACAAAACCTCATGGAATCATTGCCATCACTTCCATTCTGCCGGTGTCCAGAGAAAGCGTCTGTCGATCAGAACTAACAGATGACACTCATCTCGCTGTCTATGCTGTCTCAACACAGCCTGCAACGGAATCACCTCCACAGGTGAACATCGGGGTCCAACGCCCCTCACATGACTTAACTGCAGAAGAACCCTACACCGGGTTCAACGCACAAATTCAGCAGATCCTGAGTGAAGCGGATGCCCTTCACAACGAAGTGGATCGCCAAGGACTCAAAGACATTCTGCACAAATACCGAGACTCTTTCGCAAAGGATTCTCTGGATTGTGGACTGACCAACATCCACACGGTGCGCATCCCGACAAACCCGAATGCGCCACCCACATTTGTGCGACAATACAAGATTCCAATAGCGTCATATGAGCCAGTGCAAGAAATTGTTGACTCCATGCTGGAAAAGGGGGTCATCAGGCCCTGCAACAGCACATACTCTGCCCCGATATGGCCAGTCCTAAAACCTAACGGCAAATGGCGGCCCACCATCGACTATCGCAAGTTGAATCAACAAGTACCACTGTCACGATGGCCTATGACCCAATTGGATCAAGAAATCCCAAAGATCAAAGGCTCGACGATCCTGTCAACACTGGACGTCGCCTCCGGGTTCTGGACGATCCCTGTCCACCCCGATGACCAACACAAGTTAGCATTCACCTTTAGCAATCGACAGTACACCTTCACACGGTGCCCCTTCGGCTATGCCAACTCACCAGCTGAATTCAACATCTTTCTAAACAAAGCATGCCCTGACGCCAGAGCTAGAGGCAACCTTGTCTATGTCGATGATATTTTGATGAAAAATTCAAATGTTCAAGATCACCTCAAGGAAATTGATCACGTCCTAAACCAGCTGACAACGGCAGGAGCCAAAATCGCTCTTCACAAAGGACAGTGGTGCAAAACCAAGGTGAACTATGTCGGACTGCTTGTCGGAAGAAACGGCATCGAGCCACAGTCTAACCGCACTCAAGCCATCCAAAGCATAAAAGCGCCGACTAACATCTCTGAACTGCGGAGCTTTCTGGGAGTGTGCAATTACTCGCGACAGTTCATCGAAGACTACGCTGACATTGCCCGACCACTAACCTCCCTCCTGAAAAAGGATGAAACCTTCGTCTGGACGGAAGCCCAGGACACCGCGATGAGCCAGCTCAAACAGCGCCTGTGCTCTGCCCCGTGTCTAGCTTACCCAGACCCCGGAAAAGAATTTTACTTGGATGCTGGATTCTCCAATCATTGCCTCAGCGCAGGCCTATACCAGCTCCATGACAAAGACAAGCGAGTGGTCGCTTATGCCAGCAAAACGCTGCTTTCCCCAGAATGCAAGTACTCAGACTGCGAAAAAGCTTTACTTTGCACTGTGTGGGCTATCCAGCGTTTCTCGAATTACATTGGTGCACAGAAAGTCATCATCGAGACTTGTCACCAACCTGTCACTTTCCTCAACAGTCAACGCATCAGAGATGGCGTGGTGACCAACGCACGCATAGCTACCTGGCTAATGACACTCCAAGGACGAGACGTTGAGGCACGATACGCCCAAAACTACAAATCATCATTGGGCAACGGGCTAGCAGCCTGCCAAAACTGTTCAACGGACACGCTGCACACACCAGCGGAACCCAAAGAACCACCACAACCTCAAAAGACGAATCACAGGTACTTCGAGGAGAATGTGTGTGAAGGAATGCCCACAGCATATGTCGATGGATGCTCCTACAACCACAAGGGCAACTTACAAGCTGGAGCGGGAGTGGTCTGGCTCAAAAACGACCCTTGCCCACCGCAACAATTCAACTTAGGCCCTCACTCATCACAATATGCTGAAATAGCAGCCATCCTCATTACACTGCAAATGGCCGCATCCCACAACATCAAAGAATTCCTCATCTGTACCGATTCAAACTACGCCCGTCTCAGCTTCACCTGCCATTTAGCTGGATGGAAACAGAATGGATTCAAGACAGCTAACAACAAATCTGTCAAGCACCAAGAACTCTTCCAAGCAAGCGATGCCATTGTCACTGAACACGACATTATCGTTTATTGGAAAAAGGTTCGAGGTCATTCACGTCAACCAGGACAAGACAAAGACTTCAATGACCAAGCCGATGCCCTCGCCAAAGCAGGAGCATTACACGGAGAGTCCTGAACATTTCAATCCCTCCCACCCAACCCAACGGTGGCAGCCATAACCCGCCGCCAGCACGCCACTGGCGTTCATACCCCCGCCTCCTCCCTCGTTACCCTATCACCTCAGTTCGCTACTGACGATCTGCTCACCCTCCAAACAGCGGATCCCACTCTACGAACTATTGCGGCTCACATAGCCGACCCATTATCTCATCCTATTTCCACTTCCGACCTAACTGCTTCTTCTGAGCTCCGCACGCTCCACTCCATCAAGCACATGCTGCATCTGAGAGACGGTGTTCTCACATATGTCCCTGAGCCTCTCACTGCGCCAAGGCTCGTAGTGCCTCACGGCCAAAGGGGGATTTTGCTGACACACGCACACGATGCACCATGCGCTGGACACCACGGTGCCAAGGCCACATACGAAACCCTCAAGCAAGTAGCATACTGGCCCGGCATGCAGCAGGACGTAGCGGAATACGTAAAAGGATGCCTGGTGTGTTGCCAGTTCCAACCGGCAAACCCAAACCACCGAGCCCCACTGCAAAGAAAGGGAATGACTTTCCCATGGTCGGACCTCCAAATAGACTGGGTAGGACCCCTGCCACGGTCAACACGGGGTAACAAATACTTCCTCACCGTGGTCTGCGAATTCACAAAGTGGATAGAATGTCTCCCAGCTCCCAACGATACAGCAGAAACAACAGCCTGCCTTTTAATGAACCACATCTTCTCAAGATTTGGACTGCCTTTAAGGGTCAACTCTGACCGTGGAACCCACTTCACCGCTGCAATCATGCAGGAAGTGTGGAAACTCCTGGGCATACAGGCCAAGCTCCACATAAGTTTCCAACCAATGTCCTCAGGGCAAGTCGAACGTGGTAACCGAACAGTGGTCAGCATGTTAAAGAAGTATGTGTCCGCTAATCAAAAGGATTGGGATATCAAACTTCCACTGGTATTGATGGCCGCTCGAGCCACCCCTCACCGGTCCACCGGAGTACCCCCGTTCACATTGATGACAGGGAGAAACATGACGCTACCACTGCATCTGCTGTACCAACCCGGTGACCTGAACCTTGTCACTGCCTACACCACTCACCAGTACCTGGAAGAGTTGCATCAGCACCTGAGAGCGACTTTCGCCTTCGCGCAACAGCAACTGCAGCGAAGCGCAGAAGGTCGTAAAGCCTACTACGACCAAAAGGCCTCTCACCATGAGCTCAGTGTCGGAGACAAAGTGTGGTACTACCGCTTTGCCCAACCAAAGCAGAACACTTCCCATCGCCTGGCAAAGAAGTTCTTACCTCGCTGGACGGGACTCCATGAGATAGTAGACAAGCTCTCCCCTGTCGCCTACCGAATCAAAATCAGCCAAGGGCGCAGCGAGCCAATACTTCGATGGGTCCATCGAAACCAGATAAAGAGGCACCAGAGCTCCAGCCGACTGGCAAAGGGGGAAGATCAAGCCCACTGACACAGACCGACACCCATACGCTCTACATCACACTAACATAATTTCTGTTGTCTAGGAAACTTATAGCGACCTCGCTTAAACATAACACATACACTCTCTCCTCAGCTGCACTACTAGGGCCAACCTCTAGTAGAGAGGAGTTACTCCACACATGTGACACTCGTTTGCGGCCTCATCTCATTCGGTGTCCTTGTGTCTCTTTGTGTATCTTTTTGTTTGTCGTGTCTCTCTTATGTCTTTCCCATTTTCCTTTTCTCAATCCAATCTCTCTTCTCCTCTAGTCCCCTCATCAGGAAACTCCCTTTACAAATGCCTTAAATCCAGGTCCCGAAATTGAGATTGACTCCCTTTAATAAGTCGTTGTAACTCGTTGCGAGAACCGTGGTCAACCGATCCAGGTGACCGGGCCATTCTCCTCAGTTTAACCATTATCGACGCTAATAACATTTACCGGCTCAAAGATGTGGTGAATGTGGGATTTTGGCAAGGGAACACCTATGTCAAAATCCACACTCCTGAAATCGTTGCGTATCACGATAACAACGAACAGTTGTATCTGGCCCCAAACCTAAAGATGTGTACGCTCACGAAGGACATTCACTTCCTTTGCCCGAGTAAGCCTTTTATCCGCGATAATACTGAGGGCATCTGCGGCCTAGAATCCATAAGGCCCGACACTAGCTGCCCCGCCGAAGCGACACCACGTTCTCAAGTTGAGGTAACGCAAGCCGAAATTATCGGAAACCGATGGCTGGTCAACACCCCAGCGCGAACGGCTACCCTCACATACGATCAACACGACACCGCCACACGCATTATCCTACCTAACCAAACTCTATGGATCACGGTCCCTAAGGGCTCGATCCTCCATATTGACGATTTGGCGTTGTACCACCTTACCGACGACGAGTATCAGGCTGAAATCGAAATCTCACCTTTCTTCAAACAGCACTCCTTCAACCTTGATCCAGAATTGGAAGAAAGGATCAGGGAGGAAGGAACACAACTGATTGATTTAACTCCCGTCGATACAGCTTTAGAAGCTATCGCTCGCCTTCCGCCCGCTGGCGCGTCGATTATTCGGTCTTGGTCTGCCGCTGACACAGCGCTTTGCATCTCTACTATTGTAGGATATGTTGTGACTTTGACCCTGGCCTTCCTCCTACACAAACGAGTGAACGCCGTTCAAGAGTCTTGCAACAAATGCACGTCAGGCGTCCCGCGCATTTTCCGACGTGATAAAACTGACCAAGAACCCGAACCGGAGAACTCACTTAACCTGATTGAGATCACGCCTGTACCGCCTCGTCGAACCCCGGACAACTAAACCAATCAAAATAACCCCACTTCCAGTAATCCAGCTGTCTTCTCAAGTTTCTAACCTGTACATTCCAAAATTACCCTGCACCAGGATTCAGTCAGTGATGGAGATGTTGTTGTGCCTTGTGTGTGCCTGTTCTCCCTTCTTCTTGTTCCAGCGCCCGCTAACGTTCACAACGGGAACCTCACCGAGCGAAGGGGGATATGTAGGAAGAACTCTGCTTATACGCACACACAATTTCCAGACAACCTGGCGTCGGCTGGGATATCCTCCCTAACTGCCAGCTCACCATTAAGTCGCCGTAAATTCAAAGGCATATCGCAAAGGATGACGTTTTTACGGGCGACTCGAAATAGACAATTTCCAGACTTTCCAAACCAAAGACTTTTACGACCTCGCAACTATCACGCGCATTCCTGAAAATGCGCGCCGTTTCTCTGTTGCGCGCCCTAAAACAGACAAAGGAATTCAACTGGTCCATGGTGCTATCTAACAAAGAGAGCCACACCCTGAAGGATTTTGTTTTAAAGAACAAAGTTAAACAAATTATACCGAGAAAAGAAACACTATAGACAGATTATCTATACATGTATTAAGAAGTGTGTTTGCGACATTTATAAGCTGTTGCATTATTTTTAATCCATGGAAAATCCAGAATGTATAAGTTACCTGATTACTAGATGTTTAGCTCGCCTGCTATTTGTGTCGTTTAAAATTTGAGGATCTGTTTATCAATGTATTTAACCTAGTTATATCCTCTGTGGTCACGTGTATTTTTGGTGCATATCAAAATATAAGTGTTTGGTTTCTTTAGAAAGCTAACCTTATGAAGAATATTATGGTTGAATGAAAATGATCCGCTTTATCAACCCGTGGTTACAATAACGGATAGAAACTTGCTTGCAATAATTTGTTTTATGTGATGAATAACTGACCAGATAATGTATGCAAAATACGCAGCTACGCAGGGCGGGGCTCTGCCCACAGAGACTCTTTCGATTGGACTACGCGCCAAAAGGGGGTGGACCCCAAATCGTCCCGTTAAAAACGGATACTCAACCATGTAAGTTGGAGTTGGAGTTTTGAAAACAACAGGAGGACACGCACGCCAGCGAGTCTCTCGTTCTGCTCACGCTGCAAAGCGCTTCTCGCCTCTTAACACCACGGCTGAGTACTGCAAACGACCAAAGAACTTTAAACTTAAACTTCTTCACCAAGTCAGAAAGAGACAACCAACCACTGAAGAGTGCGCTAGTCACACGACCGACCGAACAGCCAATCCGAACGCGGCCCGCAAAGAACTGAATTCACCTGAGGAAAAGAGTCTCTTTGAACCAAAGGAAAGACTGAGTTCGATCAAAACAACTGAAAGACCAAGTAAGGCAAATCTCTTTATTGACTGAAACCGGGATATCTCTCCGCTGAGGGTAAAGATAAAATACTTCTTTGTCTATGAGTTTCCTCAGGTCGAAAAGCTAGCATTCAAACCTAAGTCTCTCTCTCTCTTCAGATATAAACAACTCGCTCCCATTTGTGTGTATGTTAAATTGTCTGTTAATGTTGTGTTAGAATAGTGAATAAAACTTTGACTTTATTAAGAAATCTTTTGTCTGTGTTATGTGATTTAACATGTCGTAACTATTTGCCAATAGATCGCGTTTACCTATACGCTCTTGAGCTAACTAAGCTAACTCAATTTAACTATTTGATTTATTTTAATCGTTGGCCACGAATGAAATAAACAACGTGTTAAAAGATAACTTGCTGTTATTAATGCTTGCTGGACAAGTCGTTAACAAGGCATAAGTTGTACATTATGATTGATAACAATTAATCATATGAAGATCAACTCTTAAGAGTGATTCCCTAAAAGCTAAATAATAATAATAAATATATGTAGGATTCATTTTCTACAGTAAGTACATAGTAGTTAAGGCCACCTAATATAAAGTGGGTCCGAAACCATCAGTGGGGATACAGCCATCTGTGTCATCAATTCCAGCACAGGCCCAGAGGTGGGTAGAGTATTCAAAAACTGTACTCAAGTAAAAGTAAAAGTAATAGTCTGAATAGTTACTTGAATAAGAGTAAAAAAGTATCGGATAAAAAAACTACTCAAGTAGTTAGTTACTAGTTACTTTGGATCATATACTGAGTATAGTCTATTTTTATTTAGATATATAGATTACATTTATGTAATGTGTATGTGTCTGTGTGTGTGTGTCACACACACACACACTGCCTTTAAATTTTTATTTTTTTTATTTTTTTTAATGTAATTTATTTCAGTGATGCAGATCAGAATTTTCATCAGCCTTTACCCCAGTCTTTAGAGTCACATAATCCTTCAGGAATCATGTTGATTTATTATCAATGCTGCTCTTTTTAGCTTTCTATTCATCAAAGAATCCTGAACAAAATGTCACAGGTTCCAAAAAATATTAAGCAGCAAAACTGTTTCCAACACTGGTAATAAATCAATATATTAGAATGATTTCCGAAAGGCTCATATGACTCCGAAAACTGGAGCAACAGCTGATGAAAATTCTGATTTGCATCACTGAATTAAATTATATTTTAAAGTAAATTAATTATGTATTATTCTATAACCTCTGACACTGAAACCTCTGAAAACGCCTCACATGACTGCTCTGAACATAACGAAACAAATGCATATTGACGGATCTTCTGTTCTGCAAAATGTAAACAAATGTAGCCTATATTTTTGCAAGCGTAAATATTGTTAAAATATAAATATTAATTGTGTCTAGAACAGGCCATGCGCCGCTGCGCAGAGCTAACGCGGGTTCAGCGGCTGTTCATTTCATACTCTGTGACAGCTTATTTAATGTATAAATGATACATTGTATTTAATGTAAGGTACATGTACAACAAACTGGTAATGTCATAGTGGTATCGTGGCCTATACCTGCGAAACAGTAGACAGCACACACGGTGTTCATAAAGATCTTCATATAGCTCTAGCAAACAAGCCTTTGCAGATTTGCTTTCAACTGACTGTAGATCCAAAGCCATGTCTTCAGCGCTCTTGATGTTCTTAAACTCTCTGTTATCTGAGTGAGAACCGCTTCAGAGACTCAGCACGTGCGGCAGGGAACTGAACGAATCATTCAAACTGATTCGCGAACCGATTCACTGGTTTGCCAACTGGTTTGATAAAGCCTTTAAACAGAATCGACTCAAAAGACTGAATCATTCGCGAACGGGCATCGTTCATTGCCCAGAGAAAAGTAGACAGCACGTTTGGAATAAACTGAAGCATTTTTAACTTGTATTGCATTAAGATAGAGTAACGAGAGGAGAGTCGCCCACAGTAACGAAGTAAAAGTACCGTTTTTTTCTCTAAAAATATACTTGAGTAAGAGTAAAAGTACCCATTTTAAAATATACTCTAAAAGTATTAGTTACCCAAAAAATGTACTCAAGTAAATGTAACGAAGTAAATGTAACTCGTTACTACCCACCTCTGCACAGGCCGCTGTTTTAGCTACTGCTTCAGCGCTGCCGTATAGTGTTGTGAGAAAGGTCAGGTTGTGATAACTCAGTCCCATGCAATATTTATCCAACCAGCTGTTGTCACACGCCTGTGGGAGAGTATCCATAGGAGTGGCGTTGTCATCAGACATCGCTGGTATGATTTCCATTGGTGTAGCATGGTCGTTAGGCATCACTGGTACGATCTCCATAAGTGTAGCATTGTCATCAGGCATCGCTGGTACGGTCTCAGGGGTGTTACTGTAGTAGTAAATCGGTGAAGAATCTTGAGACATTGTGGAGCTGTAGTAGCAAATCGGTGAAGAGTCTTGAGACATTGTGGAGCTGAATGTTGCAAGCGTTCCGTTCTTTATGTATTTAATGGCTGTAGTATGTGGGCGGAGATAAGAGTCGGTTAGGGGTCTTGGCAACGCCCCCGTTCAGGGTGGAATAATTTCACCTTTACAGAACTGTATCGATCAAACATGTCACACCATCTAAATATCTTGTCAATACTTGTAAAAACATTGTCAATTATGCGGCCATCTTTCCACTGAAACAAAAACCTCATATCGTAGTGCCTGCAATGCTCAGACTCGGGGATAGGCCATACACACTCTTGGAGTTTTGTCTTGTCATTGCAACAAAAAATATAAACACAGTCGTCAGGCAGTTTTTTACTGTGATCCCCAAACACACGAAACCTCATTTCAGGAGTCACACCATCCCACTCTGCTATGTACAGTGGGGCATCCCCGCAGTCATTCAAATCTCTCCAAATATAATTGTAGAATATCAAACAGGGATCCTGTGATGTAAAATCATCTTCAACATCCCCTGTGTAGAGTTTCACAGTCCGCCTTACTTTGTCGAACACAAATCTTCCCACACGTCCATTAGACATGGAGAAATCACGTTTCACGATATCCATATCTTCATTGAGAAACTTAATCAAGCTAAATCCTTGTTATTTCCTTGGTGCAAAAGTCAACTCTTCTCTCATTTCAACAGGTCCTCTAGTTGGAGAGATACGCATCATCTTCCTGACTGTTTTAGGGGTTTTTGGAGTCACCGCAGTCATTGTAACAGGAGAATGAAAAACGTCTTCTATGTCTTAACCACTGTGTCCTTAACCTTATTTAAATACCAACCCGAACGTTTGACGGAACAACCCATCCGAGATCATTGTGACACTTCATAACACATGGTAAAACAAAATGGCCGAATCATATCCTGATCACAAAATGGTCACTGCCATAAACAGGAGGTCAGAGGTGTCAATTTGACCACTTGTGTCTTAAACATCCAGAAACAGGAACAGGAGGTCAGAGGTGTCAATTTGACCACTTGTGTCTTAAACATCAAGAAACAGGAACAGGAGGTCAGAGGTGTCAATTTGACCACTTGTGTCATAAACATCAAGAAACAAACATCAAGAAACAGGAACAGGAGGTCAGAGGTGTCAATTTGACCACTTGTGTCATAAACATCAAGAAACAGGAACAGGAGGTCAGAGGTGTCAATTTGACCACTTGTGTCATAAACATCAAGAAACAAACATAAAGAAACAGGAACAGGAGTTAAGAGGTATCAATTTTAATCAATCAATATAACTCATAAATCAATCTATTTTGACATAAGGTCCCTCATATTTTCTTCTGATGTACAGTGTAATTATACATTTAAGTACTGCGTAATATGAATTAGCTACATGTACTTACTATATGGTTAGGGTGACTTGCATGTAATTATGCATAATTTATTGTTATTATAATAGCAAGTACGTGTAACGTGCAACAAGGAGACCTTAAAATAAAGTTTTACCTGTACATCTGAGTGTAACAGATTATTTTACATTACAAAGTCATTTTTTAATGAAACATGAACATGTAAAGATAACATCCTATTGACTATTGATAATACCCATAATATTGTGAGATTCATTTTTGTAATATAATTTTATGTTTATGTACTGTAATTTGGTTATACTTCTAGGTGATGTAACTGTGACATTATTGATAAGGATGGGGAATGGATGTGCTGACATGAGTGTGTGTGTGAGTGAGTGTGTGAGAAGAAAGCGAAGTGTGCATAAAATAGGGGAAGCAAGCTGTAAATCATGGTGCTCCTAATAGCATGAGCTCTGTCTAATAAGTCAGTAAAGCTTCATATCTCCATGTTTGCCTGCATTATTATCTTAAATCCACAAGAGAGTGGAGAATCCTCCTATTTTCCACAGCCCCTCTTACAATATTAAAGTCAAGAAATGGAGGTAGAACCTTAAAGTTTAAATTGATTTGAATTAATCTCAAGCATCAGTCAAGCTCATATGACAGACAAACAAAGGAAGGCAAGTTTTAAGAATTTGGTTCAATAGATTTATTATTAGTTATTTGTTGTATTTTGATAAGTTAATCACATCTATTGTATATTTCTTTATATACATTATTGATTCCAACAAATTTGTTTTTGAATCTGAGACCTTTAAGCCATTTGATCTTTCTACAGTTGATTCTTATAACTTGGATGTTGACCCAGATTTAAATGATTTTTCATCATTGAATGCTTCAAAATCTTGTAGTTTTTATACTGAAAATCAGTTTAATGATTTATGTAGCTCTTTGCCTTCTAATGTTTTTTCTACTTTTCATTTGAACATAAGAAGTTTATGTAGGAATTATGATAATTTTATTCATTATTTATCTTTACTTAAACATCAGTCTATTATTAAAATTAGGGATGATCTTGCCTTAAATTCAGATAGAATTAATGTGGAACATTTATTTGTTGAGCTCTCAATTGGTCATGGAGGAAGAAATATTATTGTTGGTGTTATTTACCGAGCACCTGATTCCAATATTCAATATTTTAATGATACTTTTGCCAACTTACTTGCTTTGATAAACAATGACCATAAATATTGTTATATTTTGGGTGATTTTAACATAAATCTCATACAAAAAGAAAGAAATTTGATACCCCTTCTACAGATTTCCTAAATATTCTTTATTCTAGTTATTATTGTCCTCTTATTCATAAACCTACAAGAGTTAAAGAAAATTCTGCAACTTTAATTGATAACATTTTAACAAATTCTCTAAGTCAAGGAATTAAATCTGGTGTTATGTTCAGAATTGTCTGATCATTTTCCTATATTTCACTGTTCTGATATTAGGGTTAACAGAGTTAAACTATCAAAAGAAATTCAGCAAAAGAGAATTATGAGTAAGTTAAATATTTCTAAACTTAAGGATCTGATTTATAGTACTTCTTGGGATGATCTCCCTGCTGAAAAAAACAGCTTAAACCAGCCTAAGATGGTTGGCTGGTTTTAGCTGGTTTAAGCTGGAAATAGCTGGTTTTAGCTGGTCTCCCAGCCTGGCCAGGCTGGTCAGGCTGGTTTTAGCTGGTTGGTCAGCTGGCCTTCCAGCCTGGTCAGGCTGGTTTTAGCTGGTCTCCCAGCCTGTCTAGGCTGGTCAGGCTGGTTTTAGCTGGTTGGTCAGCTGGCCTTCCAGCCTGGTCAGGCTGGTTTTAGCTGGTCTCCCAGCCTGTCTAGGCTGGTCAGGCTGGTTTTAGCTGGTTGGTCAGCTGGCCTTCCAGCCTGGTCAGGCTGGTTTTAGCTGGTCTCCCAGCCTGTCTAGGCTGGTCAGGCTGGTTTTAGCTGGTTGGTCAGCTGGCCTTCCAGCCTGGTCAGGCTGGTTTTAACTGGTCTCCCAGCCTGTCTAGGCTGGCCAGGCTGGTTTTAGCTGGTCTCCCAGCCTGGTCAGGCTGGCCAGGCTGGTTTCAGCTGGTCTCCCAGCCTGGCCAGGCTGGTCAGGCTGGTTTTAGCTGGTCTCCCATCCTGGCCAGGCTGGTTTTAGCTGGTCTCCCATCCTGGCCAGGCTGGTTTTAGCTGGTCTCCCAGCCTGGTCAGGCTGGTCTCCCATCCTGGCCAGGCTGGTTTTAGCTGGTCTCCCAGCCTGGTCAGGCTGGTTTTAGCTGGTCTCCCATCCTGGCCAGGCTGGTTTTAGCTGGTCTCCCAGCCTGGTCAGGCTGGTCTCCCATCCTGGCCAGGCTGGTTTTAGCTGGTCTCCCAGCCTGGTCAGGCTGGTTTTAGCTGGTCTCCCATCCTGGCCAGGCTGGTTTTAGCTGGTCTCCCAGCCTGGTCAGGCTGGTTTTAGCTGGTCTCCCATCCTGGCCAGGCTGGTTTTAGCTGGTCTCCCAGCCTGGTCAGGCTGGTTTTAGCTGGTCTCCCAGCCTGTCTAGGCTGGTCTCCGAACCTGGCCAAGCTGGTGTCTATTTTACCTAATTACAAATTAATTAGATTGTTCCACTTTCTGACAAGGTTAAATTCAAGGGTAGTTTAGTATCATAGTCAAGCATGCTAGATGGTACATCTTAAATTATTCTAGTTGCTAATGATATAATATATCTGAGAGGAGTCTAAAACAAAATTATAAAACTGGTTTCACAAATAAATTATAGCATAAAATACAGTATAAATCTGTAGCATGCCCTGACTTAAATCAGATTAAATTATTGTCTGATGAAATACATTCACCATAGTTGTATGACCAAATATAATTTGGTATTTATATAATATATAACAATTTTAGTGTCATCAGTAATTAAAATATACTAAAATTGAATTTTTACAATATCTTTGACAAGAAATGCATAACGCATATATAACTTCTGGAATGTGTGAGTCATTGAGGACTGATTGAGGACGTTTAATATGTACAGAATATCATTTTCTTAGTTTTCTGTAACACTTTGTACTATTTTAAATATACTTCAGTTATTTCCAAGGATGGAATTCAATTGTGTGATGTTTGTAAAATAATTAAACACTACTTGTTATAGAGAATGTAAACTCACATTTGTTTTTCATTAACATCTTTTCTCTGTTCCGACAATTTTAAAGTTAAGGCAAGACATGTTGTTGTCGACTCCTGGCAAATGTCCAGGCTAAAGTAATCCCAAGTCAACTACTTCCATTGTTCAAAACTAGGTTTCCCACTTACTGTTACATACAATTCTCAAAAGCATGACTAACAGTAGCAGTCTGAAAGATCTGAAAGTGTAGGTTGTATGTGTTGGAGTGGGGTTTGGGGGTGAGTGAGGGGAGAGAACAGACTGACAGTCACACAGAAACAGCATCACTATATGAAAAGAGCTGCACTGTGACACACCTACATCTACAATCCCCCCACCCTAGACTGCTATACACACACCCACTCTTCCTCATCGACATCCACTCACCCAAACCTCCCATAGCAATACACCAACATCCCACAAACTCTTGCCACCACACTTTTCTCACCCAACCCACACTCATACACCCTCCTCTACACCCATCCACACCCCTCACATCAACTACCTCTCACCCAATCCACTTCTCCCACATCGATATACCCACCTGTGCCCTGCACTTACTGCCCCCCCCCCCCCCCCCCCCCCCCCCCCCCACACACACACACACACGCATGTTGGTTTTTGTGGTTTATTATTTATGGGGACTCTCCATAGGCGTAATGGTTTTTATACTGAACAAACTGTGTGTGCTATTGCCCTACCCCAACCCTACACCTAAAATTACCCCTCACAGGAAACCTTGTGCATTTTCAGATTTTCAAAAAAACACCATTTAGTATGTTTTTTAAGCCTTTTGAATTACGGGGACATAGGCAGTGTCCTCATAAACCACCTTCATATTATAATACCTCTGTCATACCCATGTCATTATACAAATTTGTGTCCTCATAAACCACATAAACATACACACACACACACACACACACACACAGAGTGAACACAAAATAAAACAAAATAAAACAAAATAAATTAAAAATTAATAAAAATTAAACAAGTAGATTGATTGAAAGAGGGAACACTAATGTTAGAGGAAAAGAAAAGAAAAGAAAAGAAAAGAAAAGGTGGACAAGTATGGTGTCCCATACTCAGAATTTGTGCTCTGCATTTGACCCATCCAAGTACACACACACACACACACACACACACACCGTGAACACAAAATAAAACAAGTAAAAAGAATAGAAAAATAATAGATGATTTAATAATAATTTATTTATTTATTTATTATGTAATGTTCTAATTTTAAATGTTTATGTGAATTCTTCGTGACTGTGACGTGTTTTAATTGGCGCGCGTGCTGAACATTCGAGTCTCATTCAAACACTGGAGTAGAGGGAGTTGCCATGGAAACGACGACTGACTAGCAGGAAGCTCCGTCTTTCGCTGCTGTTTTGACTGTTTTCGGTAAGTTTAGTCCCTAAAATCACACAGATATTACATACAACTGTCCCTGACACTTCTCTTGCTTGTAATTGTCTGTTGAAATTAATTTATAAATGGTTTAATGTCTTCGAACATGTCCGTTAGCATTTTAGCAGTTTTCAGAGGACGTAACATATAAGCAGTATGAGAATATTAAATAAGTAAACCTAGAAACAAATTCTGTTATGTTAAGAAATAATTTTTAACTTTTCCACATTTCACCTCTGCTTTAGAGGTGGCATTTACATTTTCCTTGTAATAAACCTGGCATTGCATACTAAATATGGTTGTCTCTGTGACAGATTGCTTGTTATGTTCCTAGATTCTTCAATGCTGATGGCCTGCTGCACCCCATAATCTGAGCGAACCTCCTGTCAGACAACATCTCCAAAGCACAGTGAACCTCAAATATACACTATTCTTCAAAATTTTATATTTTTAGAAAATACATCTCTTATGCTCACCAAGGCTGAATTTATTTTAAAAAATCAGATAAAAAAACACACAAAAAAACCCCCAGTAATATTGTAAAATATTACGATTTAAAATAGCTGTTTTGTGTGAATATATAGTAAAATGTAATTTATTCCTGTGATCAAAGCTGAATTTCCAGCATCATTACTCCAGTCTTCAGTGTCACACGATCCTTCAGAAATCATTATAATATACTGATTTGCTGCTCAAGAAACATTTCTGAAAACAGTTGAGCTGCTGAATATTTATTTTTAATTTTCTTTAGGATTCTTTGATGAATAGAAATTTCAAAAGAACAGCATTTATTTTAAGCAAAATTCTTTACACTCACTTTTGATCAATTTAATGCATCCTTGCTGAATAAAAATATGAATTTCTTTTTTCTTTTCTTTTTTAAAATAACTTTTAAACTGTGGCGAGGGGGCTTGTTTCATCCCACTGTTTTTGGGAGAAGCACGCACAAGCTCCCAGTCCAGACTCTCTCTCCACCTTCCCGTTCTCCGGTGGCTTTTTATCCAGCCAAATGTACCATCATGGATCACAAGTATAACCAAACCATCATATCAGTTATCATAGCAAAACATTACAATCAGAGTTGTTTCAAGGTAAAAAAAATTAAAATCAGCATAACCTTATCCACGCTAATTACTGCAATTAGACACAGGTGTTTATCATTTTGCACTTTACTCAATGCTCGTCTCCCAAATCTCTCTCCTGCTGCAGACCTTGCTGAACCACGCCTGCTGAAAATACAGCTTTGGTCACAGAAATAATTTACAGTTTAACAGATATTCACACAAAACACATATCATAATCGTGCACTACAGTTATATGTGAAGAAATGGATCATCTTTTGTGTGAAATAATACGAACAGCACCTCTGCTAATCTTTCTCCTTTTGGTTTCCTGTTTCTGTCTCGGGATGCCCATCCCAAGGTTACTAAAGATTATGCAAGTTCCAGTTTGGATCCAGCCTCACTTGAGAAGACTTCAGAAGACGCCAAATCTCACGATGACTTCAGATGATGACAACTATAAATGAACATACAAAGCTGCCAAATATTATCCTTATATTGTAATCATTGCCCTAAAAGGTAAGTTAACAGATTTTCAACCAGATTTGTATTGTTACAGTGTTGGTAATATATGTAAATGAACAGTGTTTACCTGTTCTCTAAATTACATGTACCGAGATATCACCATTTATTTGTAGGCAAAACTCTGCCAGATGATGCAAAAGGTTGATTGCACGTCTCATTTGTGTGTGGTGGTGTGTACTATAACTTTTGAAGAGGAACTAATGCTCCTTTGCAGGGCTTTACAGTGCGACCATTTCAGTCCAGCCAAGCCGCTGTGCATCTTCATTCAAATACAGCGGTGTTTCGTTTAAGAATGAACTGCGTTTTTAAATTAATGAGTCAATGATTCAATTACCCATTCATAAAGACAGTCATGTACTTCACTCCTGAATGAATCAGCCGTTCGAACGAATCAATTCAATTAATGATTCAGTGATAAAATCAGTGAATTTAATTGCACTTATGCAACCTCTGAGCCTCATTAAACATCTGAAAATACACCTACAAGCCACTTGTGTTCTTCTGTGCCACCTCTGTAGTACACATTTATTCCTTATTTACTGATTTAATTTGATATTTAGCATCGTTTGGTACTGTGTTGCCTCCAGGCAACATACTTTATTTTAGGATTTTTTAATAAAATGAGACACCCATTTAATTGATAAATGCTATCTCAGGGTAGTAGAACTCAAACACTAATCAATGAAAACCCCAAAAAAGTGGTCACATGACCCACAGTGGTCCATTTTGCTTCCAATAGGTGCGTTCGACTTCATGCAGCACTTAGCAGACCGATCGGCGGCTGACTTGAAGCAGTGCATGCCGGTTAGAAATTTAGTCCGACTTGAACCGGCGCCGACCACACGTCACTGTCACGTGTGGCATCAAAGTACCGCGATAGCGTTTCGAGAGCAGCAATTTCTCCAGAGCGACTGCGGGAGCGCTGATGACGACACAGCTGTTTCACGATTGGCCAAATTCACCACATGACAACACCAACGTGTATTTCGGGTTTATTCTGACAACTTCAGTCCCACTAATGCTCATATACGGACTTTCAAAAAAATAAAAATAAATTAACTTTTCATGTCATCTTCATCTCGTAAATCATGTTTATTAAAAGATTACAATTATTTTTACTGCAATCACTTTTTTGTTCATTCGTATAGCATAGGTTTATTTTGGACCTTTTTCATACAGACCCTTTACAGTATTAAGCTGCATAACCTATTTAGATAATCATTTTTTTATGGAATAAATCAAATGTCAATCTTACAGATTTTTAATATAATGTGGTCATCATGGATTCTGATTGATACTAATTGTCTAGTTACTGGGTTCATCCATCTTCACTTGCATGTGATTACTGCCAACAACTCTGGCTGGATGTCAACTTAATACAACATTCAGATCACTTTCATAAGCTGGTATAAATCATAATAGAAAGGCAAATAAATTGGGCTTATCCGTAGGCCTGTTCATGGTGTTCACGTATGAATGTTCATGGTGTTTTGTCTTACTAAAATGTGCTTTTTTATTATTTTTATTAAGTTGCAGTAGCAAAAACACGCATAATGAATCATACTGCACAAGTCAAATTTTCAATATGTTCTGTTTATTTACTTAAAACTTGTTTCTGTCGTGATGACACCCTTTCAAAATATTACATACATCTTAAAGGTTTATTAAAACAATACTTATTACATTGAACCTTTACTCACTTTCGTTGCTCATTGTGCTCAATTTCATACAACAATAACGGCATTTCTATAGCTTCCAGTTCGTCTGCAATAAAGCAAGCAAACGCCACGTGATCTGCCATGACTGAGGTAGATGCAGCAAATTACGAGAGCCCCGAAGTGTCCGACTTGACGACTCCGTTTTCAACTCCGCCCCTGACTGCAAGCGGCTACTCTCGTTGATCGCCGTCTGTAGCCGTGCTTCAAGTCGAACGCACCTAATGTCAGGACATGTGCACGTCACATGACTCCCTATTTTCTCCAATGAAAAGTGCATATATCATCAATTTTCATCCATATAATTGCCTACAACAAGTATGAGTCACCTTCATTATTAAGTTAAGAAGTATTTTCAAAAACTTTTCTTTATATCATCATATTTATTTTAGGAAATTAAAACTTCATGTTGCCTCAACATTGTACCGTAATGGAATCGGATGAGGCCATGCAGGCCTGCTAAGTTATAATACAAGTATATGATATTAGTAAGGAAAAGAGTTAGAATTATCTAAATGTATTTGCATTTTTGCAAAATTTTGTAATGCATTTGTAAAAATAGTAATTCAGATACTATATCTGCACATTATGATTTTTCTGTTGAGGAATTGCTTTCTCAGAAGCAGTGAGGTGTCATTAGTGAGGAAGGAGATTTTACATGCATGTGCGTGTGTGTGTGTGTGTGTGTGTGCATGCTTGTAAGGATAAAGTGCATATTAGGATAAGGTTATGCTGATTTTTTTACCTTAATTTTTTAACTTGAACTCTGATTGTAATGTTTTGATATGATAACTGATATGATGGTTAGATTATACTTGTGATCCACGATAGTACAATGTTGCCTGAGAGCAAGAGCTGGATATGAAATTGCATTTTATTAAATATGAGATATGCAATACTTTAAAAACTTGATAAAACTAACTGTTCAGGTGTTTGGTTATGGAAAATGATGTTAACAATAAATATATTTATTTTTTATGCATAAAAATGTCAAATGTTTAATTTGTCCGTTGTGGTACAATGTTGCCTTGAGGCAACACACTTTTAAAATATAAATAAATACAATTAATGAAAATGTTTATTGAATTTGTTATAGTGTTCAATTTTAAGCAGGAAAAACATCACAAATATTTTTTTTTTCTCGTTGATATTATATTGCGTACTGTAGAGGGTTAATCTTGTATGAAAATTGCATGAAAAAGAAAATGCCAGTATTATGCCACACATATTTTCTACTTAGCTAATCTTAAATTAAACTTGGATTGATACTTTATAATACCAGAGACCAGATGTGATACTTCATAACGCAGGGGTGTCCAGATCTGAATTTAGGAAGGCAGATCTCCAGGAGCAGGATTAGGCAGCCATGTTATATTGGTTATGTATGATGGATTTTGAACTGTACTATATTTATTGCATGTTTTCTTGGTTTCCAGTTGAAGACATCAGTACATCAGATGTTGGCCTGGACAGCTGTATCAGTAACAGTACACCACACTGACCTCTCTGCGTTTGCATGGATGGCTGACTACTACCATGTTCTATGAAGGTATTATTTTAGCAAAACTGAGCACCTGTGACAGTGGAATTTGCAGTTATAAAAAATAGTCACACATGCGTATCAGTAAATTCGAAGTCACAAAAATTTTTTTTAGGAGTTGCAAATGTTTTATTTACACTTTCTCTCTCACAAACACAACACGACAGTAATACAATTTCAAATCCTGAGGTGCACAAATCCTATTCTACAAATCACAAATTAAGAAACTCATATGCTCACAGTTAGGAAAGAGTTGCTGCAGTGAATGTGGGGCAAAACACATTCATACACCCGAATCAAAAATGTGAAGTCATAAACAAATTAGGCACATTTGTATATACAGTCGTGGTCAGAATTACTGGCACCTTTGATAAATATGAAAAAAGAGGCCTGTGAAAATAAACATTAAGACAATATAGACACACATCATCTTCCAAGCAGATTTGTGACATTTTCTGTGGACTGGAAATTTTAATTATGGCCCTGATGGTGGAAATGGGAATTTTCAATGCTTTAGCTAATGTTCTTATAGCCACTTTGCAATTTGTGATGCTCTTCAATCTTTTGATGCATATCAAAAATATATTCTTTTTTTTACTCATTGTCGGGCACGTGCAGGTGGGGGTTTGGTGCTTGAGCACCTGCCCCTTTTCCCCTCGATGCCCAAAGTGCCCTTTTGTCAAGGCAATTTTTTTACTTTTTTTAATTGTAATTAAACGCCCTTTTGTGAAGGCCTGCCCAATCTAACTATTAGTAAAATTAATGAATAATAGTTTAGCAGTAAATTCAATTATCCACATGATAACCTTTCACCTGACGATTTCATCCGGGGCAATCCCTCACGTTCAGACACCTTTAGGATGCTTTCAGTAATGCAATTTGAAGCAAGCTTCAGACGGGCCCGGACATGTACTGGCTTAAGCAGGGGGACACGTCTGGCACTGCAGGATTTGAGTCCCTGGCGGCGTAGTGTGTTACTGATGGTAGCCTTTGTTACTTTGGTCCCAGCTCTCTGCAGGTCATTCACTAGGTCCCCCCGTGTGGTTCTGGGATTTTTGCTCACCGTTCTTGTGATCATTTTGACCCCACGGGGTGAGATCTTGCGTGGAACCCCAGATCGAGGGAGATTATCAGTGGTCTTGTATGTCTTCCATTTTCTAATAATTGCTCCCACAGTTGATTTCTTCACACCAAGCTGCTTGCCTATTGCAGATTCAGTCTTCCCAGCCTGGTGCAGGTCTACAATTTTGTTTCTGGTGTCCTTCGACAGCTCTTTGGTCTTGGCCATAGTGGAGTTTGGAGTGTGACTGTTTGAGGTTGTGGACAGGTGTCTTTTATACTAATAACGAGTTCAAACAGGTGTCATTAATACAGGTAATGAGTGGAGGACAGAGGAGCCTCTTAAAGAAGAAGTTACAGGTCTGTGAGAGCCAGAAATCTTGCTTGTTTGTAGGTAACCAAATACTTATTTTACTGAGGAATTTACCAATTAATTCATTAAAAATCCTACAATGTGATTTCCTGGATTCTTTCCCCCCATTCTCTCTCTCTCATAGTTGAAGTGTACCTATGATGGAAATTACAGGCCTCTCTCATCTTTTTAAGTGGGAGAACAATTGCACAATTGGTGGCTGACTAAATACTTTTTTGCCCAACTGTATATTCCCTGCACTCCACAAAAATATCCTGGAAATTTAGCAGTGTTCAGAATAGAAAAAAGAACGAAAATATAAGTAAAAACTAACACAAACTGCAGTAGCATTCACTATACCACGTATTATAAACACCCAGCCTAAATATTTAAAGTGAAACTGAAACGAGTGGCGTGGTTGCTGGAAACTGCACAATACAAACTCTAAATAAACTCACTTTTCTCATTCGTCACCAATCCTAATGTGCACGCTTTGCGCTTGACCTTGATTGTTTTATATAAGTCGCCTTAGAAATCGCAGCACCTTGGAATGAATAATCCAGAAAAACAGTATTATATCCATTTTCATAAAAATGTGTGTGGAAACAGAAGAAAGCATGTCTTTGCAAGATAAAACAACAAATTATTTCCATGTTTTCCTCACAAAATTACAGTGCCAGTGAGCAGGTGGATAACACTGACAATTTAATTTATGCAATTCATGATAATTCATGTACCCTTACTGGAAAGTGTTACTGAATCCTGAAAAAAAATGTATCACCATTTCCACACAAAATATGAAGCAGCACAACTTTTCAACATTGATAATAATCAGATATATTTCTTGTGCATCAAATAAAATTGGTTTCTAAAAAACCACGTGACACTAAAAACTGGAGTAATGATGCAGAAAATTATCATTTGCATCACAGGAACAGCATTACATTTTATAATATATTAAAATAGAAAACTTTTTTTTTTTTTACATTTCCACTTTTTTTTTAATTTGTAATAATATTTCACAATATTTTGATCAAATAAATGCAGCCTTGATGAGCAGAAGAGTTTATACTTTAAGGTACTTTAATAATAACAATTCTATTTATGCTTTATATTATATTATTATCACGATTATTAAATGCTGCTTTTTATTTTTACAGGACAATAGTATGTATTACAATATAAGATATATCTTTTAATGTGCTAAAATATATATTTTTAATAATAAGTGCCGGGGGCGTGGCTTGTGGGCGTGGTGATATTTTCCTGCTTTTTTTTATTTGTCTCTAACTGATCACATGCCTGTTTTATTTTTTTTTACTTATTGAAAGGTTAGATTTTTGTGATTATTTTATTTTTAATGAAAGAGCAAAGTATAAACAATAGATTTATTTTTTATAGGCTTCTTTGATCTTATTTATTAAGGGTGCCTATAATTCTGACCGCGACTGTAAGAATGAGAACTCATATGCGAGATCTCACATGACATATCAGTATGTGAGATCCCACATGCATACCTGCGCTCTATCCACTGATAAACACAGCATGTGGCCCTTGACCCATTTTATTTGACCCAGAATTCTGACATGATCGTGTCATTATTACTCAATCGACACAACACCACCCTGAAATTACTTTGCACTGTAGAAATATGGTTTTGGCAAGAAATGTACAGTGGCAATTTTTTTTTTTGTGCAATTTTTTTTGAGTGCTACTATTTCACATTCAATATTCTAGACTAAATTAAAGGTATATAAGTCACTTTTATGGATGTTTCTTTACAAACTTCATAGTTTGTTTTTTTATACCAAAGATATACCACAACAACAACAAAAATACCAGAGTTAAATTCTAATAAAGTCTATAAAAAATGTTCAGTTCTAATAAACACACATTACAGGAAAAAAAGAATTAAATATTATGACGAAATTAATATTACAGAATATTCTGAAAAAAATGAAATATATCCCTGCATAAATCAGGTATAACTGAGCCTGTGAAGTTCTTCATTTGTGATTTATAGAATAGGATTTATACACCTGCAATGGAGATTTTGAGAAGGTGTAACTGTTTTGTTGTGTTTGTGAGAGAGAAAGAAACAAAATATAAGATTTCAACTCCTAAAACATTTTCTTAAGGGAAATAAAAGTGCTCAGTTTCGTTACAATAATACTAGATACAATAGATGCACTGTATGCAAATATAACAAAGGGACATAAACAACTTGCAAACTTATTATCTTTAAGTGAAAATATTCATTTTGAATACAAAATAGATCATTTGTGTGATTCGTGTAGACCCAAAGAGTTATTGAAAATTAACTTTGTCTACTGATATTAAAATTGTGGGTTACATGTTCATCACCTTTTTCAATCCTGACCTGATTAGTTTACATCCCTGATCTGATAATGCAAAGAACTTAGTTTTAATTGCAACATTTTAATTTCTATATTAGTCTAATAAAGAAGCTTTGTATACAGAAGGTTTGTATGCTCTAAACATGTATTTGTAACTGTATATTTTGTATTAATAAAGATATTATGACTAAATGTGGTGTGTTTAATAAATTATTACTAATGCATCTATTATTAAGTATGTGAGATTTTTAAAAAGCAGAAAATCAACATTGTTTTGATGCCACGAGAAACTACGCTGATTCCATGTCAGTCTGCTATCTGGCCGGTCTTTGACCAGCTTAAACCAGCCAAGACCAGCCTGACTGACCACTAAAACCAGCCAAGACCAGCCTGACCAGCTAAAACCAGCCAAGACCAGCCTGACCAGCTAAAACCAGCCAAGACCAGCCTGACTGACCAGCTTAAACCAGCCAAGACCAGCCTGACTGACCATCTAAAACCAGCCAAGACCAGCCTGACTGACCAGCTAAAACCAGCAAAGACCAGCCTGACCAGCCAAGACCAGCTAAAACCAGCCAAGACCAGCCTGACCAGCTAAAACCAGCCAAGACCAGCTAAAACCAGCCAAGACCAGCCTGACCAGCCAAGACCAGCCTGACCAGCTAAAACCAGCCAAGACCAGCCTGACCAGCTAAAACCAGCCTGACCAGCTAAGACCAGCCAGCCTGGCCAGCTAAAACCAGCCAAGACCAGCCTGACCAGCTAAAACCAACCTGACCAGCTGAAATAAGCTAAAACCAGCCTGACCAGCTGAAACCAGCCAAGACCAGCCAGCCTGGCCAGCTAAAACCAGCCAAGACCAGCCTGACCAGCTAAAACCAGCCTGACCAGCTGAAACCAGCTAAAACCTGCCTGACCAGCTAAAAATGTGGTCAAAACCCCTCTAAAACCAGCCTGATAAACCAGCTATAACCAGGCTGGGAGACCAGCTAAAACCAGCCTGGCCAGCTTAGGCTGGTTTAAGCTGGTTTTTTCAGCAGGGCTGTATAAGGAATATGATGCTGATAGAGCATATCAACAATTTATGACTGTTATTAGTTCTAGTTTTAATAAATGTTTTCCAGTCAGTAGTTCTGCAAAGAAATTTAGTCTTTGCAAAGGATTTATCAAAAATTATTATGGAGTCTATTGAGGTGCCTCAAGTGTCAGCTACAACATTTTTGGGAGTATTTATTGATGAGACTTTGAGTTGGAAAGAACAGGCGGATTACGTGAGCAGAAAAATGCATAAATCTACTGGTATAATAAGGAGGGTTAGGCATCTTGTTACTACAAAGTGTCTTCTTATGCTTTATGTAAGGAATAATTGACGACGGGCCGTTGAATTATTAGAAAAATAATGCACACCCGAGGTGGTGATACACCTCGGGTGTGCATTATTTTTCTAATAATTCAACGGTCCGGAGTCAATTATTCCGCTTATACTACGGTTGCCACACCTCAAGACATCGATCAGATTATATATTTCAAGGGATTCGTCCGGTTTTTCTACTTAAATCGCTATTGTGAGTAGGATTATTTCTTCCGCATCTCATCCAACGACTCTTTTGCTAGTTCCAAAACGTCATTTTAAAGCTGGCAATGGAGGCTTGAGCCGTTGATAGCAGACTAATGCAGGTAATAATGAAGTTATTAGAAAGAGAGCGAGAGAGACAGAGACACAGAGAAAGAGAAACAGAGAGAGAGAGAGAGAGAGAGAGCTTGTATGAATTAGGCTACCTCTGTGTGTCCCTCAACAGTGTTCTGAAGCACCGTCTCTAAACTGTAAGTCTGCTTTAAGATGCAGCGCTGTTATTACCTCGCTAGTGAGAAATGTCATGTGTAGCCTTTAAGTTGCTACACTAGGCTAACTGATAAAATCGTCAGGGCAGCGCTGACAACGATGCGAAGTGATATGGAACTGTAATGCGGTCAAGAAAGCTGCCTGGAACTACGTTCGCCGTGCGTTTCCCTGAAAATAATTGCACACCTCAGAACGTTCGTCAGCCAATCAGATTCAAGCATTCAACGGCCCCGTAGTATAATATAGTTTAATTTATCCGTATCTTTCATATTGTAATATTGTTTGGGCGAGTACTTTTCCTACTACTCTTCGAAGAATTTTTGTTCTTCAGAAGCATTTTGTTAGGATTGCAACCCGATCAAACAAATATACTTCATCTGCTTCTTTATTTCATAAACTTCAGGTTCTTACCATTTATGATATTAATATTCTTCAAATATGTGTTTTTATTTATAAGATATATTCAAGTGAGGGTTACATTCCAGAGCAATTTAAAATGTATTTTAAAGTAAATTCACAGGTTCATTGTTATTTAACTCGTCAACTTTCAAATTTTAATTTTCCTAAAGTTCTCACTTGTAGAGGACAATACTTGATAAGATTTAGGGGTGTTAAATTATGGAATGATTTATCTCATCTAGCAAAAACAAATTCCTCTTTAATATGTTATAAAAGAAGAATAAAAGATCATTTAAATGCTGCTTTGTAATAATTTATCTTGTATTTTATGTACCATAGATGGTTTATTTTGAATATATTCTGTTTTTCTTTCTTTTTTTTCAACATATATTGTAATTTGTATCTATATATTTGTTATTGTAATTTAGCTCTTCATTTAGTTTTATGAGTTTAATTGTTTTTCATTGTTTAGGTGGAGGCTCTAAATAAGCTCTTTGGGTTTTCTGCCTCTCCCTGCACAGTTTATGGATTGTATTATATATTTATTTTGTTTGTTTGTTTGTTTATCGTGTTTTTATTGTTTCTATTTACCCTTGTGCAAAATAAACTAAACTAAACCTATATCCCATATTGTTTTCTGAAGTACTGTACATGCAGATGAAATGTCTTCTGTTATTGGTAAAGTCCTTCCTAAGCACTACAAAATGACATAAGCTACACATAAAATTTCATTTCGAGTTGGAGGAAGAACTGTTGTATCTGTCTGGTGTCTAGTTCCTCCTACTCGATCTGGTGCATACCAAAGTCAGTACTGGCATTAGCATTTGCATATTTAATCTTTTAAACTGCTCTCACACCCATTTGCTGACTCACAGCATCTAATACACGAGTGTGGAGTTACGACAGAGAAAAGGGAATATGACAGGGGCTCATGGTTTCACATATAATTCTTACTGAATAAACCAAACTTCTGCTCAAATCAGTTAAAATAGGCCAAAATGAGCAAGAAAGAAAAAGTAGAAAAAATTGAAAGTGCCATTCATCAGGTCTAATTTTTTTCTCAGACACTTGAAGCAGTCTTGACTTACACAGCATTTGAATTAATTGTACACACTTGTAGCATTTGCTATTAAAGCATCATAATTTACTTGCCATTCATCTTAACTCCTATACCTCAAGGACTCATTATATTAAAACAATGTTTTATTTTGTTGGAACTTTGTTAATCAAGACATAATAAATCTTATTTGTGGAAATGTATGCTTGATTCAAACACTTTCAGCACTTTTCAAAAGTAATGTATTAAATTACTCTCTGGAACAGAATTGAACAACAAATAGACTGAGAAAAACAATTTGGTGGGAGAAAGGGGACAAAGAAATGATGAAGTGATAATTAAGATTAAAAAAATCACTAGTGTTTCGGAATAAGACTAAACTAGTTGCTTTACTTTAGTTTGTTTTTTGTTTATTCGTTTTATGGGTTGTTACAGAAAACTGAATCCATTCTAAATCAGGCTTAGAAAAACAGTAATAATATTACTTTGATTTGAAAGACTTGGGGAAAAAAGCTGTATGGATAATTGCAAAGGACATTCAAGAAACTGTTTGTTTATTGATTCATTTGCTTTTACAGAAATTGGCTTCAAACCGCCTCCTCCAGGTGGCTCTCAATGAGAAAGTGATGAACAAAACGCTAAGCAAAATGAATGCATAGTTCAAATTATTGGTTAAAAAACAGTGGAAAATCAATACAGACAATTCCTTCATATTAATACAGTACACTGGAATTCATTTAAATTTATCTGAATTCAGTATAATTTGCTTTTTGACTTTACAAGTGCAGACTAATTCTCAAAAAGTAGGCCTTAGAGAGAGAAAAAGGTTCTCCAAGCTGTGGTGGTTTTCTGTGGTTATACTGTATGTCATTGACACTCTTTTGAAAACTCAGACACATTTCTGAAGCCAGACTAACCACCTGTTGTGGTCTACTGTGAGCATCTACATCAAAAGCCAAGCCTGTTCCATGCAATTCGACATGGCATGCCTCTCATGCCATTTGTAAGATTATAAAAGGGAAATTCAAATGGTATGAAATTGATATTTGAATTTCAATGTGAGTTTTCCAACAGCTGTCAGGACTTATCAGCCAAACTGCATGTTAGGAGTTGCTTCTTGAAAGTAGGACGTTGTCAGATTATGCAGAGTAGAGAGGGTAGAAAAGGGCTTCATTTAGAAAAAAAAGCAGTGAAAGCAATTAGCAGAACCAGTGTTGTACAACATGTACCACAGTTATACTTAAAGAGACTATAACAAAAGTTGTGAAGATTATATATATATATATATATATATATATATATATATATATATTCTTTCTCCAAAATTGTAAAATGTAGTCACTTTTCTCAATGAAATAAAATGAATGGATGCATTTATTCATGGGAATGTAATTGTATAGGGATTTTGTGATTTTTAACCTCTGAACTGCTATTTCCACCTTTCATTTTCTGATAAAAACAAGTGCATTCTTTTTAATTCAGTAAAAATATTTTTCTTTAAATGAAAAGATTTGTCTCAAGTGAATGAATGAATGAATGAATGAATCATGCATACAGTCACTGGGTGTCGTGATATGAAATGCTATTTTCTGACTATGGCCAACAGATGGCTTTAGTGCTCCGTGCTGCTTTGCAATGTTGAAACAAATTTGCTCTGTAATAGTCACACACACACACGTTGGTTTTTGTGGTTTATGGGGACTCTCCATAGGCGTAATGATTTTTATACTGAACAAACTGTGTGCTATTGCCCTACACCAATCCTACACCTAAACTTAGCCCTCACAGGAGACTTTGTGCATTTTTAGATGTTCAAAAAAACACCATTTAGTATGTTTTTAAAGCCTTTTGAATTACGGGGACATAGGCAGTGTCCTCATAAACCACCTTCATATTGTAATACCTCTGTCATACCCATGTCATTATACAAATTTGTGTCCTCATAAACCACATAAACATGCACACACACACACACAATTAATGGGTGAGTATGGTTTCTGTATTGTAAATAATCTTACAGCTTTTTATTGTTTGTGGTCTGCATTGATTTTTATTTGAAGTAAATAAATAAATAATGCATAAATAAACTAGTTTCACCTATTAATTTAATGTGTGTGTGTATTTGTGTATACATTTCCTATATCAGTGTTTTTTTTTTTCTTTCTCTCACCATAAAATGACACTTTCTCCACTAGAGTGGAAACATTATGCCTGGTTCATATAAGATTTTACACGTGCATGTTTTCTTTTCTTTTTTTTTTTATAGATTTTTCCCCATGTAGCCATGGGTTTATCCATCATAGTTTGTGTTTACATTTACATTTTCTGTTTTGCTGTATTTACACAGGAATCACAATCACGGGAGACAATGTATTTTGCACTGAAGTATTACTTTTTTCACACTCACAAAATTTGATAGGACATATCAATCAAAACACTTTAACTCTTAATTACTTTCTAGTGCAGTTTCTTTCAATCCTACTGCAAGTGTTCACTTTTTTACATTTTATTAGATTGCGATTTTACTGCATGCGTCAATTTATAATTTTCCTTGGCGATAAGGCATCTCCGGTTAACACTACAGGCGTCAGTTGGGTAGTAGCCTCAACAAGGCGGGGATAATAATCTCACAGGAAGTTAAAATTTAGCACAAAGCTGGCCATGCTGGTAGCAGAGCAAATGAGTGACAGTTCAGCAGCATACCTGCACAGAAAAGGGATCTCACCTGATTGAAGGAGAGAATCACGAACCCACTGAGAAGCCTGTTGAAAGCACCCTGGTTATTAGGGTTTCTATTTTAGGGAATGTGCAAACCAGCACCAAAGTCGAATATATACCAATGGCCAGTTATCATTAACTGCATCATAAGTTAATGATTAACAAATATTAAAGAGATAGTTCACCCAAAAATTAAAATTCTCTCATTAATTACTCACCAGCATGTTGTTCCAAACCTGTAAGACCTTTGCTCATCTTTGGCACACAAATTGATATTTTTGATGACATCCGAGAGCTCTCTGACCCTCCATAGACAGCAAGGGTCCTACCACATTCCTGTACCAAGAACATTGACAAAACAGTCCATGTGACATCAGTGGTTCAACGAGAATACTTTTTTATGTGCAAAAATTTTTTAATAACTTATAAAATAATAAATAAAATTAAAATAATGACTTTATTCAACAATTCATCTCCCCGAGTCACCCCCCTGCCTCCATTATTGAGAGTGCCATGAAAATAAGTAGGAATAGGAAAAACAGCTTGAAAAATGTATTTCCTCATGTGGACAGGCATGAAACAGCTTTCCAGTGCTTGGTCAACCAAAGATCAAACCGTACCATCATGCTTTCTTCCTCAGTCCTATGCAACAAAATAATAGTACTCCAGTGTTTGTTACGGTTCTGTTTCTGTTCAGTTTGGTTTTGCCCATATTTGGTTCTTCCTGTTTTAGTTCCTGACCTAGTTTTGTTAGTTAATGATCTTCCCCACCTGTGTTAGATTAATTATCTTGTTTCCTTGTTTGCCCGATCCCTTTATAAGTCTTGAGTTTTCCCTTAGTCCTCTGTCCGTTCTTAAGTTAGTAATGTCAAGTGTGAGTTGATGCCGTTTAATAAAGAATACTCCTTTTTGTTTGATTCCTTCGTCGAGCGCCTTATTCACCACAACCACCCAACGCATAACAGTGTTGTAGCTGTACTGATTTTTAAAGTGTGTACTATGTATCTTCTCTCTCATCAAACAACTTGACCAAGGAATTCTTTGACACAAACCATATTGGGGCAGTGCCTTGACAGGGCTTTCCTCTGTGTAGGCAACCTATGCCAGAGAAATAGCTGTTTACTTCTGAATGATGCACCTTGCATTGGTAGATATTCCAGAGCTGTGTGTGTTTATTTCATGCACTTGACAACTGTTTGTAGTTTCGCAGGGGAGAGTGAATCTGCTGTTGCACATAATAGCTCATTGTCAAATAACTTGATGGACACTATGATCACTTATAAAGCATGTCATAGAGAAAAAGGAAACTTTCAAATTTGCCCAAGATTGTGCCATACATACCCAGCTTTTAAAAATCTGTTTATGTTATGCTTCAGTTGCTATGGTTGAATGAGAGGATGAGGTGACTAGAGACAAAGCACTCAACTAACAGGTATTTGGATGTATTTAGGTACTATTACCCAAGCAAGAAATTCAATCAATTCAATTCAATGTTAGCAGCAAGTACTATTAAAGAACACTCCAAAGATGTAGCTATAGGTTTTTGGTTACTCTGAAATATGTAAAACAAGTGTGCTAATAATTAGAAAATGAGCAAAAGAGATCCAAGTAATGTATAATAATCTTGATAAATCTGAGGCAACTTCATGCACTCAGGTGAAATGTTATAGATATCAAACATTAGCATTTAAAGCTTTATAGATCAGGACAACTAATTTAATAGATTGGACAGGCATTTAGCTGTGTACCGAAATGCTTAATTTGTCACTGCTTGCCCAGAACATCCATGACAAATTATTTATTTTCTGGGAAAAGACTGAAAGAATACAAATAAAGAACCATGAGGAAAAACAATTTAGGAGAAAAATGCATGCGAGAAGGGTTTTTTTGAAGGTATAGTTATTGATCAAATAGCCAGTGAAAAAAGTTCAAGTGTGTCTAATGTTGCTGAGGACATCATCTGTTTATCTGTCTATCGTCTACCGTAAGCGCTTCAGTTCTGTTGTATCATGTACAAACCGATTCATAGTTATACCTACTGTTGTTGCACTGCTGGATGCACCATAAGGTTTGCTAACTAATTTCAATTAATTTTTTGCAATGACAATAAAAAGGAACTGAATTGGAATTGAATAAAATGTTTTTGGATTGTGGGGGAGGACGCTGCATAATCACAATACATAGGCCTACATTAACACTGCTGTCTTTCAACTTTCATGGTGTGCTTGTGTTTAATTATTGAAACACTTGGTGGTCAAAAGACACATGTGAATCAGTGAAGACACATCTCGGTGTGACAAATTTTGTGGTGCCATGTTTGAAATGCACAAGTTGTAGCTACTTTTATAAAAAGTTTATGGTTGAGCTAATGTTTAATCAAATTTGGTGGATTCATAGTTTGCACAGGCAAACTACAATCATATTTATTTAAAAAAACCTAAATTTTCTCGGCATCAAATAGTGAGATGAATGGGAGGAACTAAATGAACCTTCACCAGAAGTGTGATATTTCCTCTGATGACAACAAGGACCAGCAAAAGTCCAAGGGTGATTTTAATAAGTTCTTATAAGAGTTACTGATCCTCACAATGGGCCTGTCCTGTGCCACCATCCATTTAATGATGTGGATCGACGTCAGGGATAAATTGTGTTCTCTTGCTTCCCATGCTGTGGGTATATACTCTGTGCAATGTGATAAGTGATGTCGGCTCTCAGTTGGTATCTGTCAGAGTGAGAAGCTTGTAATCCTCCAAAGGCTTTGACTATGGAAACTGCTTCAGCTATTGTGTGTCTCTGGAGACAGTTATGAATCTTCATGATCAGGAATTATTTGTTTATCTTGGTTTTTGGTTGTCGATCATGGTTGAATACACACAGTTTATGCTTTAACATAAAAAGGAATTGCTATATAATTGCAAAATTAATATTAATTTCATAATAATCAATATTCTATATATAAATGTAGGATATCAGGGCACCAGAACATTCGATCAGAACATTGAAAAATGAGGAGCCAAATTCCAAAAAGAGGCCCAAGACAACAGGATGTTTGTAAATCAGATCCTAGCGCCAGTCATTCTGAAGCAAGCCTAACCAGTCAACTCTATCACAGAACATCTTGCATCATAGCTAACAGCTAAAGTATTTGAACAATGACACAAGCTTCATAAATTGGCTCTTAGATTTGAAATTATGCAAACATTAATAATTATTCAATAATTATGTCAATGACACACACATTTCACATAAACACAGTCAGTTACGTCTGTTAAAATATTAAAGTGACGGTATACAGTACCTACAGTACTGCTGTCTAGCCCTGTTCGGACAGTAATTGTTTCTCACGGGGACGTAAGCTATTTTCAATAATTACAAGGGCTAGTCTACGATTTTATTGCTGTCCGAATGCAGAATGTCTGTGTCTAAATTCTGCTGTTTAATGCTCTGGTGAGAAGACAATTGCATTTGCATGACTTATCTCCTCACCAGAGCATTTAAATTGTATATTTGGCATAATATAACCCACCAAGCAGCAAACAGCAAAACAACCTAAACCCACAAAGATAATAAAATTTGACAAAAAATAGACAAAAAGACATACTACTACCCCCCCCCCCCCCATTTTAGGAGCCATTAACTTTTTTTTGAGAACATGTTCTTGTTTTTGTTTTGTAGTGATCCATTTTTCTTCTCTTAATAATAGTCACTTAGGGATGCTGTACAAAGAGTCTCCAGGAACTATGGCGTCTCACCACCACGCAAGCCTTTACTTGTGGTGTGCTGTTGCCAAGGAACCCGAGTGGTTTTTATCAGAAAGCCAACATTGCAGAAAGAAGCAAAGTAGGCATTTAGGTTTTGGAGGGGTCTCATTCATGAAACAAGTGTGGAATGGCCTGTGAAGCCAAGACTTGACTTACTTATCAATTTTTAAATCATTTTAAAAGTTTTTAAATTACTTGTTTTATTGTTGTGATTATTTTTTATGATTATTTTACTTCTTTTTATGTAAAGAAATGCTGTGAAGGTAAAATAATGTGAATGTGAGATTGTGAGCAAAGAAAGACAAGTTTGTTGGTTAATCATTTGAAAGTTCTATTTGTTTGGTTTATGATGGTCAAAGTAAGTAGGAGGTGAAGTTGTGGAATAGTTAGATATTTTGGAAGGATTTTTCACTAGGTGGGGAAGAGTTTGAACAAAGCTGAATGTTTGTTTATTTGTGTTAACAGTTTTTAATCATTAACAGTTTTAAAATTCCTTGTTTTTATTGTTGTTATGATTATTACTTTCACATAAAGCACTTTGAATTACCATTGTGTATGAAATGTGCTATATAAATAAACTTGCATTGCCTTACCTTACTTAATGGTTTGAGCTGTGTGGCAGACCCCAGAAATGTATTTTCAAATTTGCTTGATCCTTCCTTTATTTTCCTCTCTTTTCTTACAACCTAATTTAAATTAGAAAAAGTGCTCTCCAAATGTAACATGGAACATGCAGTTATGCTCCCTTCAGATTGGAATCTCCTTAAAATGCTAAAATATCCTGTAAAGTCCATTTTAAAGGGCACTTAACTGTATGGAACGCATCTTGTGCCAGATAAGAGAGACACACAAGATGTCCCAGGACCAGTATTGAAAACTACAAATTTAATTGAGCATTGAATAAGAGAAATGTTTGCGTTATAGTGGTGGACTGGCATGCTGTAATATCCAGTTATCCAATTACTTTGCTAGTTCAGAGCAGAAATATAATCATCTAATGATGTGTACACTTTTCATAATGAAAGTTCATCCAAAGTGTTATAATAACATATTAAATACAACAAAAAAGCCAGGCCTAGACTACTGGAGTTTTAAAATCCTGTATATTCACACACTACAAGATTTGAAAATCTTGGAACATCACACACTACAAGATATTATGTAGATTATCATGCCAGAGGGAGTGCCTCACGTGATCTCATGGAGAAGATCGTCATTGACATTTTAGCAAATAATGTTTACCTATGTTAGCTAGCATACTCGCAGCTTTCTACACTCACCTGGTACATTTAAACTGAGGTGATTTCACCCCAGTGCTTCTCTTTGTCCTTACAGCTGTGGTATGTTTTCGACACATTATACAGACAGTCGTGTTATTACAAAACTTCTACAAGCAGTTTTTAAGCTTCATATCTCTACCTCATAATCTCTCACACTGAAAATCAGCCTGTGATGCAATAATGTATAAATCAGAGTTAGTTGTGACCTGTGCCATAGTGCGGTTCACCTTTGTATAAAACATACTGCCAGGTCTCACTAGGAGCCATTATTGATCTCAGTATGGTGCATTGGAAATCTTCCTCTGCCTCTTTGCTTCTGCTTTTAACATGCAGCTTTCATAATAACACTTATCTGATGCAACACATTAGAAGGAGTGTTTTGCAAGGAAATCGGCAAGGACAAATATAGTGGTCAACATTTGAAGTGGATCAAAAAAGTTACTCAAATTTGTCCCAAAACAAGTACGCATTTTGGTTTTAGGACAATTTTGTTGAAAGGTTTTGATCCACTTCAAATGTTGACTAGTGTATAACAATTGTAATGGAAATTATTATAATTATTTTCCTATTTTCCGTGTTGTATATTTTCGATATGTTCAATTTGAACAGGTGTTGGCCTTTGGTATTTTCTATTTGTACGTAGCTAAAACTTCTGTCAGCATTCCTCTAATAGGAGGAATGGCTATGACAGTTACAAATAATCTGAGAAATTAATAAAAATAATCTGTTGAAGGTCAAGGTCGATCCTTGAACAACCTTTATCAGTATAAAAGAAACTGTACTGAATTGTCTCCTGTCTTTCTCACTACAGAGCTTCTCTGTGTTGAATTGACCATTCTTGTAAGAAGTAAAGTACCAAATATAAATCCTATGACTGGCTTTTCACTCTCTGTCTCACATTTGTTTCAGATTAAGAATTTTTCCACAACACAATATAAAATCAATAACAAATGGAGCGACACAATTCTCTTGCAGTATCTGCTCGCTTCTGGATTACAGTAGTAAGCAAACTATAAGCTTATTTGAACCCAAGGCTTATTCTTTCTCTGTTAAACCCTTTAAGAGCACATCAATTATTTTAAAGCATGAATATTCTCTGAATCAATCAAGACAGTATCACGTTGGTCCATAAACAAGCATATTACCTCGATTGGGGTTTCTTTAACTCTGCTTCCATAGTGGCATACAAAATAGTGGACACCAGTGAACTTCATGTGCCTTAATGAACTCACGTTACATTTAACTGCCCCATTTAACCATAAAGTACAAAAAACAAATTAACTGTTACTCTTTACAAGATATTTTCATATCTGTGCTCACTGTGCACAATAATAATACTTGCTTCACGTACAGACTTCCACTAAAGTTGTTTCTGTTCACGTTATTCACAAGTAATTAAAACACTGTTTTGGTGATCAAAACAACTTAACATCAAAGTGCAGACGAGAAATGTTCATGGATGCTTTAACTTGTAATATATTGAATTAATCTTACCTGCAAGAAAATACACAACAATATAAAGTCAACAAAATCATCTCAATTATTTGCGTTATCTGCTTGTCTCTGCATTAACTGCAGTATTAAGTATGTTCCTCCTAGCAGTTTGGAAATATTACATCACTATACACATGAATAGACGTATTCCTGCAGACCTCTACTGAAATAATAAACAGGAGCCCATGACACTTTAAACATTTTCAAACCTTTTCAGTCTAGGTAGATTCCCGCCTCTAAATGGAAATGTATAAAGCTCTCATATTTTAAGGTGGGGGGTTTGCCATTTTCATGAACTTTTAATTACACTAGTGCCAAACATGGTGTGTCATTTGGGACACAACTTCTGTATCTGTATCTGTAGCAGTCTCAACATTATTTTGTATTTGTTTGTATTTGGATAAGACTGGAAGTGGAATTATATGATTTATTTTAAATATAACTTTTTAATATTTTTTTCAAAATAATGCTTATATAGGGGTGGGAAGATTATTCCTGGCTGGTGGAATAATCTTCCCACCCCTATCCGGAACGCCGGATCCCTGGCAACCTTCAAGCAACAACTGAAAACTCATCTCTTTCGGCAGTACTTGACTTCATCCTAAACTCAAAAAAAAAAAAAAAACCCTTTCCCTCTATCTTTCTCTCCGCCTACTAGCTTGCACTTATTTGAACAATGACTGAGACTTGGTGTTACGAGCACTTCCTCTGTCTGACTGCCTCTTCAAGATGAATCGCTTTTTGTATTCCCCAATTGTAAGTCGCTTTGGATAAAAGCGTCTGCCAAATGACTAAATGTAAATGTAAATGTATATAATTATACAATTTCCTTAAATATAATTTTAAATAAAAAACATTAAAATACTTTTTTAGGACTTTAGAGAACACAGAAGCTGAAATAAAAAATTCAGTGGTTGAAACTTGCTAAAATGTATTCAGTTCCCTTTTGAATGGTCTCTCCCATTGTGTGAAAACGCATATGGGGAAAACTCCAGTATTACTCTGTACTGAAGCCTGATTTGTTCATGTTTGTGTAGCTGCACAAACCAATGGAGCTTTAGCCCGCCAGAAAGGGTGGAGCCGACTGCTGTAGAAGTCAGCTCAGAGCACCATTCATCAGATCATTCTCCTTCAGCATCGAGGATCATCTATTGGCTGACTCTGGAAGAAGCCAAGAAGAAGAAGCTCAGGAAAAAAGCTCCAGCTATGCTCGTCGCTGTCAAAGACGGCCAGCAGCGAGGAATCCCTGCGGCCATCTGCCCCGTGAAGAGCGAATCCGAGAGCAAATTTCAGCTCTAGTTGTTGCACCGTGAGTCACACCGTGAGTGTGGTTCATGCAAGGACCCCTTGAAAGCGGCGAACGGGCACAGTGAGTGCGTTGCCTGTCTGGGCAGCGCCCACGCAGGGGCTGCACTCACTGAAGGCTCATGATCCCATTGCATGAGTCTTTCCCGTCTCCGCTCGCGGATCGCCTTTTTTCACAAAGGTGCCCCCCCCCCAGCTCTCCCATTTCCTTTCTCTCTTAAGAGGAAGAAACAGTGGAGCAGTGGGTCCTTCTCAGCCTGCGTGCCCCACCCTCCCTGCGTGGTCCCGTCTCGCCTGTTTGACCAGCACCCCTCTTTGGCTGCGAGCGACTTGATCTCATTCTGCGCGTCTGAGGAGGATGATATCGCCGACGACTCCATGTCCTTGGCAGTGTCTGATGCGGAAGAGTGAGGAAGTTCTGGTGGAGAGCCCAAAGCCCTGTCCCCTTATTAACCTGCGAGGCTGAGACTGGATGCTGAACTCATCCGTGCCCTGTCAAATGCAGTAGAGGATCTGGGCTCCGGAAGAGCCCGCCCACAGCCTGTTAGATGAGTGGTACCTGCCGGGAAGCCGTCAACAGTCCTCTCACCTCTCTGCAGTTCTTGCCTGCAGCTCATGAAGAACTCACAAAGACGTGGCACTCCCCCTACACGGCCCTAGTAAATCCCTCTACTGCAGTGGCTCTCACCATCAATTCCATATGACAGTATTAAATCTAGAGTATGATTTCGACAATGAGTAGGTCCTGACACGTGTTGTTTAACACCAATAGAGTTTAGAATATCTATAAATGCTGCTCCCAACAAATCTTTTTCATTATCAACATGGATATTCAAATCACTAACAATTAGAACTTTATCTGCAGCCAGCACTAACTCAGATAGTTTTATCATTAATACTTGTTTCTTTGGATAAAGTTATATGAAGCACCATTACTGCGAACAAATTATACTTGAAATCCGACCTCTGAGAAATACTGAAAATATTGCTATAAATTGTAGCAACACCTCCCCCTTTACCTTTTGGACGCGGTTCATGTTTGTAACAGTAATCTTGGGGGTAGACTAGTTTAAAGTAATGTAATCTGGTTTTAGCCAGGTTTCTCTCAAACAAAGCACATCTAGTTTATGGTCAGTGATCATATCATTTACAAAAAGTGCCTTTGTAGAAAGGGATCTAATATTCAATAAGCCAAGCTTTATCATGTGTTTATCTGTATTATATCTGTTTTTTTATTTGTTGAACATCAATTACATTGTTACTCTTAATTTGGTTTGGACGTTTTCTGTATTTTCTAGTTTGGGGAACAGACACAGTCTCTATAGTGTGATATCTAGGTGAAGGTGTCTCTATGTGCTGAGAATTAACGGGAACCAAGAAGAGAGAGCATATTACTCCTGTGCTTATCAAATTACACTGGCTTCCTGTACGATACAGGATTCATTATAAAGTGCTATTATATGTTTTTAAAGCTTTGCATGGTTTAGCACCAGAGTATATTTCTGATTTAATCAGTTTGCATCAATCCAATAGGTCTTTGCATTCTAATGATCAATTACATCTGATGGTCCCTCGATCTCGTTTAAAATGCAAAGGTGATCGGGCCTTTTCTGTTGCTGCTCCTAGGCTTTGGAATGATCTTCCTCTGTCTGTAAAATCTTCTCCTACACTTCCTGTATTTCAGAGTGCGCTTAAAACTAATTTGTTTACATTAGCATTTGAAAATGTTTTGTAATTTGTTCTGTTGTTGTTGTTATGGTATGTGTTTATGATGTTTTATGCTTGTCTTTATTATTATATTTTTATTTAATCTTCCTGTACAGCACTTTGGTCTCCACATTGTGGTATTGAAAGTGCTTTATAAATAAAGTTGAAGTTGAAGTTGAAGCACGGGCGGGCATTTCACTCGCTGGATGCGTCAGCATCACATTTGTATAGTCTGTACTACTTGAATTCGTGATTGGTTGACAGCAAATTTAAAATATTAAATGGAACGATAAAATAACGTTATTAACCGGTTAATGGCCATTTCAAATTTTCGATTCTGTTCGGAACTATAAAATTTGATTTAGTTTCTGTTTCCGGTTCTGTTCCAGTCAAAATTTCGTTCGTTTCCGGTTTTCGTTTTCGTTCCTTGAACCGGTTCAGAGCCCTGAACCTGGGTGCTCCGCCCTATTAAAGGTTAAGGGTGGGGGGGTGGGGGGGGGGGCGCTACATGTACTTAAAACACAGCAACCTTGATGATTACTATGATATTACCTCAGTAACCATAGTGTGGTATTTGTAGTTAAGACACAATAACCTCTATTTACTATGAGTTTACCTCAGTAACCGTAGATTTACTGTGGTATTTATAGTGAAAGCACAATAACCTCAATATTTACAATGTTTACCTCAGTAACTGTAGTTTTACTGTGGTATCTGTATTTAAAACACAATAACCTCAATATTTGCAATGAGTTTACCTAAGTAACCGTAGTTTTACTGTGGTATCTGTATTTAAAACACAATAACCTCAATATTTGCAATGAGTTTACCTAAGTAACCGTAGTTTTACTGTGGTATTTGTATTTAAAACACAATAACCTCAATATTTACTATGAGTTTACCTCAGTAACCATAGTTTTACTGTGGTATTTGTATTTAAAACACAATAACCTCAATATTTACAATGAGTTTACCTCAGTAACCGTAGTTTTACTGTGGTATTTGTATTTAAAACACAATAACCTCAATATTTACAATGAGTTTACCTCAATAACCGTATTTTACTGTGGTTTTTGTATTTAAAACACAATAACCTATATATTTACAATGAGTTTACCTCAGTAACCGTAGTTTTACTGTGGTATTTGTATCTAAAACACAATAACCTCAATATTTACAATGAGTTTACCTCAGTAACCATAGTTTTACTGTGGTATTTGTATTTAAAACACAATAACCTCAATATTTACAATGAGTTTACCTCAATAACCGTATTTTACTGTGGTTTTTGTATTTAAAACACAATAACCTATATATTTACAATGAGTTTACCTCAGTAACCGTAGTTTTACTGTGGTATTTGTATTTAAAACACAATAACCTCAATATTTACAATGAGTTTACCTCAGTAACTAGTTTTACTGTGGTATTTGTATTTAAAACACAATAACCTCAATATTTACAATGAGTTTACCTCAGTAACTGTAATTTTACTGGGGTATTTGTATTTAAAACACAATAACCTTGATATTTACTATGAGTTTACCTCAGTAAATGTAGTTTTACTGTGGTATTTGTATATAGCAATAATAACAATACTTACCATGTTTTTACCACGGTGACTGTTTTTACTGTATACTATTTTTAAAGCCCAGTAACCACAACGCTTTCCACGCCTTTAATATGTTTTTGTGAAGTAATTGTAATTCAATATTTTTTTTCTGTCTTGTACTCCAGCAGCTGTTTTAAGAAGCCATCTCTTGTAAAGGTTCTCTCTCTCTCTCGCTCTCTCTCCCTCTCAGCTTTTCCTTTACTATTTTTCCAAACTGTAATCTGTAATTCATTTACACATATTTTGCTCTCTTTCTGTGGTTCATCATGGCATATTATTATAACTCAGAATCAAATTTTGACCAGTTCTTTCAGAAAGCTGCAGGAATTAACAGGGAACTTGAATTTGAAGCTTCCAATGCTGATCTTGAAGAAGCTGCCAGGGAGGCTGAACAAGTCCTTCAAAAGGTTCAACCCTTCACAGGTTTTGTTGAACACTTTTAGTGATACCTGATTTGCTTTAATGAACACATCCTTATATTATGTGTTGATCATATCTTTCCTTATAGTCCTTCCTCTCAAATATTTTGTTCACTTTGGTCATTTTTAACACAATGTCTCAATATTTATCTTCGTTTCAGTTGAAAGGGAAGACCAAAGGAAGGCCTGTCATGGGATTTGAATTTGGCCATACTGTGCGTTTACGGAGAAGACCAAAAGCTGCAAAGGTAAACACTTCCAATGGTACGGCTGTGTTGGTCTGAGCACCTTGACTATTTGCACAGCATTTGATGTTACTTTAGCTTTGGTTTACATACCACACGGCCCCGTCACGAAGAACCCTCAACAAAGTGTCATGTTGAAGTAGTAATTCATCATACAATTGATCAAATCAGCAAATTCATATGATATTGTACAAGCGTACTCATACAAAATTCTACAGCTTTTACTCCTACTGCTGTCATTGGCCTTTGCCTTAACTCTCATGCAGACTGTGCCTATTGTAAGTAGTCAGAGTGTTTATATCTTAAAGTTCTTTCTTAATCTTTACAAATTGGTGCTGTCTCTTCCCGTTCTAACAGTACATGATATCTGTCCACACCTCATTTCTTTCCGTGTTGATTTTTATTGAACATGTCTGTCTAAGAAGCAAGAGTCTGGAAATGCTAGTTTAACGTCTCATGTGACAAATCAGATCTTCAGTTAATTTGGCCAAATCAGATCACTTAAAGCTGTTCACAGCAAGAACAAGAAATATAATGGTAAATATTTTAGCATCCACACCAAAAGACGATACTGTTCTGTTTCCTGTTATACATGCTGCTGTTACAGTATGTTGTTGTCTGCTATTTGTTGTTGTCAATGTTTTTATTGTTCATCAGCTTGAAAAAGTTGTTCTGGAAGAGATTCCAATGATATTTTTCCTCTGTATCATTGAATGTTAAATAGCTGCGGTGTGGACTCATCCTTGGTGTGAAGAGACCTTTAAATTGCTTACAACAATACCGGCAGCATGTAATCATATTTAAAATAATTCATATTAATATAACTTGCTATTCAAGAATACAGTTTTTTCTAATGCTGCTTTCCTCTCATTCTGTTAAACTTGTGATCAAAATGTTGCCTTTCTTTGCCTATTGCTCTTCATCCTATTCCTTTACTCTGTCACTCACTTACATTCTTTTATATTCTATTATAAGTTAGTTCACGAGTTCACACTTACATAAATTTAGCACGATAAACGTAATGCGTATTTGGCGAGTATGGTAATACATTATTGGCGTGCTGTCCTGGGGAAGGGCTCCGTGCTCGGGAACTGCCCGAACCCAGAGTACCCCCCATGTGGTGAGAACTGAATGGAAATGGAGGAGAAGGGGTGGTGGAGGGATGCTGAGTAATCGTCAAGTGAATGGAGGTATGACGGCTGTATTTATATCCATGTATTGATGAACTTGATTACGTTCCACTTGTGTCTAATTCGGCTAAGTATCTGACGTGCTCCTCCCGAACTTTGTTAATTAAACATCATTTCACGAGTTCACACTTACATATATTTAGCACGATAAACGTAATGCGTATTTGGCGAGTATGGTAATACGTTATTGGCGTGCTGTCCTGGGGAAGGGCTCCGTGCTCGGGAACTGCCCGAAGTACCCCCCAAAAACAATATTGGACAGCCGCCATCTGAGATTCCCCCCCAAAATACGCACTGGAGATCTGGCGGGAGCTGGTATAAGAGTAGCGTAGATGATGGGCCGGGGGAGCCTGAGTGCTCTGAGGGAGCAGTTTGGCATGCATGAGTAGGCCCCTCCGGCCGCTGGTGTGAACTGCGTGGTTGAGGGTGACCGGTCAGGGAGGGCTCAAACCGAAGCTCAACGGTTGCTCATCACGTTGGGACGGGTGAGCCTTGCCCGCCGATTGGAGGAGCAGCGTGATTGATGCCCTGACCAGGAGGACCCGAGTTGCCTGCAGTGGGACAGATCACGGAGTCGGCGTACGGGCCCTACTGGCTGTCAGCCCCTGCTAATCAGAGGACAGAGGGCGTTTATCTGACCAAGAGGACCCATGAAGCCTCCGACTAGAGCACAATACTCCGTCGTCGGACGAGTAGGACCTATTGGTTTGGCAGGTAAAAAGAGTTTGGGCCATCCGACAAGGATGCTCTCGCAACATCCGATGGGAGATCAAGACTCACGGCATCGAATGGATAAGCATGCCTGTGGGTGGCAAGTATAGGAGCCCAGCCGGGAGAACTGCGTCGATGTCCGACACGAGACCAAGGCTATGTGTCGGCCGGAAGGTCCTCGCCGGGCGGGTAGGGAGAAGAGAAAACCCGGGACTGGTTTGGCTCTCGCAGACTCCGATGGGAGATGGAGACTCAGGACATCGAATGGGTAAGCTTCACCAGGCGGGGGGAAAAGATGTGGGGATAGAAGGGATAGTTGGACAATGTTTGGCGGGCGGACGAGACCCGTAGCGGTAGGGTTGGGCCTCGCTGCCTGTCAGACGTAAAATTAGGTGGGAGGCAAAACTGTCACCGACTCTCTCCGGGATCCCAATACTCCCTGAGTCGAACGGGTAAGTCTCGCCGTCCGTAGGATGAAAACAATAAGGTCTGGCTGGGAGGCTCTCGCCGACGCCCGACAGGAGCACAATACTCGCTGTATTGGACGGGTAAGCATAGCCAAGCGTGGGACTTGAAAAGGTAAGGTGTCTGGCCGGGAGTGCTCTCACCGGCGTCCGACGGGAGATCAAGACTCGCTGTGTCGGACACGTAAAGACGAAAGGGTAAAGTTAGGTCAGGAAGTTTTACCGTCATCCAACTGGTGGGCGTGCCCACCCGTTTGATGGGTTAACCTCGCTGACATAGTAGGAAAAGGTGAGGTTGTCCAGCCAGGAGGCTTCTGCGTCATCTGACAGGAGATCAATACTCGCAGGTCAGATGGTTCGGCCTCACCGGTAGTGGACTGAAAGCTAAGTTGCTTGACCGACCGGCATGTAGTGATCGACGGGGGTTCGATATGGTGGTGCGGGTGGATAGAAAATGTAAGTTTGCCAGGCTGGGGCTCTCGCCAACATCCTGACGGGAGCTCAATACTCGTAGGTCGGATGGGTAAGCCTTGCCGAGCCAGGGATTTGAAAAGGTAAGGTTGTCTGCCGGGAGGGCTCTCACCGGCGTTCGTCGGGATATCTGGGCTCATCGAATCGAACTGGCTAGACGGAAAGGTAAAGTTTAGTGGTCGGGAGACCTCACCGTCCACAGACTGGAGATGGGTACTCGCAGTCTGTATGGGTAAGTTCGCCGGCCGCAGGATGGAAAAGGTAAGATGTCGGGCTGGGAGGCTCTCGCTGACGTCTGACGGGTAAGCCTCGCTGAGCTTGGGACTTGAAAAGGTAAGGATGTCTGGCCGGGAGTGCTCTCACCAGCGTCTGTCAGAAGATTAAGACTCCCTCTGTTGGACAGGTTAAGACAGAAAATCCGTTGGGTGGTCGGGAGGTTCTCGCCGACATCTGACTGGAGATAACACTCGCAGTCTGGATGGGTAAGTCTCGCCGGCCGCGGGATGGAAAAGGTAAGTTATCTAGCTGGGAGGCTCTCGCCGACGTCCGAGGGGAGCACAGTACTACTGTGTCGGACGGGTAAGCGTCACCAAGCTTGAGACTTGAAAAGGTAATGTTGTCTGGCTGGGATTGTATCGCCGGCGTCTGTCGGGAGATTGGGATTCGCGTATCGGACAGGTAAAGACGGAAAGGTATAGTTGGGTGGCTGGGAGGCTCTTGCCGTCACCCGACTGGAGATGGATACTCACAGCTAGGATGGGTAAGGCTCTCCGGCCGCAGGATGGAAAAGGTAAGTTGTCCGGCTGGGAGGCTCTGGCCATCGACCCACGGGAGATGGAGGCTCCCGGGTTGGATGGGTGAGCCTCGCCGAGCGTGAGACTCGAAAAGGTAAGCTTTGACAGTTGGAAGGCTCGCACCGTTAAAAGTTTTATTTATTTGTATTTGTTTTCTCTCCTATGAAATGGTTTCGCTATAGAGAACTCTTAGGTCTGAGATAGTGGGGTTGGTGTCCGGATCAAATTTAGAGGAGATGGTGAGCTCTGAGCATCTCAGAAACCCGACAAAGGGCTAAACTGAAAACGGTGTCCGACGGGAGATCAATACTCATGCATCGGACTGATAAGCTTTGCTGGTAGTCGGACAGAAAAAGGCAAGGTTAGCTCGGCCGGGAGGCTCTCGCCGGCATCTGACTGGAGATCAATGCTCGCTGTGTCAGACGGGTAAGCCTCGCCGAACAGATAGGTATGGCTTGGAGGTGATGTCGACTTTGCCAGCCAGGTGCTAAGACCCATGATTTATCATGGATTGCGTGATCAATGTCCTACTATTGGGAGAGAATTCGTCGAGGGGAATCAAGGTTTTCATGCTGAAACTCGTAGTTATGCGGAGCTGACAAATCGATTAGGTGTTTTCTACCCCAGAATTTCCTATCAGCCACTCCAATGGGCTAATGCTGAGACGGCGGTCAACGAAGAGCTGATCGTGAACCCTCGTTTAATTTGCGCCGCTTAGGGGAAAGCTGAACAGTTTATTTCAGTGAAACGGCTGAACGTAATGGATAATTTTAAAAATGGCAACTGTTGATTTCCATATCCAATAATTTACGTTCAAGTTTATTTGTATAGCGCTATATGATACAAATCGTCGCAAAGCAGCTCTGCGGGAAATTAAGTTTCCACAATATATTTATATATTGCAGAAACTTAATATTTAAGTTATGGCAAAATTGGGTAATTCTGTATGTTGTCTTTATATTGGCATCCTCTGAGGAGTTGGCATTATCTTCCTCAGGTGTTCAGTCATCTCAGATTATTTAAGGGTTGGATCCAGACTGAAGCTTCTGTAATTCTTAGTTACCACAGTATGTTAATCCCGTGGTAGAAACAGAGAAACAAATAGAGACATAATTAGCTTAGCTGCATTTTTTGCTTGGATGAAACAGATTTGTTCAACCCAAGTTAAGGAATGATAATGTACATTTGAGCAGATATAACTGAAGTACGAGATTATAAAATGCATTATGTGAATGCTTGGCTAAAGAGATGTGTCTTTAATCTAGATTTAAACAGAGAGAGTGTGTCTGAACCCCGAACGTAATCAGGAAGGCTATTCCACAGTTTGGGAGCCAAGTGTGAAAAATCTCTACCTCCTATAGTGGATTTTGCTATCCTAGGTGCTACCAAAAGTCCGGAGTTTTGCGACTTTAGGGAGCGGGTTGGATTTTAGCGTGGTAGAAGAGGAGTTAGGTAAAATAATTTACGACTGATGCTGCATTTCTGTCATAAAGACATTGAAAAATGTTAGAGATTAGGTGGACATTTGTATGGATGTTTTAGCCGAACGAGGATAAGATCGCACGGTGGCATATAGAGCAGAGGTTCTCAACTCATCCCGGGGACCCCAATCCACAGCACTGTAGTGTTCTAAGCACTTATCTTTATTCTAGCTTTTAGGGAATCACTCTTAAGATGATTAATATGATTAATTGCTATTAATCAGAATGTCCAACTTATACCTGGTTAACGATACCTTATTAACGACTTGTCCAGCAAGTATTAAAATCAGCACGTTATTTCTTAACAATTGGTTTATCTTATTCGCTGGCCAACGATAAAACAACCCAAATAGTTAACTTTAGTTATCAAGCTCATGAGCGTAGGTAACGCGATCTTTTTGGCAAATAATTAAGATTTGAAGAATCACATAGCAACAGACAAGAGATTTCTTAATGGAATCAAAGTTTATTTACTACTCTAACACACTACTACATTAGACAACACAAAACAAAAGACATAAACACACACATTCGTTGCAATGGATTGTTCTGATCTGAAGAGAGTCTTAGGTTCTAATGCTCGTTTCAACCTGAGGGAAATCACACGCAGGAACTCTTTATCCTTACTCTTAAAAGATAGATATAACCAGTTTCAGCCAATTTAAGAGATTTTGCCTTACTTTGCCTTTTGCTTTCAGTCGAGTTCAGGCTTTTCTTCGGTTCAAGGAGTCTCTGCTTCAACTTTGCTCTCAGTCGAGGTCAGTTCTTTCCGGGTTTGAGACGGACCGTGCGCGGATTGGCTGCTTGGTAGGTCGTGTCACAAGGGTACTCTTCAGTGGTTGGAGGGCTTCGCTCTGACTCGATGAAGCTCTCAGGAAGTCGTTCGGTTCTTGGCTTCAGATGTTAGTTTCTTTCAAATTTGAACTTTGATCGCGGTGGCAATGCTCAGCCGTGATGTTAGTGGCCAGAAGCGCTTTGCAGCGCGTGAGCAGAACGAGAGACGAGCGAGGTGAGCGTGAGCTCTTCCTTTTCAGTTTTTCAACTCCAACCCTTTTTCAGTTGTGCATCTGGTTTTTAACGGGCCGATTTGGGATCTGCCCACGGGCGCCTGATCCAATCGGATTCTTCCTGTGGGGCGTTTGATCCAATCGCAAGTGTTTCTGTGGGGCAGAGCCCCGCCCTGCACAGCTGCGTTTCTTTCTATGCATAAATTGTCCGTTCAGTTATTTATCACATGAAAACTTATTAACAGCAGATTTCTATTCATATTATGATCATACCTTGCAGAGAAAAGATCATTTTCATTCACACCATATTATTATTCATGAAATCAGCTTTTATCTGAAACCAAACACTTATATTTTTGATATGCACAAAAATACATATATCCTTTGTATTCATTACGCGGTTAAAGCCATAGATGAAATTATCCTAAATAAACACATCGAGCATGTGAACTGAACATCTAGTGATCAGTTAAAGTTATACATTTTGGAAAAAGATTACCATAAGTTCAAAATAACGCAACAAGCTTATAAATGTCACAAACAAAAACATTCTTCATATAGGTTGTACCTATATTGTCTATAGTGTTTTTGTTTTAGAGTATAATTTGTTTCAGTAGCAGAAACCAGTATAACTTTGTCCCTTTTAAAAACACACAATATCCTTAAGCAAAGGTGTGGCTATCTTTGCCTGTTTCGATAGCCGGAGAAAAACAGGCGCGTTTCCCCCCTCCTTTGGGAGAAGCACAAGGTCTTAAAAGGTCACTCCTTCAGCGATTACTTTTCTTGAATTACGGCGCTTAACGGAGTTAGGTTTAGGGGAGTACGTGGCGCCACGTAAAGTAAAATCCGGGAGTATGAGTTCTGTTTTTTTTCAAAAGTGACAAAAAGGGAGTTTTCTTCGTCCGACTTTATGATGAAAGCAGCCAGGCGCTTAAAATGGCTCTTCTCTTAAACGCATCCAGATGTGACTGTTCCATATATCCTGGTTTTATGGTCCCAGGAGAAAAGGGGGTTCGAAGTGATGGGCGCTGGAATGAGAGCTTTGATCCTGCTTCAGGAATGTGTTGAAAATAGGTGTGTGCGTATCAGAAGTAAGACCAGTTCTTACAGCACACTCTGCATGCCCCCCCCCCCCCACTTAACACACCCGATCCAACTCATCAGCTCATTGATAGAGTCTGCAAGACTTGAAATGGGCGTGGCCCGTGAGAGAGACACACAAAGACGCACAGCGGCCGGGGGGCCCGAGAACCACTGATATAGACGATTGTCTAGCTATTGGAGCCCTCTGTAGGCTTTGATGTAATGCGTATGTGCACGATATGTTTAATACATTATATTGAGTTTAACAAAACCATATGTTATTTTTGATAATTTATACAAATGATTATAGCCTATTGGGAAACTGATAGAAGCGTTAGAGAAAAAGGGGAGTATGAGAAAAAGATGTGTGGGTCTGTGTTGCAAGCGGATGCAGCCTTGCACTTGCGTCACTTGCTGTGGCTGTAGGCCATAGGAAGGGAGTCCGGAAAAAACTTGTGTAGCTGCTCTGCTAACGGAGGTAGCCTCACGCTAGTGTCTGCCACTGGAGCTGGAGGCTGCTGAAAAGGACAAAAGGGGTTATTAGTAGCGGGAGGAAAACGACTGAAATGTGTGGGCTTGTATTGCAAGCGGAGACACCCTCGTGCTTGCTTCTGCTGCTGTAGGCCACAGAAAAGTGGCTTGAGTTTCTTCTTTTGTTTTTTTCCTCTCTTAAACAACTTATCAACAAATTACCTGCCTTTAGCGAATTTACTTGAGGATTATTTGGCAACACTGGTGGTTGCGCCGCTAGCGGAGGCTGCCTCGTGCTAGCATCTGGAAACAGAAGCTAGAGGCCCGGCTGCATAAGACGCTGCGGCCGGCAGAGCTGAGCCGAAGCAGGAAGTGAGTGAGGCTTTGCTGCGGTGAGAACTGGGGCGGGGCCCAGGCTCGTTGAAGGCCTGCTGCGGAGACCCGACGCTTGAGGAAAGCCAGGTCTTTAGCGGGACAATGGTGGTGTCGAGAGAGGCGATTTCGGGCTTTCCTCGATCTATTGGCGGCTGGAGTGGATTTAGGAGTGAGTTTGGATGGTTTGCGGGGTGATGGAAGATCGTGTAAATCTGCTTGTTTACCTTCCGCGAGGACGGTGCGTCGGAACTCGGAATTAATCAGTGTTTGCCTCAGGCTAAATACAATCTACATTCCGATCAGAGGAATTGTTGGCAGGGATGAAATCCGTGCATCCGAATAAGCCAGATTCGGACGGTAATTGTTTCTTATATGGACGTCTGTAAAATTAATTTACATATCACCTCAGTGATAAAACTCATGGATTCGGACGGCGATTTATTCACAGTGGAGGAGCGAGTTCTGTGATCCTGAGAACCAGAGAATGCGCTGCTCACGTGGCCAGTCACATGATTGTGTGCTGTAAATAAAATTAATTTTATTTACAATTTATTATGTAAAATATATTCTTATTATTCCAAGCATATTTTATAATGTAATAATCCTATTTATTATTTGATTATTTAAATCTCCTGTTTAAAAATAGGAAAATAAGCGCTATAGTTGTATATAATTATACGCGATATATATCGGTTTATAATACACATTTCAAAATGGTATTGCATACTTGCCGCTGCCATAATAATGACCCACTTCGATTGTTTACATGCTTCTTCTCTTTCTGCTCTCACTCGCTGTGGTGGAGCTGTTATGAAGAATTATTCTTTTGAATACTTCCATCATTTCAGAAATAAAATATTTATGCAAATTACACCGAAGTACAACAGTTACCGTACGGTGTTCGGGAGTGCTCAAAAGGAGTTAAACGCTGAATTTGAATCGATTCCTTCTCGTAAACTCAGAGATGTGGATTCGGACGGCAATTAAATTACCACACGACCTTGGTGTTTGTCAAAAACCGTAGGTGGAGAGGTGAGAGAAAAACACAGACGTCTTGGATTCGGACGGCAATTAAATCACCAACTACCTCCTGTATATGGTGAAAATCACTTACGTCCCCCTGAGAAACAATTACCGTCAGAATCGGGCTTAAGACGCCGGTGGAGGAGAGCGTGTAGCTGGTTGAGCAGAGAGCAGCGGCCGTGTCTGGTGGGGAAAGACCGATCCTGGAGTCGGCAGATTGGCCGGAGGATCCGAAAAGATCCCCAGCATAGGTCTCGTGGTTTGGACGGGAGAAGTTGAGTCTGTGATGCAAGAGGTGCGGACCAGATGCTGAGAAATCATCAAATGAATGGAGGTATGACGGCTGTATTTATGTCCATGTATTGATGAACTTGATTACGTGCCACTTGTGTCTAATTAGGGTAAGTATCTGACGTGCTCCTCCCGAACTTTGTTAATTAAACATCATGAAGTGATAGTCTGCATGATGGCCTTTTCTCAGACTCTGAATCTGTTGTATACAGATGAACTCCTGCTAGAGTTGCTAGGGAACTTGAGCTTGAAGTTTACTATTATAACTGCTTAATTTATGTATAAAAAACAATAATTAAGCATGGGGTCAATAGATATTTTCTTGTTTTACAGCTGAAGACCAAAAACAAGAAAGAAGAAAATCAGTCACAGCAAGCCAGTCAAATCAGTCCTGGTGAATGAGGAATGAACATGGTCTTCTTGTGCCCAAACAGAAAAGACAGAGCTGGAAAGTTGCACATTCCCATTGGTATGTCTTTATTCAATGCAGTTATGTGTGGTACAGTATTGATGTTGATCTCTCAAAAGACAGAAGTTATAGTTACTTCAAGTCAGCAGTTATAGTTTTTCACACATACATATTTTTATAGCTCCTAGAATGAGCAAATCATCTTTGTAATTTGGGCAGGAAATGACTGAATATGGTGAATACTGACACCTGCACCTGTATTCACCAACACTATTTCTCTATAGTTATTGTTATTGTTTTGTCTGTTTGTTTGAAGGAGGATGAAGCCAGTTGATGAAGATATCAATTCAGTGGCCACCAAGTGCTGCACTGCTGTCTGAACCCATCAGGTATCTCCTGTGGAGACTGCATTCACGAACAGCTCTACTGCGACAGCTCAGATGTTACGGGCCATAAAAGAAACTTCACAACTGAACAACTCCAAGATTCTTTTTAGCCCATACCTCCAACAAGAATCAATGGCAAGTCCAGTGCAACAATTATAAATAAAAATATTTTTATTTAATAAATACAATAAATACATGTTTGTCCCTCCAGGACATCTACACCAGGTGGTGTGTGAGGAGGACCGTCAGAGACTCCAGCCACCCGAGCCATGGACTGCTCTCACCGTTACCATCAGGCAGAACCTTTACCAGCAGACTGCGAGACATGTTCTTTCCACAGGCAATCAGACTGAACTGAACTCGCAACAGTAACACCACACACACCCCACCAACCTCTTATTCACTGCACTCTATCAGTTACAAAAACTGGACTCTGGCTCACTATTATTCTGCACCCTGACAATCTGTTTGCACTAATTCATACCGTACTGCACTGCAAAGGTATATGTGTACTGTTTATTATTGTGTTTATTATTGTTTTCATTTCATGCTCTCTGTATAGTATAATATTTACCATGTTGTTCTCTACCTGTATTGAGTCTTTTATATATGTGTTGCATATATATTCAATACTTGTCATCCATATTGTCATGCTGCAGTTTGGACAAAAGACTTTCACCACCTGTACACTTGTGTTCATGGTATTGTGACAATAAAGTGATTTGATTTTAATTGGTCACATGTCTTTTGTTTGTCAGTTGTACTGTAGGTTGCTAGGTAACAATTGCAAATTGTTTAAGTAATGGAAGAAGAAGATTATGATAGGGACATGGAAAAACAAGCAAGAGGAAGAAAACCAGGAGAGCTCTGATGAGAAGGACTGAATGTGATTCTGTGATGTTCAGGACATTTCACTGTTTTAAATTTTTTTTTTTTATTTCTCTTCAATATGATTTATCTTTATATGCTACTTTAGCTGTCTTTATGCTGTATTCTCCAGTAAAGTATTGCACACGATGTTGGATAATTAAGCATGGTGAATATTCTGCAGGGATGGTGTTTGGTAAATACCCATTTAATTTTGTAAAATTTTGTATTTTGTATAACACATACAATTACTATTATTGTTTTAAGACATAAATATGTGATGATATTAACTACTCCGTTATGAAGGGACTGCTGAAAGATGCATTAGAAGAGATTGTATGAAGTATTGCTACAGGCACTTTATGCACAACTGAGGGTGATGCTCCAGAGAAAGATCAACATGAATCCTGCACTGTATTATAAGCAAGATGAGGATGGACATTACTGATGTTTAGCGCCGAAAGATGAAACAATTTTGACACAGAGATACAAATTAGGTCTTTTATATTATAATTCTTTGAATTGCATGAAATGTATGGCTTTTGCATCATAAACCACACACTGTCTGTATCTTGTCTTACTGAATGACACATCAACATTGTATGATAGTACAGTAAAGTGTCACAGTATTGGTTGTTTAAATTGTTGTCTTTGTTTACTGTCAACACTGTATTCTTGCTCCTGATCTAATGAAATAAATGGAGCCCATTCCAAATAGGCACTGATGTGTATTTTTTGGGGTCTATTCTTATTCTAAGATAACTATGACTTGCAACTTACATATTGGCAAGTTGATGAAAAGACAATCTAAAAAATCTGACTCAACACAGTTTCTTGTCTGTGATGAGAATAGATCTGTGCATGTTTTACTGCCCTTCCATCCCCAGGGGCCCCGTAGAGTCCCATGGAAGAGCAAAAAAAAAATTAACCTTTCAAATGGCTGTAAATCAAATTCTGATTATAGTTTTGAGACATTTGGCAGGACAACTACTTATGCTATGTTAATTAAATAATGTTGGACAGAGTTTTCAAACATATATGGAAAGGTGGTATAAGGTGTTTTAATAAAAGTGCTCTTAGTAAAATAGCAAATTTCAGCCTGTCTCTTAAATATGTCATACATGTTTGCTCAATGAACATGTTTAGATATACCTTTGTTAAAAAAAGATGGTATTTTCCCCCTTTTTATTATTAAACATTTTAAACTACATTACTCATAAGCCTCTGCCATTCAAACGCGAAAGAGATGGTGCTGGTATTTGTAGTTTAACAAAGTTATTCTCAGGGTTAGGGTTATGATCTCGGTAAAGTGGTAATATCTCACGACACAACAACACTGCATTGTTAGCTGAAGGTATTATTGACGTAATAATGACAGCAAAACGTACTTTGCAACATATTATGTTTTTTAATTTGGGTTAAAAGATAGTCCAATCACAGGGACGAGTGCCAAGAGAACTTCAAAGCCAATGGCAACTCAGTTGAGCAGAAGCGTCACACTTACTTGTCCATATATGGTCATTAATGACAGGATCTTCCGGGTTCTTGTGGTCAATGGACAGATAATCAGTTAAAGATGTATTTGTCTCCACTCAATATAAAACTGCAACAACAGATTGCATCGTATGGTTAACCTGATGCAGCAATAAATTTGTTGATTAGAGTGTTTTTTTTTTTTCAAACAAGGGTGTATTGGTTCCCATTGCATACACTGTTTACACTAATATTAATTAATGTACAATATTTAAACTTAAAAGTGTGCATATACTGTGTGAAAAATAAATAATAAATGTTAAAATGTTTCATTTGCTTACAAAAAAGAAAACAACAACAAAAAAAACACCTGATATTTATTCAAATACGCAGTATTTTTCTACTATTATTGTTTGCTTCTGTAACATTTGCAGTGTATTTATAATGTATTAAAGGTATAAAATTATTCACTTTTATGTTTCCTTGAAATGGAACCCATAACCTTGCCATTCTTAGCTCTGCCAGTTGAACTACATGAATATAAAAAAAAACACACATTACGAATTTCCCAATGTTTATTGATATGTCAAACTTTTCCAAGACAAACATAGTGCCCACAACAGCACTCTCTCTCTAGTTTGTGCCACTATGAAACAAAAGCAGTTATAGTGAAATATAACAACTTAAAACAATGACTGATTGATAAAGTAATTAATATGTACATGGAAACAAACATTTAACTAAGAAATATGCAATATAAAACGCCTTTAGAAAAACATTTTCTAATATTCAAAAATAAAAAGACAATTTGTTTACAGAAAATGTCATAAGATGTCAAATAATATTTTACAAACCAGGAGTTTTGAGGCTCCAGCTGAAAATATATTATTTTCTTACCTATAATAAACAAATAGGCAAAAATTATTAAGAACAATATTTTAATATTTTACAATTATTATTCTCCTGTAATCATTGTTTGCTTCTATTGTGACTAAATGCAGGACCAATTCAAATGGTTAACAATTATATATATATATATATCGTGACAGGAGTGGGAGATGGGAGTCTTGACTGTAAAGTAAAAATTAAAACAAGTAGACATGCAGTAAAGTTGGCAGTAAAGGGCTGAGAGCAGATGTGCCACAGGAGAGAGAGATATGTGGAAGCATTTGGAAGGGCTGATATTGTGAAGAGCTGATGGGAGTAATCTGTGAGAAATCCTGCAAGACAGGAAGAAAAAGAATTTATCACATGATGAACAATAAAAACACTGACAACAACAAATAGCAGACAACAACATACTGTAACAGCAGCATGTATAACAGAACAGTATCGTCTGTTGGTGTGGATGCTAAAATATTTACCATTATATTTCTTGTTCTTGCTGTGAACAGCTTTAAGTGATCTGATTTGGCCAAATTAACTGAAGATCTGATTTGTCACATGAGAAGTTAAACTAGCATTTCCAGACTCTTGCTTCTTAGACAGACGTGTTCAATAAAAATCAACACGGAAAGAAATGAGGTGTGGACAGATATCATGTACTGTTAGAACGGGAAGAGACAGCACCAATTTGTAAAGATTAATAAAGAATACAATGGACTTAATAAACTTTATGATATAAACACTCTGACTACTTACAATGGGCACAGTCTGCATGAGAGTTAAGGCAAAGGCCAATGACAGCAGTAGGAGTAAAAGCTGTAGAATTTTGTATGAGTACGCTTGTACAATATCATATGAATTTGCTGATTTGATCAATTGTATGATTAATTACTACTTCAACATGACACTTTGTTGAGGGTTCTTCGTGACGGGGCCGTGTGGTATGTAAACCAAAGCTAAAGCAACATCAAATGCTGTGCAAATAGTCAAGGTGCTCAGACCAACACAGCCGTACCATTGGAAGTGTTTTCCTTTGCAGCTTTTGGTCTTCTCCGTAACCGCACAGTATGGCCAAATTCAAATCCCATGACAGGCCTTCCTTTGGTCTTCCCTTTCAACTGAAACGAAGAGAAATATTGAGACATTGTGTTAAAAATGACCAAAGTGAACAAAATATTTGAGAGGAAGGACTATAAGGAAAGATATGATCAACACATAATATAAGGATGTGTTCATTAAAGCAAATCAGGTATTACTAAAAGTGTTCAACAAAACCTGTGAAGGGTTGAACCTTTGAAGGACTTCTTCAGCCTCCCTGGCAGCTTCTTCAAGATCATCATTGGAAGCTTCAAATTCAAGTTCCCTGTTAATTCCTGCAGCTTTCTGAAAGAACTGGTCAAAATTTGATTCTGAGTTATAATAATATGCCATGATGAACCACAGAAAGAGAGCAAAATATGTGTAAATGAATTACAGATTACAGTTTGGAAAAATAGTAAAGGAAAAGCTGAGAGGGAGAGAGAGAGAGAGAGAGAGAGAACCTTTACAAGAGATGGCTTCTTAAAACAGCTGCTGGAGTATGTGATCTGACTTAACTACAAGACAGAAAAAAAATATTGAATTACAATTACTTCACAAAAACATATTAAAGGTGTGGAAAGAGTTGTGGTTACTGGGCTTTAAAAATAGTATACAGTAAAAACAGTTACCGTGGTAAAAACTGTAACAGCACGGCCAGGCTCTCCACCCAGCCAACTATCACGATCTGCATCACCTGAATTCTAACCACGCGCACCTGCACCTCATCATCACCCTCATCAAGAGCACTATAAAGGCACTCACCACAGTCACTTCATCGTCCGATCTCGTTTATGCAACATGGACTCCAATGCAACCAAGCAATGCTCAATGAGTATAATCTCTCTTACCATTCTGACATACTTATCTTCTGTTCTCCGCTCCGTTGTAATCTTCTGTGCAGATTGCCTCCTGCTGTGGTCAGTCTCCGGTCCTCCACGTCTGCCCAGCTCCAAACTCCTGAAAAGCACACGGATTCCATTCAGTGCCTTTTCCACTGCCATCACCAACATATATAAGAAGAGCACTCACCCTTCGACACCTGCTGCACTGTTCTCTGCACTAAGCCAATCAATAAAGTCACTGTGTGTTAATCACTTACCTTGGTGTCCGACTACATATCATAACAAAAACATGGTAAGTATTGTTATTATTGCTATAACTACAAATACCCCAGTAAAACTACGGTTACTGAGGTAAACTCATTGTAAATATTGAGGTTATTGTGTTTTAAATACAAATACCACAGTAAAATACGGTTACTGAGGTAAACTCATAGTAAATATCGAGGTTATTGTGTTGAACTACAAATACCACGGTTATTGTGGTTAACTCATAGTAAATATCGAGGTTATTGTGTTTAACTACAAATACCACAGTAAATCTACGGTTACTGTGGTAAACTCATAGTAACTATCAAGGTTGCTGTGTTTTAAGTACAAATACCACAGTAAAATTATGATTACGGTGGGAGAAGCATGGTGTATTTTGTGATTACTGTGCATTGACCACACATGACATGGTCGAGTGACGGTTACTATGGTAAAAATATGGTAAACGTGTGGACTTTTTACACGATCCCTTTCCCACCATAGGCAAATTTTAAATGAATAACTTTATTCATAAACACGGAACAATGGAGTATTTTACGAGACGGTACCTGTATATGTGTCCTGAAGTCATCTAAATCCATGTTGCACTATTTCGCTGGTCTTTGGTCCGCGTGCAGTTGTTGGGGAAATGATCGCCTCTGCTGGTCCTCCAGTGGTAACTTCACCTTCACACATGTGTGCGGTGATTAACCTTGTGGATAGATGATAACAGCCTTCTCAGCTACCAGCAGGACCCTTCTGGTCCATAACTATGATCTGATAACCACTAATAATGCCTATTCAATTGAGTGATAACATCCGAAGCGGGTGGAAAGACTTCAGTGTTGATTCAAACGATTGTCATCCCCAGGTTACTCTTTTATTGGAAGTGATGGTTTCAACATTAACCCAGATCATACTCAGAGCTGTTAGACAGCTCATAAACGCATTGCATGTGAATGTGCATGTCTTTCTCGCAGTCTATATGAGAAGAATGAGAAACAGCTATTCTCCTGCTTTCTTCTTCCGCTTTCACATGCAGGCAAATATTGATCCACCAAATTACTTCTCAAGGTCAGCTCCCCGCTGGAGCCGTGCTGTCAGAGGCTGCAGACGGCTTGTGTCAGTCATGCTACTTGCCAGCTGGTTGCAGAATGAAGCGGTATATTCACCTTTTCTCTGTCACATTCACCTTTTCAGTTTTCATATTCACTTTTCAAGCTTTTAAGCCTGCTGTCTGTGAAGGCTTGAAAAATGAATAATCAACAATAAATCATGTTCTAAGTCATTTTATTCTGATAGATCATGAAAGATTTGTTTTACATTAAAGATTTTTACATGACATACTGTTCTGTTCTGTGTCACCCAGCTGAGATATTTCAACAGTCAGTCTTTTTCTTTGCACCACTGACTGGGTTATTATGAGCTGGTTTACCTGCTGAGTTTTGTCCTTTCAAATCATCACCTGGGAGACAGGGATCAACCAAAAAGCAAATACTTGTAAGTTCTTCCACGTTCAAGCCATCAACTTTTTTTTAACCAAAACTTAAAAGATCCAAAAAGGTCATAAAGGTAAAGTGGAAATTAATTTACCAGTTTATTGTCAAGTGATTTGATCATTTTATATGATGAAGAGATTTAATGTAGGCTTTGATTCACATTTAATCACTCATATAGAGTATATCACATATGGTGAACATGGAAGTTCATGTTTGTGCCACAGGCTAGAAAAAGCCTCATTAGTTATTGTGCATCACATGCCTTGAGCTTCCTTGTTAAACATAAGTGATGTAAGTTATGTGAGTCTATTATTGTTTAATTGAAAATAAAATCCTAAATGAAATCTGTTCATCTTCATAAGACTTGGATTCAAATGCTTGATTCATATGGATTTGTTTTATGATGCTTCTAAATTTTGGATCCTTATAGCACTTAAAGCAAAATACCTACTGAAGTTAATCTGTATGCTTTTTCAATAGACAGAAAACATGATAACAGACCAGAATGCCAAAATCTTAGTTCCAAGGGAACAGTGAGGTATGAATAATTTATGCACAAGCTAGCACTGGTTTTCAATCTGTTTACATGTAATGGTTCTCATCTTTAACATGTTATGATCTTTACATAGACACCAAATTACATAGCTCCTGCTGCTTATTAAATTAGACATTAGACCACTATATGACAAATAAGGAATGTTATTTATCTTTCACTTTCAATATATTGAAATTTCATCTTAATGTATGTTTATTCTTCTTCCTCTTATTATCATACATTTTATTATTAATTTATATTTTATCTAGAGATTGAATCTGATGTTTAGCTACCATTGGAGATAAAATAAATAAATAAATAAATAAATAAAAATAAATAACAACTAAGTAATTAATTAATCAAACAAACAAACAAATAAATACATGTTAGCTAATTGCTGGATTTCATTTGAACTAACAGAACTTTACATGTTACAAACATTTGCAGGATATTTGACATAAAACACATTCAACTCTTATTTAACAATCAATACTGTATAACCACTTACAGTATGTGAACATTTTCTGAGCATACAGGAGAAAAAAAATCTAAAATCTTTGGCAATATATGTAGTAAAGATAAATGTTGAACCAAAATCCAATATCATGGTATCATGGCAAACACTGCTTACAAATGTATGGTATTTTTACTTGCTCACTAAACATTCCTCACTTAATTTCCAGCAATATCGTTGACTTGATTGCACAGATACTACTTGAACTGAACTGAGCTGGATGATGACATCACTGATGAGTCCTTCTGCATTATCGACACACTATTTTCTTATTTAACACTGTAAAACTGCTTTGACACAATCTGTATTGTTAAAAGAGCTATATAAATAAAGGTGACTTGACATGACTGAACGTCTTGTCAAGAGATGGAAAGCATCCAATGTGGAAGCAAAGGAAATTAAGGACTTCTGTATGTTACTTTTACATTGTTTGTGCAAATCTTGCTGCCATAAATCAGTTGGCTTGACAGATTTCCCATTATATATTGTCAAAGGTTTGAGTGCACAGAAAATGTTTCGAGAAGTGTTTGTGCAATTTTGATTGGTAATTAATAGCATGATGTTACTAATGTTGTGTAATGATACATATTCATCCAATGTTACTTAATAATAATGTTCAGCTATAGCCCTTGATAAATGCTCTTTTACCATTCAATAATGTTAGTACACATCCTATGAAATTATTAACACATCAAGTGGTAAGTCACACTTTATACATAACAAATATGCATAAATAATACTTGATTAAAGATAACTCATGTTAGTAAAAAGTTATAAATATTAGTAACACAGTTGATTTTCATATGGTTCTCACTTTACAGTGAGCTTCACAAAAAAAACTTAAATGCTTTATCACCATTATGGAACTTAAAACACATGCAAGTTTTTGTACATCATTTTCAAATTCAGACATTTATGTAAAGAGATAGCTTAATACATGTATAATTTTAAAAAATAAAATATAAAGTAAATATAATATAATAAAGTAAAAATAGAATGTTTGATATTAATGATTTAAGGTGTGTTGATAAGAGAAATGTTATAAATAGGGACAGCCCACAACATGAGACATGTCCAAAAAAAAAAAAAAAAAGAAAGATGGTAATTACTGATGAAAGGAGTTGACTTTAAGTTGACTAAGGTACAGGCATTATAGGAAAAAGTAATTATCTATGTTAACTGCGTGATTCTGTAACATTCTGCTCTGTTTTAGTTGTGTTTTTCCATGGCTTCTGTTGACCCAGTTTCCCTGATTAGTTAATTAGCCCCTCACCTGTTTCTGTTTTCGCATGATTATGACCTGCCTTTATAAGCCTGAGTTCTCCCCAGTTGAGTTTGTCTGCTATTGGTTATGTTACGTTTTTCGAGTTCAGTATTATTAAAAGATTATTGTTTTGAGATATTCCTGCCTGCCTGCCTCGTCTTATCTGTCTGCCTGGGGAAACTGTAACAGAATAGCAGACCGAAACAGTTTTTTTTTTTCAGCAGCGTTATTCTTTTCGCTCATTTTTGTTTTTTTTCCTCTCTCCCTCCTAGTATGGATCCCGCCTTCTTACTCCTTTGCCTGGAGCAGAAGGACCGTTCGCTGGTGGAACACACCATGGACTTCGTCAACCTGGCGCGCCTTACACACTTCAAAGACCGCTCGCTCTGTGTGTTCTACATCTCCAACCTGAGCGAGCAGTGTAAGGCGCGCCTACCAGCGAACGGTCCCAGGGAGAATTTCGCCGCTTGCGTGGAGTGGGTGCTGGAGTGTAATGGACTGTTTATCTCCGGTGGCCCTGCTGAGGACAGCTCCAGCCCCACTCCCATTCCAGAGCCCAGCCAACCCTCACCATCTCCCTGCACGGAGGTTTCGCCAGAGCCCACCGCAGTCGCAGAGCCTGAGCCGGCCGCGAGGATAGAGCCGTCACCTCGGGAAGTGACTGAGCAACTCATTGCCTCGGGAACCGTACTCGACGCGACTGACCGGGTGTGTGAGCCGGCAACATCGTGCGTCGTGGGAGTGTTAGTGGAGATAGAGGGAACGGACAAATCACTGGTCCACACTTCCACCACTGAGGGTGAGAGACTGCTGGTTTCTGGAAACCTTTCTGAGGATATGTTGGATGAGTTAGACGAGGAGTTCTTCTGGCTTCTCCCCTTCCCATTGCTCCCACCCACCTCTCCATGTTCTCCGGCCATTAGCCAGTGCTTCCCTGAACCTGTTAGCTTTAAGCAATCCCCCATGCTCGCTTCTCCAGAGCCAGTCCGTCCAGTGCCCGATTCTCCAGGGTCAGTCTGTCCAGTGCCCGATTCTCCAGGGCCAGTCCCCCCCGAGCTTAGTTCCCAGGAATTAGCGCTGCCTAAACGCCCTCCAGTGCCTGTTCCCCGCAAGTGCCCTCCAGTGCCTGTTCCTCGCAAGTGCCCTCCAGCCAGCTCCTCAAGGAAGGTTTTAAGGAGTTTCCCACCCAGCCTCCCTCTCCCTCCTCCTCTGTATCTGCCAGTCAGTCTAGCAGTCTGCCCTCAGCCACCTCAGGAAAGTCCCTCAGCTCACCCTCAGTATGCCATGTCCGGTGGATCGGTTGAGCTTCGGGTCTCCCTGGGATCAGCTACCTCGGGGTTGGAGGATCCCCAGTCTTCGCCTCCAGCCTACGAGACCCGGACTCCACCTCGGCCCTCCGATCCATCGGCTCCACCTTGGCTCGTGGCTCCCTCATCTCCACCGTGGACCCTCATTCCACCAGCTCCGCCGGGCTCCCTCGTCCCTCCGGCTCCGCCTTGGTCAGTCGTCCCCCTGCCTACTCCACGGAATTCCACACCTCCAGCTCTGCTTCGTCCCTCCATTCCTCTGGCTCCGTCGGGTTCCTCCCTCCCTCCGGCTCCACCGGTGTCCTCTGTCGCTCCGGCTCCACCGCGTCACTCGGGATCCCCGCCTCCGCCTCACTCGCCTGAGCCGCCGGCTCCACCGTGGCCCTCCGGCCCATCAGTGTCACCCTGGCTCTGCGGCTGCTCTGCTCCATCCTGGGCTCCTTCTCCACCGGCGTCATCTCCGGCAGTCGGCCCCATGGTGTCGGTGGTCCCATTACCACCATGGCTCCTCCCGCCATCGACTCCGCCGTGGGCCGCCATCCTGGCTGGCCTCTGGACTGCCATCTGGCTGCTGCTGCTCCGGGCTCCTCCCTGGCTCCTCCCACCCTCCACTCCCCCTTGGACTAATTTTTTGGACTGTTTTTGTTTTTACCCATTTTCCATTGCCCGGCTTCCTCCTACTCCATGCCCGCTTCCTGAACCCCCACCCTCCCTCCTCTGTTGGTTTATATTTTTCCACGCGAGGATGCGCCGTTCCGGGAGGGGGCGAACTGTAACATTCTGCTCTGTTTTAGTTGTGTTTTTCAATGGCTTCTGTTGACCCAGTTTCCCTGATTAGTTAATTAGCCCCTCACCTGTTTCTGTTTTCGTATGATTATGACCTGCCTTTATAAGCCTGAGTTCTCCCCAGTTGAGTTTGTCTGCTATTGGTTATGTTACGTTTTTCGAGTTCAGTATTATTAAAAGATTATTGTTTTGAGATATTCCTGCCTGCCTGCCTCGTCTTATCTGTCTGCCTGGGGAAACTGTAACAGATTCAGCCTTATTTAATCATTTTTCTTTTGATTTAAATGAAGTTCTAAAAGTAGTTTGTGGAGGAACCTAATCATTCAGTCCTGTCAATCATCATTATGAACCTATATAAGTGACAGTCATTTAGCCATGCCAGCTACAATTTTTTTTTTTTTTTTTTTTTTTTTTTTCTGGTATTCCACCACCTCCCCATTACCTCCTCAATTATATTCTTCCTCTCTCTATTTCAGTACTGTTATATGGAGGGTTAATTTGGAGCTCAAGCTGAATCCAGGAAAGCCAACCAAATTTGTTTGCCATTAGTTATTAGGATTGAACGGGCAGGTGAATTTATGAATATGTACTTTACATTAAGGATCCACTTATTAACATTTTTCGAGGTATGAAAAAAAGCAATTCCAGTTTCTGTGGTTTAACACTAGTTTGTATTTTTTATATATTTACCTATAAAGGAAAATACACTTTTTAATTATACTACTTTGGCGATCATAAGATATGACCATCAGGCACACATATACTCACATTTAGAAAACAGTAGAAAACAGTTTCAGTCTTTTTACTTCAAAATTTTATGTTTAATTCATTGCGTTACTTGCCATTTCTATGTAATTAATTGCAAAGTTTACTAGCAATTTCTGAATAAAAATAACTGTTTCAGTGTACATTAATTTACATTTTGGTCACACTTTAGAATAGGTAACACTTGTTAAATATTAACTACGACTTTTCCCTCACTACATTCTTAATTTGCTGCTTATTAATAGTTAGTAAGGTAGTTGTTAAGTTTAGGTATTGGGTAGAATTCAGACGTAGAATAAGGTTATGTAGAACAAGGCTTTAATATGTGCTTAATTAGCACTAATACATGGCTAATATTCTAGTAATATGCATGCTAATAAGCAACCGATAGATGTAACCATAAAATAAAGTGTTACCTAAATTTTTAAATTAAATTTTAGGTAACACTTTATTTCGATAGTCAACTGCAGACATTCTACTAACAGTAAGTAACTTTGCAACTACATGTCAACTGCATGCCAACTAGCAGTCATTAGAGTATTAGTAGACTGTCTGCTTAATAACTTTTAACACTTTACTTTAATGGGTCCACAACATACAACATATTGACTATGAGAAACTTTAAAATTATATGTCAGCTTATTCTAATAACCCTAAACCTACCCCAAACATGCACTCTGAGAGTTAGTAGACATGTAGTTGCAAATTAATGAGAATTAGTTGACATATAGTTGACATGTAGTTACAAAGTTACTTACAGTTAGTAGAATATCTAAATATATCTATAAAATATCTAAAGTGGACTATCAAAATAAAGTGTATCCAAATTTAAAATACTTTTTTATTTCAATTAAAAGTTGAATATTAGTTGCCAAAATATAATGCTATATGTTATGTATAATGCTATATGTTATGCATTAAGGATATAATATATATAATTAATATAAAATATAATTAATTATAGTTGCAAAATTTTGTCACTGTGAGCTGCTTTAATTTGGAGCAAGAGATACAGGGGGATGTAATTTTATTGTGTCATGTTGTATGTCACTTTGCTCATAGATGTTTGATACAGGTTTTTATTGCAATCTCGGTAACACTTTATTTTGATAGTCCACTTTAGACATTCTACTAACAGTAAAAACTTTGCAAGTATATGTCAACTTATTCTACTAACCCTAAACCTACCCTTACAGTCTACTCTGAGAGTCAGTAGACATATAGTTGCAAATTAATGAGAATTAGTTGACATGCAGTTGACATGTAGTTACAAAGTTACTTATAGTTAGCAGAATGTCTAAAGTGGACTATCAAAATAAAGTGTAACTGCAATCTCTTACCCAGAATAAAACCTGGGTCTCACTTTACATTAGGTAGCCTTAACTACTATGTAATTACATAAAAAAGTACAATGTACTTATTGTATTCATATTATATAGTAAAACACTTTTGTTGCTAATGAGGTGGGATACAGGTAAGGTTAAGGACAGGCTTGGTGGTATGGGTAGGTTTAAGTGTGGGTTAAGGTGTAAAGAAAGGGTCAACAGTGTAACTATAGATGTAATTACAGAAATTAATCACATATGTAATTACGTATTTAAAAATTTTAAGATTTTTAAAATTTTAACGTATTTAAGAATTTATGTATGATTAAAATTAAAATTTAAATGTAAGTACATAGTAGTTAAGGTCACCTAATATATAGTGGAGCAGATTAGCTAACTTACCATGTTTGTTCAAACTAAACTGACTGGATTCATGAATTAGACCACAACATTATTCTAACTTTTGCCCAAGCAGAATGGTAGGCTAGAATTAAATCCCAAAAGACTTTAGGGACTGCAATATGCTCTCTCTGACTGAAACATGGCTGATCCTGTTAGTACTTTCAGGCAGTGCAGATGGCCAATTGTTTCTCAGTACACCCTAGGGATAAAACATCAGAAGCCAGTAAATCAAGGGTGTGTGTCTTATTGTCAACAGCAAATGGTGACACAATCAATGCTGGGACTTTATCTGGACATTTCTCCTTAATCCCTTAAGAGCTCCCTCCTGTCTTCACTTTACACTCATGACTGTATGGGCACTTTCAGCTCAAACCACATTGTAAAATTGCTGATGACACAGTATTGGTGGACCTGACCACTGACAATACCGCACAATACAAATTAACAATCACACACATACCAAACCTCATATGCAAATATGATAAACAATTCAATGGTAAATTTTAATGGAATGAATAATGAGTGGAAAGACTGAAGCATAATAGTCAAACATAATATGCAATTTTTATATGTAAAGATGACATCTGCGCAATTCTCAGTGTTATGTCTAAGAGCGAGTTCAAAAGGTGTCATTCCATAAGGGGGTGAATCTCGGGTCCCAGGGTTCTCAACTTTGGCTCTCAAGGTTCACTTTCCTCCATAGTTTTTCTCCAGCCTTGATCACCTGTGTATAACTTTCTAGTAATCCTGAAGACCTTGATTGGCTTGTTCACGTGTTTGATCAGGGTTGGAGCTAAACTCTGCAGGAAAGTGGACCTCAACTACCAGAGTTGAGAACCCCTACTTTAAAGTCAGTCGTGACGTATTGTCAAGTATGGTGACCCATACTCGAAATTGGTGCTCTGCGTTTAACCCATCCAAGTGCACACACACAGCAGTGAGTAGTGAACAAATGCACACACGCACACACACACACACACACACACACACACACACACACACCGTGAACACACACCCGGAGCAGTGGGCAGCCATGCTGCAGCGCCCGGGGAGCAATTGGGGGTTCGGTGCCTTGCTCAAGGGCACCTCAGTCGTGGTATTGAGGGTGGAGAGAGCGCTGGACATTCACTCCCCCCACCTACAATCCCTGCCGGTCGGGGACTCGAACCCGCAACCTTTCGATTACGAGTCTGACTCTCTAACCATTAGGCCACGACTTCTTTAGTTGGTGATATTTTCAAATTGACTTTTGTCCTTAAAGCAGGGGTTCCCAGCCATCTTCCTGGAGATCTACTGTCTTGCAGAGTTCAGCTCAAACACTAAATCAAACAAACCTGAACAAGCTAATCAAGGTGTTCAGAGTTTCTTAAAAACAGGTGATTTTATGGCTTGCACGGGGAAAGATTAGAGTTTAATAACAGTATAACAACAGGTGAACTAAGAAACAGGAGAGCAGGATTCAGATGCAATATTTTAATGAAGCACCAAACACTTTGGTATGAAGACACTATAAACAATCTATGAGAATAAAAAAAGAAACAGGAACCGAGCACACTAACATTACTGCCAAGGTGGGACAGGACCTGACAATGAACACTAGCAACACAGGGGCTAAATAAACAAGAAACGAACATGACACAGCAAACAGAAAACAAGATAAAATTCAACACAACAAAAGCCAGAGGCACAACTGCATCATATGTCAGAAGGCTTTGGGGCCAAACACGTTTTCTCTTTCTAAGCTCAGATTCTAAGCCTTTTTTTTTGTTTTCTTTTTTGGTGAAAGACAAAATGATGATGGCTTATAGCTTTACTCACCCTTTTACCATCCAAAATGTACTGCATATGATTTTCTTTCTTCAAATGAACATAAACAATTTAAATAAATCAATACAACCCCAGTTGGTGAATCAATGTCTTCTGAAGCAAAACAGTGGTGTGTCTAAGAAAATTGCTAATATTTTAAACTGTACCTATAAACCATCACTTACAGTTAACTGGGAGAAACTGGGAAAGGTGTGACACCTCTAATGTCTAATGTCAACTGTCAATCACAGCACTGGAATGGAAAAGCTCCAAAATGAAATCTCGTCATTGCAGTACCCATTCAGTAAACACCCCTTTTTCTGATACTCCAGCTGAGAGGTACAACAGATACAGCCACACTTTGAGTCTCCATTCATTTCATGTATAGGTTTGTAATCCAAGCATTGTCCTTACAAATTTGATTAATTAGTGTAGCTTCTTTTTTGAGGGCATATAGGTGTGCCAAATGGGGAAGGATCACTACTGTATACACTATGTATCACTACCCCCTCTCTATTGCTGTCAGGAGCATATTCAAGGAAGGATAGCATTTACAATGCAATGTTGTCACAGCCATTTCCATATTTGGTTTCAGTAATCCATTTTAGATCCAATTTCCTCCTGTATTTAGCAGTGATACATGCCTTAATTTTTGATCAAAATAATACAATTATTGCAATAAACTATGAATTTAGATTACATGATTTCACTCAATTAACAAGATGAACAATAAAGATGTTTGAAATGTGCATCTAATTTGTGCAATAACTTATTATGATTATCAAATTATTTAAATTCAATAACAATAATAAAAGTTTCATATACACAGCACAAACTGATGAAACCTTAGCTTGTAATTTGCAGCCAATGATTGCTTGATCCATCTGCTCTCACATTTAAATAGTCTGCTTCAGTACATGCTAAGCAAACATCTCACTGCATCAGAGTTCTCTCACTGATGTCTTTCTCCTCCCCTGCACCACCTGTCTACGTTTGCTTACAAGGACTATGATGCATATCTATTAGTGCAGCTGCAGATCATACGTTCACTACAGTGTGTCTTAGAAGTAGAAAGTTTACAGCAACAGCAGCAACTTTACCCTCCATGGCAGATCTATTAATAGTAAAATATATTCTGAGAGCTGTCATGACTAAACTTAAATTTAGCATTTTAAACAAAGCAGCTATAATTATCACTTGTTACTACCCAGCAACATTCTGATGACCACTAGATGACTTCATCCTTTCATCTGCAACACATTAGTTTATGGCATCTAAAGTTCCAGAAATTACTCAAAATGTCCTCAAAAAATGCAGCTAATTATTCCCATGGATAACATTATGACAAGATATGTTGATCTCCAGATACCTTCCAGTCGTTTGCTTGTTTTTGTTAAGACATATTATAGCAAATTGGACATTGCTTGGGAAATGCACAACATTTATCAAACTTTTTACTTAAACTGATTTTTACCCTTTGTAGAGATAATTGCCTTTTTTTTTTTTTTTTTCTGGTCCCACTTTATATTTGGTGGCCTTAACTACTGTGTACTTACATTTAAATTAATAATTTGGTACAATGCACTTATTGTGTACATGCATGTTTTTACATTGTACTTATATTTTTAAAAATACCTATATTTAGTTACATCTGTAATTAATTTCTGTAATTACATTTATAATTACACTGTTGACCTATCCCTTACACCTTAAACCACCCTTAAACCTACCCATACCACCAAACCTGTCCCTAACCTTACCGTATCCCACCTCAATAGCAGCAGAAGTGTTTTACAATACAATATGAATGCAATAAGTACATTGTACTTATTTTTTGATGTAAGTACATAATAGTTAAGACACCTAATGTAAAGTGTGACCTTTTTTCTTTGAGAATCGGGCACAAGAGAAATCTCTATTCATAAAAAAGGATAGTGCTGGTCTTTGATTGTGACTTGGTAAGTCACATTCAAAGCCGTTGTAAAATACTCTATAAACACATATCTCTTTACATCAGTCTTACATTTTATAAAAGCAATAAGCCCTGTGAAGCTGTGATTTATAGTCATTTTAGAAAAGTTAACCTGGTGTCCCGCTCTGTGCTTAACAAAGCCCCTAAACCAGGGGTCTTCAATGTTTTTCCAGTCAAGGACCCCTTAGGTGATAGAGACATGGGGCAGGGACCCCCTGATACAAAATGTGTGAAACATAGCCTCTGATATTAATAGAAACCAATCATATTACGCTAGTTATATTATTTTAAGACAGTTAGAACTATGTTGTTGTTGTACATGCATCATTGTCTGTATATTTTCTTATATTTTCAAATCTTTCAAAAAGATTTATGCATCGTGACAAAAATATTTAGCAATTAAAATGACAATTTATTAAGTTGTTCACAGTTGTCTTAATTATCTGCAGTTTCATACATTTTCCTTTTACAGTCAGGTGGACTATTATACAATTACATGAACTTCAGCTTTAATTCATAGAACTTTTACATTTAATTTTACAGTCAGGTGGACAATTATACATTTACATGAACTTCAGCCTTAATTTGAATAGAACTTTACATTTAATATTACTGTTGGGTGGATAATTATACATTTGCATAACCTTCAGCTTTAAGTTTAATAGAACTTTACATGTTCATTTTATTGTCAGGTGGACAATTATATTTACAGTATCTGACCTTCAGTTTTAACTTTAAGACGTCTTTAATGAGATGACTGACCCTGGTGAATTACACAAAGGCTGTCTATTCTGGGGGATATCGATGTTGCTAGGCAGAGTATCATGTCAGACCCAGGCTGCAGTTTTGCACCATATTTGCTTTTCAGGTAGGAGAGGGAGGATAATGCACTTTCACAAAGATAGGTTGTGGCAAAAGGTAAAATGCTCATCATTGCCTTTGTTACCAGTTGAGGAAAGTCTTTCTGGCAGGAGATCCAGAACTGGGTGAGAGGGGTTGTCTCATATATGTTTCTGTAAGTACTGTCAGTGCTTAAATCAATCAGTCATTGTCAAATTTGCTCAAATGTGCTCTGTCACTGTCAAATTTGATCCATCCGATGCATTGTTTTGAAATGGAAACTGTATCCATGTCTTGTCCTTTCGCCAGGACTCAGCTTCAGAAAAGTACTTTCCAAACTGCCCCTCGAGTGCCTCTAAGTGCGCAACAATTAAATCTGTCACTTGAGGCGAAAGCACAGCAGAAGCACTCAGGTCATCCACAGATGGAAACATGGAAAAAATTCCCTCCTTGACTCGCTCTCTCCATCTTTTCATTTTCTTCAGTAAAGCATCTATCTTGTCATAAAGCTGAATGGCATGTGCATTGCGGCTCTGCATAGAAGTGTTAAGTCTGTTCAGCTCTGAGAAAACATCCGCCAGATAAGCCAATTTAGTGAGCCATGTATTGTCACTGAACTTTGCAGCCAGCTCTGTGCAATGTTTAAGTAAAAACTCGTGAATAGATGCGCGTAACTCAAACACACGCGACAATACTAATCCACGAGAAAGCCAACGCACCTCAGAATGATAAAGCAGCGTTGTATGTTCTTCTCCCGCTGCAGCACACAGAGAAGTGAACAGGCGCATTGCAAAGCACTCCTCTTGATAAAATTAACAGCCTTTACAACAGAATCCATAACGTCGGAAAATTCTCCACTCAGTTGTTTCGCAGCCAGAGACTCTCTATGCAACATGCAATGAGTCCACAGCACATTTGGAGCTACTTGTTTGACAAGCGCTATTAGTCCACTTTTTAATCCGGCCATGGATCTCGCGCCATCAGTACACAGCGCAAAACATTTTGCCCAGGGTATGTCATGTTCTTGGAAAAACTCATTAATTGATTTGAAAATTTCAGAGCTTGTTGTGAATTCAGGCAGCTGTTTACAAAACAAGTCAAGTCAAGTCACCTTTATTTATATAGCGCTTTTTACAATGCAAATTGTGTCAAAGCACTGCACAATATCAAAAAAGGAAAATAATGTGTCAAGTTTAAATAGTGTCTTTGCAATCAGGTCGACGATATCGCTGGAAATGAAGCGTCCCCAACTAAGCAAGCCAGAGGCGACAGCGGCAAGGAACCAAAACTCCATCGGTGACAGAATGGAGAAAAAACCTTGGGAGAAACCAGGCTCAGTCAGGGGGGCCAGTTCTCCTCTGGCCAAACAAACCAGCAGTTCAATTCCAAACTGCAGCAAGTCAGATTGAATGGGCTCAGCTGGTTCCAGTGGTCTTTTCCGATGGCTGTCTAAGTGGCGGGGTCCTCAATGGGGATCTGTCTCTGGCGCTCATCCAGGTGTCTGGCCTCTGCCTACGATCAGGGACACATACGTCATCTCCCGGCGCTGATCCTCCATCTCAGGTGTTCGGTCATCTCAGATCATGTAATGGTTGGATCCAGACTGAAGTTCTGTAATTCCTAGCTACCACGGGATGTTAATCCCGTGGCAGAAACGGAGAGACAAGCAGAGACATGATTAGCGTAGCTGCTGTTCCATCTAAGCAAAAATGAATTGTTCAACCCAAGCTAAAGAATAATAATAATGTACGTCTGATCAGATATAACGGCAGTACAAGATTATAAGATGCATTATGTGAATGCTTGGCTAAAGAGATGTGTCTTTAATCTAGATTTAAACAGAGAGAGTGTATCTGAACCCCGAATGTTATCAGGAAGGCTATTCCAGAGTTTGGGAGCCAAATGTGAAAAAGCTCTACCTCCTTTAGTGGACTTTGCTATCCTAGGTACTACCAAAAGTCCAGAGTTTTGCGACCTTAGAGAGCGGGTTGGATTATAGCGTGGTAGAAGACAAGTTAGGTACGCAGGTGCTAAACCATTTAGGGCCTTATAGGCAAGTAATAATAATTTGTAAATGATACGGAACTTAATAGGTAGCCAGTGCAGAGACTGTAAAATTGGAGTAATATGATCATATTTTCTTGATCTGGTAAGAACTCTAGCCGCTGCATTTTGGACTATCTGTAGCTTGTTTATTGAAGATGCAGGACAACCACCTAGCAGTGCATTACAATAGTCCAGTCTAGAGGTCATGAATGCATGAACTAGCTTTTCTGCATCAGAAACAGATAGCATGCTTCGAAGCTTAGCAATGTTCCTGAGATGGAAGAATGCTGTTTTTGTAACATGGGAAATATGATTTTCAAAGGACAAGTTGCTGTCTAAAATAACACCCAGATTTTTTACTTTAGAGGACGTAACAGTGCATCCGTCTGAACTAACAAAAATGCTTCATTTCATTTCCATCTGCAAAGCGTACAAATGCCAAAAGCTGCGCATCCTTTGAGACATCTGTAGCCTCATCCAGCTGTAATGCAAAGGCCTCTGCCTGCTTCAGTTTTTCTACCAATTGCACCCTCACATCAGATGCCATTTCATCAATCCGCCGAGCAATGGTTGTATCTGACAACGGAATGGTTTTCAGTTTATTTACACAGTCGTCATTTCCAAACATTGTTTTGCACATATCAGTGGCGGCAGGCAATATCAGATTTTCTGCGATTTGATATGGTTTTTTGCACTGAGCAATCCTAAGAGCCACCTGATATGACGCTCACCAAATTTAGCTGATTTTCTCATTATTGTCTGTTGCCCTTTGAAAGATTTGAGGTTAGCCTGAAAGTATTCCAGTTGTTTGTCACGCAGATGACCATGGTTTGTCTCCAAATGACGCTGCAGCTTCAATGGTTTCATGCTTTCATTTGACTGTACAGCTGAACAAATAACACACACTGGCAATTCAATGCCGCCCGTGTCCTTATAAGTAAATCCAAGCTTTAGATATGTTTCTGAGTACTTTCTGGACTTATCTCGTTTGCGTTTGGCCGGGGCTTCTGCAGCTGGTTTATTAGCGTCCACATCTGGATTTTGTGAAGAGGCGGATGAGTCACTTAACATTACTCGGGGTGTAGCTATTACAAAGCGATCCATTCTGCCGAGTTAAATTTTATATACATTATTAGCCATTAGCGTTTTCAAATTAGCGCGCTCCTAGTTTTTTGTTTTTTTTTGTTTTGGCACGCTCAGTCTACGTTGACTTATGGTACATCCACGTGACTGCACATGGATGCAAGGGTTTTATTAAAGCTGTTAATGTAATAATTATAATATTTTTAAATTTAAATATTTTATCTTTGATGTTTTTACCCATGTATTGTTTTTTTTTTTTTTTACAAACAATTATTTGTATTAAAAATTATTAATGATCCAACATTAATTAGCGGACCCCCTGCAGTACTGCCGCGGACCCCCGGTTGAAGACCCATGCCCTAAACTGTTTTAAAATCATTATAAATCATGACTTATTGCTTTATTAAACAGTTAGTAAACAGTGTGTGTGTGTGTGTGTGTGTGTGTGTGTGTGTGTGTGTTTATGTTTTTTTTGTGATAAAATGTTAATTTGCATATGAACAGTCTCGTGAGGTGACTTCAGGTCAATTCTGCAATAAATTTTTATATTTATTTTAAAATTGGTTATAGTTACTATAACATCACCACAACAAATATGGGAATAACATATGTTGTTGAGAAGATATTTGGTATGTCACTGCAACAAATACTGGCTACATCCAACAACTATTTAAGGAAATTTTCCTCATCAAACTGTGAATGCGTCCTACTACATCTGATGTGTCATTAACTAATTAAATTCTGATGTTCTTAGAAACCGGTCCAAAAATATGAATCGCAATGCCTTGGAACACAAATGATACAAACGTATGAAGAAAGAAAATATACAAAGGTACAAAAGTTTGACGATTATAAGGATGATTATGTACTTTATTTTCATTTGTACCATAGAAACATCAGTATTTCTCCAAAATTACCGAAGCATCAATCAAACGATGTAAACCATATTTCTTTATTAAAGATTAAGAAACTCCAAGCAGCATATTCATAAATAAAATAAGAGTCTCCCTTAGATGTTACAGACTATGCTATGATACTGTTATATTTCATGGAATATCGAATGTTTTTTTTATCTGAAATCAAAGGGGCACAAGTGTAAGGCAGTGAAGACACTTAACCCTACAAATTACACATCCTTACCACCACTGTCGGCATCTCAAAGCCACAGGTTGTGTTACACAGTGTAATATATCACTTTGGTTCACATTAGTAACTACTTGGACTTGTACAAAATATACAGGATACAACCTTGAGTTATGACTGACAAGCATGTGCAGGGTGAAATCTTCTCGGAAACTGGTCTATGTGCTCCACGTTGACAAATGTCCTTTTCTTTGTGAGCTGACAAACGGCAAATTTCAGAAGGTCTGTGGAATGGCAACAGGAAAATACACACAGGTATCTGTAAATGGAGTGAGTGTACAAGGTTGTTCTGGTTTAGGTCACTAACATAACATGGCTGAGATTCATAATTGGTCTGAACCTCCTGAAAAACGATTAAAAAACAGCATGTAAAAAGAAATGTAAAAGTTTAATTGTACAGTCAAAAATTATTAATATGTCTGTTTGGACTATTTAGAATTGTCTACAAGAGATGTGTGTCCAGTTGTAGGTGTACCAACATGGCTTCATTTACACCAAGCACATATTCCCTTGCAACTCATCAGGAAAAAAAGATATCACAACATGTAAATTATGAAAATAATTTCATATACAAGTTTTTGTTTTGTTTTGTTTTGTTTTGTCTATATACTGTGTGTGAGGTGTGCAAATAAAGAAAAAAAAAGTTTTGGCAGAATATCAGAAAAGCAATGATAATACAACTCTTTTACAAATGACAGCATTTGTAAACTAATGTTTTTGTGAACTAATGTAAATATCCTTGTTGTGTGCCAATTTAAAGTGATGCCGTTATGTTTCTGTAATATAATTGTTCTCTCTGGGCTGGTTGTGCTCACGGATTGATAGTCTCAAAATAGTCTGAAAACACAGTTAAAACTTAAAAAAAAAAAAGAAAAAAACTTTCTTCAGTGCTGTTGCCATGATTGCTAAGTTTTAGCTTGTCTAAAGTCACTGTTATACTATTTTGAATGGTTTGCCTTTGCTTGTTCAGTACACCCATAAACAACATCAACTCAATGTAAGCACATACATCTATATCAATAATCAACAACCAAAATCAGAAAAGGAAGCAAAATGAAATTGGCCTCACTGTTTGCAGATTGAAGAAGGTTTATGACTGTAAAAGGGGTGCATAATTATCAGCACTCAGCTTTTGGGTTCCTACAGCCGTGTATGATCCTCTAGTAACAAAACGTGGAGAGACATCTTTTATTTCGGCACTTAGAAAACAATCACAATGAATTTGAGTCTTTACCCATAGAGAACAAAATTCACAAAGCCATTCAAACAGTCGTTTTGAATTATTTTTATATGTCCTTTTTTGTTATTCATTTGTTTTTGTAACTCAACTTCAAAAATTGAGAATATTCAAAATACACTTTTACTTACTTTGCTCTTTCAGTATTTACAAATATGTACAAGATTTCTCATGTTTTCATTTTTTTTTTCATAATAAAAATCTCTACATACTTTCCCCCCCTCTTTTTACACCGCCACAGTTTCCAAAGCTCCAACTGCACCTCGGCTTTCTTCCTTTGAAAAGCAAGTGTGAGGCAGCCCATGGTGACGATGGCCTTAGATGGATGTACTATGCTCAATAGCTTCTGGGATGGGTCCTCCTGGTACTGCCTGGTAGGACATTGGCATGGGCGTCTTGGCGGGACTCTGTCGGAACAGGCCGTTGGGAGCCCTGTGTTTGCATTGGATGGAGGGCATGGTGGAGCTGCTGAGAGGAAGGGGTAGGGTGCTGCCAGGACCCTGGGACAGCATCCGGCCCACCCCATGAGCTTGCTCCGGGAGGAAGGTGCTCACAGACAGGCCCGTGTCCGGGTAGTCTCGCAAAGCCTCCCGCTGCTGGCTGGCTGGCATGCTGCCGATGTCCAGGGCAGAGATCTCGATAGATGGTGCGGTGATCTGCTTGTGTGCCATGTCCTCGTCCATAAGACTGTTCATACGTTGATGCACCTGTTCCAGGTTCACCTCCTTGTCCTAGAGAGGGTGAGAGAAGAAAGGAGGGACAGAGAGGCTGAGATCTGCTGGTTCCAGGATGGAATTTTTGCTTTTAAGCTCCATGCAAGTAAGGCTTATTTGAGTTACTTGTCGGTGTGTTGCGAATTTACTAAAAAGACCCAATTGGAAAGATCAGAGAGTAGAAAATTGTTTGAAAGAGAAGTTTTATAGAATGTGCACCTTGAAATCAAATTTGGTCAGTGGGCATGCAAAATAATAATGCTCGAGTGACACTAAACCTGCCATTACAATTAACATCACTAACAACTTTAGTGCTGGAGCTAACCTGCATTTCATAAAAGACATCAACATTAAAATGTACAGGAATTATGATTGTAGTTAATTGTAAGTTAAAACACAGCATGCATTTTAAAACTGTGTACTTGGAATTTAGTAATTTAAAGTGTTTTCAAAGTTTGTTTCAAGCTCATTTGTGTTTTTTTTTTTATTTGTGTATATTTTTTTTGGCAAAAAAAAACTGTGCAGTTCATATTGTAATTTAAGTATATGCTGCATTCTGTTGTCAAATCACATACGTAGAGTTTTTTAAATGGTTATTTATGTATTTATTATTTTTAAATACCATAGTTATTCTCTTGTACCACAATGAAAAACAAAAATGTTAAACCACTGCATTATGAAAATAAAAACTATGAGGAAATAAAGTCCAGGTGAAAAGCTAATGTTGCTGCCTCAATGATCCTCCCCACAGATCTAGATTTTATCTACATTACATTGTTATTATTATGATTAGAAGTAGTAGTAGTATAGATTTATATGAATTCAGAAGACTTGAAATCCATGTATTTGCAATATATTTATGTAAAAAATGTATTTAATTAATTAATAATTATTGTTGTGAATGAATTACTATTAGATTTATGTGCCTGTTACATGCTTTATATTGTTGAGAATTGGTTAGGTTTTAGGTAGGTGTGAGCTTATGAGCTCAGATGATGCATATGCAAAGAATTACTTATTCTATACAAACATACGTGGTGTACATTTTAACCAGCCAAATAAAGATATTTTAAGAAACTAGTTTAGTGAGCATAAAAATATTGATGCCCTTTGTGTTAGAATGGCTGACAGTGGTTAAGAGCAGTTGCTTATTATCAATGTGTTCAATAAGAATAATGGCTAGGGAACAGCAACTTCATCTGTAAATGTTTCCTCTAGGAATGATTAAATTCAGAGTATATATGGATCAAACAATAAAACTATTACATTGTTAAAAAAACGAGAGCGAGAGAGAAAATCACTCCATTGCTTGAATACTAATAAATTGAATTTAGTAATTCAAAGCCAAAGTGGAGAGACCTAACTAGTCCATAGGTCTCATCTAATCTACAATTGTTTTTGAATATTCAGAGTCCACCACTGTTATAGTAAGGTCACAATCTGTAACACAAAATTATTTGTTAAGATCTCACAGCATCCTCAAATATGTAGATTAATGAAGCTTTGCAGCATCAAATGCAAATACACATTAAAGATTAATGCAGCTTTAGGGAGGGATAGGTGAGGAGTTAAGCTTGGAATTGCAAAGCAATTGCACTGGGTAAATTAGTCTGTCATGTTATGTTGAAGCAGACTACACATATTTGCAAGGGAATAAATGTTTCCACAAATTTCCCACAATCTCATTGCAGTTCAGTAATCCTTTTTGTCTTAACGAATGAAGAGAGTTGAGTTAAAATGTAAGGTATAATGACATAAAATTTTATTTATTCATAATATATCTATATATATATATATATATATATATATATATATATAATATAATATATATAACTGCAGACTTTTGCTGAAAAAAGTGAACAAGGAAACTCAGAAAAAAATAAACTGAACTGAAGGAAATAACCTGAGTGCTTCTTCTCAGCTACAAACACTCAATTATGTGTTTTTCCAAAACATGTCTGGTTTCTGTCAGACTACAGCCACCTTTTCATTGATTGTAGTGGAGAGTTGCATAGGTACTGCAACGACTTTAGACTCTTTAGGAATGCAATATTTTCAGATCTGATTAGTGTATTTTGGATGTGCTGAAATATGCGTGACTAGGCATTATCTGTCTAACTGGATGCAATGACTTCTAAACTAAATATGTGCACTAAGTCAGAAATTACCAAATTACTCCTCTTGTCCTATAAACAGTGAATCTATTCATTTAGTCATTTCACCATAGTCAGTCAACAGATGATAAATTGTGACTCGTAAATTGTATCCACAGTTTGCAGAAAGTAAAAAAAGGTCCACATATAAGGTTGAAACTTCTCAAACTCAGCTTTCATCTCAATCATCATGATAATGAACAGGTTATTTTTTAAAGCCAAAACCTGAGCTTTCCAATCATCTTTAAGGAAAGTGCGTACTAGATTTGCTTCAGGCCATGCAATCATTTCCAGCTAACCTTCTTACTAGTGGATTTTGTTAAGAATCTTAATGGCTCTAAAGTGTAAATTTAATCCTATTCTGATTGTTATATTGTGATATTCCTTCTTGTTACACAGGAAGAGGAAAAAGGTCTGAGATCTGAAATCCAGGGCATCTGCTGCCCTACCAATGCTGTTTGCAATGACGTTTATCCTTGTGGAATCTTGTTGCTTCTTTCATTGTCATGTACACCACTAAGCAAGCACTTGACTGAATTGAATGCATCCTCACCTTTGTTTGAAGGTATGCTAATGAATCATGCATCATTTTTAACAAAATTACGAAATTTCTTTAGTGTTTAGTCATTTAAATTATTGGACGATTAAATAAATGTACATCACTGATTCATGAAAGAGATCCACACTAATTAAGTCATCACTGCCACAAGTAGTGGAACTCTTATTGAAATATGTTCATAATCATGTTGCATTAGTTTAACGTCTCAACAAATTAATGCCACCAATTAAACAGCAGAAGTGTGCTTAACACTGATTTTGATTGAACTGGAAAATAATGTATCATCATTAATGTGGTATTGTGCTAATCGTTCAAAAAAAAAAAAGAAATGCAGGAAAGGCAGAGGCGTCATTCTAAACCAACACAATTTGGAAGATGAATCTGCTAAATGAGGCAACTAAAACACAAAATAAATAAATAAATAAATAAATCTTTAATGTTAGATGGCTTCTACATCTGGTCCGGTTAATTTCCAGCCAATCAAAAAAGAGGCCTACAATTCTATTCTGACCTGTGTCAATAGCTTCTGCTTCATCCCAGTCTCTTTCTCTGTCTGTCCAAATGTCCTTGCTCCCCTCCGATGAAGCAGTAGCAATATCATTATATGTCAATGGACCAGAAACCCTTGCCAGTCTGTAATCCTTAGTAACCTGCATGAGATCATAAACAAATGAAGAATAAATGTAAAATAGAAAATATAAAGATAAATAAATCCAATAAATAAATCCATAAAACTTGTCCACATTGACATATAATTGCAACAGGATGTCACACAGTAAATTACTAGGGATTATTGACTGTTTGGGGTTCGAATTATGTTTCTGGGGTGGCTCCTTTTGTTTTTTTTAAGAATAACTGTGAAGTGAAGTGACATACTGATCAGACAGAATCATGCAAGCACCCAATTTGCGCACACTTTAGTTTACGGATCCACATCTACCCTGGTCCAGTCTATTACATGCAGTTTAATTGGTAGTGGATGAGGATTTAGAAAGGCTTATAAAAGAGGTTATTAAGTGAAGCAATTATTCAGATATTTAGAAGTAGTTGATTTGAAGAGAACATTAAAGTTAGACACTTAATTGAATCATGAAGGCACAATTATGGGTATAAAGTGTTGTTTAAAAACATGAAATGGAAGAAAGAGATGGCAATTGCAAGGTTACCATGATCTAAAGGAGTTTCTGGTATAGAATACTGGAAAAAAAACTAAACAAAACATTTTTAATATTTTGCCACTGCCAAGGTGCAAGTTGCTCTGAAACAATTTTGTATTTAAGGGATTTTTTTCAGCTGAAAATGTCTGATAATCATTTGGCTGTTCAAATAATTTAATGTAAAAAAGAGTAATATGATTTATCACCATAGAGAACTTCGGAATGAAAAAAGTACACACTATTCTTACTTTGGATTAAAAAAAAATGTAATTGGTGAATATAATAACTCTGTTCTAAGACCTTGTTGATGTCTGCCTAGACACACTTCAAGGCATCATAGGCACACCACAATGTAAAAGCTCATCCAAAAGTAAGATTCAATATCTTATTTTGCTCAAAATTGAAAGCATTGTTGTTTAGAGAGAAGACATTTCTGAATGCAGTGCAATGAGCTCAATGAAAAAAACAACAAAAACTTATCCAATATAGTGCTGAATATGCATTCAATACTGAAAGGTATGTATTTATGGAGTATCACATTTTAACTTTTCAATATGCTAATTGCAATAATGGAACTGAGCTCAGTGAGCAGAAATGTAAAAATTGCTGTCTATGCAGTGAGGTACCATTTCAGTTAGAATGCTACCTTGGAAGATAGTTGCTTATGTAGACATTACACAGCAACTCACTAGGTTCTGAAGCAGAGCTGTTATGTTCTAAAATGGTCTACAATCACAGCTTATTAGTTACATTCTAAATGGTAAAGCCTGCTTCATCAAGGGCACTGTGCATACCCCAAGCACAAATAAAATCTGCTGTTATGTTAAATAGGCGGGGGGCCCAATTTTGATTTCATCAGGGCACACCTATAACTGTGTATACAGGAGCTCGACTAAATCGGGGCTCGCGTCTGCTGCGGGATCCTTAAAGTAGAGTGTGGCAGTGTCCTCTCCCTGCTCTGTCTTCCGCGCCCTGAGCTCGGTCACCTCTTTGGGCTGCTCTTGCTGGCAGCGATTGCTGTTCCACCACATTTCCAGGGCGGCCACCAGACAGGCCAACAGGAGCCCCGCTGCTAGGATGCAGAAAACGCCGGCGAAGCTATGCAGCTTGAGCGACCGACCATCAGGTTGGGCATTACTGTGGCTGTTGAGGTCACAGCGGCCAGTCTGAGGCCACCACTTCTGTTTCAAGACATCCAGGTCTCCTTTCTCCTGCAACTCCAGAATCCTGTGAAAGACGACATGGAATGCACTTATTTCATGTGAAGTTTTACATATGGTTGCTTCCTTTCCTTATTTTTTTTTTTGTAATGCAGCCTGTGCATGTTAATTAGTCAGTAAACTTGTAGGAGTGTGTGTGTGTGTTTGGGAAAGGCTGTTTGTTTGTTGACCAATGGGAGCGTTTGAGAAACTGTTTGGAATTTTTTTAGTAGATGTTTTTAATTATTAGTTGTTTCCCAAAGCAGGCATTTACCCAACACAATCTTACAGAAAAAATGTAATGTCTCGATTACGTATGTAACACTCGTTCCCTGAAGGAGGGAATGGAGAGATCACATCGGTGACTGACGAATTGGGGTTCTCAATTCGTTGGTCACCTACATGATGTTGAATGTGACAGAATGAAAAGGAACTATTTTACAGTGTAGTGAGTTCATATGAATTTGTCCAAGGTGAATTTTTAGAGAAAAAGCAAGCATGAAGGTCTACTCCTAACCCCATATCTATATATAACCATCACAGGGGCATATGCGATCATATGAAAATGTACAAATACAATCATACAAATTAGACACCAAAAAGTAAAATGTTTACCATATTAAATTGCCATAAAGTTGGACCAACTCGCAAACCACCTAGCAACCTATCCATAACCCCACTGAAAGTACAGGGCGATGCCCCAGTAAACACCCAGTGTTTTACACAGGCAAACACTATATACTTATTCTTTAGAAAATCCAGTTATTTTTGCAGTTCTGTTTGGTGCCACTAGATGAACAGAAATCACTTACAGTAGCTAACCTTAAGCACACAGGCGTGTAGCTCAAGAAAAAAATGATTTACATTGTGATTACTTTTTTTTAAGTTTTGTACATTTTAGGACCTTTTATTTAGAAAACAAAAAGGTTCTATCTACAAAGTCGAACTCTATGAGAGGATTTTGATATTGTACATTTAGGATACATTTAGGGTCTCTATCATTTCCATGTAGGAAAGAGACTTGTTCCCCATATAATTTTTGCTATATGTAATGCAAAAACTTTGAAGCTCACTATCTCAAAACCACTCAGAATGCAGATAGAACCTTATAATTCCAAGGCGATGAATGACAAAGTAGTTTATATTAAACATTATAAAACTTTTATTTGCAGAATGAATAAGAAATACCCGCGTTGTAATGTAATATTTGGCTCATTATTATTATTAGTATCAATAAAAAAAGGCTATACAATAAAACAGTAGCCTTCAATGACAAATTCACTTCATTAACTTTGAACTTGTATTAACAATATGAATAAGGGAATGTTTTACCCGCATTGTAACACAAGTAAATAAATGGTCTTTGGATTTCCCATTTCTTTAAAATGATCGTAGTTTGTGGTTCATTATTACCCTCTTAATTAAAACGCATCGGTCATGAAATAGTAGAATACAATGGCAAATTTGCATAGTCCTATATTAAACTAACTTTTATTAAGAACATGAAGATTCAAGATTCAAGATTTTTATTTGTCACATACACAATTATACAGAGTATAACCAGCAGTGAAATGTAAGTCAGGTCCGCTCCAGGGACAGTGCAATTATAAAGTATACAAATATTAAGAAAAAGAAAAGTAGAAAAAATAAGAGAATAAAATAAAGATAAAAAATATAAATATAAATATAAATGTGCAGGTCAGTATGTTGTTGACTTAAATAGTAATAAGAGGAATGTGCAAAAAGTTGTACAGGGTATTTAAATAGCAGCAATATGAGGTAGAAAAAAATATGAATAGCTTATTGATATAGTGATATTTACATGGAGTCATGTGATGTTATGATACAGAGTTAGAGTTTAGGAGCCTGATGGCCTGGGGGAAGAAGCTCTTCCTAAGTCTCTCAGTTTTTGCCATCAGGCTAAGGAAGCGCTTACCAGATGGAAGCAAAGTGAATAGATGGTTACCAGGGTGATTTGAGTCCTTGATGATTTTGACAGCTCTACTTTTGCAGCGTTTGAGGTAGATGTCCTGCAGAGAGGGGAGAGCAGATCCTGAGATGCGTTCAGCTAAGCGCACAACTCTCTGTAGTGCTTTGCAGTCCTGATTGGAGCTGTTTCCATACCACACTGAGATGCACTGAGTCAATACACTTTCTATGGTCCCTGAATAGAAAGTTTTCAGGATTGCTGGTGAGACCCTGAATTTCCTCAGCTGTCGCAGATGGTACAGTCTTTACCTGGCTTTCTTAACCTGTGTTTGGATGTGTGTAGTCCAAGTCAGGTTCTCGGAGATGTTTACACCGAGGTACTTGAAGTTACTCACCCTCTCCACAGGGGTCCCACTGATCATAAGAGGAGTGTAGGGCTGCTGCTGTCTCTTCCTAAAGTCCACAATCAGCTCTTTAGTTTTGCTCACATTCAGAGAGAGACAATTGTCCTGGCACCATGATGTGAGTCTCTCTACCTCATCCAAGTATGCGGTCTCATCGTTGTTGGAGATGAGGCCCAGAACCACAGTATCATCAGCGCATTTGACAATAGATGTGGAGCTGTGAGAGGACACGCAGTCATGCGTGTAGAGAGAGTAAAGCAGGGGACTCAGGACACAGCCCTGTGGAGCTCCTACTGTATGTTCAGAGTGATGGAGTTTGAGGTGAACTGGCCAACTTTCACCACTTGAGGTCTGCCGGTGAGGAAGTCTTGAATCCAGTCACAGAGTGAGGAGTTTAGGCCGAGGTCTGTGAGCTTAGAGGCCAGCTTGATGGGGACTATAGTGTTGAAAGCTGAGCTATAGTCAATGAATAGCAGCCTTACATAATTCCCATTGTTGCTGTCTACGTGTGTGAGGGAAGAGTGGAGGACGTGAGAGATGGCATCGTCAGTGGATTTGTTAGGGCGATAGGCAAACTGAAGAGGGTCCAAAGTATCAGGGATGGAGGAGCAAATGTGGCTCTTTACAAGTCTCTCAAAAACCTTCATGACTATAGATGTGAGGGCAACTGGGCGATAGTCATTCAGGCAAGAGGGTTTATTGTTCTTTGGCACAGGGATAATGACAGATTTTTTGAATGAGGTGGGAACCATGGAGGTAGCAAGGGACTCATTAAAGATAGACGTGAACAAACCAGCGAGCTGATCGGCGCAGGACCTCAGAACACGGCCGGTTATCCCATCAGGTCCAGCTGCTTTCCTGACGTTCACTTTCTTTAGCGCCCTCCGAACCTCATACTCCGACACGGTGATTACAGGATTACAGCCTGCTGCTTCCTGACGCGCTGGTCGGCAGAGACGCGCCGCCGCCGTTGCAATCGAAGAAGATGTTTAACTCGTCGGCCAGCAACGGATCTGCTCTCACCTCAGCGGAGGATTTGTTTCCAAAGGCACAGATGGTCATCAGTCCCTGCCACATCCGTCGAGAGTCATTGAGCTGGAAATGAGACTCAATTCTCTCTTTGCATCGGTGTTTGGCGGCTCTTACTGCCCGTCGGAGAGCGTAGCACGATGCTTTGTACTCGCTCATATTCCCGGTCAGAAGAGCCTCATTGTAAGCTGCAGTGCGTGTGTTAACCACAGCACGGATTGTTCTGTCCACCCACGGTTTCTGATTGGAGAATGTCCTTACAGTTATTGTTTCTGTAGCTTGCTCGGTTAGCATGTTTACAAAGCTCAATGCTACATCCGTGAACTCGCTGACGTCAGAAGAACTCGCCCGGAACATGTCCCAGTCGACGTCATCAAGAGCCGCCTGCAGCATAGCCTCTGAGTGGGAGGACCAGCGCTTCACTACTCTCTGCACCGGAGGATCCTGAACGAGCCTTTGTTTGTATTCCGGTGTTAGGAAAATGGCGACATGGTCCGATTTGCCAAAAGCCGGTAGTGAGCAGGCTTTGTAGGCATTCTTGAACTGAGTGTAGCAATGATCCAGTGTGTTTGGTCCTCTAGTTGGACAGGATACATGTTGATAAAAGTTCGGCATGACCTGCTTGAGGTTGGCTTTGTTAAAGTCCCCCGCGATGATAAAGGCAGCGTCAGGATGTTTGTCAATGTAGCCGCTGAGCACATCGTGAAGCTTAGACAAAGCCAAACCGGTGTCCGCCTGTGGTGGAATGTACACAGCAGTAACAATGATCGACGAAAACTCCCGGGGCAGATAAAATGGATGGCAAATAATGGAAAGATGTTCCAGATGAGGCGAGCAGGAACGCGACAGAATGGAAATATTCCTGGGATCACACCATTTCTTGTTAATCATGAAACACACTCCTCCGCCCCTGGATTTACCAGCCTCTGCTGTTCTGTCCATCCGAAAAACAGAGAAGTTATCACTTGGCATTACAGCAGTGTCCGGGACCATGGATGAAAGCCACGTTTCTGACAAACAAAGGATGTTACAGTCCCTTATGTCCCGTTGGAAACTAATCCTGGGTCTAAGATCGTCCATCTTATTCTCCAAGGATTGGACATTTGCGAGCAGAATGCTCGGAAGAGGAGGACTGTGTGCCCTTTTCCGGAGTCTATCTCGAATCCCAGCACGTTTCCCGCGGTGTTTCTTGATCGTCGCCTCGTGGGGTTATTGTTCATCTCCGCGTTCCAAAGAATCTCCAGAGGCCATGATGGATTCCTGGATAAAGTGTCCTGGAACAGGTTAGTGTAGCGGTTTCCAATGTCCAAAAGTGTTTCTATGTTGTAGGTGATCAGTGCCAACGTGAAATGTGTAAAAAGAGAAAGTAAAAGTATGTAAAAAAGTAAGTTAAAGCAAAATCTCAGCGGAGCGGCCTGAACTGCGTCCGAACACAGCGGCGCCATTTTGACGGATTATTCGGACATAAGACGGATATAGCCTACTTGCATTTTTACCCAAACAAATAAGGTCTTTATCCTCATAAACAAATGTGTGTGGTTCATTGCTTACATTTACATTTACATTTAGTCATTTGGCAGACGCTTTTATCCAAAGCGACTTACAATTGGGGAATACAAAAAGCGATTCATCTTGAAGAGGCAGTCAGACAGAGGAAGTGCTCGTAACACCAAGTCTCAGTCATTGTTCAAATAAGTACAAACTAGTAGGTGGAGAGAAAGATAGAAGGAAAGTTTTTTTTTTTTTTTTTTTAAGTTTAGGATGAAGTCAAGTACTGCCGAAAGAGATGAGTTTTCAGTTGTTGCTTGAAGGTTGCCAGAGATCCGGCGTTCCGGATAGGGGTGGGAAGATTATTCCACCAGCCAGGAATGGTGAACGAGAATGTTCTGGAGAGTGATTTTGAGCCTCTCTGTGATGGTACCACAAGGCGTCGCTCACTAGCAGATCTCAAACTTCTGGAGGGGATGTAGGTTCGTAATAGTGAGTGGAAGTAGGAGGGTGCAGAGCCTGTGGTAGATCTGTACGCAAGCATCAGTGACTTGAACTGGATGCGAGCTGCCACTGGTAGCCAGTGCAAGGAGATGAAGAGTGGTGTAGCATGCGCTCTTTTGGGCTCGTTGAAGATCAGTCGTGCCGCTGCATTCTGAATCATTTGTAGAGGTTTAATTGCGTTTGATGGCAGACCAGCCAGAAGAGCATTGCAGTAGTCCAGTCTAGAAACAACCAGGGCCTGGACAAGAAGTTGCGCAGCATGCTCTGTCAGAAAGGGCCTGATCTTTCTGATGTTGTGTAGTGCAAACCTGCAGGAACGAGCAGTCTTTGCAATGTGCTCTTTGAAGGTCAGCTGGTCATCAAAGATTACACCAAGATTTCTGACCGAAGTTGATGGGGTAATCATTGATGAGCCGAACTGAATCGTGAAGTCATGCCGTAGAGTCGGAGTGGCAGGGAAGACCAGAAGTTCCGTCTTTGCCAGGTTGAGCTGTAGGTGATGTTCTTTCATCCATGCCGAGATGTCCGCCAGGCAGCCTGAGATCCGTGCAGCTACCGTTGGGTCATCTGGTTGAAAAGAGAGATAGAGCTGCGTGTCATCGGCATAGCAGTGATAGGAGAAGCCATGTGCATGTATGATGGGACCCAGCGATGTAGTGTACGTGGAGAAGAGGAGGGGTCCAAGAACCGATCCCTGAGGAACTCCAGTGATCAGTTGATGTGGTTTGGATACCTCCCCTCCCCAGGCCACCCTGAAGGATCTACCGGTGAGATAGGATTCAAACCAGCGAAGTGGAATTCCAGTGATGCCCAGTGAAGAGAGTGTAGACAGGAGAATCTGATGATTGACAGTGTCAAAAGCAGCAGAGAGATCCAGCAGAATGAGGACTGACGATTTGGAATCAGCCTTTGCAGTTCGTAGGGCTTCAGTGACTGAGAGTAGCGCAGTCTCTGTTGAATGGCCACTCCTGAAACCTGACTGTTTAGCATCCAGCTTGTTGTACTGTGAAAGAAACCGCGAGAGCTGGTTGAAGACAGCTCGTTCGAGTGTTTTCCCTATGAATGGAAGGAGAGAGACAGGTCTGTAGTTATCTAAAAGAGAAGCATTTAATGTAGGTTTTTTGATCAGTGGGGTTACCCGAGCCTGCTTGAATGCTGTGGGGAAGATGCCTGTGAGGAGAGATGTGTTGATAATGTGTGTGAGTGCCGGTAAGAGTGTGGGAGAGATTGTTTGGAGAAGATGTGAGGGGATCGGGTCGAGAGGACATGTTGTAGGATGGCTGGAGAGGAGAAGTTTGGATACTTCTGCCTCGGTGAGAGGACTGAAGGAGAAGATGGGAGCTGGAGCGGTGGATGTGGTTGATCGGAGGTCCTGCGGAGTTGAGAACTGGTTGCTGATTGTTCTAGTTTTGTCTGTGAAAAAAGAGGCAAAGTCATCAGCGGTTATCAAAGTGGTGGGAGGTGGAGGAGGGGGACAGAGGAGAGAATTAAATGTTCTGAAGAGATTACGCATGTCTGGAGCGCTGGTGATCTTGTTGTGGAAATGTGAGGATTTGGCAGTGTGGACTTCAGTAGAGAAAGATGAAAGCAAAGACTGATACCTACTCAGGTCCGACGGATCGTCTGATTTGCGCCATTTTCTCTCTGCCGCTCTGAGTTTGGTCCGATTCTCACGAAGAACATCGGATAACCAGGGGTTAGAAGGAGTAGCCCGTGCTGGCCTAGAGGAGAGAGGACAGATGTCGTCTAGACAAGAGGTTAAGGTAGAGCATAAAGTGTCAGTGGCGGCATTTACATCCAGAGAAGAGAAATGGGTAGGCGAGGGAAGAGAGGAGGATACTACAGAGGAAAGAAGGGAGGGGGAAAGGGAGCGTAGGTTGCGTCTGAAAGTAACCGGTAAGGGAGATGGTGGCACCTGAGTTGCAAAATGTAACGTAAATGTAATGAAGAAATGGTCAGAGATATGGAGTGGTTGTACCAGAATGTTATCTGTAGAACAATTGCGTGTATAAATTAAGTCGAGTTGGTTACCAGATTTGTGCGTGCTAGTAGTGGTGAGGCGTTTGAGATCAAATGAAGCTAGGAGTGACTGGAAGTCTGTAGCATAAGGCCTGTCTAGGTGGATGTTGAAATCGCCGAAGACTAAGAGTGGAGTCCCATCCTCCATGAAAGACGACAGCAGTCCGTCCAGCTCGTCTAGGAAGGTTGGTGGTATTTGGCCCGGCGGACGATAGATTACCACAATCTGGAGTCTTATAGGAGCTGTCACAGTAACAGCATGCGATTCAAATGAGTTGAGATTGCCTAGGGGAGAGTGGGTAGAGTATTTCCAATTGTTAGAAATGAGCAAGCCAGTGCCCCCACCCCGGCCAACTTGCCTAGGGGTGTGAGAGAAAGAGAAATTGTGAGAGAGAGCAGCTGGGGTTGCCGTGTCTTCTGGACGGATCCAGGTCTCAGTCAAGCCCAGGATGCTGAGTGTGGAATGTAAGGAAAATGCAGAAATGAAGTCGGCTTTGTTGACAGCTGACTGGCAATTCCAAAGACCTACAGAGAAAGAAAGAGGTGCAGTGGAAGATGTAGAGATATTGCGCAGGTTGGCAGGGTTACGTGACCTTCTGCATGTATTTTTAGAGCGAGGTAGAGAGAGAACTGGAATGGTTTGGAAACACATGATAGAGGATAGGAAAGCGTGAGGGAAGATATAAGGATACTTAAGTGTGTGCTCGGTGTCGTTGCTCGGTCAAAGTCGCGCAGGAAAAAGTCGTCTGTCTTTACACTCGTTGGTCTTCACACGAGGAGGCTGAACGCGGAAGCGTCAGCGCTCTGACATCAACTAAATACAGTCTAAGAAACTAGAGTGAAAACAGCTGTTGCCGGCTTCTGATCAGCCCAGCCAATAAGGTTAAAGGACTGCTAGATAGCTCAAGACGAAACTAACACTTTGCACAAACACAAAGGCTCGTTCTCACCTGAGGCGCAAATTATTCTAATTTCCAGTAAGTGCAATTAACAGAAAAAACAGCGAAAATGCAGAGTAGAGATAGGTAGAAACGAACTATTCCTTCCTAGTAGCAAGTAAATTATTAAAACAACAGAACTTCAAACAAGTTATTCAAAACACTTACGCAGCTGTAGTCCGTCTCTGCTGGTGACAAGTCGGCTTTCCCAACCTTAGAGCAGCGACGAGCAGTTTAAGTACTTTCGCTGTTGCCGGCTTCTGATCAGCCCAGCCAATAAGGTTAAAGGACTGCTAGATAGCTCAAGACGAAACTAACACTTTGCACAAACACAAAGGCTCGTTCTCACCTGAGGCGCAAATTATTCTAATTTCCAGTAAGTGCAATTAACAGAAAAAACAGCGAAAATGCAGAGTAGAGATAGGTAGAAACGAACTATTCCTTCCTAGTAGCAAGTAAATTATTAAAACAACAGAACTTCAAACAAGTTATTCAAAACACTTACGCAGCTGTAGTCCGTCTCTGCTGGTGACAAGTCGGCTTTCCCAACCTTAGAGCAGCGACGAGCAGTTTAAGTACTTTCGCTGTTGCCGGCTTCTGATCAGCCCAGCCAATAAGGTTAAAGGACTGCTAGATAGCTCAAGACGAAACTAACACTTTGCACAAACACAAAGGCTCGTTCTCACCTGAGGCGCAAATTATTGCAGCTGTAGTCCGTCTCTGCTGGTGACAAGTCGGCTTTGCTTGTTTTTATTTTTTTTAATGAAAGCACAGCAACAATAAAGACAAACTCTCTTATATTAAACAAAGAAATGAAACTTTTATGAACAAAAGTTGTGCTTTTGGATCATAGTGTCTCGCATCACTCTCGTCACGTGACCAACACAACCCCATTCACCCCCCCCCGGTTTTATTTCTCAGCCCCCCCTGCTCAAAATACGTTCCCGCGACTATGTACAGAAACATACAAGGGGGCTGCCAAAAGACGAGAGTGGTAGAGAGAACAGATAATGATGGGCCACACAGCAAAATAGTAAGATGCATTCTTCACTTAAGAGGAGATGACATTAGGGGTCACTGTGTAATAACCTGCAAGCTCCCTCCTAACTGCCTTAGAATGTATTTTCCCATTTGCCCGAGGCATTTTTTTTTTTTTTGGAGATTTTTGCTATTATTTTCTAAGATGACTGAGTGTAGATAGGAAAGTAGAGGTGAGTAAGGGGGCGTGGGATCACGGCCTAATTTCACAATATTTTTAGCCTACCTTAAGCAAAAATAAAATAAAATAAATAAATAAATTCTAATTACATTAGAATATAATTATACATTTTATAAAATTATATCTATAAGGCAGCAGGAATTGAATCTTGGTCCACATGAGCCAACACGTCAGCTGTCCAGAACACTTGTCATGCAGATTTATTTATTCATTTATTGCTTGCAAACATTGCAAGTGTTGGGTTTCACATGTTCCCAGTTTTGTCTTGCGTTTGGACACGAGTTTGTAGTTTGTTGTAACCGTTTGTACGGTTTGTAGTCTTTTGTAGTTTCATTTCTGTTTCGTTGCCCTTGATTGTGTCCCCAGGTGTCCTATGTCCAGTGGTGTAGTGGTGCCTGAAGAAGTGGGTATACTCTCCCATCCCCCAAGGAAACGCCAACTAAACCTGTTGCCTTGACTTGCCTGTACATGCTACTATACCAGGGGTCTGCAACAGGGTTTGAAATTAACTTTTTCACTCACCATACAATTTTGCAAATACATTTTTAAGTTACCGGCCATTAACAACTTCTACTAGCCAAAAAACATCAGCAACATATATAAAGGTTTTATATAAAGGGCAGTTTTTTTTCTTAACCTTATTAAATGTGTCATCAACCTTTGTTTCATAAAAAAATCCAGTTAATATAATACAACATGAATATAATGGAAGAAGCAGAAGTCAATAGCATTTATTTGCATTTACACAGTTTAATGATACTGAAATGTAACATGAATGCTTTTTCCAAAATTACAACTGCATAAATAATGCTATGTGTTTTAAAATTATTTTTTTTAATATACAAATATGTTGGGGAAAATACAGTAAGCTACTTTTAAATATGAAAGTAAACCGCCAGTAGGTGGCAGCAAGTGAGCATTGAGTTATTTATTCAAATGATTTGATCAGATGACTAATTCATTCAAGAATGAAGCAAGCACCTCTATGAATGGTTTATTGAATCAATGACTCAAATGATTAATTCAGTAAAGTGTGTTGCTCTGAGATGCGCGACTGTTCTGCTGTGATCTTTGGAACTTTTTTTTTTTTTTTTTTAGGCTAACCAAATCGAGTAGAAATGGTCAACATTGACTGTCTAAATCAAGGATCCTCAAATCTGGACCATTTCTACAGAGTTTAGCTCTAACCCTTATCAAACACACCTGAGCATGCGAATCAGAGTCTTCAAGATCATTAGAAAATCACAGGTAGTCAGGGCCGGTGCTAGCTATAGGCAGAGCCAGCGATTGCCTAGGGCCTCAGTCTTTCTGGACCGATCATTCACCAATTTATTTCGAGTTTAAAAGAGCGTGAGCGCCGCTGCACTGATGCTACCAAACACAAAGCTTTGAATTTGTGCAAGTAAATGACATCGTGTTGGGAGCTGACTAGCAAAATAGCTACAAAAGTTAAAACAAAGAACTTTGTATTCAAATTAGTGCTGTTAAACGATTAATCGCATAATTGCTTGTATTTATATATACACTATAAATATACACAGTACACACACACATATATTATGTAAACAAAAACTTTTATTTTGAATGCGATTAATCTCAATTAATTATTTGACAGCACTAATTCAAATTCAAAAAGCAAACACACTAGACCATTTTTTAATGTTTCAAAAAAGTACCTCAGATGTGTGAAACTTCTAAATTGTGCTGATGTATAGGCTATTTAAGGTGGCAATACAATATATAGGCTAAAATCATATTAATATTAATAATATGACAATATCATAGTTAATATTGGTTAAATGGGAGGGAGAAACCCTGTCCCTACCCAGCAAGTAAAAAAAATATAAAAGCACTGATGTTCATTTACTGAAGTGGTATTCAGGAACTGTGAATAAATTACAGAAAAACTTACTGCAAAATAATCATAATTTTATCATGGCTATAATAACATCCTCAACAAACAAAAAAAAAGATTACCTTAGATAAAGTTTGATTAATACAGTAGGCTACTGGTCAAAAGTTTGGACACATTACAGTTTATCATGTTTTTGAAATAAGCTTATGCTCATCAAGCCTATTTGATAAAAAAAAATACAGAAAAAAAATAAATAAATAAAAAATAAAATATTGTGCAATAGAAAAGTAAAAAAAATAAAAATAAGAGCATTTATTTAAAATAGAAATCTGTTGTAACAATACCAATCAAAAGTTTGGAATTAAATGGGTCAGTATTTTTTTATTTTATTTTTTCAAAGAAATTCATAAGGATGTGTTAAAATTAAAGTGAAAAAGTGAAAGTGATGTGTGGCCAAGTACGGTTACCCATACTCGGAATTTGTGCTCTGCATTTAACCCATCCTAAGTGCACTAACACACAGTAGTGAACACACACACCGTGAACACACACCCAGAGCAGTGGGCAGCCATTTATGCTGTGGTGCCCTGGGAGCAGTTGGGGGTTCGGTGACTTGCTCAAGGGCACCTCAGTCGTGGTATTGAGGGTGGAGAGAGCGCTGGTCATTCACTACCCCCACCTACAATCCCTGCCGGACCTAAGACTCAAACTCGCAAGCTTTTGGTTACGAGTCAGACTCTCTAAACATTAGGCCACGGATGATGCTGAAAATTCAGCTCTGACTCATGGAAATAAATATTTTAAAGAATGGCAAAAATAGAACACCATTATTTAAAGTTTCACAATATTATCGTTCTTTCTGTATTTCTGATCAAATAAATGAAGACTTGATGATCATAAGTGACTTTCAAAAACATTACAAATAGTAATGTGTTCAAACTTTGTTACTAAGTAAAAATATACAAATTTAAAATGAAATGTTGTATAAATAAAAAGGTTAGGAATCACATTTTTTTCAAGTGCTTTTTATTGGGGGTGGGGGGCCTCCAACATGAATTTTGCCTAGGGCCTCCTAATGTCTAGTACAGGCCCTGCAGGTAGGTGAGTTTGATCAGGGTTGGAGCTAAACTCTGCAGCAGATTGGACCTCCAGGGTAAGATTTGAGGAACCCTGGTCTAAATTATACAGCACTTAACGTTAACTATTTGAACTCTTGCATAAAATCAATGCCAAATTTGCAATTGTATTGGTTTTCAGGGGGAAAAATTAACTCTCGTGTTGCTTAACTAGGCATCATATGTTATACATAAAAAAAAAAAAAAACTGTCTTTTTACCGCAGTATGTTTCATCTTTGTGCAGTTATGTTAATTTGTTTTGATTTCTCAACAATATTCTCTCCTACCGGCTACGCGAGCCTCACCTGGCGCGTTCTTTTAGGCTACTTTCAGTAGATTTTCTCTGTATTAGAGCTGTTTTGAACTTACTGTTTGAATGCATTCGTATACTGGATCCTTGACTGAAACGTTAACAGGAGATCATCGGTTTAAGAAATTTCTGATCGTTAAAACCTTCTTTTCATTTTAAGATATTGTTTTCGTTATAATGTACTGATTCAAATTAGTCAATAATTAATTATTATTTTACCACTCTGCGGACCTCTCGCGCATGAACAGGCAGCATTTCTGTCTCTGTCGGCATTCTCTCGGGAGCGGGTGCGGGGGGCGGGCGCAAACATATTTCAAAAGCAAACCGCGGCGCCACGGTCCTGACCGTCTTTACTAGGCGTTTTTAGAGAATATTAGCATTTATTCACATGCGACTGGATTAGCTATTCATGTGGTGGACTGTCATGATTTTGGTTAATGCAGGAGTCAGGACACTATACTGAATGTTGCGCATCAGAAGGGATTTAGAAGTGGGTATACGCAAAGCCAACTGATAAAGAAGTGGGTATACGCCGTATACCTGCGTTAATTGACATCTGGGCCGATCGGAATCTCGCGCCTGTCAAGAGAGGGAGGTGGGGGTGGGCTTGCCTGCCATGTAGGCCATGTAGGCCATTGGACAATTCTTATAAATTACATTTTTTTTGGACCAATCGGAATCTCAGCGCTTGGTTCAGGATCTTGAAACACACTGCCATATGTGTTCGCGCCTGTCAAGAGACACCTGACCTAATGTGGAAACTCTGATGGAAATTGAATTCAAGGTAAATCAGTCTTTTTGGAGCTAAACAACAGATATTTGTTTGCTTAAGTCAAATAACGTCAGCTAAGTTAGCGTTTTTTTTTTTTCATACAGTTAGCCTATGCTTCGATATATATATTCTCTGCCAATGCATTGATGAAATTAACAGTTGGATGTGCCAGAACTTTCTTCAGTTAAACAAGGAGAAAACTGAAATCATTGCATTTGGAAACAAAGATGAAGTTCTCAAGGTGAATGCATACCTTGACTCTAGGGGTCAAACAACTAAAAATCAAGTCAGAAATCTTGGGGTGATTCTGGAGACATACCTTAGTTTCAGTAGTCATGTCAAAGCAGTAACTAAATCAGCATACTATCATCTCAAAAACATTGCAAGAATTAGATGTTTTGTTTCCAGTCAAGACTTGGAGAAACTTGTTCATGCCTTTATCACCAGCAGGGTGGATTACTGTAATGGTCTCCTCACCGGCCTTCCCAAGAAGACCATTAGACAACTGCAGCTCATCCAGAATGCTGCTGCCAGGATTCTGACTAGAACCAGAAAATCTGAGCATATCACACCAGTCCTCAGGTCCTTACACTGGCTTCCAGTTACATTTAGGATTGATTTTTAAGTACTTTTACTTGTTTATAAGTCACTCAATGGCCCAGGACCTCAATATATTGCTGATATGCTCACTGAATATAAACCGAACAGACCACTCAGATCATTAGGATCGAGTCAGTTAGAAATACCAAGGGTTCACACAAAACAAGGGGAGTCTGCTTTTAGCTATTATGCGGCCCGCAGTTGGAACCAGCTTCCAGAAGAGATCAGATGTGCTAAAACATTAGCCACATTTAAATCAAGACTCAAAACTCATCTGTTTAACTGTGCATTTGTTGAATGAGCACTGTGCTATATGTCCGAACTGACTGCAATGAATTTTAAGTATAATCATTTTCTTTAAATTTATTTTAAATCAATTTCTATATCATTTTAAAATTCCTTGTTTTTATTATTTTTATTTCCATGTTTTTATTGATTTTTAATGTCTATTTCACTTTCTTTTATGTAAAGCACTTTGAATTACCACTGTGTATGAAATGTGCTATATAAATAAACTTGCCTTGCCTTGATTAAAACCTTATGTTTTACTTTCTTCTTCGCATATAGACATTGTATGGCTTTAGTAGACTTGGAATGCAACACAACTTTGTAATGCTTTTATACTGCTTGTTTATGCTCAATTTTTGCAATAAATACCTGTGATACCTGCACTTATATTTTGCCTGTTACATGTTTTATATTGTTCAGAAGTGGGTAGGTTTAGGGTAGGGGTGGGGTTAGGTGCTCCAATGAAAGTATACATTTATATAAAATTATTTCTATATTTTTAGAAATGCATGCAAACCATTGAATTAAGAGAATCAACTGAAAACAACGGAGGACCCTGCAGGTCGAAAAATGATGGTCAAGGGGTACCTTGAGCATCAAAAAGCAACGCCAAGTGGTCCTGACCAAGCTTCAATAATATGTGACGAGTTGAGAGTGAGAACGTGTTGTTATATAAGAAACACATGAAATTCCCTGAAATATTTGCCTCATTCACTTCTTGTATGACACACAGGTTTTTGCAGTAGCTAGAGTACAACTCTTCACCATACAGCTCATAAAATTTCCTAAAGCACTGTCAACTTAAAATAATTATGACAATAGCTTTTTCCTGAACAATAGATACTCCGTACATCACCTGCATGTTATTTTTTAAGAGGTAAAACATATGTTTTAGCTGGGAGACAAGCAATACGCACTTTTGGGAGATGAGGTCTCGGTAAGGGCTCCCATGCTGCATGGCGATGCCATAGCCTTTGCTGCTCATGCTGTTGCCAGCTACAGTGATGGTGCAGTCGTCATCTGTCAGTGCTGCATACTCCACCACAGCCATGTCCCACAAAAATGCGTAAGGTCCTTTTTTGGCCTGCAAAAAAATAAAAAAAATAAAAAAATAATAAATTTAAGAGAGTTTTCTGACCAAAACGCTTGAATAATTGTCTTTTAATGTGTGTTGGGATTGCAGTGTAAAGGCCAGTTCACACCATAAACAATAAATATATTAGTGTTAAAGTTCCCCTATTATGGATTTTTGAAAAATACCTTTCATGCAGTGAAACACAGCTCTAAGTGAATGAAAACATGCTGCAAAGTTTTAAATCTGAAAGTGCACCATGTATAAAGTTATTGTCTCTCAAAAGAAAGAGTCGACTCTGAATCATTGAAAGAGTCATTTTTAAAACGAATCCCAAGCCATTTCATGTTGATGTCAACATAAAACATTAGCATATTGCCCGCCCACTTGTTGGTCTTTTCGCTTTGGTCTGAATGAAAATCCAAATTCATTCTTTGCCACTAGATGCCACTTTTGGAGCTGTAAAATATAGCTTCCCTGGTAACGGCTATACACAAACCAGCACTCTGCTCTCAAACGCTGCTTTATCAGGTAGTACAGGCATGATGAAATGAAAATGAGACCAATCGGAACACCACATCGAATCACCGCATATTAGCATCACGCAAAGGAGGGGTTTGGTAAAATTAATCATTGAGCGAATCGTTTGGGAGTCTTTGAGCAAATAAGGTAAATATAAATGCATATTATAAGACAATGAACGTGTTTTTTGACCTTGCATGCATATCAACCTGTTATTGGGTTAGTGGGTTGTAGCTATCTAGTATAACCATTGTGACTGGTAGCAATAAAATGGATCATTATTTATCCTCTAAAGCTATTATTGTTTAAGTGTTTTATCATTGCAATCACACTCTGGAGGCTAATCTTGACTAAGCTATTGAGTTCTTTCTCATTAAAAGGAGCTTCATTGATCTTAACCTGCCCTCGTTGGGCGATTCAAAATATTTCACATCCTCAACTCATTATGCACTCTAAAAGTTTTTTTCATCAAACTCCTCTAGTCTTCCTCTTTGATCTCTTGAAAGTTGTTTCTTTGATTTTCTCAAGAACTGACACTGAATGTCCATTGTTCATTTCAAAAGGGTACATTAAGAACTTTTGAGAAAAGCCTCTTGTATAGACAATCTGTCATCAATTCTAAATGTTAACAATGATACTAAATTGAAATACTTTCCCTGCAGTCTACGCGGTAGTGCTAGTCAGTCCACTGAAAGCATGAAACAAAATGCACAAGTTAAAACAGTAATTATTAAAGACAAAATTAACCAGTAATTAACTTAATCAGCAAAGCTTCTTTAGCCAATGTCTTCTACAAAAACTGTCAGTATAGAAAGCAAAAAAAAAAAAAAAAAAAAAAGCATTATATAAATGCCTATAAAAACATTTACTTGGTTATAGTTTCTGTATACTGAGATATGTGATTGGACAATGAAAGAAAAAAAAAATCATTGGGAATCATGAACCTAGCAATCAGGCCTACCAACCAGTGGTGCAGTAGTTACTCAAGGGCAAAATCAAAATCCATTTGTGTTAGTCCTGCTTAATGCTGAAGCAATCCACTGGCAGAGGCTTATGCTTGCTCTTAAACGTTTTTCTTTTTTCTCAGTGAATAGCTATATCTGAAAATTAACCGTATAACATATGAGTACCGAATTTAATTATTTTTCATGAGTTATTGTTAATTTCCATTAAGTACATAAAGAGTTATGTATGTCCTTCCATTAAGAGTTTAGAAAAGAGTAAGCTACATTTTATGGCAAATCATACTGACCTTGTACAAACCGATAAATGGTAAATAAATGGTTAATAAATGGTCTTGATGTCACAGCTGGTTGCAGCAGCAATGAGGATTTGAGGTAGGATATAATCGCAGCAGTATATTTATTGAAACAAAATTCAAAAACCAAACATGTAGGAGAACAGGAAAGAAAAAAATACTGAGATGCTGCAAACCATATAAAAGAAGATAACAGACAATAATAACTGAAACAGAGGGTTAGAAATGCACAGGTAGAAACAAAAAAGAAAATAAGGCCCAGACGGAGCAAAATTAATTTACTAATAATAAGTAAGGACCAGGATTAGCCCATCATCATGTCTTGAAGACACCATTGCCCATGTGCAAGGGCAGGCCATCCTCATTAATGGGTGAAATTTCATTCCAATAGACCACAATTAACCCTGCGATTCATGGGCGCAGGAAATATGTGAGGATATACCTTTTGCACATCCTGAGAAAAGATAAAAAAGGCTCTCTGACAATCTGAATCTGTGGGTGCGCTTCACATAAATATGTAATGCCTGAACCAGACATTATATATGAAGTGTTTGCTCTAAATGGTGGGGGAAAGATTGCTTGCACACTAGCCTGAGCACTAAAGAGCATGAATAGTACCTTTGGAACATAACTAGCTCTGAAAGCATCCTGATCTCTACGACTCTAGGGACAATTGGGCGTTAGCAGTTTCTATAATTAAGTCATGCCTGCCCACAGACGAGCCAGCTACAAAGGCATGATTTGGTGAAATGCAACTACATAGACTTAGAGCTCCAATGGACACTCACATTCCATGTCAGAACGTCAGGTAAATGCCTCTATTCATACCCCTTCAGCACTAGTAAAATGCAAATCTTTTAACTGATTGTGACAGCAAGCATGTAGGCTTTGCTGAACTACCAAACATGCAGGTTCCATCTAGGAACCTGTTAGAAAATTTGTGAGTTCCACCGTATCATCTATGGTGGAACTCACAAATCTTTCCCAATTTCAGGAGACCATAACTGGGCCACTTTGGAGCACCATAGGGTACAATGTCTGTTTTTATAGAGATATGAGTGTGTCAGTCTTCCCACCTAAAGGTATCTGCAATGCAGAAGCAAGCTGCAACCCTTTTCACATGGGGAGGGAGTTCCCAAACATGCTGAGATATACTTCAGCCCTTCACTTCAGACAAGAGGTTTGGAGAATGGATGACGGATGGACATACTCTACTTTTTATCTATACACATACTCTATGTCTTATATTACACAAATAATATATGGTAACATTTTATGTTAAGGTGACAGTTACATATGCACTTTTTATAGTAATATTCATAATTACAAGTAACTACTGTAACCCTAAGCCTAACTCTAGCCCTATAGTAAGTACATAATTAATTAAAATTACTTTTTTGTGTATTTATGCTGTAACAATGTCCCCTTATATTAAAGTCTGAATACTATTCACTATTAATTAGTTGCTTATTAGCATGCATATTACTGGCATATTGGCTGTTTATCAATAAAGCACATATTAATACCTTATTCTGCATGCCCATTGTGACAGGTCTCTAGATTCTAGATCCCTTAACCTTACCCAATATCTAAAAATAATAACTACTACAGCTACCTTACTATAACAGCTACCTTACTATCAATAAGCAGGAGTTTAATAAGGGAGAACCCTTAGTAAATAGTGAATATGTATTCTAAAATGTCCCCTTTATTGTTATTACTACAGTAAGTACATGTAACATATATAACAGACAACATAAAAAGTGTTACCAACTAGTGAACTCAAAAGAAAAAAGTACAACTGTAACACAAAGTACACTTAAAAGTATACTTTTATAATCTAAAAAGTGGCCCTAATTTAATCCCAAGAAGTAATGAAATAATACATTTTACAAGCAAACTACTGGTATTTGTATGCTTACTACAACACAAAGTACACTTACCAAATATACTTGAACTTTACTTAATAAAATTAACTTTTAGGTGCATAAGTTACATTAAGTATACATTTTTGTTTGTAAGGGATCCTACACATCCCCTCTTTACCATGTGCATCAATCATATGCAGGCCGTCAAGATGCTAAAATGTACACACCTACAGAGATGCCACCCATCTTTTAAAACAAGCTAATTTGTTTAATGATTTTGGATCAGTTCATCCTCTGATGACTCAATGTCCAGAGCTCAGAATATTCTAGAATTCAATTAGCATTTCCTCTGGCCATCACCATCGTCACTGAGAAGTAAGAAAGTTGAGGAAAAGCTGTCACATTCTGTTGAATATTTGATTAGCAACGTGCTTGCAAAAATTTTCACTGTTCTCCTGAGTGAAATACATACTTTTCTGACTCTGAATTTCAGGGGGATGCCCCGACAATTACACCAATTGTAACTAACTTGACTAAATTTGGACGCAAAGTCCTCACAATGTCTTTCTGTTTTCATAAATCTCTGAAATTATATAGCAAATATGTGAGCAAAGATCATACCTTGCGTATGCCTTCAGAAGGGCTAGAAACTGAGAAGTCCTCTCCATTGTTTTTGCTGATTGTCCTCCACAGCTCTGCATACGTGCTGTCCTGCTCCAGTGGATTTGTACCTTTGGCTCTGAAATAATCGTACACTGCTGAGTCCCTAACAGTGCCGTAGGCATAGTCCATCTGTCTTGCAAGATCCTGAAATGTTCTGTTGGATAGATAGACAAGATCAGGTAAAAAACATTTTAAAAAGATAAGGTTAAAAAGTTTAATAATCATGGTGAGAGTTTGCTCAAATCTCTCACCTTAAGTATGAGAAATATAAATAATGGACTATTAAAAACTGAGAGACACTTGAAGTGTACACGGGGTGGTTACAGTTCAAGTGTTCTCTGTCTCACAAGAATTCTAATGTTTGGTGACACAGCCTCATTCAAGATTCAAGATTTGTATTTGTCACATACACAATTATACAGAGTATAACCAGCAGTGAAATGTAAGTCAGGTCCGCTCCAAGGACAGTGCAATTATATAGTATACAAATATTAAGAAAAAGAAAAGTAGAAAAAATAAATTAATAAAATAAAATAAAAAATATAAATATATATATAAATGTGCAGGTCAGTGTGTTGTTGACTTAAATAGTAATAAAGAGGAATGTGCAAAAGAATGTGCAAAAAAGTTGTGCAGGGTATTTAAATAGCAGCAATATGAGATAGAAAAAATTATGAATAGCTTATTGATATGCTGATATTTACATGGAGTCAAGTGATGTTATGACACAGAGTTAGAGTTTAGGAGCCTGATGGCCTGGGGGAAGAAGCTCCTCCTAAGTCTCTCAGTTTTTGCCATCAGGCTACGGAAGCGCTTACCAGATGGAAGCAAAGTGAATAGATGGTTACCAGGGTGATTTGAGTCCTTGATTATTTTAACAGCTCTACTTTTGCAGCGTTTGAGGTAGATGTCCTGCAGAGAGGGGAGAGCAGACCCTGAGATGCACTCAGCTAAGCGCACAACTCTCTGTAGTGCTTTGCAGTCTTGATTGGAGCTGTTTCCATACCACACTGAGATGCACTGAGTCAATACACTTTCTATGGTCCCCGAATAGAAAGTTTTTAGGATTGCTGGTGAGACCCTGAATTTCCTCAGCTGTCGTAGATGGTACAGTCTTTGCCTGGCTTTCTTAACCTGAGTTTGGATGTGTATAGTCCAAGTCAGGTTCTCGGAGATGTTTACACCGAGGTACTTGAATGAATGAATGAATGAATGAATGATGCATTTATATAGCGCTTTATTGTATATTGCTGTACACCCAAAGCACTTTACAATCATGTGGGGCGGTCTCTCCTCAACCACCACCAGTGTGCAGCATCCACCTAGATGATGCGACAGCAGCCACACCACAACGGCGCCAGTGCGCTCACCACACACCAGCCAATCAAGTGGATGGGGATTATTAGGAGGCCAATATTGACAAGGGCCAGTGGTGGCAATTTGGCCAGGACACTCGGGTTATACCCCTACTCTTTTACGAGAAGTGCCATGAGATTTGTAAGGACCTCGGTTTAACGTCTCATCCGAAAGACGGTGCTTTTTGACAGTATAGTTTCCCCGCCACTACTGGGGCATTAGAACCCACACAGACCACAGGGTGAGCACCCGCTGCTGGTCTCACTAACACCACTTCCAGCAGCAACCTGGTTTTCCCAGGAGATCTCCCATCCAGGTACTGACCAGGCTCAACCCTGCTTAGCTTCAGTGGGCAACCAGTCATGGGCTGCAGGGTGATATGACTGTGGCCATTCATAAAATAAACTGAGCTGAACTTAAAAAGCACTAAATGCAAGCTCTACACCTTACCAGGCATCTGGATTTAGGTGTTGGCACCCAGAAGACTGGATGAGACTAGTTCCATTCACAGATTTTAGAATCTGGCAGATGTATTAAGTGAAGCCCAGCTCGCAGCTCTACAAATGTCTGCTAGGAAGGCACCATTTGCCAAAGCTGATGAAGCAGCATTGCCAAAGCTCTCATTTCCAAGGAACTTGGTAAGCCTCTGGCCTAATAGGCCATGAGAAATGCATCCACAATTAGGTGGGGAATTCTCTGTTTGGAGACCACCTACCCCTTCTGCTGTCCTCCAAACCAGACAAAGAGCTGTTCAGATGATCTGAAACTCTGTGTGCTCTCCAAATAGATGCACAAGGCACAGTCAGGGAATACCACAATGGGCAATGGGAGGATTCTTTTAAGGCAAACAGATCTATCTAAACCTGGCTGAAACGACTCCTAATCAGCTGAACCATCTAGGGATGGAGTATCCACTTGCCCTGGAGTGACCTGAGTGGGCGAGTTGTGACATGCGAGGAGCTTATGTGGTTGATTTAAGCTACTGTTGCTGTGTTATCCATCTGGATTAACCTATCCAGGGCCCAAAGCTGCACACACATTGTGCTTATTAGCCTGCATATTACTAGCATGTTGGCTGTTTATTAGTGCTTATAAAGTACATACACACATTCTACATTCTTAATCCTACCAGATACCTAAACTTTACAACTACCTTACTAACTATTTATAAGTAGTAATTAAGATTTTTTTTAGGCAAAAGTCATAGTTAATAGTTAATTAAAAGCAAGAATTGGACCTTAAAATAAAGTTTGAGCGAAGCATCCATTGGCACAATCATGCATCTGGACACTTGCTTTAAGGGCACTCCTGCCCACGGAAATACAAGGTCCTTCCAAGGTGGGTGTCACAGCTCCATGCCCATCTTATGCATGACCACAGCTGAGGATGCCATATGCCCCATGAGCCTCTGAAAATATTTGAGAGGGGCCACTGTTTTGTACTTTAACATCTTCAAGCAATTCAGCAATGAATGAGCACAATCCCCTGAGAGGCGTGCATTAACGGCGACTGAGTCCAGTTCTCCGAGAAAAGAAAGGAGCTGCACATGGGAGAGCTTGCGCTTTTCCCAGTTCACCTGAAGTCCCAGTCCAGCTAGGTGCTCGAGCACCAGGGACCTCTTTTATAGTGTGCATACGCACAGATTTGATCGTAGAGTGTGCTCATGTTTGTAAAAATTGTCTTTGATGTGGAAAAGTGTTTAGCATCATGTCAGGGTCTGCGCAGACGTACACACTTTTTCTTGCCGGAGTACTGCAGGTTTTTGAAAATGTAAGCTGTTCTTGCAGCTCGCTGTTTTAAATTGTGATGATTGGTGATCTTTTATTAATGACATTAATTATAAGTCATTTATATGGCAGAGAGCTGAAACATTCAGTTGCGTGAAAGTTCAAGATCATTTGCGATACATAGATTTCACATCTGAAAGACAGGCATACGCGCGTTTTCTGTTTGTACGTTCATTCTATACTCCGATACTCTCAGCTGGCTGGGTAAGCATGGCCGCCATCTCAGCGTCAGCCTCAGACTGAAACAAAGCACCTGGGGGTTCTGCTCCAGCTGATTCATCTGCTTCCAATGACTCCATCCCACTCACCGATGCTGCAATTGACAGCTCACTGTCCTCATGATCCCCAAATGAGAAATCAAACTTGCTTTCAGATGATTTCCCAAACTCATCTGGTAACTCTACTGGAAGACACGTGCTGTGGGAGGAATGAAAGGTTTGCAGAGATTCACCTTGCAAAACTAATCTTGTGACATCTCCTTGCTCTTGCTCAACACACATCACAGAGGAAGTAGAAGGACCAGAACTGGAAGCAGCTGAGGTGTCTTGCGGCCTTTTCAAATTTTTTTTTTAAGAAACCAGAAGTACCCATGGAGTTAAATTATAGGAAAATGCGATAGTCTAACTATCATACTTCTTGCTAGCCAGTGCAACAATATAAGCAAAAAAAAAATAAAAAAAATAAAAAAATAAAAAAAATCAGTTTGGCTTTTTTTTTTTTAAATCTCTTTTTTTTTTCTGGGCAAGGAAAGGGAAGATTGATTGATGTTTTGTAAACATTATAAAGACCATAAACACATTTTTATATGTATGTGTCTGTGGTCTTGAGTTGCACAATGTTCTGTTTTTTTTTTTTTTGGAACATTTATTACTAGAATAAGTAAACGTGTAAAGTGATGTCCTATTCATTATGAAACTGTGTTTCTTGAAGGCAGCCACACTTAAAAATTGCCCAAACTTAAAAATTACTCCACCACTGTGAAAAAAAAAAAAAAAAGTTTAAAACATGCAAAATCATTGGCTCGACTGACTCAGCCTAAAATTGCTCTGTTTAAATTCTTCAGGTCAGAATTTACTTATTTATCATGTTAATGATGCCACAGGATTCATTCAGAAATCAGCCAGCATACATCAACAGGACAGGGACCTAACTTGGCAAGAGCTAACTTTAAAGTCCAAAAACAACTCTGTAAGTAATGTGAGATGCTGAGCAATCTGTACTGCTAATGGAGCTGTCAGGCCCAGCCGATGAAACATAAGCCTGTGAAAGGAAAAGTTTCACTCTTTAATGCCTGTTTGCTTGTCAGACTACTGTGAGTAAATCAGGAAAACGCTTAGAGATGGTCTAACAACCTTGTATACATAAAGGGCAATTTTTGCTTATATATTTTGATATTTGTTTATTTTATATGTTACTTTATAAAGTCATCTTTTTCCTATACATGGATCTCTGGGCAGAGTCTTTCAGTCAGGGAATGAACTGTCTGAAAACACACACACGCACACACACACGTTTGTTTTTGTGAATTGAGGGGACATTCCATAGACGCAATGGTTTTTATACTGTACAAACCTTATATTCTATTGCCCTACACCTAAACCAACCCCTTACAGGAAACTTTGTGCATTTTTACTTTCTCAAAAAAACTCATTCTGTAAGATTTATAAGCCTTTTGAATTATGGGGACATGGGGTAATATCCTTACAAGTCAACTTCTCCTTGTAATACCTATGTCATACCCATGTCATTATACAAATTTGTGTCCTCATATGTCACAAAAACGCACGTGATCTCACACACACATAGATTAAAGGGAAAAAAAAGACAGGAATTATTGTGTGAACAGTTTAACAGGCCGGTCATAGTGCAAAGAAGGCATTGCCTCCTCCATGTAACTTATCTACATTCATTCTTAATTACTAGAAGGCTACAGACAGGTGAGTTCAGGATTGCATCAAAACTCTACAGGACAGTGGCCCTGCAGGACAGAGTTTGCCCATCCATGTTTTAAGAGGTTTGTTAGGGATAGGGAAGTGGTGTGTGGCCAAGTATGGTGAGCCATGCACGGAATTTGTGCTCTGCATTTTACCCATCCAAGTGCACATACACCCGGAGCAGTGCGCAGCCAATGTTGCGGCACCCGGGGAGCAGTTGGGGGGTTTGGTGCCTTGCTCAAGGGTCTCACCTCAGTCGTGGTATTGAGGGTGGAGAGAGTGTTGGCTATTCACTCCCCCACCTACAATCCCTGCCGGACCTGAGACTCGAACCGAAGACCTTCGGGTTACAAATCCAACTCTTTATCCATGCCACGACTAAAACTCAGGCTCAGGGGAGGCATAAGAGATATTGCCTCCTATTGTAAGTTTTACTGCTGGTGTCTCTTTAGACAAATTTGTGAATTATACATTTTTTTACTGCCATATTTTAAAATATTTATTTTTATACTTTTCTCATCTCCTACAATGACTTTCCTAGTGACACTATTGGACTGTGTGAAGACAAGCAAGTGATGGCTCTTCAATAGTATGTCATTTCCAACAAGTAGCACATTTGAAAACATCTGAATTGAATTTGTTCATTTGGCTGTTTCAATGAGAGAGAGAGAGAGAGAGAGAGAGAGAGAGAGCGAGAGAGAAGAAGAATCTCATATCTGGCTCAAAATTGATAATCAACTCAATCCAACTACGAAAGATATATTCTTATGTACTCTACATAAGAACCCTCCACAGTCAAATCAACCACTTCCAGGCCCAGGGAAGACAGTGGAAATAATCATATTTTTGGACAGAGCTTTCACCAAACATTGTAAATTTTCCAAGGAATAACTCAGATTTTCAAATAAATAAAAACGGGAAGCTTCTGATGGAGCTCTGTCGAAGCCTCTGTCTGTACCTCGTCAATGGCAGGGTGAGAGGGGATTCTCTAGGAATATACAGTGGTGTGAAAAAGTGTTGGCCCCCTTCCTGATTTTTATTTTTTTTGCATGCTTGTCACACTTTAATGTTTCAGATCATCAAACAAATTTAAATATTAATCAAAGATAACACAAGTAAACTGTGGTTTATCACACCTGAGTTCAGTCTCTCTAGCCACACCCAGGCCTGATTACTGCCACACCTGTTCACAATCAAGAAATCACTTAAATAGGACCTGCCTGACAAAGTGAAGTAGACCAAAATATCCTCAAAAGCTACACATCATGTTGAAATCCGAAGAAATTCAGGAACAAATGAAAAAAAAAGCTTTGGGACTCCAGCGAACCACAGTGAGAGCCATTATCCACAAATGGCGAAAACATGGAACAGGGGTGAACCTTCCCAGGAGTGGCGACCAAAATTACCCCAAGAGCGCAGCGACGACTCATCCAAGAGGTCACAAAAGACCCCACAACAACATCTTGCCTCAGTTAAGGTCAGTGTTCATGACTTCACCATAAGAAAGAGACTGGGCAAAAATGGCCTGCATGGCAGAGTTCCAAGACGAAAACCGTTGCTGAGCAAAAAGAACATAAAGGCTCGTCTCAGTTTTTGGAAGGTGTGTGTCCCATTACATCTGGCGTAAAAGTAACACAGCATTTCAGAAAAAGAACATCATACCAACAGTAAAATTTGGTGGTGGTAGTGTGATGGTCTGGGGCTGTTTTGCTGCTTCAGGACCTGGAAGACTTGCTGTGATAAATGGAGCCATGAATTAAGCTGTCTACCAAAAAATCATGAAGGACAATGTCCGGCCATCTGTTCGTGACCTCAAGCTGAAGCGAACTTGGGTTCTGCAGCAGGGTAATGATCCAAAACACACCAGCAAATCCACCTCTGAATGGCTGAAGAAAAACAAAATGAAGACTTCGGAGTGGCCTAGTCAAAGTCCTGACCTGAATCCTATTGAGATGCTGTGGCATGACCTTAAAAAGGCGGTTCATGCTCGAAAACCCTCCAATGTGGCTGAATTACAACAATTCTGCCAAGATGAGTGGGCCAAAATTCCTCCACAGCGCTGTAACAGACTCATTGCAAGTTATCGCAAACGCTTGATTGCAGTTGTTGCTGCTAAGGGTAGCCACCAGTTATCAGGTTTAGGGGGCAAGTACTTTTTCACACAGGGCCATGTGGGTTTGGATTTTGTTTTCCCTTCATAATAAAAAAACTGCATGTTGTGTTTACTTGTGTTATCTTTGATTAATATTTAAATTAGTTTGATGATCTGAAACATTAAAGTGTGACAAACATGCAAAAAAAAAAAAAAAAAAAAAAATCAGGAAGGGGGCCAACACTTTTTTACACCACTGTACATCTACAGTTAATTTCATGGTTGCTCAACAGTTGATTATATTATCACAGATCTAGATTAATTCTCTTTCAGAGCATTCATAGTCAAACCACTAACAACCCTATAAGATAACAGTCAAATAACTGTGTATTTAAAAAGGAAAGAAAATACTAGCATACACCCACAATCCAGTAAGCTGTACAATATTAGAAAAAATTACAGATGGGTCCAAAACAGCACTGAAAAATACCTGACTGCAATTGACCACCCCCAAGTTTGTTTACTTATGAATAACTTTATAGAGAACATTTATCCTTATAATGAATATGGTGTAAATCTGGCCATAAAAAACATAAATGACATAGTTGATCATTTGGCATCAATATCTAATCTTAAAACCACTAAGAAAACTCATAAGCAAAAACAAGAGAACGAAAAATGGTTTGATTCGGACTGTAAAAGAATAAGGAAAGACAGCTTGCAAATCATAAACACAGACAACTAGACAGTTCAGATTTACGCCTTCATTATTTTGAAGAGCTTACAAAATATAAAAATACACTCAGAAAGGAGAATGAACAGTACATCCAAAATCAACTCAAAGCAATTGAAGAATCTGTCCATTCAAACAGTTTCTGGGACAACTGGAATCTTCTAAATAAAAAGAACCATGAAGAAATAACTATACAAAATGGAAAACACCTGGAAAAAAACACTTTGAACAAACTTTATGGCAAAATAAACATGAGTACAGAACAAGCATCTGCGACAGCTGAGGAAATTCAGGGTCTCACCAGCAATCCTGAAAACTTTCTATTCAGGGACCATAGAAAGTGGATCGACACAGTGCATCTCAGTGTGGTATGGAAACAGCTCCAATCAAGACTGCAAAGCACTACAGAGAGTTGTGCACTTAGCTGAGTGCATCTCAGGATCTGCTCTCCCCTCTCTGCAGGACATCTACCTCAAACGCTGCAAAAATAGAGCTGACAAAATCATCAAGGACTCAAATCACCCTGGTAACCATCTATTCACTTTGCTTCCATCTGGTAAGCGCTTCCGTAGCCTGATGGCAAAAACTGAGAGACTTAGGAGGAGCTTCTTCCCCCAGGCCATCAGGCTCCTAAACTCTAACTCTGTGTCATAACATCACTTGACTCCATGTAAATATCACCATATCAATAAGCTATTTATAATTTTTCTCTACCTCATATTGCTGCTATTTAAATACCCAGTACAACTTTTTTGCACATTTTTTTGCACATTCCTCTTTATTACTATTTAAGTCAACAACTGTAATGAGGAGTCAGTGGCGTTAGGATCCATGTGCAGCTTTATTTGAACAGAGTGCAAAGTAGACAAGCAAGGTTCAATCACGGGCTTCAAACACAACGTAGGCAATACAGAATCAGAGTCAGAGTTCAGGCGGTAGATCAGGGCAGGTGGCAAACAATCAGAATAATCCGGTAACAAGGCAGGTCGAATCACAATGGGCAGGCGGCAGAGAATCAAAGTCCAATAAACAGTCCAGGTCATACACGGGAAATCAAACACGGGAAAATGTTTAAAACATGTTTAAATGTTTGCATGGCAGAACATGAATGGAGAGGACAGCTTAAATAGACCAGGACTAATGGATGACACCTGTGCATGCAATCAGTCACATGTACGGGGTGTGGCTGCATCCGAAACCGCGTACTTCTCTACTATATAGTAGGGGAAATGCAGTAGGCGAGCGAATAAGTATGTCCGAATCCTTCGGATTCATAAAAGAGTAGGCAGGAAGTACCTGGGTGACGTACTAATTCTCGCGACATTCGGACGTGCGTCTACTTAAAGTGCGTCCGAATATGCCTACTTCTCTACTATATGGTAGGGGAAAAGCAGAAGGTGAGCGAATAAGTATGTCCGAAACCTCAGTATTCATAGAAGAGTAGTCGAGAAGTTCCCGGATGTCCTACTGCTTCTGCCCAGATTCTGAAGTGTTCATCCGATGGACATTTTTCTATCCCAGAAGCCCCCGCGAGAGGATACGTCATCATCGAACCTGACGGAGATCAGCGACGTGGGTGCTTACAAATGTGAGTATTATCGATCAAAAACACGGTTACATCTGTTAAAATCGCATTTCTTAAGCTACTGTATAGTAAACTGTTGATTTGCTGAAGGTGTAGATGCTAGACAGTGTCGTTACAGTATATTTGTAGAGCTCCAGTAAACACGCACGTCTCCAAAGCGCATAAACCTTATACATCTTAAAGACCATAAAATGTCTATTTAATAAGAGACAGGAACATATTCTACAAGAATATTCAAAGGCTCACAGTGAGCTGAAAACCTTTCAGTTACTGAAATGAATAACAAATTATTTTAAATCTTAAGGTTTAGTTTATTTTAATTATTGTCATTTCAAACGAAGCTGTTACAGCGCTTTTCTGATTCTTGATTTCTGTGCATTTGATGCAGAGCTTTTGTGCTGGAGCAGGTGACCGCGGTATTTGTGGGAAAAAAAGGATAAAAATATAAAGTCTGACTGCTGCAGTGAGGGACGTGATGGACAGCAGAGACAGGTGAAGGTGGACACGGTGGCCTTCATCAGAATAAAGCTGCAGAACTGGCTCAGCTGTGTTGAGATGCAGTAGACAGTGATGGACGAAGTACACAGACCATGTACTTGAGTAAAAGTTGAGATACCTAGTGTAAAATATTACTCCAGTAAAAGTGGAAGTGCTCCCCTTAAACGTCGACTTGAGTAAAAGTATAAAAGTACTTGACTTCAAATGTACTTAAGTATCAAAAGTAAAAGTAATTTGGTGTAATGTAGTTCCAATGTCTTGTCATGTCCTTTATACACTCAATCAAGTCATACAAGGTAAAAAAAAAAAAAAAAGCCCACTAACACCACTCTGAAAATACAATGTTTTCTATTTGTGATATCTGGTACTGATATCTTTTGAAATTATCATAAGCACCTACTAAATGGAAACCACATGATTAGGAATAAATAGGGGGGGAGGGGGGGGGGGGGGGGGTGGGGGGGACCACATTAGACACCTATTTCTTTAACAATTTATTGTTTGAAGTAATGTAGAAATCTTATTCCTTCACATGGCACCTTGCTCCTTTACTACATCACAGCTGAGCTGTGCAATAACTTGCAAAAACGGATTTACTCAAGTTCACAAAGGTTTACAAAGGATGTCTTTTTTCCAATTTACTAAACATGACTCCTTACAACACAGCGGTATGTTCACTCTATAAACAAATGTTAGTGTTTGCATAAATCGCACAATAACAGAAACTAACACACCACCAGATTTCCCTGAAGACTTACGTAGTATGTAGAACTACTAACTAGTAGTGATGTGCTATAACAGAAGAATAACAGAAATAGCTGTTAACTGTATGACCTTTATTATTAACACAACGTATGAGCGTATTATATCCAGTTTGGGTAAAACGACAGGTATATTAGCCTTTAATTAATTTCACAGTCAAACTGAAAATTACCTCTATGTATTTCTTTAGATTAGACAGCGAATTCTTGAAAGAAGAAATCGTATGCTTCTGAGGCAGACAGAGAAGGCACTTAAAAATGAATGACTCGTTCTTCCTTACCACTACTTCAAAAAATTCGCTTAAATATGGCCATGGGTGCTCAATGTCTGGCGCTTCTTCCATTATTGCGTTCGCTATAAACGTGACAGCGAAAAGAAGCAGGCAGGCAGCAGCCAGACAGTAAAGCGCGCAGGCGTCATGTCAATGTCATGGTCATTGTTAACCAATGCAGCCTGAGCCGGAAAGAGAATTGATTAGTTCGTCTATATCGAGTCTCGGGTTTGAGTCGTTCGTTCATCACGTGACAGCCCCATACGCTTAACCAATGCAGCGTGAGCCGGAAAGAGAATTGTTTAGTTCGTCTATCGAGTCTCGGGTTTGAGTCGTTCGTTCATCACGTGACAGCCCCATACGCTTAACCAATGCAGCGTGAGCCGGAAAGAGAATTGTTTAGTTCGTCTATCGAGTCTCGGGTTTGAGTCGTTCGTTCATCACAAGACAGCCCCATACGCTTAACCAATGCAGCGTGAGCCGGAAAGAGAATTGATTAGTTCGTCTATCGAGTCTCGGGTTTGAGTCGTTCGTTCATCACAAGACAGCCCCATACGCTTAACCAATGCAGCGTGAGCCGGAAAGAGAATTGATTAGTTCGTCTATCGAGTCTCGGGTTTGAGTCGTTCGTTCATCACAAGACAGCCCCATACGCTTAACCAATGCAGCGTGAGCCGGAAAGAGAATTGATTAGTTCGTCTATCGAGTCTCGGGTTTGAGTCGTTCGTTCATCACAAGACAGCCCCATACGCTTAACCAATGCAGCGTGAGCCGGAAAGAGAATTGATTAGTTCTTCGATCGAGTCTCGGGTTTGAGTCGTTCGTTCATCACGTGACAGCCCCATACGCTTAACCAATGCAGCGTGAGCCGAAAAGAGAATTGATTAGTTCGTCTATCGAGTCTCGGGTTTGAGTCGTTCGTTCATCACGTGACAGCCCCATACGCTTAACCAATGCAGCGTGAGCCGGAAAGAGAATTGATTAGTTCTTCGATCGAGTCTCGGGTTTGAGTCGTTCGTTCATCACGTGACAGCCCCATACGCTTAACCAATGCAGCCTGAGCCGGAAAGAGAATTGATTAGTTCGTCTATCGAGTCTCGGGTTTGAGTCGTTCGTTCATCACGTGACAGCCCCATACGCTTAACCAATGCAGCGTGAGCCGGAAAGAGAATTGATTAGTTCGTCTATCGAGTCTCGGGTTTGAGTCGTTCGTTCATCACAAGACAGCCCCATACGCTTAACCAATGCAGCCTGAGCCGGAAAGAGAATTGATTAGTTCTTCGATCGAGTCTCGGGTTTGAGTCGTTCGTTCATCACAAGACAGCCCCATACGCTTAACCAATGCAGCGTGAGCCGGAAAGAGAATTGATTAGTTCTTCGATCGAGTCTCGGGTTTGAGTCGTTCGTTCATCACGTGACAGCCCCATACGCTTAACCAATGCAGCGTGAGCCGAAAAGAGAATTGATTAGTTCGTCTATCGAGTCTCGGGTTTGAGTCGTTCGTTCATCACGTGACAGCCCCATACGCTTAACCAATGCAGCGTGAGCCGGAAAGAGAATTGATTAGTTCTTCGATCGAGTCTCGGGTTTGAGTCGTTCGTTCATCACGTGACAGCCCCATACGCTTAACCAATGCAGCCTGAGCCGGAAAGAGAATTGATTAGTTCGTCTATCGAGTCTCGGGTTTGAGTCGTTCGTTCATCACGTGACAGCCCCATACGCTTAACCAATGCAGCGTGAGCCGGAAAGAGAATTGATTAGTTCGTCTATCGAGTCTCGGGTTTGAGTCGTTCGTTCATCACAAGACAGCCCCATACGCTTAACCAATGCAGCCTGAGCCGGAAAGAGAATTGATTAGTTCTTCGATCGAGTCTCGGGTTTGAGTCGTTCGTTCATCACAAGACAGCCCCATACGCTTAACCAATGCAGCCTGAGCCGGAAAGAGAATTGATTAGTTCTTCGATCGAGTCTCGGGTTTGAGTCGTTCATTCTTTTGTCACGTGACCACTTGCCGGATCAGTACATATCAAATAGGCTACTATAAAGTAAAACTGTATTTTTTGTATGTTGGATCATATAATATATTTAAGAATTATCATAAAATTATCAAAATATGTATAATAAGCATTTTCCTAGAAATAAAAATGGTCTGTTCATTTTTTTGAATGCAAACATGCCTTAAAGCATGTTCTAAAATATAGCCACAGTGTTATTTTAAAGCTTATTTATTTTTTATTTATTTAAAAAAGGCCTAGCTTGTTGTACTAATATATATATATATATATATATCATTTTTTTTTTTTTTTAATTGTTTAAATTCATTTGGGATTAGTTATTCTCTTAGCTAGAAAGCTTTTTTTTTGGCACAAAAGTGTTATTTTAAATCTTATTTATTTTATTATAAAAAAAGGCCTAGCTTGTTGTGCAGTATTTTGTTTTAGTTTTTTAAGGCTCTGTGGCTTTAATATATTTTAATTTTCTTGTATTTTTTATTTAAATAGTTTAAATTCATTTTGGAATAGTTATCTTCTTTGCTATAGCTTTTTCTGGCACAAAAATAAACAATAAAAAACAATTCAGGAGTGTGTACAGAGTGTTAATGTCTAAAGTGTCATATGTTACAAAAATATAGTAAGTAACACTATAGTCCAATCTAAAGGGTTAACGCAAAAGACATAAATACAACAAGGTATTATATTTGATGAAGATTAGACAAAAAATAAAAAATAAAAACAAAGCATAACAAGTCAAGTCTGCTTTATTGTCAATTCTTCCACATGTACAGTACATACATACAGAGAACTGAAATTGCGTTACTCTCAGACCCTTGGTGCATACAGTTAACATTTAAGACACTGACAGTAGACGTTCAAATACAGATAAATACAGTTTAAACATATGCACATACAACTATACAGATATACAAATGAGGACATTTGTAGAAAAATAAAAAAAGAGATAAAGTGGCATAAGGCACATGGCAGAATAGATAGAGTGCAAACCAGTTAAATAAAACAAAACTGTGCAGATATATGTGTAGTGCAAGAAGAGGTTACCAACTCGTTATTATCTTTTTTTACCACATGGTGTTATGGAAAAGAACCATGTGACAAAAATTAAAAGCAATAATTTGAGACCAGAAAAGCATCACATAACTGTAAGAGTAAATAATAATACTAATAATTCTAATAATAATAATAATAATAATAATGACTATGCACCCGTTTGTAAGGAAGGTTGTAAATTAACTAATTTCTCTGTCCAAAACTGTCACGTCACGTGACAAAAGAACGAACGACTCAAACCCGAGACTCGATCGAAGAACTAATCAATTCTCTTTCCGGCTCAGGCTGCATTGGTTAAGCGTATGGGGCTGTCACGTGATGAACGAACGACTCAAACCCGAGACTCGATCGAAGAACTAATCAATTCTCTTTCCGGCTCAGGCTGCATTGGTTAAGCGTATGGGGCTGTCACGTGATGAACGAAAGACTCAAACCCGAGACTCGATAGACGAACTAATCAATTCTCTTTCCGGCTCAGGCTGCATTGGATAAGCGTATGGGGCTGTCACGTGATGAACGAACGACTCAAACCCGAGAATGCTGTGCAATGCTCATGCGCGACGGAACGAATCACTCCCCGAGACGACTCGTTCTTCCCGAGTCACATTAAAGATTCGTTCAAAATGAACGAATCGTTCAAGAACGACCCATCACTAACACACACACACACAGACACACAAGCGCACACGCACGCGCATGCGCAACATTGAATTTTAAATTGTTCATAGAATTCAAAAATGTTGATTTGTTCTACTTTTTAAATGTATATACATTTAACAAAATGGAAAGTAGTGCACTCATTTTATCAAAACTAAAATATAATTTTATATAACTCTGCAAAAAAAAAATAGACAGTACATCTGATTACTATTACAACACAGGTCAGCATTATATGCTTGATGACAAAATGTTTTTGAGTGAACTATCCCTTTAATTGATCCCACCTTTGGTACTGTCAATAGCGAGGCAGAATAAGGAGGACAAGTGGGACTAATATTCAGTGAAACAAGGAGATGCCACAGCAAACAGGGATGGGGTGAAAAATGAGTGTGGCCTACGAAGTTAAAAAATAATTACATGAATGAATGAATGAATGAATAAAATAATAATAATCAAATTATTAACACGCTAAAACATTTGTTTACACACACGCACGCACGCATACATGTTGTTTTTTGTGGTTTATAGGGACTCTCCATAGGCGTAATGGTTTTTATACTGAACAAACTGTGTGCGCTATTGCCCTACACCAACCCTACACCTAAACTTAGCCCTCACAGGAGACTTTGTGCATTTTTAGATTTTCAAAAAAACACAATTTAGTATGTTTTTTAAGCCTTTTGAATTACGGGGACATAGGCAGTGTCCTCATAAACCACCTTCATATTGTAATACCTCTGTCATACCCATGTCATTATACAAATTAGTGTCCTCATAAACCACATAAACATGCACACACACACACACACACACACACACAAAAAAATAAAATAAAAATAGAGATTATATTTATATTTTAAATATAATTTGACTTCTAATAAACAATGAGAGGAGGCTGAACATGATTACATAACGTTTGGCTTAAACAAAACTTGCGCAAATGAACATGCTGATTTGTTTGTCTGAGAGCAAAGGTCTGTTCACACTCTGACGTGACACAGCTTTCTCAACATCAGCATAATCAAATGCAGTCAAACATCAGAGGCACACAGGCTGGGTAAATACCTGTCATCATACCTGAGCGCAAGATAACATTTACAGATGTAAACGCAAACTAGCACAACATAGGAAAGGGAGCACACAGTATGGAGGCTCATTCTAGCACTGAATAAGAAAGGCCAATAATAATAATAATCATAATAATTATTATTATTATTATTATTACTATTTATTTAATTAGAGTAGAGTAGAGAATTAGAGTAATTTGCTGGTCAAGTGAATAGAGTTGACAAAAGTTATCATGTGTGCTGTAATGTTCAAAGCAGATATCATAAAAAATGTCTGTAGACTGGGAAGTTTTTAAAAGAAGTGGTACATACATACATTTGTATGAACTTACCGTCACAATATGGAAATACAAACAGAAGACAACGAGCACATTGCCAACTTTCTGTGTGAGGGTACTTGGGGGAATCAATTCAACATTTTACGAAACATTAATTTGTCAATCACAACCTTAGAGTTTTTAGTATTTGATGAGATATGTATTACATATCTATTTAAATGTCAGCTTTTTATGAAAATTACTTCTGCCAACTGTCTGAACTCAAGGAACCTATGCTGCAGATGTGACTTAATTCAAAGGCAATAGAAAACAATCCCTGGATCATCAAACACAGATATGGGGTGAAGTTGGTGCAAATATGTAAAAGACTGTAAAAGACTGAATTAGCAGGACGTGTTCTGGAATCATGACAGTAAACATTAATAAAGTATGACTTTGCTACAGATCATAATTCATAATGAGTTCAAAATGTATACATACTAATTATTATATTTATGTGGGGTTAGGTCTTTCCCATAAAGCACAAAGTATGTTACATTTTTTCCATTTATGAAAATGTAGGGTGTTCCCTGGCATTCAAATTCAGCATCAGTTTTGCTTGGTTCATTATAAAAAATAACAAGCAAAAATACCAAGCAAATGTAATAGTCTTACCCTCTTTTGCTCATCTTTCCATCCATACTAATACATTTATTTCTCTAGTTCACATCACTTCACTCTAATGGGAACATGTCCCGGAAAGCCTATAAATTTACAGTTCTAGCCATCATGAAATCCCATTCTCTGCCTCAGACATCATATTGTACCTAAAAACCTATTGGATTAACCAGTTGAATATATAAATGTAATGAATTATTATTATTATTATTATTATTATTATTGTTTTGAGGCTTTTTTTATTTATGTCTTTGGAATAATCAGTACTTATTACTATTGGATAGATATACATTTTTAAAATCTTTATATTATTTCACTATTTTTGTGTGAAATCCCAATATACTGATTTGCCTGCTTGTTTTCTATTGCCACACAAAGCAATAATATTTAACTGTACAATACTGCATCAATTTTCTGCATATTGCCTGTCATGTGGCCAAGCTATGCTCGAAGCTTCCTGAACATAAGGATACACCAATTATGAGGACAAACAGCAGGATAGAAAAGCTTTTAATAGACATAGATCAACTCTGTACCATATGGTGCATCAAGTGGTAGACTATTTTTGAAATGGTAATTTACCTTATAGTGTTGTCCATGCGGGACACGGTTAGGAATGCAGCCAGGTTAGCAGTGTAAGATGAACACACAATCAATGTGAACAACCACCAACTGCCCATGACTATCCTCAATGCCACAGACCCCACCACTGAATCTCCACCTGTGAATAATAACACAAAAAATTGCTTTAGACTGTGTAAATGTACTGTGAAATGCAAATAATTAAATAAATAAATGGTTACACTTTATTTCGATAGTCCACTTTAGACATTCTACTAACTATAAGTAACTTTGTAACTATATGTCAACGACATGTCAACTAATTCTCATTAATTTGCAACTACATGTCTACTAACTCTCAGTAGGGTAGGTTTAGGGTTAGTAGAGTAAGTTGACATAGTTGCAAAGTTTCTTATAGTCAGTATGTTGTATGTTGTGGACCCATCAAAATAAAGTGTTAGAAGATATTAAGCAGGCAGTCTACTAATACTCTAATGACTGCTAGTTGACATGTAGTTGACATGTAGTTGCAAAGTTACTTACTGTTAGTAGAATGTCTAAAGTGGACTATCGAAATAAAGTGTTACCAAATAAATAAATGTAGTGTAAGAAGGCACTTTGTTTCCGATTATATTTTTCACCGCATTTTTTTCCTTTTACATCCTTTCATAAAAGTTTTTACATAATCCGGATTTTACATTTACATTTAGTCTTTTGGAGGCCTACAACAACACATAGATGAGCAGACATCTAACAAAGAGTATTAAAAGATTATCGTATGGTAATTTCATCACAGATATGCATAATCTATAAAATGCAAGAACACTTTCACATTATTAACCCTAGACATTAGAATAGAAATGGCAGAAATTACAGAAATGGCACCATCATTAACACGCACAGCTAATTCACCATGTTTAAGATATTAGCAGTGGAACAAGTGACTGTTTTAACTGCTGCAAAAGTTTTATTGTGTTTTGTACAATCTGCTGTAAATTTCATATGGTGGCAAGCTACAGAAACAGGCCAGATTTAATAACTAGCTGTTAGGTTTAAAAAGGTTGGTAGGCATTATGCCAGGCATTAATAGAGCGAGCTGGGGATTTAGCATGTTATTTGCTGAGGTTGCTATTTATTCAATGGCACCTTTAAACTGTTTTAGCACACTATATGCTCTATGTATGTATGCTGGTTTTGAAATTGAAATATGCATTTTACCACTCCAGTGACAGGGTAGGCGAAAAAAAAGCTATATCACAGCTATTAAAATTGAACATGCTCCATAAAACACTATTTACAACTGCTTTTAAACCTGAAAGGGATAGTTCACCAATTTACTCACCCTTAACTTTATAGGGGCTAAAAGCACACCTTAAGGAAAATGTGTGGTAACACTTTATTTTAAGGTCTCTTAACTAGTTGCTTATTAGCATGCATATTATTAGAATATTAGCCATTTATTAGTAGTAATTAAGCACATACTAATGCCTTATTCTACATGACCTTATTCTACATCCCTAATCCTACCCAATACCTAAACTTAACAACTACCTTACTAACTATTAATAAGTGGCAAATTAGGACTTTATTGAGGGAAAAGTCGTAGTTAATAGTGAATAAGTGTCCCCTATTCTAAAATGTTACCAAATGTGCTTTTTGTGAATGATTGCATCTTTTAAATGAACACTGATGAACACATTTTGTGCTAAAAGAAATCATATAAGTTAGAAGTTATATATAATAGAAAAAGAGCAGAAGACGAGGAAAAAGAAGAAGTAGTAGAAGTAGAAGAAGAACTAACCATATGTTTAGATGTTTAGAATACTGTTACAGTATATGATGGTGGAAGATTGATTTATTGATTGATTGGTGAACTTTGCAGATAAGAATTTTAGAATTACCTGAAGTTAAGTCAGGAAACTCTAGACTGGCACAGACTGGTCCTTGACATGTAATCTGCTAACAATTACATCGTATACTACATGGTACAAGCAGATTTGGTTCGGCTGTATCTTGCTTACTCAACATTTAAATAGTCTGGTTCAGTGTCCATTGTAAGCCAGTCCTGCAGCATGCTATCAGTTACCCTGAAACCCTCCTCCTCCCCCAGCTCCACCTGTCTAAATCATTTAGAGGGATATTTTGTATGTTTATTTGTGCAGAAACATTTCTGTGTATGGTAGTAGCAATTCACCATACTTGCTCTGCAGGAACTAACAGCAGCAGCAGCAACAACAGCTTGTGTAGCAGATCTATTCCACCAAGACCAAATAAATTAACAGTCATACCAATTAACATGCTAAAACTACACAGAGCGGAAATGACTGAATTGCTGAAATTATATTTTAATGGTGCTTTATTGTCACCTGGATTGAAAAAGAAAAGAGAAGAAAATAAACAAAAAAGATTCTACAACAGAATTATACAAAATATCTCCTTTTGTGTTCCATGGGTTTGGGATGGGTGAATAAGTGATAACAGGATTTTCATATTTAGATAAAGTATTCTCTGATTATTTGCAAACACAAAATGTTTTAAGCTGCATTAGCAGTTGAGATGCTTACATGTCTTAGAGGGAGTGATGTATTGACACCCCAATATCATCAGACAGCAGCTTTATTCTTGTCATGTTTCTAAGCCCTGAGTCAAATCATCACCCGATCCCCTGGCTGCTCTTAAAAGCATACTAAGCTGAAGTCATTTCTGATGGTGCCTTTGAATGGGCACTTGGGAGAGGAATTCATTGAAGTACCTTGTTGTACAAAGGCTCCGTAGACAATCCATATAGCACTATGGAATGAATTAGACATGGATGAAGTGTGATGGGCTCCTGGAGGATTCTGGGAGCGGAGCATCTGCATCCGTGTCAGCAGGAAGATCAGAACGCCCACCACAGGAATGGCAGCTGCGATACAGGTCCACACAGCCAAGTCAAAAGGGGCAAACAAGGAAAAAATGTTGATCTTTTCCTCGGGTTTGCGATGTAGGATCCCTACAGAGTAATCCATGTAGCGCTTGCTGAAGTCCACTACATTCTCTCGCTCTGGTGTTATAGTTATGGCAGACACTGCCAAATCAGCTCTCTGTAAAGACAAAAACTTATAAAATAAATAAATTACAAATAATTTTCTAATCAGTGTGTATATATATATATATATATATATATATATATATATATTATATTTGGTTATATTTATACCCGGGTTGTCCTGCACCCCTGCTAAAATCAATAAATAAAACTTGCCAGTGGGATAGGAAATTATATATATATATATATATATATATATATATATATATATATATATATATATATATATATATATATATATGTATATATATTAAAAAGTCATAGAATCTTACTAGTATTCTCTTTTAAAAATTTTCAGATAATTTACAAAAAAGTTTTTTGCATTAAATTTGATAAAAACAAGAAAACAAATGAAATCAAGACTCTAGGGCAAAAAATTCAAAGTTTGACATCTGCTTTATAGCTACAGTACTATTTACAAGCCCTGCTAAAAGGCCCAGATTCATTTAATTGCTGGTTGATATACACAACATCAGACCAACATCTTTGAACGATTCACCTCTTGCTGTTTTATTATAATTTTTTTCTGTTTAATTTAGTTGAACTCAATATAGCTGTTTGAACCCTCTAATACTGTCCAATCAAAGTGCTGAGTGGTTTGAAAAAATTGCACTTTACAGTTCATGCCTCAATAATAACTTCTTAGAGTGCAAGATACAGGCCAAAACAAAAAGTTCAAGTCACACAATTATTGTCTTTTCCTGACTGATCATTGCTGTAACTCCTAAAATACTCATGCCCATCCCCAGAACAAACTAGCACACAAGAATCTAAAACACAATATATTCTGGTGACCTTTTCAGCAGGGAAATTTGAGAAAATAACAGGCAAGTATTAGTTGGGTAACTTTTAATGGCTCTGGACATGTAAATACAATGTTTAGAGCACTTGCCTTGTTTATGAGTTCCCCAATCATGCCATTCCAAGAGCCATTGGGTAGCTGAGAGCCGTATTTGCTGTCTGCCACCTGGTAGATGTCGAACTTGAATCCTAGGATCTTGGCCAAGGCATCCAGGACATCAATTGAGAACCCTTTATATCTTTTGGGCTGTCCGAGGACATTCTCTGCCACCATCACAAATGGATCCTCCTTTGAAGAGGAATATTGATTAACAAAAATACAGACACATTTTTAAATGGTTGGTAAACTTGCTTCAAGACTTTATATGGCTCCCTGGAGAACCCTTTCTACTGGCCTGGGAGAAAGATTACAATTAGACCATGAGGACTAAGCACATTAAAAGCGGAATGTTTCTCCCACCCATGCCAGAAATATTTATTACAGGCAAATGAAAAATACAATATTAAAATACAGAAATTCTACCAAAAATCATATTTAATATTTAACATGTTTTAACAGTTTCAATCAGTGCCATACTTTTATTTGTGATGGTAGGCATAATAATGTTATCCAAAAGAATTTGTAGGCAAACATGAAAGAGCATAGGGGTGTTTAGAACTTTATGAATGAGGGACATTCCAATTTTACTGAATTATGCAGAGTTTGAGGGTTGCAGATTCTGCGCTCTGATAAGTACAAGAATATCTAGTATCTGACCATGAAAAACATAAGGATTAACTATTCACACATTGTTCACACATTTACACATCAACATCAACACCAACAAAACATATAATATTTTATAAAAGTAAGTATTACCAACAACGTCACAACTTTAACGGTAACCCCTTGCATGCCATTCTCGATACGGCTCTCCTTTAGACTTCCATTTAGGCCATGGACAGAATCCCATGTAGCTAACTGCAGGACAAAGACAAAAAAAAAAAAAAAATACAGGAACAGGTCAACATTAGCTCTTCTAACTTCTGACTTGGACAGCACAGTACTGTAAGTGTACTGTATTTTGTATTTACAGGAAATAAGTAACTAAGGCTGGACTTGATTCATCAGACATTGATTTGCTGGTGTGACAGAGTGAATAATGTGTTGGGCGGGGCGTATTCTATTTAGCCCTATAAATAGCGTAAATGGTAGTCGATTGCGTAACTTCCTGGTGTTGCGATCGTCATTGTCTCTTTCCGGTGTTGTGACTGTGGATGCTGTGGCAAGGTATGAGCGTGATTTTTGCTCTGCTGTAACGAAGCTCGTGTAAAGATGTTCTGCCTTACTTTGTTTATTTTGTGTTAATCAGAGGGAGATAATCCTCGATACGAGAGCGGGAGCCCGTGAGCTGTTAATGCAGAGTTGTGGACTCTGTATATAGCCTAGAGCAACGAGCCGTGCTACGCAGCAGGTTTATTCCACTTTATTAACGTCACATTCCATTCTTGGATTACGGCCGAGGTATGTGTGCGGTAGAGTTCTAGTCATTACAGAAATATTGATGTGAATTGTCATGTGTATTTTTTTAGTGATTTAAGATATTGTGTTGCATTTACTTTAGCAAGTGGTTGATTCGCAATGTTTGTATTTATATTGATGTGGACTTGTTAAAGAGATCTGTATTTATGGTTGTTTCTATTTGGCAGATCGTTCTTTGTGGAGCTCTATGCGTACGGATCTCTGGTGTCTAGGCTCTGCTGTTTTGTTCATGATTTGTTTTGTTTTTTTTAGTTTATTTTGATATTTTTGGTTTTTGTATAATTGTAAGCGTTTATTTCTTTGTAACAGACAGAGCTTACTTTATGCCAACCGCTGGGTTTTGTGCTTTGTAATCTCAAGTTTTAACCTAGTTCTCTGTGTTACAGGAACCAGCCTGCATGGGAGTGCTTTCTCTTTGGGGTCGTCCGGGCCTTCTCACTGCGTGGTGTGAGATTTTCTGCACTGCATGAGTATTGATTTGAGAGTGTGGAATTATTTGCACTATTCACTACACCTTTTTTTATTGTAGATTTGTATATCCGGGGCACGTGTGGTCTGTGCTTCAGGCTAAGGGGTCCGTGGCCCTGCGATTTTCCTCTCCCTCTTTCTGCAGGCTTGGTAATCCTGATATTCTAAGAACCGGTGGGCTATTTTAATATTGGGCCTAAAGCGGAGGTCTCTTAAAGTGTGACATTCTTTTAAAGAAATACAAGCATATAATAAAGTTGATTTTATCTAAGTGGAGATTTTATGATGTTTATTAATAAAATGGTTAAACTTGAAAGTCACGTCTTTGTTAATTTTTTTGGCAAGGAACTTGTGTTGCCGTGTTAAATTATTTCCGTGGGTGTTAAACCCCGGTGGCGTAGTCGGAATTTAAGGTACTCTTAGAGTGGCGCCTCGGTTTCATCTGGCGTAGTCGGCAGGGTCGCTTTTGTGAAACAAGACGTGACTTCCAAGGATAGTAGGTTTTTTCTATTACCTAGCGGTTGGTTTTGCTCTATCTTGTTTTTTCGTTTTTTTCTATTGTTTTTTGTTGTGGTTTCAAAACAGCAGTGGCCTACAACCGTTCAACAGGAAGGCGGTTTGCCAGGAGATCACTTCTAGTGGGGACGTCGGAAGGAGTTTTGCCTGGCGATTATGGATACAGAATTGCAAGAGTTGCGGGACTTGGTTCAACAGCTAAGAACTGATAATCAACGCCTTTTAGAAACTCAAACTGCCCCTATAAACACTGAATCTTCTAATGTTGCTCTTGATGTTCCTATGTCCTTACCTCAGTCTAATGGCTCCCATGACCGTTTTGTGTATGTGCCTAGGGAGAGGAAGTGCCCTGTTTTTAGAGGTACTGTGGGAATTGGAATAGCTGAATGGGTAGATGAGGTCCGCGCAAGTATGCGGGCCCGGGGTTTAACATCTGTCGATCAAGCTTACTTCATTTATGATCATTTGGAGGGGGAAGCCAAAAATGAAGTTAAATATAGACCTAGGGTAGAAAGGGAGGACCCAGAAAAGGTTCTCTCTATTCTCCTAGAAATGTATGGTTGCCCGCAGTCTTATGTGGCCCTACAAGAGAAATTCTTTTCCCGTAAACAACTTGAGGGTGAGTCGTTACAGGAGTATTCTCACGCTTTATTTAAGCTTATGAATGAGGCGTTGGAAAGTGCTCCAGATGCAATGCCTAATTCTGCTATGCTGCTGAGAGATCAGTTTGTTGAGCATGTTATTGATCCAGCCCTTCGACGGGCATTGAAACAAGTTGTTCGAGCCCATCCCGATTTTACACTTTTAGATATTCGAAAAGAAGCTATTCGATGGGAACGGGAAGGTATGTCTGTAGAGGGGCGAGCACGGAGTTTCTCTGTGCCTTCAATGTGTGCAACTCAGGTTTCTAGCATATCCAATGCTTCTAGTACAGGTAATTATTCTGCTGAAATTGCTGAAATAAAAGCACTATTGAAGCAACAACAAGAACAGTTAAGTCAGCTTGGGGAGCAGCTTTCCCAATTGCAGAATCCTTCTAAACGGCCCCCAGTGCATCGTAATCAGGTTGTGTGTAGGCGATGTCAACAGCCTGGCCATTTCGCTAGTCATTGTGATAATGAACGTGTTGAACCTCGACCCCAGTCTCATTTCAGACAGAGGATAGGATCCCAGCAGCAGCCGTCGGAAAACTAGTTCCCTCTGAGTCGCTGAGTCAAGGTTCAGGAGGGGACAAGTTTGACTCGAATAATTCTGAGGTAAGCTGCCTCAATGTGTCAAATTTAGTGGGGCCGTGTCCTTCGGTCATGGTGCTTATGGGTGGGGTCAAGGTGCCGTGTCTTTTGGATACCGGATCAATGGTGTCCACCATAGCAGAGAGTTTATTTTTCCAACATTTGAGTGAAAGACTCTATTCTTGTAATTGGTTACAACTCAAAGCTGCTAATGGGCTTGATATACCTTATGTGGGGTATGCTGAGGTAACTGTAGAAGTATTGGGGAAAGTTATACCAAAGAAGGGTGTTCTTGTTGTAAAAGACACCCTTAGTTTGCAGTCAAAGACAAATACTCCAGGTGTCTTGGGGATGAATATTATTAGTGAGTGTTATGATCTGTTGTTTAGCCAGTATCGTGCTTCTCTTTTCAGCCTTCCATGTATCCAGCAGGCTCCTAAGGAGTGGCAGCAGGCCCTTCAGTTTTGTCACAGTGCTCCACCATCGGTTAGGCCAATCACCGGGATTGCGAGAGTTAGGGGTAGGTACCCTGTTTATTTACCAGGGGGTGTTATGAAATTAGTGGCGGCTACCTGCTCACAGCATCTTGTGGACCAGTCGAAGGCTGTCCTCTTTGAGCCACTTTCTAATGATGTGCTTCCTGCAGGCGTACTGGTAGTACCATCTATAGTCCAGGTGGTTAAGGGTACTGCTTATGTCCCAGTACTAAACGTCAGTAATACAGATGCTCGGGTCCCATCACGTTGTGTCTTAGGTACTTTGAAGCCAGTACAAATAGTCAGTTTACCTGCAGGGGTTGTGGAGGTTCCTTTTTCACCGGGGGTGAAGGAAGTGCAGGCCACAGTCAGTATGCAACAAATACAGGTTGATAAGGTACAGCAGCTTATAAAATCGGTTGACCTGTCTACTCTCTCTGAGGTAGAGCGGAGTAAAGTTATTTCTCTATTGACAAGATATCAGTCAGTGTTTGCGACTCATGAGGGGGATTTAGGCTGCACTACACTTATTAGTCATGAGATTCCCTTAACTGACGAGGTACCTATGCGACAAAGGTATAGGCGTATTCCACCGGCTGAATATGATGCAGTGAAGACACATATACATCAACTCTTAGAGAGTCAGGTAATAAGGGAGAGTTGCAGCCCTTACGCATCCCCCATAGTTCTAGTGAAGAAAAAAGATGGCTCCTTGCGTTTATGCGTGGATTATCGCCAGTTAAATCGAAAGACTCGGAAAGACGCTTTTCCGCTCCCCCGGATTGAGGAGTCCCTTGATGCCCTCTCAGGTGCTTGCTGGTTTTCAACTTTAGACCTGGCAAGTGGCTACAATCAGGTACCAGTTGAAGAGAAGGATAAATGCAAGACTGCTTTTTGTACCCCTTTTGGGCTTTTCGAATTTAATCGTATGCCCTTTGGCCTATGTAATGCTCCAAGTACGTTTCAGCGACTCATGGAGCGTATGTTTGGGTCCCAGCATTTTCAAACTTTACTGCTCTATCTTGACGATGTGATTGTATTTTCCTCTTCTATAGAGCAACATTTGGAACGTTTGGAAATGGTCCTGAGTCGACTGTACCAAGAAGGCCTCAAAGTGAAATTAGAGAAGTGCTGCTTCTTTAAAACTGAGGTGAAGTATTTGGGGCATGTGATCTCTAATAAAGGGGTCTCCACTGACCCTGAGAAGATTGCTGCTGTAGCTAATTGGCCCCGACCACAGGATGTAGCAGCACTGAGATCCTTTTTGGGGTTCACTAGTTATTATAGGCGATTTGTTAAATATTTCTCTGTGATTGCAGCTCCTTTGTATCGGCTAATTGGAGAACTGGGCGGAAGCAAAGACCGAAAGGGTACACGGAGACCCTTGAGCAGTGCCTGGACTGAAGCCTGTGAGGGCAGTTTTCAAGATCTGAAGGTGCGGCTGACTACTACTCCTGTGTTGGCTTATGCTAATTTTTCTTTGCCTTTCATTTTGGAGGTAGACGCCAGCCAGTATTGTCACAAGAACAGGAAGGGAAAGTGAGACCCCTGGCGTATGCAAGCAGAACACTTAGTCGAACGGAGAGGAGGATGCCAAACTATAGCTCCATGAAGCTAGAATTTCTTGCTTTGAAATGGGCGATGGCAGAGAAATTTCGAGAATATTTGCTGGGTCATAAGTGTATTGTCTGGACTGATAATAACCCTTTGAGTCATTTAAGCACTGCAAAATTGGGGGCAACAGAGTTAAGGTGGGCAGCGGCGTTGGAAGCGTTTGATTACACCATCCGGTATCGACCAGGTCGGGCTAATGGAAATGCAGATTCCTTGTCAAGGCAGCACCTAACTGATGGGGTATCCTTTGTGGATCAGATACTCCCGGGAACTTTGCTTCCAGCTCAGTTGGAGCAGGCCATAGGCCAGACATCGGTCGCGGCTTGCCAATTAGAAATATCAGTGCTGCCAACTTATTCTGGGAACGATCTTGCTCGCCTTCAACAAGATGACCCTGTAATTCGTGAATTTCTTTATTTTTGGCAACATCAACGGAGGCCAGATCACATGGAACGGCAAGCATTAAGTAAGCCGGTGTTGGAATTGGTGCGGCAATGGGACCGTCTGTTGGAGCAAGAAAAGGTCTTGTATCGCAGAACCTTTCGTCCAGATGGGGGAGAAGAGGTATTACAGATGGTACTACCAGAATCATTGCAGGAAGAGGTGCTAAAGCAGTTACACCAAGGGCATGGACATCAGGGTATTGAGAGGACGACCGAGCTAGTGCGTTCAAGGTGTTATTGGCCTGGAATGTACAAAGCGGTCAAGAAGTGGTGCGAAGAATGTGAACGCTGTATTCTGGCCAAGCCAGCACATCATCCTGTGAGGGCACCAATGGGACATTTGGTTGCTGCCAGACCAAATCAGACTTTAGCAATTGATTTTACCTTCTTGGAGCGCTCGAGAGATGGTAAAGAGCAAGTATTAATAATGACTGATGTCTTTTCTAAGTTTACGCAGGCAGTCCCAACTTTTGACCAGAGAGCTTCCACTGTAGCAAATGTCCTGGTGAAGGAATGGTTTTGCAGGTTTGGAGTCCCGGCCCGCATTCACTCAGACCAGGGTCGGAGTTTTGAAGGTGCATTGATACAGCAACTTTGTGATCTCTATGGTATTCAGAAGACGCGCACTACACCCTACCACCCTCAAGGTAACGGCCAATGTGAACGGTTTAACCGGACACTGCATGGCCTCCTTTGTACACTTCCCAATTCTGCTAAAGCTGACTGGCCTAAGTATTTGCCTCAATTGTTGTTTTCGTATAATACCACCATACATCAGACAACTGGTGAGTGCCCACATTTTTTAATGTTTGGTCAAGAACCTAACTTGCCAGTCGATTTCCTTCTTGGGAGAGTGTTACAGCCGACAACTGGGACAGTAATGGATTGGATGGAGGAACATCGGGAACGTTTGCAAGTGGCTTTCGATGGTGCCCGGGAGAGGATTCATGCGGCAGCTAGGTTGAGAAAGGAGAGGCACGATCAGAAGGGCTATAGCTGCTATTTGAAAGAAGGGCAGTTCGTTTATCGGAGGGACCACAGTAATCGGGGTAGGAATAAAATACAAGACGTCTGGAGTCCAACAAAGTATAAGGTAGTCCAAGCCCCTACAGAGGGAGGGGCTGTCTATTCTATTGCCCTTCCAGATAACCTTACACGAGTTAAAAGGGTGCACCGTACTATGTTGAAACCTGTACCTGATGTGTTGCCTCTGTATACTTCACCATGTGTAGGCCCTGAGTCTTTGCAGTCTGAGAAGGTTGGAAATGAAGAAATGGAAGGACAATGGATTCGTGTTTCACAGCCAGAAGAAAATCTACCTGCTATGGCCCCAAATTTAGCTGTTTCCCCCCCTAGCCACACAGAGTCAGTGGTTGGCCTACTGCATCTTGATGGGCTGCCGCCTGCCGGGGTTGAGGCATTGGATGGTGGTGAGACTTCCCTACGTAGGTCGGCAAGAGAAACCGCAGGGAGACATTCTAATCCTCATCACTTGCCTAGGGCTGTGGGGAATGGTGCAAGGGGGGCTGCAACTTTTTCTAGTCAAAGTGTAGGGGTGGTGGCTGTTTTTAGACCCTGGATTTAGGCTATTTTAAATTGTCTAGTTTTATTTTTAATTTGTCGACGGGGCATCGACATAGAAGAGGGGGGTGGATTGTGACAGAGTGAATAATGTGTTGGGCGGGGCGTATTCTATTTAGCCCTATAAATAGCGTAAATGGTAGTCGATTGCGTAACTTCCTGGTGTTGCGATCGTCATTGTCTCTTTCCGGTGTTGTGACGTTGGATGCTGTGGCAAGGTATGAGCGTGATTTTTGCTCTGCTGTAACGAAGCTCGTGTAAAGATGTTCTGCCTTACTTTGTTTATTTTGTGTTAATCAGAGGGAGATAATCCTCGATACGAGAGCGGGAGCCCGTGAGCTGTTAATGCAGAGTTGTGGACTCTGTATATAGCCTAGAGCAACGAGCCGTGCTACGCAGCAGGTTTATTCCACTTTATTAACGTCACATTCCATTCTTGGATTACGGCCGAGGTATGTGTGCGGTAGAGTTCTAGTCATTACAGAAATATTGATGTGAATTGTCATGTGTATTTTTTTAGTGATTTAAGATATTGTGTTGCATTTACTTTAGCAAGTGGTTGATTCGCAATGTTTGTATTTATATTGATGTGGACTTGTTAAAGAGATCTGTATTTATGGTTGTTTCTATTTGGCAGATCGTTCTTTGTGGAGCTCTATGCCTACGGATCTCTAGTGTCTAGGCTCTGCTGTTTTGTTCATGATTTGTTTTGTTTTTTTTAGTTTATTTTGATATTTTTGGTTTTTGTATAATTGTAATCGTTTATTTCTTTGTAACAGACAGAGCTTACTTTATGCCAACCGCTGGGTTTTGTGCTTTGTAATCTCAAGTTTTAACCTAGTTCTCTGTGTTACAGGAACCAGCCTGCATGGGAGTGCTTTCTCTTTGGGGTCGTCCGGGCCTTCTCACTGCGTGGTGTGAGATTTTCTGCACTGCATGAGTATTGATTTGAGAGTGTGGAATTATTTGCACTATTCACTACACCTTTTTTTATTGTAGATTTGTATATCCGGGCACGTGTGGTGTGTGCTTCAGGCTAAGGGGTCCGTGGCCCTGCGATTTTCCTCTCCCTCTTTCTGCAGGCTTGGTAATCCTGATATTCTAAGAACCGGTGGGCTATTTTAATATTGGGCCTAAAGCGGAGGTCTCTTAAAGTGTGACATTCTTTTAAAGAAATACAAGCATATAATAAAGTTGATTTTATCTAAGTGGAGATTTTATGATGTTTATTAATAAAATGGTTAAACTTGAAAGTCATGTCTTTGTTCATTTTTTTGGCAAGGAACTTGTGTTGCCGTGTTAAATTATTTACGTGGGTGTTAAACCCCGGTGGCGTAGTCGGAATTTAAGGTACTCTTAGAGTGGCGCCTCGGTTTCACTGGTAAAAAGTGGTTCCACGTTCCTGTCAAGTTAGATCGTTTATTTTGATATTTTTAGTTATTTACCTCAATATTATGAATATTACAAGAAAACATTTAGTTGTCTTGAGTGGGGCGATACACTGAAGATTATTAAATTAAATTCAATTATGATTCAGTTTAATACATTAACATGGATCACATATCAAAATCAATATACATAATCCACAATGACACTGTAAGCGATTAGTTATCAGTATCATTGATGCTACATTTAATGACCTGATTTAGAAGACTAATCTCATTAATCATTAATTTACTCAAAGAAACAGGTGATGATGAAGTTTAACATCATTTAACAATGAGGCCTAAGCTTATTTCAGTCTGATGAGTGTTTTTCTTTGAGGTGTTTGCATTAGCTGTAAGCATATCAAATTTGTTGCTATAGAACGTAGTTAGAAGTACAGTAAGAATAAGAACATTTGCATGCATGTATGAAGTAGCAGGCATATCCCTTTCGGAGGCACAGCATTTTCTCTTCATTACTCTTCCATGAGGACAAGCACCATGCTGGTCTGGTTCCAGGTGGTGGCACTGGATCAAATAACAAAATGCATCTGATGACTGCATACTGCAGCATCACTTGCCATGGGACCCGAAATCATTTGTAAGTCAATACTTGGCATCCTTAGCCATAAGGGATTTCTTCATTACAGTATGTACACAAACAGCCCTACAGCAGTGGCACAGGGGAAAGCTTGTAATGTTGAAAAATGTATGAAATTCCTAATTTTCTTACACAGCAATGCTCTGAAAAGTGACAAAGTTAAAATAAAGACAAATGAAAGCCTCTATGACTGTGTGTGGTGGTGTTGTTGGTTGGTAGGAGCGCTGTGTGAAAACTTGCCCTAAATTTAGAAATTCATAGTTGTTACAGATTTGCTACACTGATTACATTGGAACACATTTTGAAGTGATTTCATTTTACAGTTACAATCTGAAAATGAGAAAATATAAATATAAGTATTTCACAGAAGGGCAAACACTTTGTCACAGTTAATATCAATATTTATTAATTGTGTTGGAGAGAAAAGAACTGCATTTGCATTTGCATATGTCACCCTGGACCACAAAACCAGTCATATGGGTCATATTTAAAAAATGCTGAATAAATAAGCTTTCCATTGGTGCATAGTTTGTTAGAATATGACGATATTTGTTCAAGATACAACTATTTGAAAATCTGGAATTTTAGGGTGCAAAAATCTCTAAATATTGATAAAATCGCCTATAAAGTTGTCCAAATGAAGTCCTTAGCAATGCATATTACTAATCAAAAATTAAGTTCTGATATATTTATGGTAGGAAATTTACAAAACATCTTCATGGAACATGATCTTTACTTAATATCCTAAAGATTTTTGGCATAAAAGAAAAATCAATAATTTTGACCCATACAATGTATTGTTGGCTATTGCTACAAATATATCCCTGTGACGTAAGACTGGTTTTGTGGTCCAGGGTCATATATACTTTATGGACTAAAAGTCAAAAAGCTCTATTTTGTTGAGATTTTGTATTGACATGTTTTCAAAATTAAAATACTTATATCCCAGAGTATATGACAATAGAGTAGAGGCAAATATGTTATTTATGCGTTGATTTTCCTGAAAAATGTAAAACTTTGGTGCTATGGCACATCAAAATGACTTCACAACTGCTGTTTGGTGAAGCCAGTGGCATAGAAATTACACACCCTAATATCTCCCTTAGCAAATTGGCTGTATAGTAAATGAGTCATTGAGCTTTTTCCCAGCACATGAGCTTTTCCCAAATGTATGACTAAAAATACTACTGCTTCCTGGAGACAGCAGTGTTAAACACAAATGTCTGGCAACGCTTCACCCTGTCTGTGTCTGTCACAGCTCTGCTTAGAGTGATGATCTGAAAGAGCACAGACGATAATGAGGAGGCCATCAATTCATCAAACACTGTCAGATTTTTCCGCTTTCTGCCAAAGTTTTGTCTTGGATGACAAATGAAATTGAAGACTTGATAAATGGCCATTTTATCTAGGGGCTCAAGAGACTCAACGAACAAACAAAAGCATATCCTCCATCTTCTATTTGATGTCTTATCAGTCTTGACCCCAAACTAGACAAGCATTTATCTGTTTGCTCAGACCTTGATGACTTTGGGATAAAAGTTTTTAAATAATAAATGGCTGGGTAAAAGCATATGGGACTCTGTAGACATCTACTCTTTTTGCCAATCTGTGTTGTATGAAACAAAAATTAAATATTCTGGACTATGACTAAGACAGCTAAATTTAGCGGAACAGGCATTTTTTCTTATCATTTTGATGTGCTGAGTCAGTGTTGTGCCTTATGCTTGCCATTCAAAGCTAAAATAAGTAATCAAGTATTAACACAAAGGCTGCAGAAGACTCTGAATAGAGGACAAAACTGACTACTTTTTATTAGTCATATGGTCTACTTTTATGTTAGTTTTTAGTGCTTTTGGGAGCTTAGAGCTGTATGTATGCTTTTAATAACCAAATTTCAGTAAACTTCAATAAACATTTATGTTTTGCAAGAAAATACTACTTTAGTCTTTCTACTTCAAATTTATTATTATTATTATTTATTTATTTATTTTAGCGCTGTCAATCGATTAAAATATTTAATTGCGATGAATTGCATGATTATCATGAGTTAACTTGTGGTCAATCACAACTTAATCGCACATTTTTAATTTTTATCTGTTCTAAATGTACCTTAAATTAATACTTTTCATGTTTTTAATGCTCTAATCAACATGGCCATGGATAAATATGGATGCTTTATGAAAATGTATGTTTATTATTAGTGAAACCATAGTCACCATAGAGCATGAAGACTAGACATGTTTCAAAGGTCATAGATGATTTTCAAAGAGCTTGTCTATTAGACACATGAAATAAGAGCATAGAAAAACCAGGTTCCCTTCCAGGAACTTGAGCTGCGTCGAAATGCTAGGGGAATTTCTCTGCTCTGAATCACGTGTGTAATCTGTCCAATGGAAGGGCGAGACGTCACGGGTGGGTGACATAATTGACCAGGAAGCATAAAAGCACGTGCGGTGGAACCGGCATCAGCTTTTTGTCATACAGCAACCGCTACTCTGTGTGTGTCTTTTGATTTATGTTGTGAGTCTTATTTAGTGTTGTTTGTCCCTACACAATCATTCCACAATGTCTAAAGTGCAGAGAAGGCTATGCACTTGGGCGAGAGCAGATCGCATTACAGGCTGTGTGTTCTGCCCCGCAAAATGCTACATCACTGCTGGGGATACACACAGTCCGTGTGTGGTTTGCTTGAGAGCAGAGCACACAGAGTCAGCTCTCGAGGGAATTGACTGCCCGCTTTGTAAGCATTTTGTCACTGCGTATGCTTGCTCTCAGAGGGCTCTCTTTGAGGAGGGAGCTTTCACCAGCGTTCATCGCGGTGCCGACCCCGCTGGGCGGATCGGCGGCTGCGCACGTGGGAATCGCAGATGGATCAGGTGGAGGGAATGAAGACAGGCGAGCCCCTATCTACTTCCTTTCCCATTAGATCTAGCGCCCCGCGATTTCTTCCCCCCAGAGAGAGGGCTCGACGCTCCGCCTGTCTTCCTCCTCCGAGGTGGACGTGGAGGACGTCAATGAGCTTTGTAAAGCTGCAGTGTTTGCACAAGCATTGTTTGCACGACGATATCATTATAGCAGCATTCCTGCATAGAAACGGAGTTCGCGCTGTCAGCTCTAGAGAGATAAGGGGCTGATTGTGCTTCTCCCTGCCTTATGATCTCGCGGTTTCAAAGGCTTCTAGCAGAAGGTGGATCTGCAGACCGTCATTCTCGCTGGATAGTCTTTGGCTAAAACGTCCTGCTGCCTATGGCCCAGGACTTCTGAGGGCCGGCCCCTCTGGGGAAGAGCAGCGTACACCGCTGCAGGCTCTGGTTCTATCAGTCTAGTCTTCCTAGAAATGACACGGGTCTGAGGACCGTCGTTTCAATAGGAGACTTCAGCTTATGCAGTCTTGATGCTATGGTCCAGGACTTATGAGTGCAGAATGAATATGAAATAGTGACTGAAACGTGACCCATCAAGACTACATAAAGACTACTAGACTACCAAAACTACAGCTCTTCCTTCCAAGATTTTAATCTGAACAAGAATCCTGAAAATCAAGCAGTTGTCTGATGAATTCAAAGGTAAAGACAATCGCTGTACTATGATTTTGGTTACACTTGTATGTAAAATTAGAGAAGCAACATAATATCTGTTTTAACTGAAAGCTCTGCTCCTCTCTGCCACTCGCTGAACAGAGCAGACACAGAGGTGTGTGTGCGTGCGCAGCTGGAAAGAGAGACCTCGAGCGGCAGTACCGGCAAGTCTCAGAAACTAAATAAGATTTGTTGCTAGGCGCTTTTTTGAAGGAAAAAAAAAAGTCGCTAAATCTAGTGACAAACTCACCAAGTTGGCAACACTGTGTATCTTCATTTGTCCAACTACGAGTTAGGCCACAGGTCAAAATAAAATTAGTGCCATTAAAGTGAATTTGCGCTAATGCCTTATTAAAGCGCTAATTTTAACAGCCCTAGTTTATTTATTTTTGCAAGATTTACTAGTATTTTTTTTGTGTGAAAATTCTGATTTTCAAAGTAAATCTTACAGCCAATCTTTTTTTTTTTTTCAATGTAGTAATTGCCAGCGCTAGTGAAAAGTCAGTAACATGTCCTGTTTCCCTTTCTAAGCTAAGTGGAGTGATTTCACTCAGCATTAGAAACATCTGTGTTTTTGTGTGCTGTATTCATGGTACCAGGGTATCTAATAGCTTGCTAATTCAATAGCGAGAATGGATGTTTGGTGGCAAAGCCTGATACGTGACTGGGAGCAAGCCAGAGCTCCAGAAGGTTATGGGCTTTGCTATATTGTGATTTGCCATAGCATCTCTTAAACGACAGCTGTAGAATTTCATTGGACAGCATTAGACAGAACAGCTGGGCCAGCAAACTCTCTGGTGTTTATCACCACCTTGTGTTTCTCTTTACACTGAAAACCTGAAAAGCTTAGCAAGAACACATGCCTTGAAGGGCCCTTACTAGGTATGTGCATTTCAGTCATTTTGACTACTCGAGTAATCAGGAGGGTTGGTGCGAGTTCTGTTCCATTTTGGTACATTTGTGTTTTATTACTGGACTTCGATCAGTGTGAAATGTTTTGAAGAATCAAATCACACAAAAATCAAGTAATGCAATCAATGTGTATTCATTGCTACCACATTTGAATGGTTCCAACAGCTCTCAGTAATCTGTCATTTCGCATATATTTATCTGTTTCTGGTAAACACTGCTTAACGTAGAACAGTAACCAACTATAGTTAGTGAATTCTATAAACACAGCTTAAAATAAAGACATTAACAAATGGTATTACTGTGGATTTTCAGACGTCAACAGGATTATATGATATGGTAATAATTCAGTTTCATGGTTTATATAAAAGAATAGTGGTATTACCATATGATTCCACCACAGTAGTGTTAAAGGGACACATATTTTAGAATCCTCAAATCTGAGTGAAATGCTATGTTTAAACAGAAAAGAAAAACTGTGTATTATTATAACGGAGTGTCTATTTACACTAAGTGCAAATAGCCCATCTTGTTGGCAAAGGCTATTTACACTAACTCCGCCCACTAACGTGTGATTGGATTAGTCAACATTAAAAAAAGAAGCAAATTTAATGTCAGTTTCAGTGGCGTAAATGGTAAGGCACATGCTTTTTGACGCGAGCGACCCGAGTTCGATCCCACCTTTTGCCAAACATTTTTTTCTCCCTTTTCAAATCTCATATCGCATCAGAAAGGCATTTATTTTCAATAAAAATTAAGGAAATAATCAAAAAGTTGAAAATAAAGTATTGAGTAGGGTTAGGGTAGGTGTAGGGAGGGCTTTATTGTCCCAATAAGGTGGCATCCATTTAATAAATTTGAATTAAAATTATAATTTACACTCAGTACGTTAGTATTGCGTACTGTTTTATAATGTACTACAATACTGAGGTGCAGATATTTGCCACTATTTGCAATAAGTAGTATAAATAGCAGAAAATATTGCTATTTTAACATAGTGTAAATAGAATCCATTGCTATTTGCACTTAGTGTAAGCATCTGTCACTAAAAAAATATGCTATTTGCACTTGGTGTAAATAGCATCTAATTGCTATTTACACTGAGTGTAAATAGCATCTATTGCTATTTGCACGTAGTGTAAATAGCGTCTATCGCTATTTACACTTAGTGCAAATAGCCGCTGCCTTATTATAATTGGATAAATTTTAGCTATTGGTGCATGGCTATTATTTTAGAGCCCCACATTCACATAGCACCTATTTTGACGCTCTTTTGACCAATTTTAGCAATTTCGGTAATAACTCAGCATTGTTCCATTACATTATTACATTGTTCCATTATATTATTATTCCATTTTCATTGTCTCCAATCAGTCTTTGTTTCCAAAGTAGTAGTAACAAAGTCTGCTACAAGTTGTTACATTAGGAAATTAGATTTTTTTCTTGTGAGAAAACAAAGACAAAATAGGTAGGCAGAGAGAGAGAGAGCGAGAGAGAGATTTATCAACCTTTTCTACCAACCCTAATACTAATACTCTAATGATAGTTAGCTGACATGTAGTTGCAAACTTACTAATAGGACTATCCAAATAAAGTGTCATTTGACTTAAATTAAAACAAATAAATTTAATTTGAATCAAATAATATATGTACAAAATTTAAACTAATGTTCATGTTTACTAATACACCACACGTTACCAATCCCAAACCACATCAATCTTAATAATGTCTCATTTACATATGTAACCCTCGTTCCCTGAAGGAGGGAATGGAGATGTAACGTCAAGTGACTGACATAAATTGGCTCTCTGGCGAGATCCCATTTACGTCAGTCACTTGACGTTACGTCGAACGTGACTGACTGAAAGGGAACTACTATTAATTTTGTATTTAATCATTTAAGTGATACGTAATTGCCCATGAAGGCTGGAAGTAAAAAACTCCTTATATTCAGGTGTGCAGAATTATTAGGCATGTTTTCTTTTACAGATACAATTAGCCAAAATAGAGGTTTAACTCAACTTAACTTTAAAGTTAAGACATGACCACTGGACAGGAAAATGCTCTCTGTGTCAGCAAGGTCAGAAAAAAAAAAAAAACAGGTGTAGAAGAAAAGACACATGTTAACTGCAAAGATTTAAGAATAAATGTGAAGAATTAGATGTAAAACCATCAGGAACCATTTAGTCTCCAGTGCCACCATTTTCCAGAACTGCAGCCTACCTGGAGTCTCCAGAATTACGAGGTGTCTTTTTTTTAAAAAGGCGATCAGCAAACCCAGATTCCACCAGTCCCAAATTCTCAAAGCTTTCAAAGTAGAAAATGTTTTGGTAACACTTTATTTCAATAGTCCACTTTAGACATTCAACTTTGCAACTACATGTCAACTAGCAGTCATTACAGTATTAGTAGACTGCCTGCTTAATAACTTCTAACACTTTATTTTGATGGGTCCAAAACATACAACATACTGACTATGAGACAATTTGCAAGTATATGTCAAATTATTCTACTAAACCTAAACCTTCCCAAACAGTCTACTCTGAGAGTTAGTAAACATGTAGTTGCAATTAGTTGACATGCAGTTGACATGTAGTTACAAAGTTACTTATAGTTAGTAGAATGTCTAAAATGGACTATCAATATAAAGTGTAATAAATTTACTTTAGTAGTCTACAGCAAACCATCTGTACCCAAACTTTGTGTTCTCGTCGTGTCACTTGGAAACGCAAACAAAATTGTGTTGTTGCACTTAGGAAACAAACACTTACAGCCCATTCCTCTGAATGATGACAATGGGGGATGACAAGAGTCAGAAGTTATATTTTATAATGCAGTTATTATTCATTCATAATAGTCTGCAATGACTGGATTGAACAAGCTCTTTCTCATGAATAATTACAGAGAAACCGATGACGTAGACATTACAGGAATCCAGTTACGGGAGCCAATCACCACTCTTAATTAACGCATATAACTCATATTTCGTGACACTGTTTCAAAAACTAAATTGTTCAGAAAAATGCAGAAATAACAAATTTCCACATGCTACAACCCGAATTCCGGAAATCTTGGGATTTTTTTTTTTTAAATTTCAATAAAAGGAAAACTAAAAGACTTTCAAATCACATGAGACAATATTTTATTCACAATAGAACATAGAGAACATAACAAATGTTTAAACAGGGACATTTTACACTTATCCACTAAGTGAGCTCATTTCAAATTTGATGCCTTCTACAGGTCTCAAAAAAGTTGGCATGGGGGCAAAAAAGGCCTGAAAAATAAATTTTGAAAATATTCAGCTGGGAGAACATCTAGCAACTAACTAAGTTAATTGACATCAGGTCTGTAACATGATTAGCTATAAAAGGAATGTCTTAGAGAGGCAGAGACTCTCAGAAGTAAAGATGGGAAGAGGCTCTTCAATCGGTGAAAGTGCATAAAAAGATTGTGGAATACTTTAAAAACAATGTTCCTCAATGTCAAATTGCAAAGGCTTTGCAAATCTCATAATCTACAGTGCATAGCATCATCAAAAGATTCAGAGAATCTGGAGAAATCTGTTCGTAAGGGACAAGGGCAGAAGACCTTTGTTGGATGCCCGTGGTCTTCGGGCTCTCAGACGACACTGCATCACTCATCGGCATGATTTGTCATTGACATTACTAAATGGGCCCAGGAATACTTCCAGAAACCATTGTCGGTAAACACAATCTGCCGTGCCATCTGCAGATGCCAACTAAAGCTCTATAATGCAAAAAGGAAGCCATGTGAACATGGTCCAGAAGCGCCGTTGTGTCCTGTGGGCCAAGGCTCATTTAAAATGGACCCTTTCAAAGTGGAAAATGTTCCAAAGTTTCAAAGTGTTCTATGGTCAGAAGAAGTCCAAATTTAACATTCTTGTTGGAAATCACGGACGCTGCATCCTCCGGTCTAAAGAAGAGAGAGACCTTCCAGCGTGTTAACAGCGTTCAGTTCAAAAGCCAGCAACTCTGATGGTATGGGGGTGCATAAGAGCATATGGTATGGGGAGCTTGCATGTTTTGGAAGGCACTATGAATGCTGAAAGGTATATAAAGGTTTTAGAGCAACATATGCTCCTCTCCAGATGACATCTATTTCAGGGAAGGCCTTGTGTACTGTATTCCAGCAGGACAATGCAAAACCACATACTGCATCTATTACAACAGCATGTATTCATAGTAGAAAAGTCCCGGTACTGAATTGGCCTGCCTGCAGTCCAGATCTTTCATCTATAAAGAACATTTGTCGCATCATTTAATGAAAAATATGTCAAAGAGGAACACAAACTCTTCAGCAGCTGGAAACCTATATCAGGCAAGAATTGGAGCAAATTCCAACACCAAAACTCCAGAAACTCTTAACCTCCATGCCCAGACGTCTTCAAACTGTTTTGAAAAGAAGAGATGCTACACTATGGTAAACATGCCCCCGTCCCAACTATTTTGAGACCTGTAGCAGGCATCAAATTTAAAATCAGCTCATTTTGTGCATTAAAATGGTAAAATGTCTCATTTTAAATGTTTGTTATGTTATTTATGTTCTATTGTGAATAAAATATTGGCTCATGTGATTTGAAATTCTTTTAGTTTTAATTTTATTCAAATTTAAAAAACGCCCCAACATTTCTGGAATTCGAGTTGCAATAAAATATGAGTTCTATTAATATTTTCATAAACGTACAGTCTATACATTCTACATTTCTCAAAAAAATGTGTTTTAGGGTTTCATGACCCTTTAATCTGTGAAGTGCCACATGTGACAAGGCTTTTTTTTTTTTGGCCAAAATGATGCACAAATTTGAATCCTTTTTATAACACACAGCTTAAGCCCATCTACCCTGGTTGTGTCAAAATTCCCAAAAAGATTACCTCCTAATGATAATTTTTTTCCTCATCCATTTGTCCTGCTGTTGGAAGTATGAAAAAAGTACATCCGAAATAGAACTGGATATCCGTTTGCTGTTGGTGTGCCATAGTCAACAGTAGTATTATTATAAACGTTTTTTTTTTTTTTTTTTGCTTTTGACCTGACCTGACACGACACGATGCTCTGTTCACATCCAGTGTAGGCAAAGTGTTAGTGACAGGAGTGCGTCACAAACATTTTAAAATGCTGTCTTGGTAGGCAGCTTAGTAGCTTTTCATACAGAGCTAATATAGAAGCAGTCAGAGAAAAGCCTAAAGAGTAAACACTGAGATAGGACAAAAGCGAACACTAAAACAGGGTACTGAGTCACCCCTGAAGAAATCACTTGAAACTTTCCAGCCTTCTTTCACCTCCAAAGGGTTTCTTGTTTAGCCAGGAAATGCATTTGCCTCTGCTTTGCATCCGTTACATGTCAAATTAACAGCACAGATCGCTGTTTGTCTCCATAGCAGGGTGCAAATGCAGTTGGCTACATCAATCTCTTCTTGGGCGGCACTGCTTAGACTAAAGCTGGTGCTCTAATAATGAACAACAATAGGACTGAGTACACTTGATGTACCATTAGCTGTCCTTTCCTTTCATTATAGCTAATAAATGTGCTTTGTATGAGGGGGAGTCAATACTGTCAGGGCCCATGTATGTACGGGCAGGGAGTAAATGGTTGTGGCACTGTGGATCCTAATGGCTATAATGTGATACAGTGGGTTCATAATTCAGGTTGGGATGCAGGGTGATTAAATCTTCATTACCAGCAGACTGTTTCCTCTCCTGTAATTTATATTACTCTTTCTTTTAAATGATGGATGGAGCCAAGCAGTTAATGACTACAAAAACAAAGCACGAGAATCAGCATATCCAGCTAAGAAGAAAAAAAGAAGACGGAATAGCTGTAATGAAATTACTTGTGATTGTTCTAGTGAACATTTCCAACTATAGGCTAAATAAACTATTCTAGTACATATATGAAATTGAATAAACAGTGTGTAGGGAACACTTAGCTCATACTGTTTAAACAGGACAATAGGCACATGACAAAGTTCACAAAGCACATTTGTCCTGGTCTGTCAAGCCTGCCAAAGCTTGGCTCCTAACTGCTGTTTACTCTTGCCTCTTGGCTGTTTGACACAGAGGTGAGGTGTCAAAATGGCAGTCTGGGTACATAACCTGCACTGATAACATCAAGTCAATTTGTTCTCATTGGCAAGTCTTTCAAAAAAGCAGATTACTCGCCAACAGGGAACTCAATTTAAGTTTTCATTTTACCAAAGGTGACTGGTAATGAAAAAAATTAATAAATTATGTCTTTTCACCAGGTACTAAAAATTAGCCTGAGCTATTGAACTCACTCGCTTTATGTCTTTTCCAAACGTCTCACTGAAGCTGGTCCCCAAAATCTCAAACTGAACGTGGGAATTTGATCCATTGTCCATGAAGTCCATAATTCCGGTGAGACCAGTTATACGGCCCTGTGGGAACAAAACGGTCTGAATCAACACACAATAAAGCGACACAGTAAAAAGAACTGAGCCAGATCAAAGTGCAATGTGCTGTACCCTTTATGCACTGAATTTTACCTATTAAAATGTCAAACCTTTAAGCTTCCTTGGGCTTTTCAACAAGAATGGCCATATGGCCTGGGGACACTGGAAAAGAGTTTTGGCTCAGTTGGCATTATCGCCATTTTCCAAATCGGGCCATTAGGTGTGGTCATACATCTAGAAAAAGTTCTGTTTTTTAGAAACAGCTGTGTGTCAAGTTTTTAAACATTAATTAAAAAAATGTAATTTACTGATTTAATTTGCACAAACTACATTTCATAATGTGCTTCATAGAATATGCAACATGTCACAGTAAAAGTTTAATTTGAGTTGGACATGAAGAGGACACATGATAACCTTCAGTATGCTAGTCAGAAAATAATAGATCAAAATTAGTTACTGGGTCTGATGGATTCTCTGCATGATTTATTAGTATGATTCCAACCAAAAACTCTCTTTTTTTCTGAATTGGTTTCTTAGTGCAAACTTATTCATTTGTGAATCAAAATACACTGGTCACACCATTGTTGCTGTTCAAATTCATACCTCAACATATAATTCCACAATGACAAAACTATACCACATATACAGTAATTCCATGATGATCATGATAACGCTTTTCTGTTTAATGATCAAGTCAAGTCAAGTTGAGCTTTATTGTCATTCCGCTACATGTGGGGACATACAGTGGAACGAAATGTCATGCCTCGCAGGACCACGGTGCTACATAAATACAGACATACAACAATGAAGTAAAAAAACACTATAAACCTATACACAACTAACCTACTGACATATTCAACTATAAGTATACTATATATATATATATATATATATATATATATATATATATATATATATATATATATATATAAGTATGTACCCTATACAAACTAAAAGAATAAAGGATAAAAAATACAAACTATACGAATGCTTCACATAATTATTTACCCTATACAAACTAAAAACTAGAAGATAAAAAAATACAAACTATACGAATGCTTCACAAATACTGTACATGTGCAAAGAGAGACATTTTGAGTCAAGCAGCTGGTTGGGGAACAGTGCAGGATGATTTGTAGTGCATGAGTAAGAGTAAGAGTTCTTTACTGTTGTGTAAACAAAGTCCAGTGTGTTGTTTCCCCTTGTTGCAAAGTTCACATATTGGTAGAACTTTGGCAAAACTGTCTTTAAGTTTGCGTGGTTGAAGTCACCGGCTATGATGAAAAAGCCATCAGGGTTATTTGTTTGTTGTTCGCTGATGGCGCTATACAGTTCATGGACCGTGATAACAATAACAATGACCGTGAAGTCCCGCGGCAGATAGAACGGTCGACACTTCACAAACATAAACTCCACCAGCGATGAACAGTGTTTTGATAGTACCGCAGCATTGTTACACCAGTCTTTGTTGATATACACACACAAGTCTTACCAGACAGTGATTAATCTCTATCCGCTCGGAAGGTGGTTAGCCCGTGCAGATGAATGACGGAGTCTGGGATGTTGTCGTTTAGCCATGTTTTGGTAAAAACAAACACACAACAATTCCTTGCCTCATGCTGTGTAGATCGACTGAGTTGAATTAAGTCCAGTTTGTTTTCCAGAGAGCGAACGTTTGAGAGCATGAGTGTTGGAAGAGCTGGTCTTGTGGGGTTAGCTCTTAGCCAAGCTCGTATACCTCCGTGCTTACTGTGCTTCCGTCCTCTCTCACACCGCTTGCGACGCTGTCTTGTGCGGGTAGCATCAGTAGGCGAGGCCGCGGCCTCGATGTCCGGCTCCAGCAGTAAACAAAGGCCTTGTAGCTTCTCAGTAGCCGCCGGCGAGAGTTGTTGTTTGTATGCGTTGCCGATATCCAAAAGAATTTGGCGATCATAGATGAGTTTTAGGGTGATTTCCTTATGAGTTAGCGGTAAACTGACACTATTTGGAGACGAACAGATAACATTAAAAGACATAAAAGCACCGTCTTTGGGACCCAGAGTAGCCGCTGCGTCTGATCGCGCCGCTATCTTGGATTAATATACATATTAATGATGTGACGAGCATCAGTATTAGATGCCTTGGGAGAGAATGGGTTTAAGTGCAAAGCAATAGAAACAATATTGATGTTAATGGGGCTGCATTAATCTTTTTTTCCCCTTGACTTTGTGAATTTTAAAAGTAGTGATACATAATTCATTATCAATGGCTTTCCATAATTTAGACAGATAAAAATATATCTTGCATGCTGTGCTTTCTTCACACAATAAATGATGACGGGGAATAGAAAAGTTGAGGAAAAGCACCTCTATGGAAGTAGACAGGGGGAGAGACATTATTGAGGATTTGGGGAGAGAAAGAGTAGATTCAAGACGTGGTGCACTGGAATAATGCTCATTAACTTCTCAGGCAACCTAGACTCTGAGCATGAAAAATTTATCGTGACATTGTAACAAACAGGACAGAGATGTCATGTTCTAGCATTTTATTTATTTAACAAATTAATAAACATTTACAAATTCAAAATTCAAAATATGTTAAGATATATATTTTAACATTTACAAATTCAAAATACTTTAAATTCAGTAAAGAGGTGACCTTGTGACATATTAATCTTCCATTGGCCACATGCCTTCTCATCATACAAATTCAAAGGCCAGAGTTCACCAACCATGAATATTTTCACAAAGTGATACATAAAACATATATGCATTTTGTGTAGATTCCATTAATCCAAATTAATAATTGTGATTACAATATTAAGTGAAATAATCATCAACTTTATGTAAAATTAAATATAATCATGAAGTCCTGATTGGCATGGATTAATCAGTAAATAAATTGGTTGACAAATAGCTACATAACAAGCTGATTTTATTGCAACTTACAAACCGGTGTTAATATGGTTAAGAAAAGCTATTAAAAATGTTAACTGAAATAAAGCTGAAAAGAAAAGAAAGAAAAAACAAATAGATGAAAACTTAAAAAAAACTGCCTTAAAAAAACAAAACAAATCAAACAAACAAACAAATCAAAAAATAAATAAATAAATACTTCTTAAACAACACTGTTAAACCCATATATTTTAGTTTATTAACCTTTTTAATAAAAAGTTATTTGAAGCTAATTTATCTTGGAAAGAAATCATAATGTTGTCGGTCACAATTTATTTTGCCTCAATAAACTCTACTAATTTGCTGCTTATTAGTAGTTGTTAAGTTCAGGTACTGGGTAGGATTAAATATGTAGATAATGGCCATGCAGAATATGTGCTTTATAAGTACTAATAAACAGCCAATATGTTAATAATAAGCATTCTAATAAGCAACTAATAAATTGGTCCCTAAACTAAAGTGTTACCATGTTTTCTTTACTAGTCTAGAGTGGTGTGAGAGTCGCTCAACACTTAAAAAGCATCACCACGAAAGGCTTTAGCTTTGACTTCAGATCAACAAATGATCTGACTGCATAGGGGCAGCGGAAGGTTCAGAGACAAATCTATCAGTGGCGTGTCCCTCTCAGGGCCGATTAGAGGCTTTCTGCAGTTCTGTGTGGCTCATATAACGTTAAAAGGCTGTGAAATTGAGGAACACACACTAGAACGCTTGCTGCCCCTGGGAGCTCACAGAGACGCATCAGTTGGTGCGGCCACCGCACTAACTATTGCACAGCTTTCAGTGGCCCCTAAGAGAGCTCTGTGTGAGGGCAACCAATGGCTATCTCAGCTTGACCGCTGTGCTGGTGTTCAAGAGAAATGTGATTGCAGCTGTGAGAGTGGAAGGCAGGAAACAACCTAGATGAAAGCAATTTGCATTTCAAAAAGCTATATGTCTGGGACCTGATGTAAAGCAAAGGAAACTATCATCTTGTCACAGTTGCTTTCATTCAACTACTCTCCATCTTGCCACTTCTAGTCTTGTGTGCTAGATGTGATATCCCCCCAACAGTGTGACAGGCACCTCTGAAAAATTCCTAACATCAAACACATCGTACCTTTTGGATCGTCTCCAGCATGGACCAGCCTCCGTTCCAGGGCTTGGTTGACTTCCTGATGCAGTTGAGGCTGGCCATACTGTGCCACTTCCGATCTTCTAATTTCCGGTAGAATGCATTGGCCAGCATCAACACGCTATCATAAAGGTACAAATTGGACACCTGAAATCAAAGGAAAAAAAAAAATAAAAATAGTGATGCATTACAATTATTTTTACCAACACCAAAATAATGCTTTAATTTAGCTTAAACTATATTAAATTAAAATAAAGTATTTAATAATCATTTAATCATAATTTTTTAATAATTAACACAAAATAAAAATAATTATGTTTTTAATGAGGTAAATGTTACATTACATGGCATATTGTTTACAAACTGATTTATTGACATCTTTCCATGCTTGAAACACATTATAAGTGATTACAGACATAATACATTTCAGTAAGTTGTATTGTTTCCTTCACCATACCCTCTGTTCTGATGCTCATTCATACACATTTGTGCAATAGCTAGTAGTAAAATAAAAAAAACAACTAACAGTTCCCTTACGTAAGTTCACTAGGCAATCGGCATCTGAAACTTTGGGTGCGACGAGGGTCTGAATCACATGTACAGCCACCACCAAAAGCTTAGTGTCATGACCAGAACCACCCCCCTCCCACCCCCCAGTAGAGACTGGAGGTCGCAGCCAAGAGGCAGGAGGATTTAAGATCTGTTATTGTCTCCTCTCGGTCGACTACGCAAGACACGAGGAACATGAGGGCAGACTCCCACAAAGAAAACTGTGGGATTCTCAGAGATGCTCACACATAACAGCCCTCAAGGGTCTGTTTAACTAAACCCGCAACAGGTGTTTCAGGGAGGTGTCAGTTCCTACCTGGGGTTTTGCTGCTACTGCATGCAAAAGGGTTTTCAGAGTTCAGTACCTGTCTGTTTCTTCAGAGGGTGTTAGGATACAAGAGGTTGTTAGTAGAGGCTGTACCCCATAAAATGGCTGGGCACCTACTATATAACAGTTCCCTTGCTTCCAATGTTCAGCATCTCCCTGCTGTTGAGACATTTCAGGGTGCCGAAAGAATAATTTTAACTTCCTATCAATTTAACACCCATTTCCAACCATTTGGCTTCGTAGCGGCTTCTGCCAAATGTGTCACCCTGGGATCTTTGGACTGTGGACAAAGGATACAAGAGCCAGTTTTAGGGGTGCCCACCGCTCATTGGTCTCTCATTTTATGCTTGGGGCTGGCATTGGATGAATTTTTTACCCTTAAGGTGGTTCTTTTGTTAACTTTGATGGGTCTTATAGGCCCAAAACCTTATATTACCAAAACTTTTATTTGTATTATTATTATTGAATTATATTTTTACAATTTTATTATATATATATATATATATATATATATATAAAAACCTTTTATTTTATTTATTTTTTTTTTCCAAGAAATGACCTTCAAAATGTAATTCAAGTTATGAGCTGTACAATTCAATGATGCATATGCACTACAGCACACTGTCTGCTGAATGTGCATCAAGAAATGTCATCTGTCCATGACCCATCGGATTCAAATCAAACTTTCATGGCCATTTCTCATCTAAGTATGACTTTTGCTGAGTGTTACAACCTGCTAGGTGTCAGTTATCGTTCCAGCTAATGCATTAAACATTGTACCTCTCCATACTGTACAGACAACCACTTCCTGATCATTGAATGACAGGCATGCAAGTTGAGCTGACAGGTCCATACAGAAAGACATTTGTCACACTTTACTGGAACTGACCATCAGCTAATGCACGTTGGAGATATTAGCAAAAGTTGTGTGGATGACTCCAGTGATTGCTTGTTTCTTGAAGGACAGGGCACACAAAGGTGGATGCTTGTGCTGACAGTGCAGATTTGCAGACGAAAAGCTGACAGGTTTGTCACTGCTGTGAATTAGTGGTTTGCTTGTCAAGGTGATTAAACATCAAAGAACATTTAACACTTGTTTTCATGAATAATTGAGGTGTAAGCCCCCAGAGTATGTGCAGTGCAAAGCTCAGCCATCTGTTCTGTACTATGCAACTAGTGTTCATGTGGGTTCAAGTAGATATGTGGATGTCACAGCAGAGGAGGAAAACTCTTGGACACAATAACTGATTTTGGGGATAATTTGTGTATAATAATAGATTATTACAAATGAAAATTAAATCTATATTTCAATTGTTACTTACACACACACACATATATATATTCATATAATTCATATATGATATAATACATATACATCATATCAATTATATATGATGATCACATAAACTCAAGTCCTGGAGGGCCACAACTCAGTTTAGCTCCAACCCTAATCAAACACACCCAATCCAGCTAATCAAGCTCTTCAGGATCACTAGAAACTTCCAAGCAAACTTCCATTTGGAGCTGGTTAGAGCTAAACTGTGCAGATCTGCGGCCCTCCAGGAATTAAGTTTGAGAGCACTGATATATATATATATATATATATATATATATTTAATAAATTTTGAAAGAAGTCTCTTGTGATCACCAAGGCTGCATTTATTCAATAACAATACAGTAAAAATGGTAAAATTGTGAAATTATTTTTGTAATGCAAAGCTGAATTTTCAGCAGGTATTACCATGGGTTTAGTTTGGTACTGAAAGATTTTACTAAATATTATATAATATTTCAGAGAATGCATAAAAACAAACTATTGTGAAAAAAACAATCAAACAACAACAAAAACGCTCCACACTGTAAAACACTTTTAACTAAAACAAAACCGATAAAACCCTGAACCCATGTCTTTAAAGGTTGAAAATCCCTGATCTTAACTTTGCTTGTTTTAAGACGTTTGTTTGAGACTGCAATATGGATTTGATCTCCTATAAAGCATCAGCAACCTGATGATGATGCTGTTTCTATGGTTACTGACCTCCAGCGACTGCAGATAGCCCTCCTGAGGGTCGCAGAGCAGTGAGGAGATACGGTGGTTGTTCCTCATACAGCTCACACTGCTATCCTTCCACAGAGGGAAAATCTGCCTGACGACGGTCATCCTTCCCAAGGAACTGTGGGCCAGCTCCATAATCTCAGTATCACTGATCTCCTAAACTCACACAGAAACAAAATACAAAGAAATCATACTTCTTTATGAAACAGACCGAATCACAGACATGCTGATATAGGGCGAAATTAGAATGGGGGGGGTTGTGTCATCACAGTTAAATTAAATCTTGCCAAATATTTCAGGGTGCTATATATGGTTTGCCTGTATTATGCTGTTAACTTAGCATAATGCTAACATTAAACTCATTTGAAAACTTACTGTAGATCAAGACTCATGTGCTTTAGAAGTTAGACGTACTGTTTGTTTGGTGCACACCAATATAGAAGGTTTCTTATCAGTCACTTATAAAGTTCCATTCCTTTTAGGATGCTGCCTGTGGATGACTATGGTGACGGGGAGGGGACATGTTCGGTTCACTTAGTTTCTCGTGGGAACGTGATAACATATTGTGGCCACAAGATATTAATTTGTGGGAACATCATATTAACTTGTGGGAATGTGATAATACTATATGTCATGGACACATGATCATTTTGTAGAGGAAACGACATCCTTATGTTGTCGCCAAGCGAACTGAAGTCGAGGCCTCGAGATGCTATGTTGAGGGAATGACATCCATTTCTCGTGGCCATGAGTTTAATGCATAAAACCTGTGTGACCATAGCAACCCGAGATTATCAGAGATGGATTTATTAATATTTTCTTTTGAATTAAGAAATTATTATATTAATTATTATAGAAATTATTACATTATTAAATTATTATTATATTAACCATAGGTTTTGGCTACCGGACTGTATTGCACGAGTTATAGACAGCATTCAAATGAGGTTTATTATGAATAAATGTTAAAGTACATAAAATAAAATAGGCCTACAAGAAAACATTTGTATCCATCCCACAGTCTTGTAAGTATTTGTATATTATCATTATTATTATTATTAGCATATATTATTGATTATATTTTTATATTATGTTTTTCCCTTCATTTTGATCTATTTACTTAATGTTCTGAATAGTTTTGTAAATAATAGCCTACTGTAAATGCTTGACATGCTAATAAAGCTTTGATTATGCTGAACATATATTTCATTTTATTTTGGCTAATTATTAAACTATAAGTATAAATACTGTAGTGCTTCATTGAGTAATGAATCATTCATGTAGTTTCATTTGTAAATGAAAACACAACACGCTCATTTATCGTGAAACACGGGCATAAATACAATCATAAAGTCAAAATTTTACTGCCATAATTTCCAGGTGTTTAGTATTTTCAAAATATATGGTAGCAAATACTAGCATAATTATACAGAACCTAATTAGGTAAAGCAATACACAAGTTGAAAAGGGAAACAAGCATATATAACAACAAATATAAAATATATTATTATATAATGTAATAATAATAATATACAAATATTAAATGAAATGTTTAATGTTATCCTATTTAAAACTTGACACTTCTGTAGTTACATCGTGTACTAAGACTGATGGAAAATGAAAAGGTGCGATTTTCTAGGCCGATATGGCTAGGAACTATACTTTCATTCCGGCGTAATAATCAAGGAACTTTGCTGCCGTACCGTGGGTGCAGCAGGCACAATGACTACTTTCTGGCACTGTGTAATATCATTGCGCCTGCTGCAACATGTAACTACACAATTTAACTACAGAAGAGTCAAGCTTTAAATAGGAAAATGATCTAAACTCTTTGGTCATTTTTGAGCGAGATGCTAATGGTCTAATCCGATTCAATGATCTATGCTAAGCCAGGGATTGGCTGAATGGATTCAAAAACTGTAAAACTCAACTGTTTTACTCTAGGGGAGTTGTAAAATGAGTCTATTTTCCAAAAAATTGGAGTTCATTTGGAAAAAAAGTATAAACGCCACTTTAAAAAATTAGCTGATTGCCATGCAGTATTCTCCAAATATAGGGCGATCTGAACCCTAAACACATTTAAACACTTTTACTGCAGAAGCCGACAAGTGCCCTTGTTGTTTTTGAACAGAAACCGATAAGTCCATTTTAGTGTATCAGCGTGCTGTATTCAGGTCAGGTGACAAAGCTACTTTCACTTTAAAAAGATGTGCTAGCTGAGAGGAGTTTTGTCAAAGCTGACTAAAAGTGATCGAGGATGGATAATTTTGACGAACTTGATGAACCTGTGATATCTTCTTCAGGGCGAAAAAGGAAAATAAAAGCTGAAACGTTTTCACAGAGCCTTGCAAAAGCTGCACATTACAATGGTGAGGGAAAAGCTCTGTGCATTGCATGTGATCACATCCATACAGTCTATGATCACAACAACAAAAACGTTTGTCAGCTATCTACATTGTCATCTGAGGAGATTACAAAGATTAAACGAGTGTTTTTTAACTCTAAAACATGAAATGTGGAGTTATCTGCTTTTGCTATAAAACAAACTTTTAATATGGAAAAAAAAAAACATTTTGTACCTGTATTTGTTTAAGTTATTATTACTTAATCAAAACAACCTGACTGCAGTTTGATTGATATTACTTGGAACGCAATTTCTGAAAAAAAATTAAATAAAAATGGAGTTATTGGTTTTTGCAAATTACACACACACACACACACACACACACACACACACACGTTGGTTTTGCTATACTTGTGAGGACTTCTATTGTTTTTATACTGTGCAAACTGTATGTGCTATTGCCCTACACCTACCCTACACCTAAACTTAGCCCTCACAGGAGACTTTGTGCATTTTTACATTTTAAGATAAACTTCATTTAGTATTTATAATAATTTATTTCCCTTGTGAGGACCGGCCAAATGTCCTCACAAAATCAAAAATCTCAGGCTTTACTATCCTTGTGGGGACATCTGGTCCTCACAAGTATAGCTAAACACGTACACACACACACACACACACGTTGGTTTTTGTGGTTTATAGGGACTCTCCATAGGCGTAATGGTTTTTATACTGAACAAACTGTGTGTGCTATTGCCCTACACCAACCCTACACCTAAACTTAGCCCTCACAGGAGACTTTGTGCATTTTTAGATTTTCAAAAAAACACCATTTAGTATGTTTTAGGCAGTGTCCTCATAAACCACCTTCATATTGTAATACCTCTTTCATACCCATGTCATTATACAAATTTGTGTCCTCATAAACCACATAAACATGCACGCACGCACGCACACACACACACACACACACAGTCGATTTTTAATCGATTAAAGAATTTAATCGCGTTAATCATAGTCCTGGTGTTACGGAGCTGATGAGACGTGAAGATCCATTTGCAAGGCTTTTATTTAGAGACGTGGTCATAAACACAGGCAGGGTCGAACAACATCAAACGAGTATGGCATAGGCAAGACACAGAGTAATCCTAGGGCAAGAGTGAGTCTATGATCGGCGAACGATATCCAGAGGGCTTGAGAAGAGGGGTAATCCGATAACCTGAGCAATAATTTTATTTATTTATTTAGTCATTTAGCAGACGCTTTTATCAAAAGCGACTTAAAAATGAGGACATAAGAAGCAATCAAAACCAACAAAAGAGCAACAACGTGCAATATAATTATTTTATTTATTTTTTTAAATAAAAAGACATATAGATAAAATAAAATTAGAATAGAGAGTGCTAGAGTTAGAGGGTCAAGTAAAGATGTAACAGATTAGTTTTTAGCCGTTTTTTGAAGAAGGGTAAGGATTCGGCTGCTCTGATTGAGTTGGGCAAGTCATTCCACCAGATGGGAACAGTTAATGAAAATGTCTGTGAAAGTGTTTTTGTGTGTCTTTGGGATGGCACAATAATGAGTCGTTCACTTGAAGAACGCAAGCTTCTAGAGGGCACATAAGTCTGAAGTAATGAATTTAGGTAAAGTGGTGCAGAGCCAGTGGTGGTTCAAATAATAATCCAAATGAGGTATGAGCAGAGTCTGAATGGCGAGACAAGGATTAATCCAAGATAACCGGGCAGGAATCAGGAAACGTTTATTTTTTAAACAAAATAAACTAAACTAAGACATAGAAAACACGGAAGAGCAAACGTCCATGGTTCAAGTAGGGTGTGTGATTGTGTGATAGTTCTCATGTGTGAGCGTGTGATTGAGACAGCTGGGTGTACTTAGTGCAATCAGCTGTGTATGTGGAATCAATGCAATGGATGATGGGAAATGCAGTCCAGTGTATTGTGATGTTTGAGAGTCAATATGATGGAGAGGCGACCTCTTGTGGCAGTCGGACAAAAGACCACGAACCGGATTCGTGACACCTGGACTGTGATTAATCATGATTGATCTCAAATGAAATACTAGGATTTACCTGTGAATGTGTTGAAATAAAGGAATGCATGACAAACTAGTTTAAACAGAACCTTTCACATCTCTGCCAGGTATGAGACATAATCCTTATTATTCTTTTGTTTTCATTCAGCCATTATCAACCTTTATACTGGCAATAAAACGTTTACCAAGACACATCGCTTCAATACCAGTACACATTTACCCAACTATTATCAAAAGTATTTCTAAATAAATACAACAAAGCATTTTCTTGCGACCTTACATGGTGTTATGATAAAATGCATTATGAAGAAGAATTGGACCTGTTCTGCAGGTTCATTAGAGCTAACATTAGTATCATGCTACATAAGACAATTTATGAGATTAATAGTACACTTTTACTCAGAATTCATTTTAAACCACCATCGAGTGGTTGTAATAACTTAATTTTGCGATCACATATGTATACTTTGGGGCAGCCACGGTACATTATAAAAGTAGCCCAAAAAACCGCAACCCACGCCTCTGTAATTTTTAACATGACTGTATTTTCAAAATAGCCCAATTGTGCGGGGAAACCGCGACCTTGGCAACACTGGTTCGCTGTACCCTTATCAAATATGAGTATACATATCTCTCAAACAGTCAAACAGACAGCATACCTACAGGAATGTGCTCAGTTGGAGCTGAACTGCTTGAATACATTCAAAGGCAAGACAGCGATCTCGCTGAAACATTTTAAGAGGCTCCTGGGGCAGCTGCAGCAGCATTCACACTGGTGGGGCTGCTCCATATGAGACTGTTTCAGCACCGGCTCCATGGCTGAATCCTGAGGTGGGAATGGCAGTGTGGTACTCACCGGGTCCAAGTCACACCGGCCTGCTACCAAAAATTCAGGCCGTGGTCAGACCATATATTTCTCCAGGCAGGAGTGCCCCTACAACAGGTCTCCTTGCAAGCTGTGGTACAAATGGATGCCTCCACCACCGACTGGGGTGCTACTTACAACGGGCAAGCATTCTCGGGGGTGTGTATGGGCCTCCAACTGCAGTGGCATATCAATTGCCTAGAGTTGTTAGCGGTGCACCTTGCCTTGAACCATGTCAAAGGGTACTTATGAGGCAAGCACATACTGGTTCGTATGGAGAACACTGTGACTGTTGCTTACATCAACTGACAAGGTGGCTTGTGCTCCCATTGCATGTCACAACTTGCCTGCCATCTCCTATGGAGTCAGAAGCATCTGAGGTCACTTCGTGCCATTCATATTCTGGTCTACTCAACCGTGGGGCAGATGAGCTGTTACAGGCTGCACTCTGCAGAGAGTGGAGAGTCCATCCTCAGACAGTCCAGCTAATTTGGAGACATTTCAGGATGGCTCATGTAGACCTGTTCGCCTCTCCAGAAATGTCCTACTGCCAGCTGTACTCCCTGACTAAGGGAACTCTTGGCACGGATGCACTGGCACACAGCTGGCCGCATCCCCCAGTATACCTTCTCGCCCAGACACTCTGTACAATCAGGGTTGACGAAGTGCAAGTCTTGCTTGTTGCACCCTGTTGGCCTAACCGGACCTGTTTCCTAGAACGGATGCTCCTCGTGACATCCCCTCCCTAGCAGATTCATCTGAGGAAGGATCTACTGATTAAGAGATGGGGCACCCTGTGGCACCCACGTCTGGACCTCTGGATGGGACATGGAGGTTCTAGGGGACCTTCCCCAAGAGGTAGCGGGCACCGTCTACGAGACATGCTTATGCCTTGAAGTGGAAACTGTTCATCGAACGGTGTCTGTTATGGAGGCCAGCAGAAGGGGAATGCTGTCTCCAAGCAGAGGATGGCCCACTGGATAGTGGATGCCATCACTCTGGCTTATCAGGCACAGGGTGTACCCTGCGAGCTCACTCTACCATCATTGTTTCATCCTCCTGGGTGCTGGTTCATGGCTCCTTGCTGACAGATATTTGTAGAGCTGTGGGCTGGGCAACCCTCAACACATTTGATAGATTCTATAGCCTTCATGTTGAGCCGGTATTCTCTTGTGTTCTCAACTCAAATGGGTAGAAGCACCGAGAAGCCCCGGCTAGACTTGGCTTGCTAAACTGCTCCAGAGTGTCCGTACTGTAGGCCCTGTCGAGCTCCTCCTTCCCCTTGGCAGCCAGACGTGGTGCCATACCCTCATTTGATAAATCTGTGAGAACCGGTAGAGGGCTGGGTGCCATATGTAGTGACCTAAGTGGATCCCATATGTGTATTGGGTAGGGATTCCCAATTCATCGTTCGACGTGACATCGGAAGTGGCCAGCTGAAAGGGAATATCTTGGTTAAGTATGTAAACCCATTATGTGATGGCAATGTCCAAATGCATTAGTTTACAAACACACTATGGTAAAAGTGTTCTGAGATAATAACATTGTATTGTACAATCAACAGCATGAAAATAAGTCTTTATATAATCTATCTAATGAATAATCTATTAAATTATTAATTTGTTAACCTGTAATAAAAGTTGTTAATTGTATGTCTAGGCACATTTCTAGGCATGTCTAGGAGTTTTGCAACAATGTAGGTTGAATTAATAGCCATCATGGAATAAATTATTGTGACTATCTTTCATTAGAAATAAACACAAGTGTGGGCCTCAAATTAAAAATATATTTTGAAAAAAAAACATTTATACTGATATAATACCAATGACCTTTTTATGAATAAATTGATGCCAAAGCTTTTATTGAAAACAATGGTCTTGACAGCAGTGTCATTAAACAGGTATTATAGGACACTTCTGGATTTTGTATAAATCGGAAGTTATTGTTTTTGGCCCCTCTGAAACTAGAACACAAAATATACCTAATCTTGAGTTCTTAAATTTTGCTATTTCATCCCAAATTCGAAATCTGTGTGTGGAAATCGACAACGGCTTGAAATTTGACAGACAAATCAGCTCTCTGTAGTGGGCTCTAGTTCTTTTATCTTCGCTCTCTCTCTCTAAAATTGAAACCTTTCTTTCTAACGCCTCTTTAGAGGTTGCTATCCACGCCTTTATTACATCTCGGCTGGATTACTGCAACTCTCTATATTATGGTGTTTCAAAGATTCAAATTTCCCGTTTACAAGTCGTTCAAAATGCAGCAGCTAGATTCCTGAAGGGATGTAAAAAAATTATCATGTTACACCCCTTCTGAGATCTCTACATTGGCTGCCTGTTCAGTATAGAATTGAATATAAAATTCTATTACTTGTCTATATTGTAATTATTGTACACCACTTTGGTCGGCCGGAGGCCGTTAGTAAATGTGCTTTAGAAATGAACGGAACTTGAACTTGTATAGTGACATGAGATTATATTTAATGTTTTGGGAGTGAAAACAGATTGTTATGATAATACTGAAATATATAATTATGTTTTAATGTAGTTGTTATGCACACTACATTAAAATATAATTCCATAACAACCGAAACATGTACATGTAGAAATGTACTATTCTGACAAATTGTGCAACTGTATCAGCAAAAAATAATAATAAAAACAATTTAATTACTATAGAAATCTTGTAATAATTTTACAGCGGCAGATAGCAAATGTAATCTGTGTATTTAATTTGCCATGGGACAATATAATTGTCACGGTGCACACAGCAGGGAGGACCAAGGAACACGTCGTAACTCAAATAACATACTTTACTGAAGGCAAGGCAGGGCAGGGCAGGGCAGGGCAGGGCAGGGCAGGGCAGGGCAAACACAAACACAAACACAAACACAAACACAAACACAAACATCAAACACCGGGGAGTAACGAGTAGACCAGACGAAATAACACTGCACAGACAGGACTATAAATACACAGGTAAATTAACGAACACGGCTGGACATGAATAAACTACTAATGACATAACGAGGACAGGAAACAAACCAAATATGGGCATAGAAACACAGGGCACACGTGGAAACATAAGACACACACAACAGAGGACTGACAATAATATTGTTTGTCCTATTTTAGATCTTTGCGTTTACAATCATCACTGGCAAGTCAAGAAGGCAGATACTGTGTAAATAAATTAGGCTAAACAGCTCTGTTGCTGAAATATTTATCATCAAGATGTTGTTCAGCCATTATTTATAGTCCAGCCTGAAAAACTTTCCGAGGTACGCTGAAAAAATGCAGGGTTATTATCAGAGGTCGAATTGTAAAAAAAAAATCAAGGGGGATGGTGTGGTGTGGGTTTTTTTTTTTTGGGGGGGGGGGGGGGGGGGGGTATTCATTTTAATAACTATTAAATTTACTAGTTAATTTTGGTAACACTTAATTTTAAGTTCTAGTTGCTTATTAGCATGCACATCTACATCCCTAATCCTACCAAATACCTAAACTTAACAACTACCTTACTAACTATTAATGAGCAGCAAATTAGGAATTCATTGAGAGAAAAGTCGTAGTTAATAGTGAAAAATGTTACCGGAATTATAAAATTATTAGTATATTTTTGCTTGCGCACATGTGCTGACATTCAGAAAAGTACATTGTTTGTGCAATGAATATAAAAACATAAAAAGTTACATGGGTACTTTTTCTTTCATTGCTTGAATTATAAGGACATTCTAACTGCATTCTAATGAAGCTTGCACAGCTTGTTACAGTACAGAGTTCTGATTGGCCAATCTCCATTAAATAGTTTGTGAATTATCGTAATTACATAATTACAATTACAAAAATAAATAAATTACAATTATTATTATTATTATTATTTTATTTTATTTTATTTTTAACCAAAATGCTGGGTTCAGCCTGTTGGGTCATTTTATAGAGTTATTTTTTAAATATTTTTACTGAGGTGCTGGGTAGTTTTTCTGCACTAAAAACACTGGGTTATTTTATTTGATTTTTTTGCTTGTTGGATAATTTTATTGGGTTATTTTTTATTTACTCTCTCAGTTGATGGGTATATTTTCTGTAGCTGCTTGGTCTTTTTTATTGTCAATAAAAATTATTAACCCCTCAGATACCTACCCAGCACTGGGTCATTGTAACCCAATGTTGGGTAAACTGTGCTAAACCGGTTAAAACTAAATTTGTCAGCAGTCATTTCGTGTTCTATTCTAAGAAAAAAACTTGACTGACAAGAAACTTCCTGATTGAAATGAAGATATGTATTACATTGCATTCCTATCAAATTATTTCTGTATAAACAGGAAAATGTCTGTAGTCTCAATTGTTTTCCTTTTTTGTGTTTAAATGTATATCACAGCTAACGTCTGCTCAGAACTCAAGCCTTCTACAAATGCAGCATCCATACTATACTCAATGTGAACAGCACTCCAGGCCAATGCCACCATGAAAGTTTCACCTACCAAATGTGTGACCAGGGCTGAAACACAATGCAACTTCGCTGTTATATGTAGAACTCCACTTAATATGTGCTCCACTTACTACAATATGAACGCTATTGATCCAGTGGTTGCGCTATGTGTTTGACGGGTTGAAACTTAAATGTCTGACAGATTTTTAACCTAGCATTTTTAGAGTGTAGATGAAATTGTGTGAGAGAGACAGCACTTTTTTTTTTTCAAAAGGACTTAAGCTATATTTCCTGCAAAATAAGAAAAAACAGTCAGTACAAAAAGAAACCTTAAAATCTAACATACTTTTCCCATTCCAATGTATGTCCTCTTATATTCCCCATGTGACTCTTGGTTCAAAGGATATATGTTTACGCTAAAAGCCTACTAGCATTCTCTCTGCACTGATGGGTTTGCGATGCTCCTTGTAATTTCACAGTCTGCTGTTTCAAACATCTGGGGAGAAAGCAGTACCTTCTGCCAACATGTTCTCACTCCCAACTCGTCACATATGGACGTCTGGTCAGGACCCCTTGGAGTCACTTTTTTAGCACTTTAGCGTGATTTTCCTTCGTTATCCAGATGCATTTAATTCTTTGTATGCATTTGTAAAAGTATGAATTATTTATATAAAAAATGTATTGCATTGGTGGCTAATTCAAAATAAAATAAATTGGTCACTAGGAGATTGTGATGAATGGGATTAATACATTTAAAGTCATTTGAACTTGTGGAAATGTGTGGAATAATGATCCTCAAGCTCAGAAAGTACAAAATAAAAGTAAAACATTGTCAATGTTATGACTATTCTGGCCAGTAGTGATGTCTGATTCATGAACAAATTGTTATTTTGAACCCAGTCGGACTGAATTGTTTGAAACTGTATCCACTCCATAAATTAACTTTCTAAACCAAACTGAGCTCTCAAGTGTGTCTGACACTATAACTCAAAAGGAGACAATAAAAACATAGTCACAAACTGAGACTAAGACCTATCAATATCCATTAGTCATTCAATGTGCAGAAGGATCACTGAAAGTAACAGTGATAGTAATACGCACCTGTATTATTATGACATAATAGGTAAAGGTGATTACTGTATGATTTCTGAGATGTTCTCTACGCATATGTATTCTTAGAATAGCTCTGTTTTCTCTTTTTAAGGTCAACTACTATCATTTCAGAGCAACAGAAGATAATATTTATAAGGAAATTAATTATTTGAAGTTTTAGTCTCACTGTTTGTCAGATGAGTGGAAATGGGAAAGAAGTGGACAATGTTACCTAGCGTCTCCTTATTCAAATTCAATCACATCTATGCATCGTGTAGTAAGCAGGAGGAGACATTAATATTTAACAGCAACATATGGTGCTTCACAGCATGTTTAACAGGAAGGCATCATCCTTCACAATTAACTTAAAAAAAATCTGGGCCTTCCACAACTCACAGATTGACTTACCAAAATTTCAATCACATTTGATCGATTAAACACCATCTGCCTTTGTGTAATTTGCTTTTAACATTCATCAAAGATGATTGTTGAATGTTTTTGTGCTGGTTATAATGGCTGCAATACGTGGGAACGCTTCTCCCCAGAAGGGGTGATCCGCTGTATTACAAGCCTCTGTTTATGTCATTACGGACACAGCATTTTAAACTGGCCTTTTCTCAGTAGGTTGAATAAAATTGCATCATTCCATCATCATCATCATTATTATGCTGATTTAATCCACCACCATTTCTAAGTCATACTAACCTCTTCCTATTCTATTTTATTAGTTTGCCTTTATGTCCAGGCATCCATTATTCCTGATACTGCTTTAATGACTATATAATGATTATACAATCAACTACGTATATCACACAATAAACAAACACATTGATTTACTACAGATTCATGCAAACGTGATAGCATTCACAAACAAATTAATAAAAATAAGCTGATGTACTAATGCGATCTACTGAGGATTACTGCTTTTTGACAATCACACCATAAAATGGTTATAACATAAAATTTTTGTTTTTTCTTGACCATAAATGACAAAATATCTTACTTCGACACATTTAATGGATGGCTATGCTCTTTAATTAGGGTGGCCATATGTGCTGTTAATACGGGAAATGTCCTGGCCAGGATTTTAATATTGCCTAAAACATTCAAAGTAGTTTGACCAATAACATGCAGGTATTGTAAATAATCGACCAATCGTGGCGCTGTGCGTCAGCATAAGGAGCCGTCTGCTCGTCTCTCTATAGCTCTCATGAATGTCACACAAAGATCGACCTGCACAGTGCAAACAGCCAAAACCTGGATATTTTAGGCAATATAGAAATCCTGGGAAGGATACATCCCATAAAAATGGCCCGTATGGTCACCCTATCTTTAATTGTGTCAAGTCATCTGAATATCAGCATTTGTGAGATTTTAATAAGTTGAAACAGTTTTTAAGATTCAAGATTCAAGATTCAAGATTTTTATTCGTCACATACACAATTATACAGAGTATAACCAGCAGTGAAATGTAAGTCAGGTCCGCTCCAAGGACAGTGCAATTGTATAGACAAATATTAAGAAAAAGAAAAGTAGAAAAAAATAAAAAGAATAAAATAAAAGATAAAAAAATATAAATATAAATGTGCAGGTCAGTATGTTGTTGACATAAATAGTAATAACAGGAATGTGCAAAAGAATGTGCAAAAAAGTTGTACAGGGTATTTAAATAGTAAATTAGATTAGATTAGATTCAACTTTATTGTCATTTATGCAGAGTACAAGTACAGAGCTGCATATGAGGATATGAGGTAGAAGAAATTATGAATAGCTTATTGATATAGTGATATTTACATGGAGTCAAGTGATGTTATGACACAGAGTTAGAGTTTAGGAGCCTGATGGCCTGGGGGAAGAAGCTCCTCCTAAATCTCTCAGTTTTTGCCATCAGGCTACGGAAGCGCTTACCAGATGGAAGCAAAGTGAATAGTCGGTTACCAGGGTGATTTGAGTCCTTGATAATTTTGACAGCTCTACTTTTGCAGCGTTTGAGGTAGATGTCCTGCAAAGAGGGGACAGCAGAACCTGAGACGCGCTCAGCTAAGCGCACAACTCTCTGTAGTGCTTTGCAGTCCTGATTTGAGCTGTTTCCATACCACACTGAGATGCACTGAGTCAATACACTTTATATGGTCCCTGAATAGAACGTTTTCAGGATTGCTGGTGAGACCCTGAATTTCCTCAGCTGTCGCAGATGGTACAGTCTTTGCCTGGCTTTCTTAACCTGTGTTTGGATGTGTGTAGTCCAAGTCAGGTTCTCGGAGATGTTTACACCGAGGTACTTGAAGTTACTCACCCTCTCCACAGGGGTCCCACTGATCATAAGAGGAGTGTAGGGCTGCTGCTGTCTCTTCCTAAAGTCCATGATCAGCTCTTTAGTTTTGCTCACATTCAGAGAGAGACAGTTGTCCTGGCACCATGATGTGAGTCTCTCTACCTCATCCAAGTATGCGGTCTCATCATTGTTGGAGATGAGGCCCAGAACCACAGTATCATCAGCGAATTTGATAATAGATGTGGAGTTGTGAGAGGACACGCAGTCATGCGTGTAGAGAGAGTAGAGCAGGGGACTCAGGACACAGCCCTGTGGGGCTCCTACATTCAGGGTGATGGAGTTTGAGGTGAACTGGCCAACTTTCACCACTTGAGGTCTGCTGGTGAGGAAGTCTTGAATCCAGTCACAGAGTGAGGAGTTTAGGCCAGGGTCTGTGAGTTTAGACAGCTTGATGGGGACTATAGTGTTGAAAGCTGAGCTATAGTCAATGAATAGCAGCCTTACATAATTCCCATTGTTACTGTCCATGTGTGTGAGGGAAGAGCGGAGGACGTGAGAGATGGCATCGTCCTTAGATCTGTTTGGGCGATAGGCAAACTGAAGAGGGTCCAAAGTATCAGGTATGGAGAAGCAGATATGGCTCTTTACAAGTCTCTCAAAAACCTTCATGACTATAGATGTGAGGGCAACTGGGCGAAAGTCATTCAGGCATGAGGGTTTATTGTTCTTTGGCACAAGGATTATTACGGATTTTTTGAATGAGGTGGGAACCACGGAAGTAGCAAGGGACTCATTAAAGAGAGACGTGAACAAACCAGCGAGCTGATCAGCGCAGAACCTCAGAACACGGCCGGTTGTCCCATCAGGTCCAGCTGCTTTCCTGACGTTCACTTTCTTTAGTGCCCTCCGAACCTTATCCTCCGACACGGTGATTACAGGATCATCGCTGCTCTGCCTGCTGCTTCCTGACGCGCTGGACGGCAGAGACGCGCTGCCGCCATTGCAATCGAAGCGGCCTGAAGAAGGTATTTAACCTGTTAACCTTCACCCCCATTTGTGGCCTCGCAGGTGAAAATAACCTACCTAAATTAAAATGGTAACAGTTTGTGACAAAGTGTGCTTACACAAACAAATTAGGTATCTTTGGAAAGAAGAGACTCTGGGCTTTACTATCTATCATCCAGAGTTGATAATGCTCAAAAAGATAAAAAGTTATAGACACTGACGTGCCTTGAAAAATATTTTTCCACACTGAATGTTTTTTTATTTCATATACAAATACATGAAATAAGTCCTGGAGCAATCCAGAAAAGTAATGGATCGAAAGCCATGTGTCTCATGAGTTCATATTTCAAATTTGAAGAAGATAACATGAAAAATGAGATTCCTGCAATATTTTTTCTGAAACTATTTATAGTCCCCCCACCCCCCTGTTTGAGGAAAAATAACCACCAAATGGATTGCAGAATTATACAAGCTATTTTAGTCATTATACATGTTCCTGCATAGTTTTTCAATTATAAAATAATAGACAGATTTATTTGAGCACTAAAAAATACAAAAATAATTATTTGAGTAATAAAAAAGGAAAAAAAAGAGAAAAAAATGCTTTGTATATAGTATGTATACTGAAGTATTCTTCGTTATTCGTTATTACAATGATAAATATCACTGCCAGACGTGAAGTGATATTGCCAGACATGGTCATAGAGTCAGTAAACACACGCTGATTTGCTTCCATTCAGATGATAATCATACAGATGGGCCATATAATCAATAATAGCTGATCAATGAATCACAATGATAGCCGTCATAGAGTCGCTAATAAACACGCTGATGTGCGTCCATACATATTATAATCATGCAGACACGGCCACATTCCCCACACAATACACACACACACATATAAAAAATGTAGAAGAAAAAAAAAAAAAAGTTTTTTATGGATAAAGCAGATCGCTAAGTTACGCCCCCCTCAGATGACAGCGTCACGCTTTCAGGAGGGAGCGCCAAATTCAAATAATCTATTTTCTGCTTTTCTGACACTTTTTTTTCCGTGGACGGTCTCATTATGTTTGTAAAACTGTATGCTACAGCACCGTGTTGTTTTTTTTACCACCAAGACGCTGTTTTTGAGCGTAATTTATTCCATAACGGACGCGAACAATAACTCTCTGAAGAAATGAAACGTAAACAAAGGAATATTCATCCTTATTACAACGTTATTGTTTCGCTGGACTAAAAGTGCTCGCTGGGATGTTGTTCTGTGGACCCTTACCTCTCTAACTAAACTGGGATTTCAGCAGTGGACGCATTTGTGGCTCGTTATTACAATGATAAAGGTACGTACGGCTTTTTTACTCTGCGTGTTTGGATGTGTACTGCTTACACAAATGTAGCAAATTTGTGCCACTCATTCCTTATAAGCTTTCCATCGAAAAACAGCGATCTGTCGTCGATGCTTGAGGCTTAGACCCTCAGAATGATATATAGTTTGTCAAGATTAACTTTGTCCCGTTTCATTTATTCTATTAGAAAACAATGACACATGCAAACAAAGAGCGTTCAGTGCGAGGTCGCTCTGGTGAACGGTAACAGGTTAACTCGTCGGCCAGCAACGGATCTGCTCTCACCTCCGCGGAGGATTTGTTTCCGAAGGCACAGATGGTCCTCAGTCCCTGCCACATCTGTCGAGAGTCATTGAGCTGGAAATGAGACTCAATTCTCTCTCTGTATCTGCATTTAGCGGCTCTTTCTGAGCGTCGGAGAGCATAGCACGATGCTTTGTACTCGCTCATATTCCCGGTCAGAAGAGCCTCATTGTAAGCGGCAGTGCGTGTGTGAACCGCTGCACGGATTGTTCTGTCCACCCACGGTTTCTGGTTGGAGAATGTCCTTATCGTTATTGTTTCTGTAGCTTGCTCGGTTAGCGTGTTTACAAAGCTTAATGCTACATCCGTGAACTCACTGACGTCAGAAGAACTCGCCCGGAACATGTCCCAGTCGACGTCATCAAGAGCCGCCTGCGGCATAGCCTCTGAGTGGGAGGACCAGCGCGTCACTACTCTCTGCACCGGAGGATCCTGAACGAGCCTTTGTTTGTATTCCGGCGTGAGGAAAATGGCGGCATGGTCCGATTTGCCAAAAGCCGGAAGTGAGCGGGTTTTACTTCCGGGCTTTACATCTGAATATCAGCATTTGTGAGATTTTAATAAGTTGAAACAGTTTTTAAGTTAATTTAACAAATTTTGTGTCTCTGGAAATTAGTCATCTGTGACTGTTTTGTGTTGAATATATATATTTATATATTAATTAAATATATTTTTGTGTCTATTTGTTAATGAGGGATTGGTGGACTGATGTTTTTTAGGATCACATACGGATTACTTTTAGAGATTGGGAATTTTGGTAACACTTTTTCCCATTCAGTCGGTCACATTCGACGTACGTCGGACTGTCCGACGAATAGGAATCTCGCTAGAGAGGCCAATCTGCTTCGAGTGTAACTAAAACGAGCCAATGCACATTGGCATGCAATCATATGCAGCAGCTGCTCACCTCGCAGCGTGGGTATATAATAAGCAGCAGGTGCGTTGCATCTTCAGCTTTTCGCTTCGGGGCCGAACAGTTGTTCTCTGCTGGAAGTGAGAAAACTAAAAGAGTCTCTGCAGGACAATCTCTTTTGTGTGTAGTGCGGGCGTACAGCACAGCAGCGGGGTCGAGTTCTCTCTTTTTCCTTTTCTTCTCTTTGTTTTTGCCTTTTTTGAGCAGAAAGAGCTGAAAAGCCGTTCTCACGGCTGGTAAAACGGTGCGCTTAAAGAGCGTGTAAAAGCTGTTTTTACAGCTGGTAGAGAGCGCGCGGAGAGACAGAGCACACGGCAGGTTGCACAATCCCTGTCTGTGTTGCCGCGGCCATTCCCCTGCGTGCTTCAGCACTGATTAAAGAGCAAAGTCCCTAAAAGAGCTTACACAAGTAGAGCTTGCGTCTTTTTACATTCTACTTGGGTGTTTCTGGATGCGGTCGTTACCTGGCACCGCGGGATGGTCACAAGCACTGCATCGTGTGTCTGGGCTTAGCGCACACTGAGGCAGCGTTTGTGGATGAGCCATGTACCCATTGTGGGAAGATGACCATCTCGGAGGTGCGGTCGAGACTCCAGTTCCTGCAAAGGGGCGGAGTCCCAGTGCCGCTGCCTCGTTCCAATCCTCCTCAGAGGGTTGCTTCGAGTGGTGGCACTGGTGATCTGAGGATTACAGTGAGCGCGCTTCCTTCGGGGAACCAACCCCCTAGGAACCCTCATTCCTCCTGCACTCCGCAGCCAGTAGAGCTGCCGGGGGTGCGCGGTGGGCCATCTCAAAGGTGTGCACCATCCGTATCCTTCGGCTCTCCTCCTGATGACCAGATGTCGATAGCTGCATCGGAGGGTGAGTCAGACTTTTCTGGAGATGACGCGTCGGCGCAGTTGCCTCCTTCGGGTACGGTAGCAGTGCCTGATACGGATCCGGAAATGATGGCTATGCTTTCCCGGGCCGCCAACAGGGTCAGGCTCATGTGGAATCCTCCACCGTATCCCGAACCATCGAGGCTGGACGATTGGTTCCTGGGGTTGGCACAAGCTGGTTCTCAGCCACACACCCCAGTTCCTTTCTTCCCGGAGGTGCATGAAGAACTCACCGGTACGTGGAAGGCACCTTTTACTGCCCGAAACCGTGCTGGTGGGTCCTCCTCCCTCACCACCTTTGATGGCGGTGCGGCGAAGGGTTACACGCGCATCCCCCCTGTGCAGCGGGCTGTTGCTATACAGCTGTGCCCTAACTCCACCTGGCGGGGGGAACCGTCCCTCCCTTCCCGGGCCTGTGAGCACTCGTCGGACCTTACCGGCAGAGCTTACCGGGCCTGTGGGGAAGCGCTTCTGCCTTACATGCTATGGCGTTGTTGATCTTGTGATCACCCTTCGGCAGCCAGACGTGGCGGAGCGTTGGCACCAGGCCTTTACTCCATTGTATCCTTGAGAACTGGATTTAGGCTGGGTTCCATATGTGTGACCCTACGGGGATCCCATATGTGTTATTCCACGAGTTGCTCCTAAATGAAGCCCGTGTCTTTGCCTCTTGGAGAACCCACCTCTCATCGGGTTGGAGTCACCCCAGTACTTTCATATGCAGTACAACCCTACGGGGTTAGTCCATATGTACACATAACTCCTTCGTGGAAGGATGTGCTTCCGCAGCGGTCCTTTCCAAGGAAAGGGTATGCTTTCCCAGTGTTATCCAATAGTCTCACTGAATGGGTTTTGGTGAACAGCAGTGATCGACACTCTCTGTGTTTGCCCTGTCCCACCGTCCTTAAGCAAGCGGGTACAGGAGGCTTGCTACAGAGCGCTGGAAGGGGGCAGCTCCTGTGGCGCTTTGGTAGGGATTCCTATTCATCGGTCAGTCCGACGTACGTCGAACGTGACCGACTGAATGGGAACGTCTCGGTTACATAGGTAACCCTCGTTCCCTGAAGGAGGGAATGGAGACGTACGTCCCGTCGCTGGACCCCGCTGATGCTGCCATCTTACCTGCTCGGCTCCTCAGCGAAATCCTGTAATGCAACGCACCTGCTGCTCATTATATACCCGCGCTGCGAGGTGAGCAGCTGCTGTATATGATTGCATGCCAATGTGCATTGGCTCGTTTTAGTTACACTCAAAGCAGATTGGCCTCTCTAGCGAGATTCCTATTCGTCGGTCAGTCCGACGTACGTCTCCGTTCCCTCCTTCAGGGAACGAGGGTTACCTATGTAACTCAGACGATTTTAGGATCTCTTAACTAGTTGCTTATTAGTTTGCATATTACTAGAATATTAGCCATTTATTAGCAGTAATTAAGCACATATTAATGCCTTATTCTACATGATCTTATTCTACATCCCTAATCCTACCCAATACCTAAACCTAACAACTACCTTACTAACTATTAATAAGCACCAAATGAGGAATTTATTGACGGAAAAGTCATAGTTAATAGTGAATAAGTGTTTCCTATTCTAAAGGGTTACCGGTATTGTTTCATGCTAATTTTGTTTGACAGATTTTTGTGGGTGCCTGATTTGCATAATTCCCACTGTATGTTTGCATATTATAGTAAATTTCAGGCTGCCAAGAGCAGAAATAATCTATTACTGCATGCAAACACAAATGGCATAAACAATTAAGACTGAAATAGAGTGAAATTAAGATGAAAAAAAAGCAAATGAACAAAAATAAGATCTTTCCTTACCTCATTCACAAACACCCAGTGACTGTCTTTAGAGGCCAGGTTAGTCTCCACAGCCTATAGAGACACAAATATAGAATAAACCAATGTGAGCTGTTTGTGGCAAGAGTAAATGATCTACCTGACATTAAAGAGATGGCTTGAAGAAAATTGAGAGACAAATCATCTATAACTGCTGGATGGACAAAATGAACCACATTAGACCTAGTAATGTTTATCTTTAGGCTGGTCACAGTACAAAAAAACCCCCCCAAAAAAACAGATCTTTTAGTCTAAACTTTTCAGTCAGTCAGTGCAATTAGTGCTCAAAAAGCAAAGCCAAAGCAAACATCGATACCACTCAACACGATAATATGCTGTGTGTGAATAACTTTATTAATAATAATCCCTTAAGATGTAGCATTGGAGAAGCTGATGTAAAAAGGAACAAAATGAGCATTATAAAGGAAAATACAAAGATATTTACAGAGAGGGAAGCATTTTTATTATTATTATTATTTGAACAAGGGTAGGAGCTAAACTGGTAATATTTTCACAGAACAGACACTAATGAAAATACCCCTAAAAGTAGTTTCTTCTTATTTACTTTATATTAATTAAACGTTTAATGCTTTAATGTTTAATTCATCATAACCTTAAACTACAGAATTGCATGACTTAATTTAGTATGATACAACATTTATCAATGCATTATACTCATCAGATAAATCTAACTTTAGATACAGGTGCATCTCAATAAATTAGAATGTTGTAGAAAAGTTCATTTATTTCAGTAATTCAACTCAAATTGTGTAACTTATGTATTTAAATAAATTCAATGCACACAGACTAAAGTAGTTTAAGTCTTCTCTTCTTTTAATTGTGATGATTTAGGCTCACATTTAACAAAAACCCACCAATTTCAACCAATCTCAACAATTTAGAATACTTCATAAGACCAATAAAAAAAAAACAAAAAAAACAACAACATTTTTTGTGAATTGTTGGCCTTCTGGAAAGTATGTTCATTTACTGTATATGTACTCAATACTTGGTAGGGGCTCCTTTTGCTTTAATTACTGCCTCAATTCGGCGTTGCATGGAGGTGATCAGTTTGTGGCACTGCTGAGGTGGTATGGAAGCCCAGGTTGCTTTGATATCAGCCTAGGCATAGCTATAATGCTGCTAACATGCGTGGATGTTGCTGCCAGCTCAGCTGCCTAAGTTTTCCGATGCAGTTTGCTAGAATTTTTGTGTATGTTGTAGTTGTGTTTTTAATTATGTTCTTAATTAAACATGCTTAATATACTAGGAATTACAGGTTGCGATGTATTGCTTGCATGATTTAGAATGTTTTAAAGACATTTGCAGCATCTGAAATCAAATACTTCCCTACTAAATAGAATGCGAAAAACCAATGCTATCTCACGGCAATTCGTACATATTTTACGAGGTGGCTAATTCGTACGAATTCGTTGGACCTCACTCGTACGATTTAGTACGATTTGTCTAAACCCCAGTGACTGGTTTAGGGGCGGGGTTAGGTGTAGGTAATTCATACAACTTCATACGAATTGGCAACTCGTAAAATACGTACGATTTAGCAAAAATCATATTAATTTGTATGAGTGAGGTCGTACGAATTAGCCACCTCGTAAAATATGTACGAATTGCCGTGAGATCGGGCTGGAAAAACAGTACGCCAAACGATTAGCATGTCTAAATTCATAGTATTTGAAAAATAGTAGGTAAATACACGGAAGACCTACTACTTCCACCCAGATTCTGAAATGTGCATGCAATGGACACTTTACATTCCCATGAGACCACAGGAGAGGATTTATAAACGGCACTGAAGTTAGCAACTTAAGCTGGTAGGTAACGTGACAGTAACAACATGGCTAATGGAGTATGTCCAAATTGCATTCACACTATCTATATTCATATACAAAATACTTTCTTTAACGGTCGTGAAGTAAGTTCAAATTTAAATGTAATACCTACTCAGTGTGTGATTTTGGGTGCTCTGATTGTAACATATTTTAACATGCTGTTAGGTAGTTTTAGATTTTTCAAAAGGGGATCTTCCCGCAGTATGGTACCAGTTGGATCTCCAACTAATTTAAAATAAAAGTTTAAAATGTTTTTTAAAATGTGATGCACTGTAATGATCATAATTAAGAATGTAAATACATGATACTGTTGTAATTCATATACCAGGCAAAAATATAATTTTATACAAGATGTGGTCCCACTTTATATTAAGTGACCTTAACGAGAATGTAATTTCATCAAAAAATAAGTACAATGTACTTATTGTGTTCATATTGTATTGCAAACACTTTTGCTGCTATTGAGGTGGGATACGTGTAAGGTTAGGGACAGGTTTGGTGGTATGGGTAGGTTTAAGGGTATAGGTTAAGGTGTAAGGGATAGGTCAACAGTTTAATTATAAATGTAATAACAGAAATTAATTACTTAATATAAAGTGGGTCCCAAGATGTAAACATCACCTTGCCTTCATATCCTGGTTATAGGTCTTGGTTCTTGGCCTCATGGCTTTAAACACATTGAATACCCCTGAGCAAAGCAAAACTGAAAAAAAAAAAAAAAATGTATATACAGTATATATATATATATATATATATTTATATTTTGACCACCACTATTCTCTCCATGTCCTTCAATTTCTGTTCATTACATGCTGACATAATGAGCCTGACCTTCTGCTCAAATGTCAAGCAAATATTAAAAATGTATTTGACAGTGGAATATGGAGGAGGACTTTCATGTTTTAGTCTAATTAAAAAAAAAACTTGGAATATTAATCTAATGTAAAACAAGCCCTTTGATCCTTTGTGAGCCACAATGTGAAAATAGACAGGACATACAACTTGTGCAGACATTTGGAACTATTAATGAAACTTTGCCTATTTGAACAACCCAACATCACATTTAGTTTAATATTTTAATTTAATTTGGTTTACCAGTATATGAGAACAATATTTGAGAAAGGAGGAGAAAAAAAAAAGGTTTCGACTTTAGGTTTTGTTTCGGCATTTTGGTCAAGTTAAGCTTATTTAACACTTGAGCAGTTGAGCTGATTTATCTACCTAAAAGAAAAAAAAAAGGCATTTTATTGTGATGCATTTCTGTTAACAACATACAAGCTAAAAACTTCACTGATGGTTCCAATGTTTCTGAAAAGGTCACTGGAGGACTGTTGCAACATCGATAAAACAAAACATTTTTTTTCTCTTTCTTTACAAGGGCAAATGAATGCATAAACATGAAATAATAATGCTTTTGCTGGAGTCTTTGATCTCTCTTTGATCTCACAGTGTTGCAGTTTATAAAAGTCTTTATAAACTGATAATCTGCCTCTGTAATCATAAAAAAATATTTGGAAACTGCAATACATTTTATGTAAACGTACATTTTTGCAGTTTTGATGCATTAAAATTCAGGTTCTCTATAGAAAAAATCAATGTCAGATTCACTTGCAAAAACCAACTACTGACCACTATTGCTTTTTGAGATACACTGCCATAGCCATGCTGTACATGGAATTGTCATCAGTATGACACACTTGAAAGAAAGTGTGTTGGATGGTAAGGCTTCTAGACATCCTTACACATATTTTACATGGTGATTTTACACCCCCGTAGGCTCCTTCAAACACTCTCCAGACCAACAGTCTTCTTGAGTTCAACAAGCTACCTCTTCAGTTTCTGAAGGTCCTTTATTCTTCTAGCTAGATGAAGGTTTGTGGAGTTTAAATGAATTATGTTATGTATTATTAAATGTGAAGCATGTAAAGCCTGAGGTTGCATATTCCATTATAGCCATTTTCACAGAAACAGCACTCTTGGAATACACACACACAATGGTTTCCATGTTTTATGGGTACATTCCATAGACATAATACTGTACAGACTGTGTTTTCTATTCCCTTACCCTAAACTTACCCCTCACCCAAATCTTTCTGCATTTTTACATTTTCAAAAAAATCTATATGATTTATAAGCTGAAAAAACAAAAACAAACAAAAAACATGTTCACATAATGTCACAAATGACTGGTATTACTATCCTTGTAGGGACATTTGGTCTCCATAGGGAATACCAGGTACACACAAACACACATACACATTCACTCATCAATGTAATCATTTACATTTCAACAGAATTACATGTTGAAATGATTAAAAATCAAACAAATTATAATAAAGTGTTTTTAGCAATCTTTTGCTTCCACAGATCTAGAAATGCAATAGTGCAAATGGTGCTAAAATTTCTTGGCCCTGTTATTTAAACATAAATGTCCTATCCATGGTATTCTGTCATCCAATACACATATTGCTCATTCTATCATTGTTGTTTGTCACCGTGGAGTTGAAGTTTGTATGCCTATCCCTCCCTCAGACACCTGCATGCTTTGTGGTGTGTAGTGTTTTATAGAGGGGGCAATAAAGGTGGTCTGGAGTGACAGCAATGAAATTATGTGTTTATGATAAGCCTGCTTTTTGTGTACGAGAAGGTAAAAATCATTCCCATAGTTGGATGTCGATGATTCCTGAGGCGCAAATCAAGATAACGCACACACATCCAATTGCATATACAGAGAGAGCCCTTCACCTCTAAATGTCATTCACACACCATACTGTAGAGTCCACTACTAGACGGCCTACCATTGTAGGAAGAAACAATGAAATTGAAACAAAGAAAATTGCTAACATAGGCCCATTCTAATGAATTTGTGTGTGTTTGTGTGTTTAGGGTGTAAAGCGCTGTCTGTCTATATATCCTGTAACAAAACTGGTGTAGTATTTTTTAAACAATTTTTCACTCAGAAATTGCTTTTAAATTTCACTAGCTGTTACAAAAAAAAAACTGGAAAGTGACAAACAGCATTTTTTTATTTGGTAAACCTTGTAATTTTGTCTTTTTATCCTTTATCCCTATCAGTATACATAGTAACAGGGACATTTAAGACATAAACAGCACTGTTAAAGAATGATTGTGAATGCATCTTCTATAAACGCTAAAGTTCCCTCTGATGCTTTACCACAACTTCTGGAGTGAGTTTGAATGAGCAGAGTTCCCTGGAGTAATCACTTTTGGTTTATCTCTTCTAGTAATCAACTTTTCTCTTTCTGCAATACCATGCAGTTATCTTAAGGACTGTCATTCCATACAGGAATAAACTTAAACAACTGAATTTAGAATGATATTTTGTGATATACCTGTGGCTTATCTTTCCAAAACAAGCTTATTTCCACTCCACCTATCAGAGATTTATTGCGTTGTCGCAATCCATTCTTTTTTCCTTCCAACACTTAATAGTATCCACTGCTGTGATGGTGTTCAAAGAGGGCAAGGATAGGACAGACTCCCCCTGGAATCACTTCAAGTTTTGACTGGAAAGTTACCAACCCTGGCACTTTATAAACAACAAAACAGATATCATGGAAGGGGATGCCTAAAATGCAAAAGAGAAGAGAAACAACACAGATAGAGACAACAGGAGAGTGAGCTAGCACTCAATGAATTGGCGCTCACTGAACAGTCGCAACTGATGCGTTAAAATGGTTGCCAAGAAGTGAACAGTGGGAGGGGAAAAAAACAACAAAAAAACCCCCCAAAACAGAGAGAGATTACAAATGAGAAACTGGATGAGAGATGGGGACTGACCTCAATTACAGTATGCAGATAGAAGAGTGTTCATCCAGGTATATGCCATCAGTCTTGGATGGTAACAGTTTAATTCACAGTGATACAAATTCTCTTCCGAAGTGTGTGGAAAGCACATTTGTGTATGAATTGGTTTGTATGAATATATGCTAAGCCCTGAAAGCTGACTTTAGGGCATTGATTCATCTTCATCATCGTGTATCTGACAGCTGAAGGACTTGCGATGGCTCATATCACTGAGGAGACCTCCATTAAGCCAATGGAGAGAATTATTAGCGATAAGGATGCTATGAATTACCTAAAAGGACAGGCTATCGCTTTTGTGCCCATAAACAGACATTTCAACTAAAAATCTTGTTTCAGGAGGGGCCAGAGACAGTGGCTCCCTTATTTGAGATTGCCGTCCAGAGAAGGCCTCTTGTTGTGGGGACTAGTGGGCCCAATAATTTGCAACTCCTGACAAAATGCAACAAAATTTATCACAAATCACAGCCCCTCAGAAAGTCATGTAGCTGAGACTTCGCTGTCTCTCAACAAAATAGATGAGTACATAATCAAAGTAATAAAAAAATTAAATTAAATTAAAAACCTTGATTAATCAGCTAAAAATGTGTGTGGCCATGCAAACCTGTTAAACCATTTTCCTTTATCTGCTTAAGGTCATAAATGGCTTAAATGGCATAAATTAGATGTTTAGTTTAGATGTTTGCTCATGACTTGATTTCACCCAACATCTTAACCTGCATTCTTTCAGCTTACTGAAGTGCACACATGTGATAAGAAACAGGAGAGCATCCTTACTGCAGATTTGAACTCATCCAACAAGACTAAATGTTTTTTTTTTTTTTTGCTGTACAATATGAGAAAATATATCATATTACTCTGGCTCTCTCTTGACCCGAGACATTCTAAAAATGTGTTCTCATGCAGCACAAAAATGGTACAGCTGTAGAAACGGCAAAAATGAGAAAAGAATATGAGTCTGTACTTGTCTTCCATTGACATTTTGAAATGCTCTGGGTTTTTAGTGCTTTAACATTACAACTTACATAATAAAGAGAATAGCCTACTCTTATTGGAATACATGGATGCTTACTTTCTGATGTCACTACCAGAAAATAATTTGAGTTTTAAAATTTCTTATAAACATGGTTTTCTTGTTTTGGCAGGCTATTGGCTTGCATTTAAACTGGGAAAACAGGTTATTTCAATAAACAGATTTTTGGCATATTGGTGTGCATACTGTATAATTATGTTTACTGTCATTAGGCTCATTGTTTCCATGTTATTTTTCAAGTCAAGACATTTCAGGTATAGAAACCATTCCAAATAATCCTCTGTAACTGCTCAATATGTAATTTTCATCAATACTCATTAGCGTGAATGAACAGATATGCTATCACAGGTGTGCCTACATTGGCTATGTTACAACAGCTTTAAAAATAGAAAGTGTAAGAGAAATAGCTGTGTGGGCAGTGCTCTGATATATGGCATGGTTGCATTTCTGGCGACCTGAGTTCAAATCTCTGCTCTAGGCTCTTTCCTGGTCCAATTCGCATCGCTCTGCTGCCATGGTTTCCTGTATGACCTCTTATTGTGCTATCTAAATAAAGGTGAAAAAGCCCAAGCATACATTACCATTCAAAGTTTGTTTCACAGATGTGATGCTTAATATTTTAATAACATGTAAACCATGATACATTTTTTCAGTATTTTTTTTTTTAAAAAAGCCAAAAGTTTTAAAATAACAACATTTATCTGAAATAGATTAGTTTTTGTATTAATATGTCTTTTCTGCAGCTTTAGATCAATGGAATGCATCCATGCTTAATATAAGCATTACAATTAAATAATAATAATAATAATAATAACCTTATTAAACCCCTATTTTTTAAAGGTATTATAACCAAAAAAAAAAAAAAAAAATGTGAAACGGCTGCATTTTTGTACAGTAAAACAGAAATTGGTTTCTAGTGTTAGGGGTCAAAAGAACCTTTCCTCAATAATGTCCATGATATTCTACTCAGACCTGGCTTTTCTCTCATTTTATCATTGATTGTAAGTTCTGGTTACACTTTCTTTTGACAGTCCACTTTAGACATTTTGTAAGTAACTACTGTACATGTCAACTAACTAATTTGAAACTACATGTAGAGTATTAGTAGCCTGTTAGGTTAGGGTTAACAGAATAACTTGACATGCACTTGCAAATGTACCTACAGTATTAGAGAATGTCTGCTGAGGGACCATCAAAAGAAAGTGTTAGTAGATATGATAATGAATGGTAGTTGTCATGTAGTTGTGATGTTATTTATAGTTAGTTAAACATCTAATACGGACCATCAAAATAAGGCGTTCTATATTATACCCAAGTTCTATATTTTAGACAAGAAATAGCAACAGCTTCTCCTCAGTGAGCCAGGTCAGTCTGACTCCTGACTTCCTGTGTAGCATGCAATTGAACTGAGGTGAAGAAAACCCAACATAAAGCACACAAGCGGAGGAATACCAAATGATACTGCGATCTGGCTTTAATGATTGACTAGGGAGCAGCTCAGAGCAGGTCTGGGTCGGGCCTGCTGGGAAAGAGGCTAGGGGTGAGCTGATCATGAATTCCTTATTGCATGACAGAGCCAATGTATAAAACAAAACGGGTTTGGGGCAGTGTTAAGACTCTGCAGAGAGCCGCTTTGTGCACTGGCCCATATCTATATTAGATGAAATAAACACATCATCATTCTATGGTCCAGACCCTCAGGAGGCACGCTGCTGGATATCAAACCCACACTACTTGTCACTGTTATCTTCATCTTGTTTGACAGCTACACTCTTAATTCAAACAGTAAAAAAAAAAAAAAAGGAGCTTTTGGATGAATCTCCTGAAAACTGTCAAAATCAGGTCTAGGTGGTATTTCAGCCCAAAATTAAAAGATAGAAACAAGAAATATTTTGCATAAAGTCTATTTTTAGGATCTTTAATATTTGCTTTTCTACATTATTTTTTGTCCCAATTCTCATTACTTTAAAGGGATAGTTCACCTAAAAATGAAAATTCTGTCATTAATTAATGCCATAAAACAAAAATAAAAACAATTTGTGTCCTCTGCGTCACCCTATATCACCATTTTGGAGAGTATCACATACATAAACAACTTATGCAATGTATGTATGCAGATACATTGTTTACGTTCAGATCAAAGTGTAAACAATGTAAACAGTGTATCCGTTGGGGAATGTGATTTATTATAACGATAATATAATATAATATAATATAATATAATATAATATAATATAATATAATATAATATAATATAAATAGGTTGATTTTGGCATGGCAAAATTTGAGTCAAACATTTCTTAATGCGACTCACCCCTTTAATTTTATTCACAAATAATTGTCTTAGGATGGCTTTCTTCTTCTCTAAGTGTACAGGGATGCAGACTGAATGGGTTGAATTACGTGGGTGCAGGAAAACATGATTAAAGCTTATATTTCAGATCACTTACTTCTCCATTAGTGTGATTAATGTGGCCAGCTTATGTCCCAGGTGGGGGCCCTGCTTGAAAAATTATGCAATTACTCCTTTTTGAATAGGAGAGGGAAGCCCTCCTCATGATGGCAAAGAGAGTGATGCTTGTGGGGCATTTGGGAGTTAAATTGCTCTTGCTGTTTCAGTCTCTCACTTTCTCATTCAACCAAAGATGAAGCACTTCATGAACATTGTCTTGCACTGACTACTCATAACGTAACAGCCATGCATATGGGATTAGCTTGCGTCAGGGGTTTTCTTTGTGCCATTTAGCACAAAGTTTGCTTATATCTAAGGCTGGGAAGGCTGGCATTTGCTCAATTAGCATAGTAACCAACCTATTTAAAACTCTCTGTGTTTAAAATACATTCATTTGGAGTTTCTATGTGAAAATATATTCATGATTACAAATGTAGTTATTTATTTTTATTGTATTCACAGCACTAATATGCAACTCAACTCAATAACAACTCTAACAACAGAACTTTTTGTACTTCACATTAAAGGGATAAGCTGTAGATTTCACAAAATTTATATATAAATAAATAAATCTAATTATAATTGGAAAATGTTCACATCAGAATTTTAAGACAATGTTACTCTCACTTACAATAACTCATTATCTAAATCCCTGAATAATTTTTCAGTTGTGACATTCAATCTCACTTTTTATATCTCTTAATAGAACAATGTCGACCAATATATACAACTCTTAATTAATTTAAAATACTCATATTACTGAGTTTTTAAAGGCATATTACTTGTTTAAACTATATTACTGCAGCACTGATATATGTGCTAGACAACACTATAAATATAATATACCTTGATCTAAATCCTTGTTCTATGGTAAAGAGCCAAGGCATTATTGAAATAACAGTATGATTGCTTGTGATGAATATTGTGTAAAACACAATACAAATAAATTTGGCTTAATGTTAAAGCATAAAATGACTGTCTGCAACTCTATGCATACGTTATAACACAACACACAACACAACTACATTTCAAAACTACCTGTCATACTGCAAAGCAGCTAGCAGTGGGTGCTTCATTATGGGAGATGCACGTCTGTTTTTAGAGTGCAGGTAAAAGCTTTCGTCTAAGTACTGCAGTTGCAAGAAAGGCAGCATGATGACATCATCACTGCAGTCTGAATGACCTCCCGTTGTGACTTACATCAAGGTTGTTTTGATAATTATTGAGAAAATGAAAAAAAACAGGTCACATGAATAATTGGGAGGCAGCAGGGCTGCGTGATAGAAAAAGTGCAAAGTAAGTTTGCATCAAAATACATGTGCACCCTATAACCTTTTTTTCAGCTTTTTTTTTACATTTTGTACAGATTCATTCACATGGGCTATTGAAAGAGACTCTGGCTGTGTAACCAATGTATATGTTGCTGAATACTTTTGTAATGGGGCTTTTTGTCAACAGCCTTTTCAGCTGCAGCAAAAAGCAAAAAGAGTAGTGATTACACTTGCTTTCTGAAACCTTATTTTAAAGCCTCCAAGTTAAAAGCTCACAGTTCTGTACATGCAAGCCAATATTAGAAGTGTCAAGCGATGTTGCTTTAGCATTAGTTTGTTAGTAATTTCAGTCGTCAAACACTTTTGCTTTGGTGTAGGTTTGCTATACTTTTGTTTCGCTCTCACTTGAGTGCCAAAACACTCGAGACATTTCAGCAACAAATGTTGAAACAGGAAAAAGTGTTGTGGTAATATTAGACATATTCTGCATATTCTTCAGAGAAACCAAGACAGGTTATTAAATCAGCTGTATTTGAAGGAAGAAGTAAACTAATGAAACACATTTATTACATGCAGATTTGAGGTGCTGATTTTTGTCTTGCTCTCTTAAGATGAGAATTGCCAGTCAGCTTTAAGAATTTGAAAACGTCCATTAAAGGCGTAAGCATTTCAGTCCTATTCTTTTGAATTGAACACATTAATGGTTATAAGCTTAAAGCATATAAACTGCAGAGTCCTAGCCTCGTAATTATTTTTTTATGGACAGTTCAACTGAAACAGCTAGAGAAACAATCATTCTTGAGGTGTCAGCCCAAGCCTGAGGTGATTAATTTGGTGGAACACTGCAGAGTAGAAGCTGCTGTAACATGTCCATCATTCTGGATGGGACGCTCATATAAAACACAAAGAGAGAGAGAGAGAGAGAGAGAGAGAGAGCACAGAAAACCACCTGCTGTTTTTCTTTCTCCTTAGAAACTTTGCTCTAGATTTAATGGTTACTGTTGCAACGACCATCTGGTTGTTTCTGAGTTTCGCAATAATTTAGCCTTGCACATTTCCTATTTTGTTCTACGTCAGGCTTCTTCCTGATTGTGTAATCAAATAAAAAGCCTCAAACAACCTAATAGAAAATAAAAGTATCTGAAAGATCTGGGGATGTATTTCCCCAAAGCCTTGTTATTCAAGTATGGTTGCAAGTTGTTGCCAAGACAGTTGATGATTCTATGTTTTCCAACAAACATTTCCAAACAGCATAACAAACTTGTGTGTTTGGATCAGTTCTTGACCAGTGGTTAGAAGCATAGTTTCTGGTTAGTATGACAACAGATTATGCGCTTTGGCACATTAAGCAAGCTAGCATGCAGTACATTGTATATATTTCATTATAATTAATACTGAATACATTTTAATCTATATATTTAACATGCCAACAATCAGTTGCATTAAGTTGTGTGCATGTGCCAAAATGCTTAATGGAACCCCAGAGTAAGACATAGGAGGGAACTAACAATGAATCAAATATCAAGTGAAACAAAACGACAGGGAGCAGCAATAGTGAAGCAGCTATTGGTACATGGTACATGGTAGATAGGCCTACCATGTTCATTACAGAGATATTATGCTGTAGAGAAAGCTGCTGACTTAATGAACTGCATGTATACAGGAGTAAATTGTACAGCAATTACATACTGCTTGTTAACATGATAAAAACAATAAACACCCTTATATTGTTTGCATGAATGGACTTTAATGATCAGACATTTATTGTGATCTTTGAATCAGTTAATTATCAGAAGTTGTTACTCCCCAATTTGTGTGTGAAGTCATTAACAACAGCCCTATATTGTTGATCTAACATGGTTTCCTGACAAAACCAAACCTATTGACAGACCAATCTATCTGATATATAGGGGAAGTCGTGGCCTAATGGTTAGAGAGTCGGACTCGTAATCCAAAGGTTGCGGGTTCGAGTCGCGGGCCGGCAGGGATTGTAGGTGGGGGGAGTGAATGTCCAGCGCTCTCTCCACCCTCAATACCACGACTGAGGTGCCCTTGAGCAAGGCACCGAACCCCCAACTGCTCCCCGGGCACCGCAGCATAAATGGCTGCCCACTGCTCCGGGTGTGTGTTCACGGTGTGTGTGTGTGTGCATGTTAGATGGGTTAAATGCAGAGCACGAATTCCGAGAATGGGTCACCATATTTGACAGTATGTCACTTCACTTCACTTTAGTCCTCAGATGTGTGTGCGCAATTCTGGGGACAGCGGGGCCCATCACACGATTCTTGACAGGCAGATGCAGACTTCAGTATTAGACATGCACTCACTCCATTTCCATTTATATCACTGAAATGCATGTGGAACAATCATCTCAATTCTTTGAGTTGATTGGTTAAGGCATATTGGTGCACCAGAGAGGGACAGAGTGGAGAAACTGCTTAAGAAAAATATGGGTGATGGGGATGGATTGGCAGCACAGGGAAATGAAGTGGCGGAGCATCTCGCTGGAGGCACAGGCGATGGATTAGCTGAGTGAGCTGGGCTCAGGAGAGGAAGGCCGAACACCGCCAGTTTAACACTGCGATGAGGCTTCAAATCTGAGGCTCAGCTGCCGGCGCAGCAGGGGGTCTGCTTCATTCCTGCTTCTTGTGCTTAGGATAGAACACGTTTATCAAGACTCGTACTAGACAAGCCAACGGGAGAGAGGGCTGAAGGCCTGAGTTCTGAGGTGAATATTGTAAGAGCTGGTCGAAACCAGGATACACACCTAATTTCAACACATTCCTGAAGCAAGAATCAAAGCTCCCATTCCAGCCCACCGCTCGCTTCGAACCCCCTTATCTCCTGGGACCATAAAAACCAGGATATATTGGAGAAAAGACATCTGGATGCTTTTAGAGAAGAGCAACTTTAAGTGCTTGGCTGGATTTATCATAAATAAAGTCGAACAAGGGAAAAGACCTTGTCATTTGGAGAAACTTCACACAAACACCTCAATCTCTTTCCATTAACGCAGTAAATTCAAGGATGGTATCGTTGAAGATGATGTTTTTACGATCAACGTCCAACTAGGAAAATCTCCAGATCTTCCCAAAAAAGTGACATTACGACCTCGCTTTATCAGCACATTGCTCTCTAACAGACAGAGAGACTAGTATCTAAAAAAGGACAAAATTATACTAGTTTCTGCTATTGGAGCAATATACTGGAAAAAACACTATATATATTATATTCACAACATTTATTCAGGTTGTCACGACATGTATAAACTTTTCTGTGTTATTGGAAAGTATGATGTTGTAATCTTCTGATGCATAACTTCACCTGATGCCTAGTCTTCAGTTCACACGCTGGATGTGTTTATGTAGAATTTAGGATCGTTTAATCGATGCATTAACTGCGTAATGAATACAAAGGATATATGTATTTTTGTGCATGTCAAATACATGGTGTTTGGTTTCAGATGAAAGCTGATTTCATTAATAATAAGCTGGTGTGGATGAAATTTGTTTGTTCTCATCAATGCATGATTACAATACTAATAGAAATCTGCTGTCAATAAGTTTTTCATGTGATAAATAACTGAAGAGATGTATGCACGGAAAAGGGGCTGTGCAGGGCGGGGCTCCGCCCAACAGGAAGAATCCGATTGGGTCAGTCGCCCGGGGGGCAGATCCCAAATCGGCCCGTTAAAAACAGACACCCAACTGTATCTTTGTCTTGAGTTGTTGTTGGAAATTGAAAAGAAAAGCTTAAGCTCAGCTCCCTCCTTGCTGGACGCTCTCAGCCATTTAACATCATGATTGAGCAGTAAACTGAGACCAAGACTCAAGCTTCCAAAGAACTTTAACATCTAAACGCCTCAGAAACTGAACCAACTTCCTGGGAGCGTCATCAAGTCAGAACGAGGCCAACCAATCACTGAAGAGTATTCTCGTGACAACAACCTACCAAGCCGCCATCAGCGCACAATCTTTTCTGAACCGGGAAAAGACTGAACTCGACCGAAAGCAAAGTAAGACAAAATCTCCTGAATCTGCTGAACGAGTTGCATTTATCTTTTAAGAGTAAAGATAGAAGAGTTCCATGCGTGTGTGCTTTCCCTCAGGTTGAAAACGAGCATTAGAACCTAAAACTCTCTTCAGAGCAAAACAATTCATTGCAACGAATGTGTGTGTTTGTTTACGTCTTTTGTTTCGTGTTGTTTAGCTTAGTATTGTGTTAGAGTAGTGAAATAAACTTTGATTCCATTAAGAAATCTCATGTCTGTTGCTATGTGATTTTCCAAGTCTTGAAACTACTTGCCAAAGATCACGTTACCTGAGCCCATGAGCTTGATAACTAACTATTTGGTTTGTTTTATCGTTGGCCGCGAATAAGATAAACAAAAAAAAAGCAGTGTGAGGGAGTGATTACATTGTCAGGCCTCTTAATACGACACAACATACCGCTCGCTGCGTCTGTGCGGGAGATATTGCTCTTGTCCTGGTTGCCCTGATCTGTAATAAATACTTAAAGGCATCTGCTTTGATTAAATAAACATAAGAAAATAGCAACATGCACAAGGGGGCTTTTGTAGTTAACCTTTTTATAGACACTAAAGAGTTACAAATTCAAATAATACTTCATATAATGCATGGTGGGTTTGTTTCAGTGTGGAAAGCAGGGGGGAAATTCTTTTGAAAATGAACTAAGAATTGTAAAATTAATAAGTACTAATAAACAGTCTATATGCTAATGCTATGCATACTAGTTAAAAGTGAGAGCTGGTCCTTAAAATAAAGTGTTACCAGTATTCTGTACAGTATAGATTCTATATGCTACAGAAATAGTATGAGTAATATGCTATTGTGAAAATAGCCTCAAGAGAAAGAGACCGATATAGTGGCAGAAAAAAGAGTGTGAATGGGACATCAGTGATATGCTCTCTAAACTCCCCAAACCATTTGAAATATAACGACTCTAAAAATGACAGCTGCTGATGTAATTTCAGACATGTCATAGAACTGCTGTATACAGCTTTTTCTATTGGGTGCAGCTTCCTTACGTGGCCTAATCAGTGTGCATGGGAGAACATATCATCGAAGGGACAAGCATCTGTAGCAAATTCAGGTGTGAGAATGCATGCATACATAATATTGAATGAAATGCATTCCTCACAAGCAAAAATACCCCAAAAGGAAACATAACTGTCTTCCTGTAAATTATTTATCTATATAATGAACTGAAATGCTAATTTAAAACAGAGGAAATGTAAACTGAAACAATTAGCTGCTTTATTAAACAATATTAGTAATGTTACACGCTGTGCTGAACAAGGGCACGAGGATGACGGAGAATCATTAAACAGTCTTTTAATATACAATTCAAGAATAAGAAGCCAGGAATATCTCAGGAAGGTAGCACCAACACTTGACATAAACAATCACTGACAAACTCAAACTCAAAAGGCAGGCACTTATAAAGAGCAGATAATGAGGGGCAACAGGTGAACAATGATTAATAAACACAGGTGAATGAACTAAACAATGATTAACTGAACAGAACAGGGAAAACTAAGTCAAAGCAAAACACAGACATGGTACAGTTCGCCCCCTCCCGGAAAGGCGCGTCCTCGCGATGTAACAATCCAACTGAGGAGGGAGTGTGGGGGCTCTGGCGGAAGAAGTGGAGCAGGAGGGCGAAAAAAAAGGCACACAGAAAAGAAAAAAAAGAAAAAAAAAAGGAAAAGAAAGTCCATGGGGAAGTGGAGGGTGGGAGAAGCCAAGGGGAGGCCAGGAGCAGGAGGAGCCAGATGGAGACCCAGGCCACAGCCAAGATGGAGACCCACGGAGGAGCCGACGGAGGGAGGAGCTATGGTGGAGGAGTGTTCGTCAACTCCATGGGGCCGACCGACGGTGGCGGAGCAGGTGGTGGTGGAGCCCGAGGCGGTGACAGAGAGCCGGAGAGCCAGGGTGATGCCGATGATTCGGAGGGCCATGCGGAGCTGGAGGCTTCGGCGACCGAGGTGAAGACGGAACTCCGGAAGGCCGTGGCGGAGCAACAGAGGCCTGAGGTGGAGCTGGAGGGAAGGAGGAGCCCAACGGAGCCGGAGGGACGAAGAGACGAGGCGTAGCCAGAGGAGTATAGTCCCGAGGTGGAGGTAGGGGGACGACTGACCAAGGCGGACCCGGAGGGACGAGGAAGCCCGGTGGAGCTGGAGGACTGATGGGTCCCGGTGGAGACGAGGGAGCAGGAAGCCAAGGTGGAGCCGCTGGGTCGCAGGATCGAGGCGGAGTCTGGGTCTCGGAGGCTGATGGCAGAGTCGAGGGATCCTCCAGACTCGACGCCAATGATGCTGGAGATGGGCAGACCCGCGGCGAACCCACACCACAGATGGTGGGCTGAGGGTGAGCAGAGGGGTTGAAGGGATCCAGCAGAATGGACGTAGATGAAGGGCATGGATCAATAACAGGAGGTGGGAGAGGGAGGTTGGGTGGGATTTCTTGAGTGATATAACTGACGATGGACGTACTTGTAATTCCGTTTTCCAGTCAGTTGGGTTCCCAATGTCCAGTTCTGACTCACCCTCAGCGATGGCGCAGTGAGCGGGGTTTCCCATAGCCCCCGCGATCTCCACAGCGGTATCCATCCACGCTCGTGCTGTCGGCTCTCGCACCTGGTCAGACATATGTGGCTCAGGCTCCGGGGCGATAGTCAGCTCTGTCGCTCTTTGTGGCGATGGCTCAACGCTCGCGGCAGGCTCAGGCTCTCTGTCTGCGGTGGGCTCTAACAGCTCCGCGCTGTGAGGTGGAGGTTGACTGGGCTCTGGGTTGTCGGAACTCACATGTGATGACCTTGGGCTGGAATCCACAGTGAATGCTGATCCGGCAATCCACAGTGCGAAGTTGATGTAAGTCTTCGGTAACAGGTGCGGATCAGCTCTGGGCATAAGAATGCGGATCTCTTCATCCAGCCCACACCAAAATCCCTCCATTAAGGTGAGGTCATCACATGTGGCGAGATGGTAATAATCCAAGAACTCCATCACATACTCCTCCAGATCACGTCTGTCTTGAAAAACGAAAATAGTAGCCCCTGAAGCACTGTCGTTCGGGGCTACGTTAACTGAAGCCAGTTCAAACTTCATTTTGTCGTTGGTCGGTGATTCTGTTATGCTGTGCTGAACAAGGGCACGAGGACGACGGAGAATCATTAAACAGTCTTTTAATATACAATTCAAGAATAAGAAGCTAGGAATATCTCAGGAAGGTAGCACCAACACTTGACATTAAACAATCCCCGACAAACTCAAACTCAAAAGGCAGGAACTTATAAAGAGCAGATAATGAGGGTCAACAGGTGAACAATGATTAATAAACACAGGTGAATGAACTAAACGATGATTAACTGAACAGAACAGGGAAAACTAAGTCAAAGCAAAACACAGACATGTTACAAGTAGATCCTTCACTCGTTCAGTGAATCGCCGTAACACTGATTCTGTTCAAATCCCTATAAAATCATAAATGATTCCCTTTGAGCTAAATTAAACTATATTAATATTAATGTAATAAAACCCCTACATTTTTTTTATTGGTGGAGGTTAATATTATATGTAATAACCTTACATAGTCACTCTTCACACATACTTCATTTGAATAAACCTTTATACAATGTTAATGTTTAACAAATAGGACAACATTAATTGAAAAACCTATTTTAACTGTGAAACAACAGCAACAATAACAGCATCCCTGTGATAGAGCGGGTGAAATGAAGGCATCCAGTATTTTGAGTTTGAGTAAAATAGCAGCATGGGTAAATACAGTGCTTCTTTACAAACCAAGTCCAGCTCACTGTGTTTCATGTCTGGAGGGGCATGATAATTCAATGACCTCCAAGTTCTTCATCGCACACTGATGTGTTATTGCAGGCAGGCCGAGAGGGTGTAGAATGCAGAAAAACACACTTAATTTCCATCCTCTCAGATTTCCTACACCTCTTTTATTGATCAGCTGAGAGAATGCAACCCTGGATCACTCCAGAACCCTGACACAGCTAGTGGCATGAGCCAATTGAGATGGAAAGAACAACAGATACAGCTTCCAAAGTTTGATGTTTTGATGCCTTAGGCAACAACCGATACCTACAGAGAGACTGGGGTAGGATTCCCAACATATATAGCAAATGTGATCATAAGAACATGCATCATACATAATGCATTTGCTGTTAAATAATAAGCACTGCAGCCCAGTTTGATTGCAAATTATGTATCATAAGCCCGGTACACACCAAGCTGACGCCGACGAACTAGTGACGACGAAAGCAGACTGCGGGGTCGACACCCGACGGTCAAGTAGGGTTTTTTTCTCGTGTACTGGTTCGGCAGCTGAACAGCCAATCAGAATGATCAGATGGCCCGACTGACCGACGAGCTCCGACGCCGATTCAACATGTCGGCCTGACGGCCGACCCTCGGCTTGGTGTGTCTGTCTGACTGACTGACTGACTGACAGATATTTTCGAGATTTAGAAGACTTTTTTAGTCTTTTTTAGAGTTTTTCAGGAAGTATTGAGCTTGTGCTTAGGATGTAGGCTTAGGACAATTCAATAGTAATTCAATTGTGCCATACAAAGGCCGCAAATTACATTTGTTAAATTAAAAGTCTCATCTGGATTGCTCATCTGTGTTTTTTAATAAATGTGCCAGTAGAAAGGTATTTTTCAGACAAAGTTTCTTCAACTTTAACTAATAAATGAAAGTTCTGTTGTGGGATTTTTGTGTAAGTAATTAATTAATTTATTCACCTGTGTTCATACATGCTCAAAGATTGCTAATTCCAGTTCTGGCTGGTAATTAGAAAGAGGACAAATGGTGTTTCAGTGTCTATACAAACATATGAAAATGTATGTGTTGTAGAGCCACATTTTGTATAAAAATTCCTACAACAAAGAAAGAGAACACTCTGTATAATCAAATTTCTTTTAAAATTTTGACAAATCGACCTGTATAAGGCTAAACATGTCTGGCTTCTCAAAGAGAAGAGGAAAGGTTGCAGTGTGTGTGTGTCTTTCGCAGGCGTTGTGAATGCTGATTGTACCATCTCATTAGCATTCCACCTCCATGCCGTCTCTTATAATGAAGACTTCTGCAGTGACCAGTCAATGGCGACATTACAAACAGCAAACAACATCAGAACAAAAAGAAAGGGGAGGAATTTTAACATCACCTCCAAGCAGTGATTTACTGAGGGAAAGCAGCCGTAAGGTGAATGTTGGGAAGATGTTGCTAATGTGTGAAATGCGAAAAAAAATACTAGATGTATCCGGCGAGGTGAACTCGGATAGAACTAATGCAGGTGTTTTTGTGAAACAAAGGTGTGTTTGTTACTTAGGCATTTGCACATGTCTACATGGTGAAATGTGTTGAGAACTGCAGTTATAGTAATGTAAAATCCATTCAGCGTGAAGGTTGCATGAATGGAAAGTGTTTAGTACCAGCCATTGATTTTCAGTCGCTTCAAATGGAGGTTTATCCAGTAGACTTATCTCATAATCAGCCCTGTAGTATATAACATACATTTTCTGGAGAATGTTTAACAAACTGTGAAAATAATGCAAATAATACACTGGTAGATAAGGGCCATTGTACTATTATATGGGGTGCAAATATCATATTACTATTTGAGAACCTTCTAAAGTCAGAATATTTTTGACTGTGATTTTCTTCCATCAAATAACCTACTTGTTTAAAAAAATGACAGCTACATTAATAATACTTGTGTGAAATGCAGTCCCAAACTCTGTGCTGCATATACCCATCAATATCTGCTACACACAGGTAACTAATAACCTCCTGAGCATTAAATGGGTCATATGACGTTGCTAAAAATACATTATTTTGTGTATTTGGTGTTACATTATATGTGTTTGTGGTTTAAAGTTCAAAAACCACATTATTTTCCACATACTGTACATTATTGTTGCTCCTCTATGCCCCGCCTTTCTGAAACGTGTCGATTTTTACAAAGCTCATCGTTCTGAAAAGCGAGGCCTGCTCTGATTGGCCAGCTATCCAGTGCATTGTGATTGGCTGAATACCTCAAGCATGTGATGAAAATGTTATGCCCCTAACCGTATTGTGATGGCGTTTCCCTGCGCGACGAGACTAAAACATTAAGTTTATGCTGCGCGCCGCATAAACATTACCATGTCTACATTTGTGATCTGAGAAACGCCAAATAACAAGAGCTAATCTACACATCTAAAAACTTGCGTTTGAATAGTCAGTAGCAGAAACTTACTTAAAGGCTGTGAGTCAGAAGCACCAGACTGTCCTTGCAAAGTTGAAATTGCCCCACTTTATAGAAACAACTTTTGTGCAAACCAGCACAGTAGGCTACTCTCCTGCCAGGTTGAGGAAATAGTCCTCCATAAATTGCGCCACACACACTCGAATATTTGTGTTGTACTTCTCTGGAACAGTGTTGTAAATACAACTTAACCACTGATTTCTAGTTGTGTCCTCTTTTAGTAACCCACAACGAAGCACAGTGTCTTCAGGACATGGCGCCGGCGGCAACAATACTACAGCGAGAATAAAAATCACACCCTTTTTCATTGCATAAACATTTGGGTGGAGTTTTGCAAATCTCCCCACACCGTGACGTAGACATGTGGGGGCATGTTTGAATGAGCCGTTTTAGGGAGGCGTGGCAGAGTCTTAACATTTATAAAGAATATATCTTTGGTTTTGAGACTATAGTCTTTGCAACTTCAGGGATCTTATCTATGCACGAACAGCTTATAACACTCCAAACAGAAAGGAAAACTTGAAATTGCATTATATGACCCCTTTAATAAAGCTCTTTGGTTAGATACTTGAGTTTTGTGGTCACATAACTCAGACTCAGGGTGATTATTGTCACCACATTATAACATGACATCTCAATACAGATGCTTAATGAGAACCGTAAGGTTTATTGTGTCTACATTACTGTGACTTGGGTTTCTGTCTGAATCCAGTTCTATGATATGCATACAAAGAAGAAGCAATAACAACTATTCAAGGGTGGGCATATACACAACCCAGACTCATTGGAAATACAGTATGTGCATGTGGTGACGTTTCGGCAAAATGACATTATGCTGCTTCTTGCACATTCTGCAACACTTTGAAAGTGAAATATCCAGTGAGTGGCACTAAAAGCAAGTTCAGTTTTATTCAAAACAGATGAACATCAATCTGCTGTTTTATTACTGGTTGTTGTTTTTTTGGCAGTTCATGAATGAAATGAAATGCCCAGTGAGTGGTGCTAAAAGGTTAATGTTCAATCACATTTGGAAATAATGTAGCAACATCACAGCAATGTGTGGTTACAATACATTTGTTGGAACACGTGTGTTAACATGGAAGTTAGTATGAGCACTGACACTGAGATGAGCTGCTAAAATGACTTGCGTTATGATTTGTGACCATTCCTCTTTTTATTACCTTTCCTTCCTATCTCCTTCCCTTTCAATAAACAGTGGTATAATGCCTAAAAAATAATAACTGAATGATTTTCTGTTTCCATCTCTTTCTATACTGCCTCCTATACTGCTATACGGCAGCACCACCATAGCATCACTGAAAGAAAGACAATTGTTTTATTTGAGTACAAATAATACAAAGACAATAAATAGTCGTGCAACAAAAATGCAGTGTGAAGAATTTTATAAGCTAGTTATTTGAATAAATATCAAAATATTTTGGCTAATGCAATTCTGTATACCTTTCTAATCACTTGTGATTTAGTGATCAGTAAACTTTTCTAGTCACCTGTGAGATGCTTAAGGAAGGTAAAATCAAATGAAATATAAAAGAAGAAGAAAAAGAGAAAAAACAGAAATGCAAACTCAGAATTCAGTGAAAAAAATTCGGAATTGTGAGCTAAAAACTCACAAATACCTCTTTTTATTACATGAATATTATTATCCCATAGAAATAACATTCCATGCATTTCTATTCTGGAGTGACTAATGGGGTTCTTAGGCCTTAATGACAAAAAGGCTAGAAAGCCTTTAGAGTACCACAAAAATAGGAAAACGGAGTCTCTGAACTTTAGATCCATTCATTTTTACCTAATATATATCAATATATTTCTGATATAAACTGTATAATAGCTGTTTTACATATGATGGAACAAGTAGATATATTTTTGCACTAGAGAGCAAGAGAGAAAGTGAGACAAATAAACTTGTCCTGCGAGGTTTTCGAGAAAAAAAATCTGGCTTGGTTGCATAGTGTGCACTCTGCAGAGTGAACGACAGGTGAGTAGACTAAATAAAGCACATGAACTCTGGGCTTCTGTGTCAGCGTTAAGCGCAGTAAGCTTTCCATGACAAGCTGTATTCATGTGAGAGAGAGAGAGAGAGAGAGAGAGAGAGTCTAACAACTCATCTTCATGACAGCTCCAATGCAAAACAGCTTTCCTGTCCTCTTCTGGTTCTCCCTCTGTCTCTGTCTCTCACTCTCTCTCCAAGTGAAGGTGGCCCCAGACTCCCAAACAGACATAGTGCATACAGGGCAGGTCAGTGCAGATAGATAAATGGTGATTTATCATGGAGATGTGCTGTAAATGTCCTTGTGCAGCCACAGAGTTCCGGTGGGAAACGAGTGAGGAGAGCACATGGCCAGAGAGATTAATGTCAAGCAGAAGAGAGATGTGGCAGGGGATCAAAATCACAATCAACTTTACTATCTGTGTCCCTTTAAAGCGGGAGGAAAGAGAACAGAATGGATAAGGATGAGATGAGAAGAAGAAGGTTCAGAAGACAAAGGGAGAGCGGAGTTATGTTTGTACTTAACATGTCACATAACCAGACTTTATGAGAATCAGTATTGTTACAAACTTGTCCGTTCAAAACAATCCACCTTATTTTGAATTCATTAGATTCATTAGATGCTATAGGTAAATAACTTGAAGTGCAGTAAAAAGCAAAACTATTTATGTTACAAACCTCCCCCTAAAAAGAGATAAAATAGCATAGTTGCTTGAGAAAATGTTTTTATCTCAAAGGCCTGGTTTCACAGACAGGGCTTAGACTAAACCAGGACTAGGCAATCATTCAATTAGGACATTTAAGTAATTTTTATTAACGTGCCTAAGAAAAAACATTACTGGTCTGCATCTTGAGACAAAACAGGCACTGATATATATTTTCAGATCAGTCAGTGCAAGTATCTTTCAGTTAAAATAGCTCAGATTTACACTTTAGTCTGGGACTAGGCTTAAGCCTTGTCTGTGAAACCCGGGGTAAATGTTTTACTATTAGTGTAAAAAAAGCATTGATCTTCATTAATCTAAGCATTAATCTTTTAGTGCCACTCACTTCCAAATTTTAATTTCCAAAATGCCTCAATACTTGTATGAATCAAAGTAATAAAATGTTGGCAGTCACATTTATGTGTTTCAGAGAAACATGAACACTCATTTTAGTTTCACTGACTGGACAAGTGTTTCACTGACTGGACAAGTGTTGCAAAACATGAAAAAAGCTAAGCAATATTATTTTTGCAAAATTATTATCTCAGGAATCCTTTTTTACTATTTATTTATTTACCAGGGTGAATTTGTATGATGTGAAAACAATTTTCAGAAAAAAGCAAGCATGAATGTCCACCCCTAACCTCACCCCTACACATAATCAAAATTGGAGAATAAGCAAATCTTATGAAAACACACAATCATAGATTGTACAAATTCATATGAATTTGCCACTAACTGGCCAAAATGTAAAGTAGTTGCAAATTGGCATGAGAATGTGTTGGCATAGAACACTATCATTTTTATCAACACATGCAGTGTGGCTCACCATTTATATGCAGACCAGAGCCTAAGTTTTTCGTGAATGTATTTCATAGTACTCAAAACACGAACCATTACCATTTATGTACACATATTCCATTGCAACTACTTCAGATGCAATTTACGATCCTCCAATCTGTCAGGAATCTGAAATATGTCTTTATCTTTTTATATTTCTGTCATTTAGAAAGTACAAATCTGCTGAGTTACAGCATGGAAGATTTTAACCATAAACATTTGAGAGTGACATAAAATGAGAAGGAAGCATTTTAATGATGCTAGGATGCAGATCTAAAAACTATTTTCTTCATATCACAGGAAAGCAGTCGGACTAGCAGATGTTTCGACTTCATACACTGCTGCTCTGTCATGTCAGTCAGAGCACATCTTTAAACCACTATGCATTTGAATCAATAAATCAATTTTTGAGCGTGTGATTTGATGTATGTACATTGAGTCAGGCCCACCCCCCACACCACTTGAAATGCAAGCTGTCCAGTTTATACAGTGAGTCACAAACGTACTAGTTCTTTTAATGAACTGGTCATAAAGACTCATTAACTGTTCGAATAAACCTGGGAGAACACTGTACAGTTGTTGCTCGTCAGACTATATGAACATGATCCCAGTTATAAGCCATGTTACTCTGTGGGATCTTAGTTATTATTAATGTCAGACTGTATGTATGTCAAGACTCATTAATAATGAACATACACAAAAAGACGTTCAAAACTTTGCATCATCAATTTGTTACACTATTGGTAGTGGTGAGTTGCATTCCAATGAAACTGACTGCCTGCAAACATGTCAAACCAGTAATCAGAGATTGTAGATTTTGGTCTAAGATGAGTGGAATCTTTTAGGATTCACAAATTATGATATTACAAATTACACACAAATCATCATATAATCATATAGTGTGCTCCAGCTGTAGTCAAAAACAAATCTTTCACTGAATGAAAAGCCTTTTTTTCACTAGTATGTGCATAATATGTGCACTAATAACGTCAAGCAGTGTAGATTATTTACACCACATCCCAAATGATTTATTGTTTTTAATAGCATTCTGTGAGTCAGGCAATGATCACACAGTGAACAGTGTGATTCCAGTTGTGGGGTGTTCATTAAAAGCAAAGCAGATGTACAGGTGGGCAAATGGCAGATGATAACAAGCAGTCATACAATATAATGGAATTCAGACAAGAGGAGAGTATAGAGCACACCGATTGGAGCTGGAATGTGGAGAATAGACAATCCCAGAATAAAGACAAAGAAGTAATCCATAACCTGAAGCACAAGAGGAACACTGTGGGAAGGCAGCAAAATATTAACAGTCCTGGTTCATGATTATTCAATGAGCATTTTTGCATCCTTGATGAGGGAACAGCTGTGCATGATAAAGCTAATTTCAGAGCTAGCATACTGTGTGTGTACATACACACACACACACACACACACACACACACACATTTATATATATATATATATATATATATATATATATATATATATATATATATAAATATATAGATAGAAGTTAGCAGAGAACTGCACCTTACGACTTGGATGATTGAATATTGGATTGTGAATGTGACGTGTAAAGAACACCGACAGCTAAACCTATAATTACTGTGATACACATAAAGTGCCCAATCCAAACTATGGTAAAAATATGATTAATCAAGTTTAAAATAATTTAACTGACTGAAAACACATAATACTTAATAAAAACATTCATATTAATCAAGGAAAATTACCTGCTGCACATAAATTGAATGTAGATACAGTAAATATTATATATATATATTAGTAAAAATGTTTAATTATTGGCATGCATGGGTTGAAGTATGGACAATTTGATAATGACAGTTGTTTGAATTATGTGGAAATCTTTCTATGGAATTCAATTGCAGGTCTACTTACAATAACTTGCTTATGGTTAATCTGATCACTGACTAGTTTTTTTTTTTTAAACCTTTCCTTTATCTCCTGAACCTGTCTACAGATGCATAGCTGCAGGCTGTTCTAGAAAGGACCTTAACATTTATATGAACAGATCTTGGAGCATGTGGAACATGAAGAAGCTCATTACATTTTCATCTCTGCAGGAACACATGCCAGCTTCAATAAATCCAACCTGCTTCACAACGCCTGCCCATGTATGACGTTCATTGCTTACACTTGCTTTTCCTGTCCAACACTCCCAGCATCCAAATCTTGCTCACAGCAGCTATGCATTCTACATCAATGTTTCAACAGTAACGCAGATGAAGTGGATGCAATGGGCAACTTATGCCACTGTCAAATGTGCCATTTTGCCCTCTATGTCACCATGACTTTATTCCATATGTACATCACTGGTGCGAGCTTAACTAGGATATCAATGAGGATTTGTTTTCTTAATGGCAGCTCTTTTAAATGTTCACTTTGAAAATGTCAGAATCTGCTGTGTGATGTGAACAGCTATTCTTATCAAACTATGCATATTACAAAAATATTTAATAGGGCTAGGAAGATTCATACAGCAGACATACAATAAATGCTTTAAAATTAAATTTAGCCTTTTGTTATGAAGACAGAGCATAGAGCAATATGTTGTATTGACATTGCATACAATGGATGCAGTCAATTTATACACAAATATGTGGAAACATCCTGATGACGTTCAAATATGCATGTGTAGTAAGTAAAAAGTAAGGTTTTGTGCATATTTTTTGCTACACAACCTTCTCCTCAGTACTGTGTTTGCATATGTGTGCGGTTGTTTTTACTGCCTCCTTTTTTGTGCAAGTCACCATCACGCCTTCTCCTGCTGTCCCCTTGTCATCTCATCTCCCTTGATGCTGAGCTCTATGAGACATAAATAAAGAAATACATCCCAAAAAAGTGCATGCCGTACACGAAATATGCTCAATTCAGCCAGTAAAGGGCATCACTTTCCATTATGAGTGATATGTTTATCACTGGGAATATACAAATCCTGATGAAGTGGCAAGCACGAATAGAGGATAGCTGATTTACACCGAACACAGTACGCATGTAAAGTGACCTTGAGCAGGCATGTGATATGAGGTGACAGCAGGTTCCTTCCATGTCTGTTTGACTCTCCCTCTTGGGTGCAGTGCCTCTGGGAGTGCCACAGGGGTTGATGTTGAGCCCTTTCACGATCTCTCTTGGTGATGATGATGCGTCCTTCATTAAGCAATACTTTTTAATTTATAGAATAATTTATAAATATTATATTATAAATTACCCATTATAATTCCTGTTTTCAAAGCATTTTTTTTTTTACATTTGCTAGAAAGGCAGGCACAACTAAAAAGGCTTTCTTTACCATTTTTTTTTTTTTTTTTCAAATTAATGGAACATGGAATATGCAAATTAATGGAATATGCTTTTAATTTGTCCCAAATGATTACTAAGCAGAGTTATTTATTTATTTGGTTATTAATTTGCAATGTTTCTTCTTTGAAATTTTTATTTTACTGTATGTAAATCCTGTTCTATTAAGAATAATCTGTGCTGTAAATGCACTGTGATCTAAAAGTCTGTGACCCCATTGAAAACCTGTATTTTGTTTTTCTGAGACAAACATTGTTTTAGGATTTTACAAAGTACAACTCCCAGTCACCAGAGGGCAGCATCAACAGGATATTGAACTTTTTTACTTTCTGTCTATTGTAAAAGTAGTTTTATATTTCATTCTGTAGTTGCAGAATATTGTTAGTTCAGTTGCTGCCCTACTACATGTTCCTTCTTTAATTTATTTTAAGTTATTGGCTTGTTATTTGTTTGGATTATACTTTTCTATTCTGATCATAGTTTTGATATTTTGTTTGGACTTTTTTGCTTTTCATATTTTAATACATTTCTGTAAATGGAGCCTGACATTCTCAACATTCTCAAGTGTTACACTACAGTAAAAAAAAAAAAAAGGACAAATCATGTCCTGGCTACACTAAAAACAGGGATGTCAAGTAGAACTTCAATAATTCTTCAGTACCATATAAATATTCTAAAATGACAATACAATTTTTTTTATAGTATTATCAGTATGGAGTATCAACTCAATTTGATGCCCAAGTGCTATCTGACTGACAGGCAGCTGCTTTCGAAAATATATGCTTCTGTGCTCCATATAGAGCACTCATGACTCACAACTGTACAGGTGACTGGTCAAACAAACACTTTTTGTTCAAAGTAACTTTTTTAATGTGTACAGCTTCTGAGGTCATTCTGTGGATGTGCCCAATATTCAGTTTTATGATTTTTCTGTAGCAACATAATTTATTACCCAATAAATTATAAAGATATAACCCAAAGATTTAATAGCTCTTGTGAAAAGTGTATTTTTGTGTGTGCATGAGACACTGAATGGAAGAGAGAGAACATTTCCAAAAGACAGAGAGTGGAACGAAGTTGAGGCAGCAGACAGAGATAGATGATCTGTTGGCAGCCACAATTTTCTGGAAGAATATGGCGGAAAATGGAAGCGAGGGGATGTATAATGAGGTCAAGGAAAGAAAGAGGAAGAGAAAGACCTTGAGGCCAGTGCAGGCCGATAAGAATGGACAGCTAACTAGATAAACTTCACACCACACCGCCACATTCTCTATTATAGCCACTGGGACCTCTGACCTCAATGCCCTTTCTGACTTAGCATTGTGCTCCTAGACCACTTCAACATTGTATCACTGGAATAAAAATAAGCATTATGTCAATTACACTGAGTGTATACAAGATTACAATGTAGTTACATCATAAAAAAATTGTGAGAGAATGAGACAGACAATGCCCTTTCAAATATACTCTTGCTGTTCATCTTGTTTGTCACCATATTCAATTCTTGGCACCACAGACTCACAAAGTCCCACTGCTTGCATGCAAATCTATGTTCTCTTTTTCTTTCCTTCTGCTAAACATCTTATCTCCAGTCACTCTTGCCCACTTGACCCCATTTCCTCCTGAATTCTACAAGCCACGTATTCTCAGTATTTATTCGCTACAGTCCCCTCCCAGACACATAGTTCGCACATCTATCCTCTCTGGCAGTTTCATTCATTGCATTAAAGCAGGCTTAGGTAGCTTGTCTATCAAAATAAATAAATAAATGAATACAAATAAAAAGGACATTATATGATAAACAAACAGAAAATGTGAAATATGTCTCTCTCCTCTGCAGAGGAAAAAACTTGCAGAAGTTGTTTTTAACCAAGTCTTATTTACTCTGACAGAAAAACCTGGAACAACAGTCTGCCTTTGCATCACTGAAGCCTGTAGCCTGTGAAAACTGCCTCCAGATCATCCATCCTCATTCTGCTGGACATATCTGATTTTGTTGACACAGTAAATCACCAGATCCGCCTACCCACCCCCTCGACACTGTAAACTAAACTTCCCTGGTTTGCGTCTTATCCCACAGGCAGAAACTTCTATGTATTTTGGAGAGACATCAGCTAATTGGTGCACTGGGCTACCTCAGGGTTCGTTGCTTGGCTCTTTCCTCTTCTTGATGAGTGCATGTTATACCTTTATTTCTCTCGCAGCACTGTCTGCCAAATGTTGCATACATCAAGTTAAAGTACCTGCAGCCAACTACAATAAACCCCTTATCCTAAAGGTATAACTTGGATATTTCACCTTAAAAATAAACTTCTCCCATCATTTACTTATACTCATGTTTTTCCAATGACTTTCTTCTACATTTACATTTACATTTAGTCATTTGGCAGATACATTTACATTTAGTCATTTTCTATGTTTAAAAATTATGAAAGAATGTCCATTTGTGGGTGAACTATATCTTGAAGTATTACCATGTTATTTTAGTGCTAATGCACCCTTTAAGAGCAGGCATACACGGTGCAATTTAGAAGTTGTAGGAGCTTCTTTTTTTCCCACTGAGAGAAATGGCATGAACATTTTTGATGCTCCAATGGTTGAGTTGGACATTTTCAGCTACCCAGCTATTTAAATAAAATAAATTAAGCATCATTCAAATGTAGCTGCAATATTTAATCTAATTTGATCACATTATAAAATCACAATACTAATATTTATGTCTTAAAAGCATTTCAAGCATCTATCTATCATGCATATGATACATTATTTGCAATCAAACTGGGCTGCAGCGTTTATTATTTAACAGCAAATGCATTATGTAATGATGTGTGTTCTTATGATCACATTTGCTATATATGTTGGGAATCCTAACCCAGTCTGTCTGTAGGTATCGGTTGTTGCCTAAGACATCAAAACATCAAACTTTGGAAGCTAAAAAACAGGAAGTGGGCAAAAACCTTTTCAAGGAACTCTATCTATCTATCTATCTATCTATCTATCTATCTATCTATCTATCTATCTATCTATCTATCTATCTATCTATCTATCTATCTATCTATGATTCCTATTTTTAAATATACATTTTTTAAACATGAGATAAGAAAGAATGGAAATATGTGTACATGGATAAGATATTTATTTGCTCTTACAGTCTTTTACTGCTTTCAGGCCCTTCACAGCAGCATGGCCCCATTCTTCAGGAATTTGTTAATTGGTGCGAGAATTTCTGTTTGGAACTAAATGTGAGCATGACTAACGAGATGATATTAACCTTTTCTAATAAGCAGAGGCAGATAGCTTTGGCAGCCACTAGTGTCATTCATGAAAAGCCTATTGAGATTGTTGTGGCATACAAGTACCCGGGTACAATGTTTGACAGTTTGTTTAAATTTACTTCCAACACAGAGGAGATATATGAAATTCCAACAGTGGCAGTGCCTTTTAAGGTAGCTCAACTCCTATGGGGTTATAAAGAAGACTATTAAATGTTCTACTACTGTTACACTGGAAGTGTCATTACATTCTCCAGCATCTGCTGTCTTCAAAATAGAAAGTATCTGGATTGTACAGCTGAAGTCTGATCTAAAATTATTGGACTTCCTATCAGGACTCTTTCTACTGTGAGTGAACAGCAAATGCTGAGGTTAGCTGGCAGGATCTTACAAGACCCTTCACATGTCTTTTCTGTTTTTGAGTGGTTCTTGTCAGGACAATGGCTTTGCTGTCTAGGCTGCAGAACACAAAGAAAGAAGACAACCTTTGTCTCTGAAGTGCTGCAACTTTTAAATTTCCAACCATCTCTGATCCCCTTGTTTACCATGCCGTGACTTTCTTTCTCTTATTTTATTTTGTTTGCACATTGTTGTATACATACATACATATATATATATATATATATATATATATATATATATATATTTATTTTTATACATGGTTTGATTTTTTATTTCTTTAATTTTTTTTAGGTATCAGCCTGTAGCAGATTATATTTAATATGAACACTGTACACATGTTCCTTATGTATATATTGTTTGTTACTCCATGTGACCTTGTGAATTGCCTATAGGGGACAAATGCAAGTAATGCCTTTTCTCCTTGCTTGTTTTGTAATAAACTGAGACGATGTGCATAAAAGTTTTAGTGAAAAAAAAGACTTTCAAACAGTCCTCATTTCTGCAGAACACCAGTGTTGACAGCACACCTGCTAAAAGCAACTCCAGTTGTGCAGCATGAGAGAGATTGAAAATGGAGACGTGCAAAGTAAAAGTACAGAAAAGCAGGGTCTATTTCTTGCACAACTTGAACAAACTACAACAGATAAAAATTTCAGCTGTGTGAACATTAACAATATCGTTAACTTTTCTCATTTAAAATCAATACTAATATGGCTTTTTTATCAATATCTTTAGCCTATATGCTGTGTTCTGTTAATGTGTGAACTTCATATTATTTGTTGCACATTTGCTGTCCAATAATCGCAATAAGCTTTGTGCTTAGATTTATCGGTTAGCCATGACTGGCAATACTAAGCTTTGACTGGCACACGGTTTCGATCAGAGTAATTAATGCACGAGATTTGAGAATGGTGTGGAAGCGCAGGTGGATCAGAGAAGCAAAACTACCTTTCACGATTTCAAGTGCAGGTCAGTTCCATCTTTAAAAAGGCTATTGCAGTTTTGTCTTTGCTTACTTAGTTACGCAGCAGCATCACTCAAAATACTGTATTAAAGGACATCATTATTATCTATTGTAAATTTACAGTAGTAATTTGAAATGAAATGAAATGAAATGAATGAAATTATGCATTTATATAGCGCTTTATTGTGTATTGCTGTACACCCAAAGCGCTTTACAATCATGTGGGGGGGGGGGGGGGGGGGGGGGGGGGGGTCTCTCCTCAACCACCACCAGTGTGCAGCATCCACTTGGATGATGCGACGGCAGCCACAGCACAACGGTGCCAGTGCGCTCACCACACACCAGCTACAGGTGGAGAGGACACAAATTTGGTAACACTTTATTTCGATAGTCCACTTTAGACATTCTACTAACAGTAAGTAACTTTGCAACTAGCAGTCATTAGAGTATTAGTAGATTGTCTGCTTAATATCTTCTAACACTTTATTTTGATGGGTCCACAACATACAACATACTGACTATCAGAAATTTTGCAAGTATATGTCGACTTATTCTACTAACCCTAAACCTACCCTAACAGTCTACTCTGAGAGTTTGTAGACATGTAGTTGCAAATTAATGAGAATTAGTCGACATGTAGTTGACATGTAGTTGCAAAGTTACTTATAGTTAGTAGAATGTCTAAAGTGGACTATCAAAATCATATAGTTTTATAATAGGTTTAGAGGGAGCTAGGGCAGACAACAACACAACCATTGTTTCACTATAAATACAAAGACAATGGTTACTATTGTTAAACCACAAATTAACCATGGTTTTGCTACACTGGTTTTGCTACACATGGTTTTGCTACAACCATAGTTTAACCATGGAATTTGTAGCAAAAATATATACAAATGATAATCCATTTGCCAAAAAAAACAAAAACAAAACATGGTTACTGTACTTTTACTATAATAAAATCATAGTTAAGGTTTCCCGGCCTGGAATTTTGTCCTAGTCCGCCCCTGCTTTGCAGGCAGTGTTTGCGCACAAATGCACCTCACAAAACTAATTCCGGACTTGCTTATGAGGCAGCATAACAGTTTAATGATCAAATATGCCTTGATGCCTTCCTACCTTGACATGACAAGTTTTCGGATGCAGCCACTGTTTCTTGTGCATCAAGCATGCACATTCGAGCTCTTTGCCTTTTAAAGTTGTGGTTGATTGCTATTGAATTTTTTTAATGTTAGTTAGTGTGCAATGTTGCTGTTTGAGCAAAAATGATATCTGCAAAGTTAGGATGATGAAAGTTCCATGCAAACGAAAAAATTTTTTAAATTCTTTTAAAATTCTTTTTTTAAATTCTTTTAAAATTATGGCAATTTAATGCCTACAAAACAGCTCGTAGGGATTACAACGAGTTACTTCCTGGGTTTATGACATCACAAACCCTGATAAACCCAGCCCATGGGAACATGCAACAAAGGGGGTGAGGCCATGCTGCGCTGCTTTAGAGAAAAGGAAGAGTTGTTGCCACACCGTCAAAACTAGGGGTGCACCAAAAAAAAATCTATTCATGTATGAATCGCGATTCTGTCCTCCAACGATTCTAATGGATTCACAAGTTTCAAAATCAATGTTCTAAAACAGCGGTTCATAATCCTGTTCCTCACATCCCCCTGCTCTACACGCACTCTGCATCTCTCTCTCTCTCTCTCTCTCACCTGATCATCAACTCGTCAGCTCCAATAAACTGTGCTCCAATTATACACGTTATGCGTTTAGACAGACATTTTTCACATAGCTTTAATCTGGATAAAATCGTATATGAAAAGCTAACATAAGCAATAGGATTTACAAATAACAATGTATCTAAAACTATGAGACAACAACAAACAAAAACACACCATTAAGAGCTGTGTGCTTGCACAGGTTCTGCCTGATCCTCTTCACTAATAGCCTATTCTCTGGTTCTCGTTCGGGCTCAAATTGATAAGCAATACTGACGACGCCATTGTTTACAATATAACAGGAGCGTATTCCACTGAGGTGAGGGGCGTGACGTTTAGACATGTGCTAGGCGGTTTAAGGAATCACAACACACTTGGTCAAATAACCAATCTGAGCCCATTGCATATTTCTGAGGGAGGGGCTTCATAAAAGCAGGAAATGATCAGAGAGTTCAAAGGACAAGGGACAGAGAGGTGTAGAATTATGTGAAAAATATTTTTTTTATAAAAAAAAAAAAAAGTATTGACACTTGTTAGACTGCAGTCCATAAACACAATCAAGCCTAGAAAAAAAGAAAAAAAAAGAAAACAGTCAACCACCCCTTTAATAGCAGCTGACAAAACCACTTAAAGGTGCAGACAGTTCAGAGAGAGAGATCAGTGGGAATGTGTGCCAGAACTTACACATTAATTGTAAGGAAAATAACAGCCTGCACATATGGACTTAAATAAAGGGGATAAAAGGATGACAGAATTTGGGTTAATCATTATTTTAACTTCCATTGCTTCATTGAACAGAAGTGGCTGAGCAGCTAATGTTATATTCAATGCATCATATGCACTTTATGAATAATGACTGTCTGAACTGGAGCAAGTGAGAAACTATCCATGCATTTTAAAAGAGACAAATCTCAATGTGAGGGAGCCATATAAACTGCTGGTCCAGAGTGACATGGCCTTCATTGGCGTCCACCCTGTGTAGAGGTAACAGCACAGTAAATCATCAACATCATGCCTGACACTGCTCTTTCTAGCATGGCAGTTTATCTGCTTACTCAGCAAAAACATCCAACTTCAAGCACCCACTCTAGTTCTACTTTATTTCCATTCAAGTTCCCCTAATGCAAGTTACTGAAGATGAAACTGCAGAACTGGTCTCAGAGGAGCGTGAAGGTTCTACCAGTAGCTGGTTGAAGACATCATATGTTTATCTTGTGTTTCAAGTTTGCTTATTCCGGGACTAGGTATTCTTCCTTAAACCTACCCATACCACCAAACCTGTCACTAACCTTAACCATATCCCACCTCAGTAGCAGCAAAAGTGTTTTGAAATACAATATGACCACAATGAGTACATTGTACTTATTTTTTGATGTTAGTACATAGTAGTTAAGGCCACCTAATATAAAGTGTGACCAAAATCTGCAATACTCATTTGTTCCTCTGTTGAGTATAGCATGAAGAATGAATAAAAAAGGCAGATGAATGTACTATGTATTAATTATTAAAGGGGTCATCGGATGCCCATTTTACACAAGTTGATATGATTCTTTATGATTCTTTTTGAGAATATCAAGTTGATATTCTCTTTACCCTGTCAAAATCAGCTCTGTTTTCAGCACGCTGTTCTAGTCCATGTTGCTTTAAATGCTAGTGAGCTCTGCTGACTCCGCCCCTCTCTTCCGTGGAGTGAGCAGACCATAGATATGTGTAGATTCCCTATTCGACTGCTCCAGATACGTTTACGTGTCAGCCATCTCGAATTCACCATAATAATCAATGAATATTCAAAGCTATACAAGCGTATAACTTGCTGTTGTAGACGCACACAGTAGTAATAGGAAGTTCGGCTCATTTTACCGACTCAGACCTTTGAGTCTCGTTCAGCAAAATGAACTAATCTTTTTTCAAGTCATTTTGTTCATTTCGTTCATTTTAGCAAAATACAATTAAAATGTTACGTGTTACTTCCCTAGCACATCTACTACTTATGCAGACGTTGATCACACTACAAACAAGACAAAACTATAATATTAGAAACAGAAAAGATTAATTAATTGTTTACCTTGGTCTTTAGTCTATGATTAGCGCACCTCATCACTTATCTGACAAGTCTTCAGGTTTGAGTCGTTCATTCATCATGTGACAGCCCTATAAGTTTATGCTGTCTGAGCCGGAAAGAGAATTGATTAATTCACCTTTCGAGTCTTTGAGTTTGAGTTGTTCGTTCATCATGTGACGGCCCCATAACACTCGAAAATCCCAAAGACTCGAAACAGGTGAACTAATTTCAGTACAGAACCTATATGATGTTGCGCATGCGCAACTGAACGAATCACTCCCCGAGATGACTCGTTCTTCCCGAGTCACATTAAAGATTAGTTCAAAATGAGCGAATCACTATCACTAGCACATAGTCAATGTGTTCAAAGATAGCGGATGCTTACGTATCGTGGCCCATAGAAACAGTCGATAATGATACATCTATGTATATATGTAGGATATCAGAGACTGAATCAGACCATTTTAAGATGCATGAGAACATTGAAACCTGAGGAGCTGGAATGCAGAGAGGCCTTAAGGAACAGGACGTCATAAATCTAGTTGGAAGCAAGCAAATCCCAACTAGCAAGCCTCTGTCACCAAACAACTTGCAACACTGAAGAAAAAGAAACACTTATTGATAATTCCAATTCAAGAAGGAGACTGTCAAATTTGTTGCAAGTAATCAAGACTGATGTTCACACGTAAACCTGTGATAGAAAATCATTAGCTACAGACTCTTTCGGGCGTGTCTCCACATAGAAGACAGTCCAAACCAACATTCCTCTCTAAAGAACATGCATTCGTTCTCCTTAGAACTATACAAAAACTTTCTTCTCCATATGCACATAAAATCATCCTAAAAGGACATTTTTATGTTGTACCCACATATGTTTTAATCAAATAATATGTATGTCTTTTTAATAAGTATTGAATAGCTCGAGCCTTAAAGATAAGTATTGCATATTTAGTATGTATGAGCTTGAAAATCCATGATGTGAATGTTTCTTCCAATCAGTTCTTTGTCAAGTGCATCATAGTCTTATTATGAAATCATGTTCAGAAAGGTATGCTTTGCCAAGGCCTGTAAAATTCGGACCATGTGACTGATAACAAGCTGATTTATGATGTAAAGAACACACCCTAGCTAAGCAAGGACAGTTTCTGATTGGTCAAGACCTCCAGATGGGATGTGTCCAGAAGCGAGTTTAAAACTCTTGTCCGCTTGCTCCTCCCTCTCTTATCTCTCTCTTACCTTTTACGCTCTCTCTGACTCTCGTCCCTCTCACCGCGTGCTGCTCTTTGGGCGTGCCCTGGCCCACGTGCCATAATGAGAAAGAAAACAACTTAGTCTCGTTACATCATTTTATTTGTATTATTTTACTTCAGTTTCTTTTCTTTCCGTGGAGTTTCGTGTGTTAATGTAAGTTTGTAAGTCCAGCTCCGACCCGCTTCAAACTTCAACCAGAAAGAACTCCGCATCCTCAGACAACGCCCAAGAGACATCACTTCAAAGACTACTGAACTTCCAGCCAATCAGACACTTCGGGGAACCCCCCCTGTCTGCAACGAGGACACAACCCCGTTACACAGGCAAAACAAGCAACACACCTCCAGATTCTAACAGGTTCTAATTGGTGTATTTAATATAAATTTTTTTCATTGAGAAACTCAAAGCGAGGGTTAAATAAGTGATTGATGGTTGTTCAGGTCTATGCAATTGAACATATTGCTGTGAACTTGGGATTTCACATTTTCATTCTCTTAAACTCATCCTTTCCTTACTTTCTCTCTTTCTGCAACGTGTGAATGCTTGTGTTCATGAGTTAGATTAGTTTATGTCTTAGGTTTATATAAATAAAATCTGATTTATATTTTAAAAGAGAAGTATCTTGTGTTTTCTGCTCACAAGTTAATGCCTTAATCTGTCGATTTCGTTACTGTGCTATTTAATAGTGTTTTCACTATATTTTGGATTTTAATATCCAGTGCAGAGTTTGTCATACGGCTCGTTCAGTGAATCGCCGTAACACGGATTCTGTTCAAATCCCTATAAAATCATAAATGATTCCCTTTGAGCTAAATTAAACTATATTAATATTAATGTAATAAAACCCCTACATTTTTTTTATTGGTGGAGGTTAATATTATATGTAATAACCTTACATATATATCTATGGAGCATACTAAACTTCAGCCACGAAACTGGTTAACTAGCACATTATTAGGAAAGGCGATTTGCAAAGATTCATAAAAACCCTTAAACTAACTTCTTCTGTAGATAAAGCTGGATCACGAATGATTTGGGTGAACATAGACGCATTTATGTAGATCGGGGATCGGCACATTCCCTTCAAAATAAAAGTAACGTTAATCCTCTGCGTCTTCAGCCGCTCAGATGTCGGGAGTAAATGACGACTGCTATATTCATTATTACATTCAACAACTATACACTTCAATCGTTTAGTCGGAGACATCTTGTCTTCCCCTGCACTGGAGTCGACAAAATGGAGGACAGGTAAGGTATATTGGCCACACTTCTGTGCATAATGAAAGTGAATGAGGATAGATATCACTAAGATGATGATGACATCACTGAATTCAATAATGAAATGCCTTTAACTGAAAATCTTTTTTTAATCTTTTCATTTTACATTGACACACTATTTTCCTTTTTTGATACTGTGCAGTTGCTTTGACACAATTTACATTGTTAAAAGCGCTATATAAATAAAGGTGACTTGACTTGACTTAAGCTCCAGAATGACAGATATGACAAAGTACCACAAATGACGTTACTTGTGCACTATACTTGAATTCTTTTGAAACCATATGTGAACCTAGACCACAAAACCAGTCTTAAGTCGCTGGGGTATATTTGTAGCAATAGCCAAAAATACATTGTATGGATCAAAATTATAGATTTTTCTTTTATGCCAAAAATCATTAGGACATTAAGTAAAGATCATGTTCCATGAAGATATTTTGTAAATGTCCTACTGTAAATTTATCAAAACATAATTGTTGATTAGCAATATGCATTGCTAACAACTTCATTTGGACAACTTTAAAGACGATTTTCTCAGTATTTCAATTTTTTGGTACCCTCAGATTCCAGATTTTCAAATTGTTGTATCTCGGCCAAATCTTGTCCTATCCTAACAAACCATACATTAATGGGAATCGTATTTATTCAACTTTCATCTGATATATAAATCTCAATTTTGAAAAAAAATACACTTATGACTGGTTTTGTGGTCCAGGGTCACATATAATAGTGTTGTGTGAGTAACAAATACTATGTGCACTCTGTAGTTTTTTGTTGTTGTTGTTGTTGTTGTTACAATTACATAAATTAATTGTGCTTTCAGAAAATATGTTTTAAATCATGTACACTCACATGACAATACTGTAGTCAAATTAGGGGCCTAAAAACAGCTATTTTATTTTACGTGTGTAGTATGAATGTAATCTGGCCATATTACCTTCATCATTTTGTCATTGTCATATGACCTACCAGTGTCAGTTGCTTCAGTGGCTTCACTGGCATTTACAAATCAATAGTAGTCGACAGGACTAGTGTGCTATTTTCCAAATCGAAAAGTACCTGGATTTGTAAATTTGTAAATTGGTAACTACTTACCTTAGAGAGACTGTACTGTATACTGACTACCTTCACTATGATTATACTGTCCCACAGGAACACTCTCCACTAACCCATTCTGGATGATGCCATTATGCTTGAGGCAATCAATGTCTGAAAAGAAGCCATTATTATCCCAAAAGGCTCTAATGTGGTAGGAGCCTATCCCTTAAAAAAAAAAAAAAAAAAAAATCAGAATGGAAAGATTTTTCTCTGTGTTTAAAATCCAGCTGGAAAAACAACATCAGACATGGTTAATTATCCCTGGCCCTGCTCGTTTGATCCTGGGGTGGGAGCAGCTATCAGTGATGGATGTTAGGGAATGGTGGGGCAGACGGTAGCCGAGAGAGTTGGTGCTCAAAATGCTAGTGACCCACTGTAAATAGTGCTGGACAATGACATTAGAACAACTGAGCTTTTTCATGCTGTTCATTTGTACAACAAAAAGTCGGTAAACTACTATATCACCATTTAACACTTGGAGGATAGAAACAAATCCAAAGATGCAGAGAGGCAGTAAGTAATCCAAAGCTGCATACTGCATAGCTGTCTAACCTGTGATCAGGTGGTGCTCAAAATTGATAGTCCCAATTAAACCATAAACCCCCATGAAATCTATCCATATAATTTATTAAAAAGCTATAATAATCTCCTCCGAAAAGCCTTGGGTGTTTAGCTGAGGTTAATTATGCAGTCAGCTGTTGGGCTGTGAGGGTTTTATAGCTCGATCCCACGCTCCACAAACAAGAAGACAGAGTTATTTATTTTAATCCCTTCATACTTCCACACTGAACTGATGCTCAGCTATTTAGGATTTCAGAAAGCGGCGTGAGTTTGCCTTTGTCAGCACTCAGAGTTTGAATTTGGGCTTTTCACCCGACAGCATCTTCATACATAAGCCAGCTGCTAGTGATCTTCCTTATTGCTTTTTATTGAACACTTAAAATTTATTGTTTTGGGTTGGAAAAAAAAAAAGTTTTGCTCTTGTCAAGAATATGATGATGCAGAGAAAAGAACAAAATTAGTGAACAAAATGATTCCCACTGCATGCCCAGAGTGGCTGACTTTTGTCAAAAAAAATTTATTTATAGTTGTATGTAAAAAAAAAAAAAAAAAAATATATATATATATATATATATATATATATATATATATATATATATATATATATATATTCTCTCTCTCTCTCTCTTTCTTTTTTTTTTTTTTTTTGGACATCTTTATGCCCATTTTGCCGCAGTGTCCAACTTTTCAGGTGTCAAGATTAGACATGTCAGGCAGGTGACTGATAGCAGATAGTACAACAATGTATTTTATCAGCAGCATATCCAATGGCAATATAAATGGCATATTCTCTCCACAAGACAAATGATCCCATTTGGCAGTCCAACATCCATCTCACATTTACGCCAAGGTGACTGGCATACAAATGCCCTAGGAGAATCACACAGACAAAACTAGCATGAGATGTCAATTTACTAATTGTATCAACTTTCACAACAACTCAATTGCCTAAAAAACTTTCCCTGCACAGTGAAACTGTTGTTCACCTGTTTTGTATTCACCTCTTGAGTACTGTATATATGCTAATTTAACAGCACCGGGACATTAGAACTCTCTGAGGTAGCGTTAGCTGGAACTAGCCTCATTAGCATTTGACCCGGGAATGAGGGGACATCTCTCAGTGTAAATGACAACACAGTGCATCTTGTAAAACCAGAAACCAAGATTAAAAGACTTTTAAGACAGGACACTTCCCACAGTTTTATCCCTCTCATGCTGATGTTAATCATTGTTAATCACCAGGATTTGTTTCTCATCAAATAAGTCCTTGCTGGTGCAGTAGGACAGCATGTCTGATTAGACAGGAAGAGCACAATGTGGTGAACAATGCAGATCTCTTGAGGGTGGTGAATGTGGAATTTAATGTCTAAATGGTGTCTGGGACATTGTACTATATGAGGTCAAGGGCATTAGAGAGGTGTTTAATTTTGTAACTGAATAAAATGAAGGAGGAGTTATAGTTATTAAACAGGAATATGGCACAAGGTTTAACCTGTCACATTCATCAGAACACTTTTTTTTCTTCTTCTTCTTTATTTTCCTTTTAAGTTAAATTATGCAGCCTTGAGGGCTGCTAACACAGGGTGTGTCTGTGCTGGACAATGTCTATACATAAACATAAATTATGGTGAGGATGGAGGAGACATGGGAGTGTTTTTTTTTTATAGATGATTTTGTCCTATCACTTTATGTATGCAGGGCTCATGAATAGTTGTATAGTCAAATTGGGATTAAAACTACATTTCCCATCTACACTCAATCATGCATCTACACTCATGAAAATAGCTCCAAACAAAGTCACTCCTAAGCTTCTGCACATCTCTGAGAAAACATACCTGTTTTGTTGATTAATGAATCTGCTTTTGTGAACGAATCGGGTCAATCAATGATTCAGTGACTCATTTATAAAGACTGCATACTAGCATTTTAATTTACAATACCTCTTTGCAAAAATAGTAGTATGTATAGTATGCAAGTACAGTGGTGTGAAAAAGTGTTGGCCCCCTTCCTGATTTTTTATTTTTTTGCATGTTTGTCACACTTTAATGTTTCAGATCATCAAACAAATTTACATATTAATCAAAGATAACACAAGTAAACACAACATACAGTTTTTAAATGAAGAGTTTTTTATGAAGGGAAGACAAAATCCAAACCCACATGGCCCTGTGTGAAAAGGTGAAACCCCCCCCCCCCCCACTCAAATCACTCAAATAGGACCTGCTTGACAAAGTGAAGTAGACCAAAAGATCTTCAAAAGCTACACATCATAGGATCACGTGACCCTTCGACAGCGATGCAGGCTTAGTCTTTCGCTCTGCTCACTTTGCCATATTTTGTATGATTTTGTATGATCCTGTCAGTAAAATTTGTACCACTCTGCATTGGACCTCTCATGAGTGCTAAGGCAGACAAAGGGGATCGGAAAAGAGAGATTGAGCAATCGCCAATGAAGAAAAAATTCAGAGATTCCTCCATCTCCAGAGAAGACCTCGACAATGCTATTGCTAGCCGCTTCGAACTAGCATTTAAAGTGCAGCAAAACACGTTGAATTCGGTTGTGAATTTGGCAGTAAGAGAGGCGATGGACTCTGTGTTGATTCCAGCATTACGCGAACTGCGTGAAGACATACAAGCGACCAACAAGTCTGTTAAAGAGCTAAGAGAGGAGTTTGAGGCCATAGCTACCGCAGCGAAGCAGACATGTGACCGCGTAGATTCTGTTCAAGCAGCTGCACGTGAGGATAGGAGGACAGTCACGGGCTTAAGAAATCAGCTGGAGCGACTCACCGAGAAGGTGACGGATATGGAGGACAGGTGCAGGAGGAACAATGTACGACTGGTGGAGCTGCCAGAGGGGGCTGAGGGATCCGACGCGGCTGGAGTTAATATTTCTAAGTGGATTCCTTCCTTGAAGGGCCGTGACATTGAGATTGACCGGGCACATCGTGTGTATGACGGAGCGAGGGGCTCCGATCGGCCACGCACTTTCATCTTCCGTGTACTGAGATGGCATGAGAGATCAGATATCCTGAAGGGTGCTCGGCAGGCTTATCCGGTGAAATGCTCACAGAACAATGTCACACTGCTATGTTTTCCCGACTTTAGTCCAGCTACAGTGATCAGGAGAAAGGCATTTGGTCCAGTTTTGAAGAAGATGACAGCGCTTGGTCTCCAGCCCTTCCTCATTTATCCGGCCGTAATTAAACTACGGCACAAAGGGGAACAGAAAAGCTTCGATTCCCCTCAGAAAGCGGAGGATTTTATTAGCTCCCTGTCCCAGCAGAAGACGTATGACGCGGCTCTGCGCGGGGGAACGGCGGCCGCTGTTTCTCCAGCCCGGCGGGAGGAGTTTGATGGCCGGGATGAACATGGTCCCAGCTGCCCAGGAGCAGATGATGGCAGAATGGACATGGATGCTGGTTAAATCAATGTTTTGCTTTTTTCTTCTCTCCCCTCTACTACTGAGATATTGTTCCTATATATCCGGTACAACGACCTTGTTGCTGACAAGACCGACACCCCTTTTTTTCTCTTTTGGAGGGGACTAATGGAGAGTTGGTTTAATTTAAAATATTTTTTTTGGCAGTACGAGCTTTTTGGGAGACATGTCCTGCGTTGGAGTGGATCGGTCACGAACCATCACTATTTTTTGTTGCTCAGTCAGACCTATGTTCTGGGTAATGTGCGGTCTGAGTTGTTCCTTGTTTAAGGTTGTCGGTTGTTCATGTTTTTATGTTGTTTTTACTTTTTACAACAGACATTTATACTTTTATTTATTTTACCTTATTTCTAAAGGGATTTTTCATCTAGGAGGTGATCAACGTTTACACGATATATTCAATGCATACTCTAAATATTTTATCACTAAATGTGAATGGTTTAAATTCTGCTGTTAAACGAACTCGTGTGTTAGAATATTTACATCGTAAATCTATTTCCTGTGCCCTAATTCAAGAGACACATTTAAAGCAATCCGACGTGGCACGTTTCCAGAATAAGTATTACAAATTAGCAGCTTTTTCCTGCGCTCAAAATAAAACTAAGGGGGTGCTTATCCTTGTTAACCTGAAGTTAAATTTAACAAGTTAACACCTTAGTAGTGATGAGAAGGGTAGATTTGTTTTTATCCGATGCAAAATATATAATAATAGTTTAGCCTTGGTCTCTAATTATGGTCCGAATGAGACAGATTGATTGTCCTTTAGTGGTGGGTGGGGATTTTAATGCTGTCATAAATCCTGCTTTAGATAAATCTCAATCTGATACAACAGCTAATCCATCCTCTAAATTACTGAATAAATTTATCACTGACCTTAACGTAATCGATCTTTGGAGAATTCAGAATACTAAATCTAAGGACTTCACTTTTTTTCTCTAATAGACACAAGACTTTCTCTAGGATAGACTACATATTTAGATTTACATTTATGCATTTAGCAGACGCTTTTATCCAAAGCGACATACATTTTATTCAAGTTACAGTTTTTACATTTTATCAGCTCTTGCTTTCCCTGGGAATCGAACCCATGACCTTGGCGTTGCTAGCGCCATACTCTACTATTTGTTATTTGTGTGCTGTGCAGTATTCCTCTTTCCGACGTTAAAGCCAAGTCCCCTAGATGGCGCTTTAACATATCATTATTAAGTAATAAGACTTTCATTACTTCTTTAAAAGAATATATTAAGGAGTTTCTTGAAATTAATATGCCCTCTGGTGTGGATCCTCAAAAACTGTGGTAGACGACTAAGTGTGCTATACAAGGTTTCTGTATATCTTTCTCTTCTACTCTTGCCAAAGTGAAAACCCGCCAGTTTACACAATTAGAAAATAAAATCCAATCATTACAAAACCTACAAAAACAACATTTTACGGAGCAGCAGGCTACACAGTTGTCCTCTTTAAAAGAAGAATATGATTTGCTTTCACAATCAAAGGCGGAATTTATTTTACATAGGACTAGGCAAAAATATTATTTTGAATTGGAGAGACCTAATCATTTATTGGCTCTTAGGTTGAAAGAATGCGAGTCTAAGGCATATATTAGCGCAAAAAAAATCATTGAATGATCAGGTCACCACAAACCTTGTGGCAATTAATGAAATATTTAAAGGTTTCTACACAAATCTATATAAAGCCGAAACTGATTTTGATTAACCAATTTGTAAGCAGTATTTAGATCAATTGGAACTGCCTCGGATCTCACAGATGGATAAAGAATCTTTGGAGGCCCCATTGAGTTTGGAGGAACTCCATGTCTCTTTAAAAAGCCTTCAAAAGGGCAAATCGCTGGGCCTAGATGGTCTCCACCCGGAATTATATTTAGAAATTTGGGATTTGGTAGGGACACTTATGCTTAATTCATTTAATTTTGCAATTGAACATGGGGTATTTCATAGAGATCAAAAAGCATCACTGATTTCATTACTTCTTAAAAAAGGGAAAGATCCATTAGATTGTTCCAACGACAGACCAATTTCGCTTATCTCGTGTGATCTAAAAACTTATGCTAAAGTTTTTGCTTCTCGTATGGAGAAGGTAATTCATAGTCTGATCAAGGAGGACCAAACTGGTTTCATCAAGGGGCGCAATGCATCTGACAACATGCGTCGACTCCTTCATATTCTTGACTTTGCAGACTCCCATCCAACCCCTTGTGCAGTCTTTTCACTTGATGCAGAAAAAGCCTTTGACAGGCTAGAGTGGAATTATATGTGGGCAGTTTTGCAATGTTTCGTCTTCGGTGAACACTTCATTTCTATGATTAAGACATTATACCACTCACCTGCAGCATCAGTCATAACTGGTAATATTTTTTTCCCCCCTATTCCCTTTACAGCGGGGAACGAGGCAGGGCTGTCCACTTTCCCCTTTATTGTTTTGTCTATCTCTTGAATCCTTAGCACAAGCCATCAGTAAATCTGGAGTATCGATTAAGATTCATGATCATAATCATAATATTTCATTATACGCTGATGATATTATTCTATATTTAGACCACTTTGATGTTTCAGTCTCTAATATAGTTAAGGAATTTGATAATTTTAGTAGCTTATCAGGATATAAAATTAATTGGAGCAAAACTGCTTTAATGCCAATTAACAATATTAAAGTTAATTCTTCTATTCCCTCATTCATCCCTATTAAGGAATCTTTCACCTATCTGGGCATTACCATGTATAAAAACATTCATAAGATTGCCAGGGACAATTTTAATAATATTTTAGTTAAGGTCAAGAATGACATTCAAAGATGGAAGAATCTTAACGTTTCCCTCCAAGGAAGAATCTCCACTGTTAAGATTAATTTGTTACCTCGATTTAATTTTTTTTTCTCTATGCTACCGCTTTCTCCCCCTCCAGGTTACTTTAAGGAGATCAACTCCATAATTACGAAAATTGTCTGGAATGATAAATGACCCAGAATTAAACTTACCACATTACAACATCCTAATAGTGCAGGAGGACTGGCTATACCAAATTTTGAACTGTATTATTGGTTGTTCCAGCTTAAGGCTCTTCATACTTGGGTTGATCCACAATCTACGGTTTCTTGGAGAGTGATTGAAGCTGACAAGGTTAAACCAAATAGACTCCAAGATATTTTATTTACTGGCACAGTGAAAAAAGGGGATAATTATAAATTTGATCCGGTTGTGGCCAACTCTATTAAAATCTGGAAAACGGTTGAACGTCGGATAGGAGGACCCTTTAAATTTTGTAATAGTACACCTTTATGGCACAATTTTAATTTTGTATGCGGAAATCGCCCATTTGTCCAACCCTCTTGGTCTTCTTTAGGTGTAAACACGTGCGATGATATATATGATAACCAGGGCCCATGTTCATTTCAGACGTTAAGAACCAAATTTTGTCTACCAGCATCCGCATATTTTGTCTTTCTTCAATTACGTTCCGCTTTCAAAGCGTATGGCGTTCCTTGGTCTTCTCCCGTTTCCTCTCATCCTATGCGGGACTGGATTGCACCATCTGCTGGTCGGCCATCTGCTTCCTTAATGTATAATAAGATTCTTGATTGCATTATAAAACCTCTTTCTATTAAAACTATTTGGAATAGGGAATTATCTGACCTTAATTTATCTGTCGACTGGGAGAGGGTGTGGTCTAATCTCAGTTTAACATCTAAAAATCTGGCCCATCGTCTCATTCACTTCAAAGTCATTCATAGAGCATACATTACCCCTTACAAAAGATTCAAAATGCAACTACAATCAAATTTCAACTGCCATATATGTAATACTACATCATCAGGTACTTTTCTGCATATGTTTTGGTAATGTCCTATCATTATCAGTCTATGGACACATGTTAACCTGGTTTTATCATCCTTACTGCAAATTGATTGGTCAGTTAACCAGTGTTAATTTTGGCAGGCATTTTTGATTTAGTCTTGGTTTTTATCTTGAGACGAAAATGCTTAATAGTCTTAGTCACATTTTAGTCATTTGAATCTTTCATAGTTTTAGTCGACGAAAAGTCATTGCATTTTTGTCAACTTTTAGCCATTACTTTTAGTCAAACTGCAGTTACCAACATTTATTATGTAGTATTCAAACAAAAATAGTCATTAATTATTCTCTCTTTAGACCAAATCAATTAAGCTTAGTTATGAGAAATTTGAATCAAGGATTGAATTTGGAAAAACTGGAATAAATTTTCATTTTTTGGTAGAGATATAAATTAAACTCAATTTTCAGATACAGTAGGTTTACTTAACAAGTATACATTTATTTAACATCTTTTGTTGGTTAACATTTATGACACAGATAATGCTGTCCATTTAAGACGGAAGGTATGTATGTAATAGCTTACTGACACACATTTAGTTTTCACCCACCTGTTTAAGCTCATTTAAACCATAACGGACTGTATTTTGCGCGAGAGAGAGCACTTCTATCAGTGCGTTTCCGACTATCGCACCTTTCACTGACTTTAAGTTAATCGACAATGAATTTTGACTCCCGGGAAAAACGGGATGTCTGGTCACCCACTCCCTAACCCTTCGGGTGCTGAGGCCATTGTTTCAGATCGCTAGTTCGCGTTTTGGTAGCCTATCCGTCCACTGCGGCTGCCATGCAAACGCACCTTATCCAATGACAGAGACGCACATTTTGAAAGACAAGACAGTTAACTTAGCCTATAGGATGTATTTTGAACGTCCGGTAGTCCTCAAATAACATTTTAGTCCCGTCTCGTCTTGTTAATGAAGACGCGCATACATTTCGTCATAGTATTTATCATCAGATATTAGTTTTAGCTCGTCAACGTCTCGTCTTAGTCACAGAAAAAAGGTTCGTTGACGAATATTTTTCGTCGTCGTCTTCGTCAACGAAATTAACACTGCAGTTAACCCAAGTTTGTGTCTTCTTAATGATGATTCTGGTCTCTGTATAAGTTCAATGCAAAAGAGAATGTTGTTTGCTGGTTTTACAGCTGCGTATAATACAGAATACAGAACTGGTTTACACCGCATATGTGTGGGAAAACATATTGGATCCGTAGCCTCCTGTAAATAGTCTCCTGTGAATGTCCAACAGCACGAATCAATGGGGCCAAGCCTTCTACCATTGATGCTTGGCAGTGCTTTCTCTTTGAAATACGTAACTGTATGGAGGAGTGACTTCTGTGGGTTTCTTTTTTCTGTCCTTTTTTTCTCCCTCCTTTTGACTGGACTTTGAGATGTTAAGTATGTGTCTGTTGTTTTATTTTATTATTTTGTTTTATTTTATTATTTTATATATATATATATATATATATATATATATATATATATTTGTTGTTGTTGTGTTATGTATGAAAAATAAAAATAAAAAATGTTGATAACAAAAAAAAGCTACACCATGTTGAGATCCAAAGAAATTCAGGAACAAATGAAAAAGAACGTAATTGAGATCTATCAGTCTGGAAAAGGGTATAAAGCCATTTCTAAAGCTTTGGGACTCCAGCAAACCACAGTGAGAGCCATTATCCACAAATGGCGAAAACATGGAACAGTGGTGAACCTTACCAGGAGTGGCCGGCCGACCAAAATTACCCCAAGAGCGCAGCGACGACTCATCCAAGAGGTCACAAAAGACCCCACAACAACATCTAAAGAACTGCAGGCCTCACTTGCCTCAATTAAGGTCAGTGTTCATGACTCCACCATAAGAAAGAGACTGGGCAAAAATGGCCTGCATGGCAGAGTTCCAAGATGAAAACCTCTGCTGAGCAAAAAGAACATAAAGGCTCGTCTCAGTTTTGCCAGAAAACATCTTGATGATCCTCAAGACTTTTGGGAAAATACTCTGTGGACTGACGAGACACAAGTTGAACTTTGGAAGGTGTGTGTCCCATTACATCTGGCGTAAAAGTAACACAACATTTCAGAAAAAGAACATCATACCAACAGTAAAATATGGTGGTGGTAGTGTGATGGTCTGGGGCTGTTTTGCTGCTTCAGGACCTGGAAGACTTGCTGTGATAAATGGAACCATGAATTAAGCTGTCTACCAAAAAATCTTGGGTTCTGCAGCAGGAAAATGATCCAAAACACACCAGCAAATCCACCTTTGAATGGCTGAAGAAAAACAAAATGAAGACTTTGGCGTGGCCTAGTAAAAGTCCTGACCTGAATCCTATTGAGATGCTGTGGCATGACCTTAAAAAGGCGGTTCATGCTCGAAAACCCTCCAATCTGGCTGAATTACAACAATTCTGCCAAGATGAGTGGGCCAAAATTCCTCCACAGCGCTGTAACAGACTCATTGCAAGTTATCACAAACGCTTGATTGCAGTTGTTGCTGCTAAGGGTGGCCCAACCAGTTATTAGGTTTAGCGGGCAAGCACTTTTTCACACAGGGCTTGGGTTTGGATTTAGTTTTCCCTTCATAATAAAAAACTTAATTCAAAAACTGCATGTTGTGTTTACTTGTGTTATCTTTGATTAATATTTAAATTTGTTTGATGATCTAAAAAATTGAAGTGTGACAAACATGCAAAAAAAAAAAAAAAATCAGGCAGGGGGCCAACACTTTTTCACACCACTGTATGTATGCTAGTAGTATGCTAGTACGTGGTTCCAAATTCAGTGAGACATTTTCTTAGTTCCTGAATGATTCAGCCAATCTGAACAAAATGAAAAGTGAAAAATTCAGTCACAGTTTTAAGTTTGCTGAATTTGTCATGAAACATTTTTTTCACTGATAAAAATGAGATGATAACTAAATAAAAAGTTAGTTTTGAATGACAAAAACTATGGTGACAGTGTATTGACCTTTTCGCCTTTTCGTCTTTTCATCAACAAATTGGGTTGTGTATTCCCCGTGGTCCATTCGTCGCAGGGCTCCCTCAAGCGGCCGCACCAGTTTCATGAATCAAATGAAATCAGCCTCAATAAAAATTTATCTTTCCACTGCAGAAAAAAAAATGGAAGCAGCAGAAGTCAATGGCATTTATTTGCATTTACGCAGACAGTTTAATGACACTGAAATGTAACATGAATGCATTTTCCAAAATTACAACTGCATAAATAATGCTATGTGTTTTAAAATTAGTTTTTATATATATATATATATATATATATAAATATGAAATGTTGGGGAAAATACAGTAAGCTACTTTTAAATATGAAAGTAAACCACCAGTAGGTGGCAGCAAGTTACTGTCTTAATGAGTGAGCCATTGAGTTATTCAAACGATTTGATCAACGGACTAAAGCAAACGCCTTCATGAATGGGTTATTGAATCAATGACTCAAATTATTAATTCGGTAATGTGTGCTGCTGAGATGCGTGACTGTTCTGCTGTGATATTTGTTTGGAACTACTTTTTTGTTAGGCTAACCAAATCGAGCAGAAATGGTCAACATTGATAATATTGTGTTTAAATTATAGAGCACTTAACATTAACTACTTGTTTGAACTCTTGCATAAAATAAATGCCAAATTTGCAATTGTATTGGTTTTCAGGGGGGAACAAATGAACTCTCTTGTGTTGCTTAACTAGGCATCATATGTTTTACATATAAAAAAACCTGCCTTTTTACTGCAGTATGTTTCATCTTTGTGCAGTTATGTTAATTTGTTTTGATCTCTCAACAATATTCTCTCATACCGGCTGCACAAGTCTCACCTGTTGGGAGATCACCAGTTTAAGAAATTTCTGATGGTGGAAACCGTACCAGGTTACGTATGTAACCCAGGTTCCCTGAAGGGAACGAGAGCTACGTCCGAAAACGCTATGGGAACGCCTTCAGCGTGACCACGCTCTGAATATTACCTGCAATCAGTCAAAAATAGAAGGGCGAGGAGTCACGGGCGGGGTGACGTCACAACCAGGAAGTATATAAGCACGTGCGGCGGAGCCGGCGTCAGCTTCAAGTCATGAAGCAAGCGCTGGCAGGGATGCCGGAAGTGTTGCTACGCGACGCAGCTCTCGTTCCCTTCAGGGAACCTGGGTTACATACGTAACCTGGTACGTTCCCTTCCAGGAACTTCGAGCTGCGTCCGAAAACGCTATGGGAACGATATACCAACGCCGCCACACTGACAAGTCCCTGCCTGGTGTCAGGACGAAAGGACGGAAGAGCCCGGAGTGGCTCGAATGTCGAGGTCATAGAACCTGACAAATGTCAGGGGCGTGGACCACCCAGCAGCGTTGCAGATGTCCTGCAGGGAGACACCTGCCAAGAAGGCATTGGAGGCCGCCACACCTCGTGTTGAGTGCGCTCTGACTCCCAACGGCGGGGGACGTTCAGAGGCCTCATACGCCAGATTAATGGCATCCACTATCCACCTACTAAGAGTGGGCTTCGTAGCAGGAAGACCCCTCTTAGGCGGACCAAAGCACACGAGCAATTGGTCCGACTTCCTCCACAGGGCAGCTCTGTGGATGTACGTGCCCAGTGCACTGGGCACATACAGTTGTGCCTTTCCTGGTCTGGCTCCCCGAAGGGAGGAGGACAGAAGGCCTGGAGTACGACTGGCTGTGGCACGACCGTTGGAACCTTCGGTACGTACCCCGCACGGGGGTAGAGAAAGACTTCCACTTAATAGTGGAGTGGGTTAACCCTGCGGAGAAACGGGCCTGAAGGAACTCCAGAACTGCGCGAATCGGGGAGCTCTGGATTGGAGGATGGTCTCGACAACCTCGGTTGACAGACCGGAAGCTATGAGTTGTGCCCCCTCAGGGGCCATACCCACAGCTTCCACAACTCCGGGCGAGGGTGCACTATGGTGCCCCTGGCCTGTGAGAGGAGATCTCTCCTGATCGGCACCGGCCACGGGGTGCCGTCAAGGAGAGAAATCATGTCCGAGAACTACACTCGGCCCGGCCAGAACGATGCTACTAACAGTAGACTGACCTCGTCCCGGCGCACTCTCGCCAGAACTCCTGGGAGCAGAGCGATCGGGGGGAAGGCGTACAGACGAAGCCTCAGCCAGGTCTGTACCAAAGCGTCCAGCCCCAGAGGAGCAGGAGGAGCTAGAGAGAACCAGAGAGGACATTGTGCTGACTCTCGAGTCGCAAAGAGGTCCACCTGTGCCTGGCCAAAAACCTTCCAGATCTGCTTCACCACCTCGGGGCACAGCTCAGCTCTCAGTGATAGGAGCTTGCCCTGGGACCACACAATGATCTGGTGTGCCAGCTTGTACAAGGGGGCGCGACTGCAGACCTCCTTGGTGGTTGATGTAAGAGACCACTGCCGTGCTGTCGGTGCGGACCAGCACGTTGTGATCTCTCAGGTCCAGGAGGAAGTGCTTGAGCGCACGGAACACAGCTAGGATCTCTAGCCAGTTGATATGCCACGTCAGGTGGTCAGGCGACCACTCCACAGACCGCGGGCAGGGTGGCCACTCATGACCGCACCCCAACCGGTGAGGGAGGCGTCCGTCGCAAGCGAGACGCGGCGACAAGGAGCTCCCAGCACCGGGCCCTGAGACAAGAACCAAGGTTTCCTCCACATGTCTAAGGCACGGACACAAGGGCGTGACACTTTGACAACGTGGAATGAATTTCCCCTCAGGGAGACCCCCTTGGTCTTGAGCCACCACTGTAGGGGCCTCATGTGCAGCAGGCCGAACAGAATCACGTTGGACGCAGCTGCCATGATCCCAAGCAGCCTCTGAAACTGCTTGACAGTGAATGGCTGGCCTTCTCGCACTCTCTTGGCTGCCGTGAGGATCGACTCAATCCGAGCAGGGGATAACTGCGCCTGCATCGTGGTCGAATCCCACACCACGCCTAGATAAGTGGTTCTCTGAGTTGGAGAAAGCACACTTTTCCTGGCGTTTAGTTTTAACCCCAAGTCTTTCATGTGGGCGAGAACAACATCTCAATGCCGAACCGCCAACCGCTCTGATTGAGTGAGAATCAACCAATCGTCGATATAATTGAGTATGCGGATGGCCTGCAGTCGCAACGGGACCAGAGCTGCATCCACACACTTGGTGAAAGTGCGGGGTGAGAGTGCTAGGCCGAAGGGAAGAACCCGATACTGGTACGCTTTGCCCCCGAAAGCGAACCTCAGGAAATTCCTGTGAGAGGGAAGAATGGAAACATGGAAATAGGCATTTTTTGACACGACCTGCCTGACAGTGAGCATTTTGAACTTCAGCTTTCTGGCTGAGCGGTTCAACAAACGCAAGTCCAGTATGGGCCTCAGCCCCCCATCCTTCTTTGGAACAATGAAGTACCGGCTGTGACTGGGTGTGAACTTCGTGAGGAGGAACCAACTCGATGGCTTCCTTTCTCAGCAAAGTATCGACTTCCTGTTCCAAAACCAGAGCCTGCTCGGGGCGGACCGCAGTCACAAAAACCCCGTTGAACGGCGGAGGTGGCCCATCGAACTGGATGCAATAGCCATTCTCTACCGTGTGCAGGACCCAAAGAGACATATTCGGCAGTCGCTGCCAGGCTGCCAAACGATCTACTAAGGGAATCAGTCTCTCGAGACTGACCTCTGGTGTCAGAGAAGCGGCCAGACCGCTGCCTCGATGCGGCGCACCGAAAGGAGACGCGCGATCTGGTGGCTGAGGCGAGTGCCTCAGGCCCGCTGTAATCACAGGCGGAGAAACCTGAGGAAGACACTCGCTGGGACCCGCTGCGCCCTGGAACAACGGCAGGGTTGGTAGACAGGTCCCCGGAGGGCACCGAGGGGAGACGGTCACCGAGTACCGCGGTGTAAGCCGCTCCACCCCAGTAGGGATCGCCCTCCATAGTCCTGGGGCTTGCCCATCATGACTTCTTTGCCGAGGACCTCTTGGCCGACAAGACAGCCCTCAGATCTGCCTTTGGCCGCGAGGTCCCCGGTGCAGAGTGCCGCCGGTCTCGGCTCAGCCGCGGGGGAGCACGAGAGGCGACGCTCTGTTTCTGCGCTGCCCTTTGTGAGGAACTGGTATGTGGAGGAGGCTGCTCCCGCCCAGCAGCCTCCAGAGTTAGAGAGCAACGGGGGAGGAACCGCTGGAACGCCTCTGCTTGCTTGCGAGCCTCCTGAAACCTGTCGACAACAGAGCTCACTGCGTCGCCGAACAGGCCAGAAGGCTGAAGTGAGGCGTCCAGAAGGCAGACCCTGTCCTTTTCTTTAATATCGGACAGGGCCAGCCATAAATGCCTCTCCGTTGCCACCATAGCTGCCATGGAGCGGCCGATGGCACGGGCCGACTCCTTGGTGGCACGGAGGGCAAGATCAGCGGTCCTCCTGAGCTCGGAGATATCGTCAGCTCTACTGTCCCCGCCCTCATCTAACTCTCTCAGCAGTTCGGCCTGGTACGCCTGCAACACTGCCATAGGCAACACTGGCCTGACCTGCTGCCGCATACCCCCTGCCCACTAAGGAAGATGTGGTGCGCAGAGGCTTAGTGGGCAGAGTCGGAGCATTCAGAGACGATGCCGTGGAAGGAGACAGATAGCTCGCGAACGTCTGTTCGATCTGGGGCATCGCCTTGTATCCGCGCGCACCCAATTCCTGTACATTACCCAAGTAATCAGATGCGGGAACGAATGGGCGGGACGAATAGGGTTTAACCCACGATCTCGACACCTCGGTGTGGAGATCGGGGAAAAACAGAAGGCTCCTGCGTAGAGGTGGCGGCCGCGAGCGTAGAAAACGCTCATCTAGGAGACTATAATGCGGCGCCGATGTTTGCTCGGGGGGCCAACTGATGTCGAGTTTGGCCACAGCCCGAGTAACCACCTCTAGCAACTCATCATACTGGGGTGAGAGAGGCGGCGAAACCTCATCAACGCTCATCACGTCAACCTCCTCAGAGAAAGAGAGACGAAGCGTTGAGTCCTCATCTCGGGGGGAAGGAACCGCTTCCCTGAGAGACGGGACACCAGATCTGGCGGATACGGGAGGAGATAGGGACATGCTCGTCTCACTCTCGCCAGCCAGATCAGCCTGCGAGCCCCACGAGTGCAGCCGCCACTCTGCCTCGGCAAAAGCGGGACCAGCACCGCGTAACATGATTGGTTGCTTTACCTGTCAGTCATATGGCCTCTCACTCATTCAAGGTTCCCAGACCTACTGCCGTCAGTCTGAAGTTCTGTCTATGATAGACTTATTGTAAACTAACCTGATGTATGTCTTTTTGTTTTCCAGTAAAATAACTTTATTAAGATCAACACCAGCAGATTGTTAATAACGCAGGTTAAGGCATTTTTTTTAAACAAAATAATCAAAACATGAATCAGCACAAAGCTGTAATTAGTACCAAAAACAATTAAATGTTTTGTGGACATGTACCATAGTTTCAAAATATTTAATATCGTTTCAGTTTACAGTGTAAATGCAATATTGTACATTAATATTGTCATATCATCAATATATCATCAGCATTAGTACCATGTTTGTCCCACTGGCCTCCTTGAAGTACCATATAAATACCATCCACAAGTATCATTGTAAAACCACCTGATGTATTGTTATGATATAATAATTACTTGGATAACACTTTATATTAGGGTCTCTTAACTAGTTGCTTATTAGCATGCATATTACTAGAATATTAGCCATTTATTAGTAGTAATTAAGCACATATTAATGCCTTATTCTAAATGATTTTAGTCTACATCCCTAATCCTACCCAATACCTAAACTTAACAACTACCTTAGCCTTACCTTAACTATTAATAAGCAGCAATAGTTAACCTTACCTTAACTATTAACAAGCAGCAAATTAGGAATTTATCGAGGGAAAAGTCTTAGTTAATAGTGAATAAGTGTTCCCTATTCTAAAGTGTTACCATTACTTGCTATTATTATATTAATACTACTTTTGAATACTTTTTTTGAACTTGTATGAAAATCATGTATTCAGTCTAATTACAACTGCCTGTTTACAATGCATATATTAATTTATATATTACATGTAAGATTAAATGTAGTAAACCATTGTCAATGTTATTATCTAATTGTCTCTGAAAATAGTTAGAGTTATTGACCCATTAAGATTAGTTTGACCCATTCTTGCCTTTTTGTACAATTCCAGATATATTATGACAATGTAGAGTAAATTCTAACATTTATAACTAGTTTGCCATCAAAATAATAAATGTATTGTAAGACTCTTTAGGTAAAATAATTAAATGACTACTTGCGAACAGGATTAATTTTTGCTCAGCAGTGGTTCAGTTAGATTATTTTGAAATCTTGATTGAGTTCAAGCCATTATGAAACATTAACAATCTGTTCTACACTTTTGAAAGTGTGCTAAAGAATATAATTTGACCAATTACTGAGTGTGGAAAGCTAACTAAAGTATCACTCATACTTAGGTTTAGTGATTTGAATAAACCAGGTAATCAACTGTGGTGTGTAATTCAGTTAATTCAGTGCTATGGACATGAACAATATCTCAAGCAATGCTGTTTGAGGAGGGAAAGTGTGCTATCATTTTTCTAGTAATTAGATATAAAATAATGATTTAACAGTAAAAAAGGGAAACGCATTAAAGAAGTACCTGAACCATGTCAAAGTCCCTTTCAATTAAAATCGACTCACTTCGTGATCATGTTTGCAAAGCTTTTGGGCAGCTACTGCATTTTGGGTTTTCAAGACTAAGTCCTGTCTACTTAAGTGGAGAAATCCTGAAATCTCAAAAACTGCTTGCCAAACTCATATGTAAATAACATCTTTTAAATCAGCAACAACATCTGACGTGAACTGTCTCAAAAATGTTGTTTCTTATATTCAAATAGCATAAACAAAAATGTGATTGCAGGCTGAACCAGCCAACGCGCATGTGTGATTTCAAGCACGTCTTAGAACACACATCATTTCTATGGCAACCAGCGCTTATAATTGCTGCTGCAGTGACACAATGGAGACTGGCTCCTGAATTTATAAGACAGGGTTTATTCTGCCATATTCAACATTGCCCTATTTTGGTATATCTTTGGTCATATCTAAAGACCAGAATATCATAAATTATGTTTCCACTCATGTTAAAGATAGTATAATTGTCACTTCTGTAGGAAGTCATGTATTTAAATATATTTGCAATTTCAATTTGTAATAATGGAGTTGCAATTTAGTAATTTGACTTCAAATGCAAGATAACACTTAGCTAAAATATATGTCATTTAGTATGTTAGTCACACATCAAAATATGAGTACTTCTTTAAAGAATGACAAGATTGTTTTAAGACTATTTAAAATGCACTTGTTAAATTTGACTATTATAAAGATATTTTTTTAAATGTGCACTTAAGTGTGTTTAGAAACAGTGGGGTGACTTTTGAAGATCTAAATACATATAAGAAGCTAATTTAGCTGAACTCTTAAAAATAAAGGTGCTCATGCCATAGAAGAACGTTTTTGTCTAAATGGTTCCATAAAGAACCTTTACCATTTGTAGAACCTTTCTGTTTCACAAAAGGTTCTTTGCGGCGAAAGAAGGTTCTTCTGATTATAAAAATGTAAGAAAGAGATGGTTCTTTAACCCCTTAACTGTCACCCCCCCTTTTTGAAAACTTTTTGAAAGTGCACTATTTAAAGTTAAATTGTAATAATTCATGAATGCTTTTGAATACAGACCTAAGACTGAAACGGGGAAGTCGTGGCCTAATGGTTAGAGAGTCGGACTTGTAATCCGAAGGTTGCGGGTTCGAGTCTCCGGCCGGCGGGAATTGTAGGTGGGGGGAGTGAATGTCCAGCGCTCTCTCCACCCTCATTAACACGACTAAGGTGCCCTTGAGCAAGGCACCGAACCCCCAACTGCTCCCCGGGCGCTGCAGCATAAAACGGATGCCCACTGCTCCGGGTGTATGTTCACGGTGTGTGTGTGTGTGTTCACTGCTGTGTGTGTGCACGTTGGATGGGTTAAATGCAGAGCACGAATTCCGAGTATGGGTCACCATACTTGGCTGAATGTCACTTCACATTGGTCTCCTTTTAAAGAAGACAATCAGCAGATTATTGCAGAAGTGAAATAATTTCAAAAATCGAAAGTAAAAAAAAGTTATAAAAGTTTAAATTTACTGTAAATAACATGTACGGTACTATTATTATTATATATTACATACAATAAATATTTTACAAAATATATTTTAATCCAAATTTGGCATAAAATTAAAGCCATATGTCTAAATATGTTGTGTTCCAAATTTGAAGTTGATATAAAAAAAATTGAGGTTACTATGCGTTATACCACAAACAGCCACCGGGTGCCATTCAAACCCCATTGAAGTTTTTTTTATGCACTTTTCTGTAACAAATGGATCAATTTCTCTCTCACTCTTACTCCTATCACAAAATAACCACCAATGGAATCTTGAAACTCAGACCTTTCCGATGATATGTATTTTGTCAAGATTATAAAAACATTTTGATTCTATAAGACCGTAATACATTTAGAATATGACACCTCCCACTAAGGGGGAGGAGCCCGCTAAAAGATTTTAAAGTACCATTTCTATGGTGAAGCAATATCCGATTTCAAAACGGTTTTCACAGAATGAATTTTGAGATTTTAAGCTTTCAAATGATATATAATATATGATGATTACTAAAACGAAGGCACTTACAACACCTGAAAAGTATCTCTCTCTCACACCTCTGGAGTAACACATCCTTCCCACTGAGTATCATCCATCATGCTTGATAACTCATGCCCCTCAATCCGTCTCCCGGTGCGACAGAAGCAGCGGAACGACACCTACGTCTATGAGCAGCAGGCGCGGAGAATAGAACTAAAAGAGGAGAAATCCTAGAGAAATGAGAAATGATGGGACACCCATAACAGTTCAGGCCCACACATACACACCAACACACAGCAGTGCAGGAGGAAATATGACAACTCTAAAGTCAGAGGAGTTGAAGAGCCTCTAAAGAAAGAGTGAGTTTTTAGGCTTTAACAAAACTGCAGTCACCATGGGTGCCAGAGAAAAGAAACAATACTCTCCACAAAAATATTACTGAAAGCAGTGTGGCCTACCTAGGGCTCAGATATTTTCATTCAAACTACATGGGAGGGGAATGAAGGTTCTGCATGGTTCCTCGCTTTTTTTTTTTTTTTTTAATGAACAAAACAGTTTGTCAAAGGCAGTCACAGATAAATACTTATTTAACCACAGTTACATCCTTACAATGCATGGGCTAGTTACAAGAAGATTGACACTTCAAAATGTAGTGACTTTCTAAACTTCAGATATCAGATTCTGTATTCAACCAGTAGGAGCTATAAATATTTCAATACAAGGTTATCAGATGCCTAAAACTACGAGAACTAAGAGTTCTAAAATAGAAAAGCTTAATGTGCTAAAAAAAGAAAGCCTTTGGAGATATCTACAGATCAAATATATTTTCTAAATGCTGATATTATGTCCAAAACTAAAAGGCTGAGATGAAAAAGAGACATCAGGTAAGCTTTCTGGAACTTTGGCATATTAACATCTAAATATCCAGCCGTTTATTTAATCTATAATCATCTCTTTTGTCAACTGCAGAGGGCAAAATTCTGTCAAAACATGACAGCAAAATGGATTCATGTCAATACAGAACTTTAAATAGTCCAGTGAAATGACTGCTGCTTAAACAGTGACTGTAATTTTACCAAGAGGATGTGTTTCTGGATCAGCATATTTTGTCAGTCATGGAACACGTTTTCTGTCCAAGAACCACTGCCCTAAACTCTTTTGCTAAAATAAATAGGGAAATATTCGTTTTCCCATCTTTACTTAAATCCTAAACTAAAGTCAAAATGTGTGACAAAATTCAAAGTCAGACGTGGAATATTCCTATTTGATATCTCTGAGCTACAACCATAAACATATGCAATTGTTTGATGCTCATAGAATTAAAAACTTTAGGCTTTCCTGTAGCTCAAATAGTAGAGCATGGCGCTAGCAACGCCAAGGTCATGGGTTCGATTTCCAGGGAAAGCAAAAGCTGATAAAATGTAAAAACTGTAACTTGAATGCAATGTAAGTCGCTTTGGATAAAAGTGTCTGCTAAATGCATAAATGTAAATGTAAAAACAAGATAATGTTAGATAGATAGATATAGATTGATTGATTCTAAGTTTAGTGGATAACAATATAAGACTTACGTTAAAGTTTGATATCGACTGAAAATGTTAAATCTTGACCGGATTATCATTTCATGAATTTGATTTAGAAATATGTCCTGCTTATATAACTCTGCTTATAGGGTTTGTACGGTATCTGTTGTGATATGGAAGCAAAGCAACTGAAGACACTGGATGGATAGAAAGAAATTGTGTGCAACTGAAAGAAAGGTCTCAGAGATAGTTTTGTCAACAGTATGTCTAGGTACCCAGGAGGTGTTTTGTCCGTGGTTCACCGCTCTTCTGTTAACAACTCTCAATTGGTCAGCACAGCCTCTGCAGATGATGCAGTGCCACAAATTACACCTCTTTTGTGCAACACAAGTCTTTTGAGTATTTGCTATCAACCACTTCCTTTAGGAATAACAGGGAACAACAAGGGCCTAACAGCCAGAACACGCTGGCACAATGTGATTTGCACAAATAGGGCAAGTTCTAGGACCAATCCTGCATCAAGAAATTATAGTAGGGATTGGTTGAAAGGTATTATAAAATAATTTGTTGTTTCCGGAGATGGCCATACCAGAATTCATTGTGAGACAAAATAAATTTTGAAATTAACTGATTAAAAATAACTCACTAGGTATCTCATATGTCTTGTGCTAATTAAAGTTTCATGCCATTAGCTTAGCATGCTTTTATGTCATTAGCTAAGCCACAGAAAAGAGACCAACTCAACTGCTGCCTATGTAGTCACCTATAAGTTTCCATTTCTGTTGAAGATGCTGCCTATGAAAACAACAGACAACAAGACAACACGGTTACACTTTATTTTAAGGTGTCCTTGTTACAGTGTAATTATATATTTAAGTACTGTGTAATATTAATTGACTACATGCATTTACAATATGGTTAGGGTAGGATTAGGGTTTGGTTTGGGGTTACTTGCATGTAATTATGCATAGTTTAATGCTAGTATAGTAGTACATGTAGTGTGTGTAACGAGGAAACCTTAAAATAAAGTGTTACCCAGCTCACTAGTGTATGGAACAGTGCTTCGGTTAGACGCTTCATATCATAAGCAAGATCCCATACTAGATCCTATTTAAAGATCAAAGTCTCTGCATCATCCTGCTCTCTAGTCAGTGGTGGACCCCATAATAGCTGACAAAGGGCAGCAATGTCTGGCAAACAGTGTCACACTATAGCTAGTTGTCACAATTGTGTTCAATTTCTCCTATCCAAATGCTCTCGCATGCCTTTCCAGTGAAATAACAAAATCATCTACAACCAAGAAACACTTGAACTTGTGACTTCTTTATACACTTAGGACAAGGATTTTTTTTTTTCCTTTTTTTTTTTTGAGCCACAAAAGCTCATCCACTGCTAGGGTTTTTCACATTATAAAATGGAGCATTGTAAACTAACTTTGTTGCATAAATCCTTATTCTGCATAATCCTAGATAAGAATTTTGCAGAACTGTTCCCTATTTAACGTTGCTGTAATGCCAAGAACTCAGAAACAATAGAAAGTAGAATCCAAAGAGATCTGAGCTCACCTTGAAAGACTTGACAAAGAACACTAGAAAAAGGGCTAAATTACTATGACACATTTTTACAGACAATCAGGGACTAACATGGGAACAGGAACAAAACAGAGCTACAAACTAAAAGTCAAATGAATACATTACAGTTACATGCATTAATGGAAGCTTAATGTACATGTATCAGTGGAAACTGTAAACTGGAACTTATCACAATATGCGTTAATAAAATAAACTTTCATTTTGGCTAACCACAATGAAAAAATTGGTTTACTCTGTTTTCAAAGACTACAATAATCTCCAAGAAGCACAGAAAGACAACACTGAAATATAATTGCATATACCAAACATACATTTATGCATACATTTCTCACACCATTATTGTGTGCATTATTTTGATCAAACTTTACTGATGTGTCTGTATGCAGTTTCCAGCTGAAATAAACACCAGTGGCAGTAAAACACCTTTCTTTTCTCCTTTTCACCTTTTCATACGATTACAGGGACAGTGTGTTGATTTAATAAATCTTATATTTGTGAGGTTTCTTTGCACAATACTATCTTATGACCTTAAAACATCTTTAGCACAGTGGATGAATTGATGTTAGCATCACATAATCATCGCACTTGTGTCGCTGAGTGCTTGGGTATGAGTCAGTAAAAGAGCTCAAAGACTTTTAGAAGCAAGTTAAAATGGCATGGTTGCTTCAGCTAATGTGTTTTTATTTCACCTTTGCTTTTGTTAATGCTATCTGATAGTTTAATTGCTTTTGGTACATTATATAGCATTAACCTTTTAGAGCCTCTCGCCGAACATTTCACTTCTGAACTGTTGAGAAACATACACAACCAATGTAATAAAACATTGCCAAATTCACATATATTAGTTGCATTAGTTACAGATAAAACAAGCTGAACAAGCTTCCCATGTCACTTACTGAGCATTTCACTTTGAAAGTGCCATGAAACGTGCAACTGTAAATGTAATAGAATTTTATAAAAATGTTGCCACATCCAGGCTTGTTTTTTTCGAAAGAGTCTGCTATCAGTGGCAGTGGATGCATTTCTATCCACCTATTTATGAAATTCAAGGCACATTGCATTATATTGTTTGCAGACATCACAGTAAAGAGTACTGAAATGCAGTCCCAAATTAAGAACAATCTTTGTCTTACAAGATCAAAATGAAGGAAAAGTAGGGTAATTTTCACACCTAGTGATAATGTAAAGTGTCATCCCTTATCAAAGAAACCTCACATAACAAAGTAGGAGAAAATTATAATTTGAAGAGTTCTAGTTTCAGAATAATCTATGATCAGTTTTCCAAATGCTGAGCTGAACTGATAATAAGCCCCTTCACTTAGTCACTGAGCTCAGTGAACTATTTGTCCTGAGATGGTGTGTTGTGCTGTTGTGGGATAAACTGAAGAAGTGAGCTATTAGCTAAGGAACCAAACAGGAAAAACCTCAAGTGGCATCTGTGTGCTGATGGCTGGTAAGCACAACCTGTCACGGATGACAGGAGAACATGACTACAGGCTCAGCCGTAGTACACACCGGTAAATACACACTCAGAAATAGACAGATAGCGGAAACTTATAATATTATATACAATTTTATGCATTAGCCTTTGAAACTTTACTGGCAAAAAATGAAACATATATTCTAACTAAATTTAGAATTTAACCATGTAGGGGTGAAAACTTGTTAGTACTGATGCTTTCTACTCAATTTACTCAAATTCACTAACCAGTTAACTTATTTTTCAGTTTATTTTTGGGTTTTTGTTCTGTTCATCTATCCATCCACACGTATACATTGCCTTAGCTCAGTCTTTACTTGATTCTCTCTTGTTTTTAAGAATTCCCATTAGATTTGTGGAATAGCAAAACCATCCAAATTGCAACGTCTAATCTGTATTTCGTTCATCTTTACAGTTAAAAGGATGCAACATCAAAGGCTAATCTATCTGATACTCATTTCAAATAAAAATCACATTTCCCACAAGCAGGGGAGATTACGGGAGCTGACCATTGTTTTATGGCATATCCATTTGCATGAGAAAGCCATGCTCTTGCTCTTGGCAGTATCCCGCCAGCATGAGTGACGGATTCCAGTTCAGATCCCACAGAGCTTGTTAAGGCCAATGTGTGATGTTAACAGATGTGTGTGACCTCAGATCAGCGGAGGAGTTTACTTCAGATGCTGGGATAATGACAGTAAAGGTGTGCGGGCCTGTCAGGTCATTTGTACAGCCATTATGGAGGGATGCAACAAAAGTGACAGGTTTTGTAGAGCATAATGAGCCAGATTTTACTCAGGTTGTCCTCTAAGCAGAGACAACATTCCATATGGCGGGAGATTACAATAATGTCACCCCACACACACCATTGGAAAATCAGGATTAATTTTTAGCTAAATCATGAATAGGATCAGATCTGTCACAAACATCGGGTGAATTGGCTTTGACAAATTTGTTATGACTTTATTTATGGAAACTGTACATGAGCGTGCAATAAAGTCAGCAAATCGATTTGATTTATGATTCGTAGGTTCTTTATCAGATTCAGATAATCAATAATGCATTGAGAAAACTTGTGAAACTACACCATTCGCATGACAACTAGTTGCCAGAAGTGGCTAAACACATACCTGATGGATGAAGACCTGTGCTCCACGTGGGCTCAGGAGCAAGATAGCTCTTCTGAGAGTGTCCCTGTAGCTGTTGAGCTCCTCTGTGCGCATGGAGGTGAACAAACTGGAAAACACGCCACTGATGTTCCTATCCACTCGCTGCAGAGACACATCCAAACCCTGTCTTGATGTCTGGTCCAGAAAGACTTGCAGTCCACGGATATCTGCAAGACAAAGTCATGTAGAAATTAAAATCAGTCTTGTTCAAGCCTGTCAAAATGAGCTTTATTTGGCTATATATATATATATATATATATATATATATATATATATATATATAATTCTCAGGTTTCCAACTGTCGAATAGCATTCAGAAATGTAGAATTTAAAATGAACAAAAAATATGAAGTCACTTTCAGATGAAACTTGTAAAAATCAATCTTCATTTTGATATAAGACCTCAAAGAATATCTATAATAGGGAAGTAATTAAAACACCATTCAGTCTGCTGTAAATCTGCTAGTTTCAGGAAGTATTTGAATGCTCAGTGCCTGGCTATTGTGCCTCACTCTGGGAATCAAATGGCCCATCACACCCTCTCAGCAGCAACTAATTGACAGAAATAAAAGCTTTTATGGGGGTAACTGAATGGCAACCTCACACAGAATCTGCAGCAAGCCACACAGATTTCTGCCGAATTAAAACACCTGTCATTCACAATGTTCTTCACATCCCTGATTCTTGTGTGTTCATTTAATTAATATTTTGCTATTTTGATTATTTCAACTACCAATAAGAGTGTAGTACTTTCAACTCTGTTTAAAATGTTTAAATGTTTAAACCCATTCCATATCATTTTGTGGATGTTTTTAGTTTAAAAAAAAAATTCAATGCCTGGTTTAAATACTGTACAAAGCCCAGTACACTGATACCAAATGGTAAATGTGAGCTGCCTGATGCTATCTTATACATTGATTTATGTTTTGATCCATTCAAAGCATTGCTACTTGATGTATTTTTCTTCTCAAAATAAAGCATTAAATAAACAATGGTCAGCATTGTTTTGCTTCATCACCAGAGTAGATCGTGTCCCATGTTTAACACACCAGTTCCTGCTGAACAGGTTTTATTATCAAGTAATGTATGACATGAAGCAAATTCGCTGACATAATATAATTAATTGTGAACATCCACCTAAGTGGTAGAACTTTTTTTTCTTTTCTCTTTTTTTGCACGTACAATGAACGACTATAGTGAACATTTTCCATTCCATTTAAGTTTTACATTAAAAACACGTTGTAGCAAGACTGACTAACCCAGTCATGTTGAATTTACTTCCACAATTCAGAATTTAGTGCATGTATGGTGCCTTTTGCCATTCTTACATGAGCTAAATAGCCACTTTTGAGCCACTTAATATTTTTTTTTCTCCCCACAAATAAATAAATAAATAATGCTGTAAAAAAAAAACTAAATGTGAAATGCCTTGACAAGCGTTATTCTACAAATTAATAAAAAGCTTTCAGCAATGTAAATAAAAACTGCCATCTGGGCATCAACAAGGATGTTTATGGTACAATTGTCTCTGCTTTCTCTGCAGTACAAACTGATGGGTTTTCTGTCTAGTGTAGCCTTCATTACATTGCATGCAAAAATATTTGTGCACGGTGAAGGGGGGTGGATTTGACAGGCGAGAGAGTGCTGTCTGCTTCAGCTCATAAGTTTAGTAACAGATGTTGACATCCCAGTGAAATTTAGCAAAGACACTTGTGGGAAAATTATAACGAGCAGGATAATCAAAGAACTGAACCACAGAACAAATCCCAGCAAACATGGTCTCCAAGGGATCATTCTCAGAGGAGAGGAAGTCAAATGACGTCCTCACTCCATTCCCTCTCAGTTATTTTTTTCCCCTTATACAATATTTAAAGAAAAAAAAATCATAGCAATTTTCCCCCTGCAACATTGACAACAGTCTACACTAGTGTTGTTCTGAGGACTGTGTGAGTCACCATGGGTAATGCCACTGTGTACAGCCACACACGCATACATACCCACATGCACACACACAGAGTTTGCCCTCAGCATAAAAAAAAGGGTTGTAGGATAGAAAGTGATGAAATAGGAACAAACATAAAGATGAACGCAAGATAGATATTGCCAAGTGCACTCCATATTGAGACACACTTTTCTATAGAATTATATTTGTGGCACAATTCTTGCAATATCATAATTTTATCACAATGATAAAATTAGCATAAAATGTCTTGGAAAGAAGAAAACATTTTGGCAAAAAAAAATTAATTAATTCTGCAAATGTGGAACCTAGTTTAATATAATTTATTTTGAGATGACTTGGACAGCCAATTTGATAATACTTAAAAAATTAAGACAACTAAATTTACATTTTTAAATTGAAGTATAGGTGGAATTTATTTATTTATTTATTTAAATACAGTGTTTTTTTAATATTGAAAACTAGGTATAATAATTTGTGATTTGGGAAGAAAAACATTAACCATTTATTATGAATAAAGATGCAGAAATCTGAAGTCGACAGCATGAACTTTTATCATTTAAAACATGCATATGTTTCCCAGTCTTGCGGCCTCTGTAAAATATTCAATATTGTTGTAGTGATCATAGATTTATTTTATTTTTTTTCAGAGTGGCTTCTTGAGACCAGACCAAATATTTATATGGTCTTGGTCTTTTCATGGACTCAAAAAACAAACAAACAAACAAACAAACAAAAACAATAATTAAATCAGGGCTGGGTTGAAAAATTAATTACCAGATTTAATCAATCTTCATTTTATTGATCTATATCGATACTAATTTTTCAAGGTTGTTAAGATCATTAAGTGTTGAAAATCATCAATAAAACAGCATGACTTAACATATAGCTAAGAAAATTTTGCATAGTTGTTGTAGTTATAAAACTACAATCTAGAGAAGAGCTTCATACTTAGATATATCTTAATTATTTAACGCATGCTTGAATACATATCTCATGCAAACCCTCAACTCTCTTCTGGTCTCGTTCTTTGATTCGGACACAACCTACCCAGGCCTTGAATGAGCTGGATTCAACAACAGCACTGCTTATTGGCTGGTGACTTAGGAAGAGTAACGTGGACTGTGACCAAAACGTTCTGACATGCGCCTTAAATGCAATTAATCTGCTATTGGTGAGAATGTCATACAATGGAATCCAACTGGTTGAGCACTTGGTGTGGTGCTAGCAACTCCAAGGTCATAGGTCAGTTCCCAAGGAACACATATACTGAAAAAGTATACCCTAAAAGCATTACTGTGAGCATTCAGAGGCTAAGGTTCCCCGAACATGAAAAGGACATTTTGTGTCATTTGCTGCCAGAAGATCTAGTGTGCAGGGAATTGTGGACAGGCGGGAGAGCTCAATAAACTTTAGTAGCATTGCAAAACACAGTGGCTAGTGGGGAAGAAGAGAAGATGAATCCAAAGAGGGAGGCGTTTAGTTTCCACTCTGGCGATGCCACGGGTTTGACTGCCGGAGGCCGTTTTATCCTGCAACTCTCATGACACATCACATCACATCACAAAAAAGAAAAAAAAAAATGGTAAAGACCTCATTTTCAATAAAGAGATTTTGCCTTCAAGTACTATTGGTTTGTATTATCTGGTACAGTAAATAGTTGATTGCTGTAATGTAGTGACTATGCTGATTAATAATAATAATAAAAATAAGACATGTTTTGACAGCATATTGTGTTCACATATTTAAATTTATGCAAGTGAATGTAGCACTACTAGATTATTTTCCTTCCACTCTCACCCAAATGACTGTTTTTTTTACTCAAGATGCTTTTGTGTATCAAAATATGTTGAATAGTTTGTTTCTGTTCAGAGCAATAATTGAGCATACTTCAGAAGTGACATTTACTTGAATCAACATTGACAGTTTTTCACAATTTACTATTCGAAATATTTAGTTGCATTACATGTGTTATGCTATTATACTGTAATAATAGCTGTACTGAGAGTTTAAATTTAGCTTGAAGAATGTCGGCAGAGAAAACAAAGCTTCATCTCATAAATGGTTTTACTAAAGCAAGGCTTAAGTTTAAACTGCAGAGACATGTAGTCCTATGTTGGACAAGCTGTAAGGACCATCTGGCGGAGAGAGAGAGAGTAGTCTGAGGGACACATGTAGTCTCGCTGTGATGTCATCTGTCTGTCTGTAATGCCAGTAGGATAGAGTAAAAATCTATGTTGATTTAAATCTTTCAGACATTTGATGAGGAAACAGATTGTGCTTATACGGTTCAAGTATTATTAATGTTTATATCAATATACAAAACAGTTTGAAGATATGGAAACTGATCAACTGATCTAATTTCAGGAGGAGGGGTGGGTGAAGAGGAGAGTTTAGCTATGGTGAGTTCTCTGTGGGGCAGTAATATGTTCTCAGCGGATTAAATTTTAGTCACACTAAACTTTGTGTTCCATACACTTCTAGAGATTTAAGTGTGGGAAAGCAAGAACACAGACATACAATCTAGATGTTTTGTCATTTGCTGCTTATTTCGTGATCTCTGACCTGCAAATGCGTGCAGTGAAAAGACTTGTGATCAATAGAAGATCCAAATGTCACAGATTGACCTCTTGACTGGATACAGAGAATACAAACTTCAGCGCTCCATGGTTTGCAGTGTTGTGGGAAAGTGGAACCAATAATTTTTTTCATTTTATATGATTTGCTAGCATTTATTAAAAGCATAACCCCTGCATGTATCATCATATCCTGTTGTCTATCATTCTGCAATTTTACATGCTTAAAATTTAGTGTGACTGCATCTAGGTGGAGGGACTATAGTTAATTATTTAGACAAAGTTGGGGCTCGTTGAATTAGATTTCTGCCATTTGTAGAGTATAGAGTACATTCTTTGTACTCTGCATGTACCTACAAAGACCTACAGGATGTCTGGCTGACATATAAAACATGGACAGGCCAAGGGCAATGTTAATAACATAACAGGCAGGAAAAAAAGTGCCTCTAACCTGTACATTTTTGCATACAGACTTGTTTTTGTTCTGTTCCTTGCACAATACTATGACCTTAAAACACCTTTACCATAGTGCATGATTTGTAAATAAATATATTTTTGACATTTTCAACACAAAACCAGGTCTATATGGCCTTTTGTATATAATAAACTTACTCTGTAGCTCACCTGATAGCTCACTCGGCAGCACTGCACTCCTACGCTATTTTCCAATGTGATTGCACATTAAGCTTTTAAGAGTCACTCACCAGGAATTTCTGAATTGCTGCGATAGTACAACAACCAACATTAATAAAACATTGACAAATTCAGGTTAATCCGTTTTGGATAAAACTGTATGTGCTTATATACTGCTCACTGGGCATTTCTCCTCGAAAGTGAGGTGAAATGTGCAAGAAGCAACATATAATATCATTTTGCAAGAATGTCGCCACAGGCATGTTTTTCCAATGAGCCTGGGTTGCATAATAGGATTAGTAGGGTTTATATGCCAGCGCTTTGCATATTCTCAGTGTTTCAGTGCATCTAGGTGACACTGAATTCTTTATTGCCTGTGGAAACTTTAATGACCCCTCTGGCTGTCTCTCTGGGAAAGACCCAACTGAGAGCAGACAATCCACCGCTGTATCTTCCACAGGAGGCTCCTAGCTGGGGCTTTTGTGCCCATCTTGCACTTTGCACTTTAGCGACATCAGTTTGGAGAAGACAGCAGTGGCTGTCTGCTGAAATCTATTTCTGTTCTCTTTGTTGTCTCATGCTTCCATGGTGCCCTTTAAAGCTGAACAATGACATACCGTTGGCACCTTGTTTCATTACGCCATGGCCCTGCAGATATTTCCTGTTTAAGATGCAGTGCAGTGTTGACTCACTCTGAGGAAAAGATCCTCTCCTCACTCAGGTCTCGGCTGCCCTTTTCTTCAATGCCAGCAGGATCCTATAGTTTAGATAATCCCAGATTTGATCCCATCTGACAGAATAGACATGGATTTGTCTGATCCTTAAGCATGTTTCAAAAGAAAAAAAAATCTTAATGTAACTTTTTAAAAAGGTACAGTACAGAGGATGCATTATTTATATAAAACATAAAATCCACAGAAGAGCAGTGCTAAAGCCTAACTGACAAAAAAAAAAAAAAAAAAAAATTCCTCTGTAAGTAACTTGCAATTTTATGTCTTAGCCAGGTTGATATTGATATAATATCAACCCAGAATTCTATAGTGTCTGAAAAAAGTCAGTTGAAGAATGGGGCAGAATCCATTCATTTTCCAAACTGCCTATGATATTATATTATCCTGTGATTACATGAAAATTGAGCTAGAGAATAATATACCACCTGAAAGCTGCAGCTGGTGGTCACTTTGTGTGTAATTGTATAGCTTTGAACAGCTTTTCAACGTTTGATCACATTTTTAACAAGGAATTAATATTATATTAATTAAATAATTTGCTTAGTTAATGCCAAAGATCTCTCTGTTTTGGATGGGAGACCTCCGGTGAAAACAAGGTTGCTGTTGGAAGAGGTGTTAGTGAGGCCAGCAGGGGGTGCTCACCCTGTGGTCTGTGTGGGTCCTAATGCCCCGGTATAGTGACGGGGACACTATACTGTCAAAAAGCACCGTCTTTCGGATGAGACGTTAAACCGAGGTCTTGACTCTCTGTGGTCATTAAAAATACCATGGCACTTCTCGTAAAGAGTAGGGGTGTAACCCCGGTGTCCTGGCCAAATTCCCTCCACTGGCCTCTATCATGCCTCCTAATAATCCCCATACACTTGATTGGCTCTATGACTCTCTCTCTTCTCCACCTGTAGCTGGTGTGTGGTGAGCGCACTGGCGCCGTTGTCCTGTGGCTGCCGTCGCATCATCCAAGTGGATGCTGCACACTGGTGGTGGTTGAGGAAAGACCCCCCCACATGATTGTAAAGCGCTTTGGGTGTACAGCAATACACAATAAAGCGCTATATAAATGCATCATTCATTCATTCATTCATTCATCCTCTCCATTGATCATTAGACTGGTATGCTGGCTATCCGAGATCAGTTTTTGGGAGGTACCTTCATGTGCAAATGCTGCATGTGGAGTCTTTGCCTGATAGGGCAGTGAGGTACATTTAACAAGTCAGCTGCCTAAGCGACACAGTCACAGTCTCTGCTGTTGGCTACCCCTGCCCTGGACAAATGGTCAGTCCTTCACTGGACCAACACACACTCACTGACAACAATTTAGTGTTGCCAATTCACCTATATATTTTTGAATTACAACAGAAACCAAAGGAAACCCATGCCAATAAGGAAGAACAACTCCACACAGAAAGGCCTCCTGGCTCAGCCAATGTGGGCACTGCTTGCTAGTGCAAAACAAGCTTGATGTTGCAAGGTAGTTGATTGTTGTTCTAAGTTAAGAATTAAAAAGTCCTCCATATGCCCTCAGGTCTCTATGACAGGAGTTCTCAACTCTGACCCTCAAGCTCCCACCCAAGTACATCTGAAGAAACTAATTAACATCTTCGGGATTACTAGAAAGACACATGCAGGTTAGTTTGATCAAGGTTGGAGCTAAACTCTGCAGGAAAGTGGATCTCGAGGTTCCAGAGGAGAACCCCTGACCTATGATATAAGCAGTGTTGGGTGTAACGCGTTACTGTAATTAAATTACTTATCCACTGAAAAAGTAAAGTAAGGGATTACTGTTCATTTTTAGGTAATTTAATTACAGTTACTTATAAAGTACTTGCGTTACATACAGTAAATAATTTCAACAGTTCTAAAAGCAATATTGAATTTGAAATCTAAATTTACCGTCTAAAGATATTGAATGCAGCGGCTTTAACCCTCCGCGTGCGGGTGCGTTCACTTTCAGATTTTCCTGATTCACAGAGAAACCTTAAATACTCAAATCAGGGCCGGCACCAAGAGGGGGCATTCGCGGGCAGAGTTACGGTGCCCCCCACTTTCCATCCTCTCCCCTTCTTGCTGAACGTGATTGTTTCGAAAGCGAAAGTGAAACCGGTAAAACAGCGCACATAAGAAAGCGATTGCACGCTTTAGCGAGCGTCAGAAACTGCACGCAATCACAGATTGCACACTTCCCATCCCCCCCCCCCAGAAATTCAAATGCCCCTCTGATGGAGGTGCCCTGGCGCCGGCTCTGACTCAGATACATATAAGACTAAAATCAATAGAATCTAAAAATCTTGAAGTGTCCACTTGACACTTGAACGAATTCAAATTAAAAACTAATGTTTCTGATTATGCAATCCGTATGAAACTAAAGCAAGGTACAGTCTTTCCCGTGTCTGAGCTCATTATATGCAGTCACCTGCGCACATATGCCCTCACCTAGATACAAAAAAAAGTAAAATATTAAGAAAAAAAAAAAAATCATCTAATATTCATCATTTTTGAAAGAAGACCTGCTATGAGAAATTTACCTCATAAGAACAGCGCGATCTGACATTATTCAGCAGAGAAGATCATTTCTGTAATTTATTCTTTCCTACATTAGTTAACGTGTTATTTTGACATAAACCTGTACAGATTTTACTAGTTGGGCTTTTCCTGAACATCTTGCCAAACTGAAATGTATTGTTTAACTTTTAAGCCTTTTTGTTATTCAGATATTTTGCAGAGTATTTCTATTTGTTAACCAAAGGTGGTTACATTTTTTTCATAAAAATGTTTAAGTATTACAGTTGTTTTAAAGCTAAAAGGCTAAACTATTCTATGTTTGACTCGAATTGAAAGAATATAGAGTTTAATTTCTATTAAGGTTTATAGGGATTTTAAGATGTAGCCTAATTAGAGATTTGAATAATTAAGTTACTTATTGAGTAACTAAGTTACTTTTCAGATAGAGTAATTAGTAAAGTAATTTAAATACAATATTGATGAAGTAATTAGTAACTGTAATTAATTACTTTTTGAAAGTAACTTACCCAACACTGGATATAAGACATACAAAATTTTCAGTGCTGAAGGGCATCCAGGACTGGTTTGAAAACTCCTGTTCTGGTCTATTCATATGTCTCAGGTCTCTCCTTTTAATTTAATTTAATGTGGAATTTCTTCCACCTGTTTTATTGTCCACCAGGCAAACATCAGTATAAGAAACTGCATGGCACAGTAACACACATAGACATCGATAACATCATTACCCAATATGTGATTAGACGTCTACAGCTAATTATTCAGTTGATGCACAGAGTTTCATTGGTAGGCAGGTTGCGTTACAAAGCTTGAAATCATGATGAAGGCACCAGCGACTGCCATTAGCAATGGCTCATTAGGGGAGCTTCTTGCAGTCAGGGTTCTGTGGGCATTCGAGAGGAGGAGGATGAAGCTGTGAAGCTACTTCAGTCTCTTCAGTCACGATTCCCTTAGCATTCATGTGACACTACAATAAATAGAAATATACATCCTCTCTTATAACAGCTGGCCACAAACCCGAATTCACCTCATATATGGCATTCTCCTTTGCTCGTTTTTCACATCTGTTTCTTTCGTTGGATAATAGGTCACTTGCTGCAAGACACAGCAAAAATGATTTCTGTTACTTTGCTGATGCCCTTGTCAAAACATACAAATGTGTGGAAACAAAGAAGTCTACAATAGTGTGACAAAGCTATCTGTTCTCATTCCAATTAATTTCAATGACAGTTGCTTACATGCATGTTTCCCTCTTGTTAATGGGTGGAAATAAACTCAGTTCCAGAAGGCATTTTTGAGTCAGTAACTGAGCTGTGGAAAAAAAGGAACATGATGTAATGACCATGTTAAATGGCCGATGTCACCACAGTTCCAAAGTCTTCAATAGGGACATAGTGACTGTGCTCAGCTGAAATGTGAAAGCAGCATACATGAAAAGGAAACTTTAAAGAGCCCTCTTTAAAATAAACAAACAAATAAATAAATAAATAAAAATGAATTAATTATTTTTATTATAAAATTTATCTTTTTTTTATTCATAAAACATTATATTTAAATATATGATAAATAATTAAAAATAAACTCCAAAAATACTACTGCTACTGAATGTCTCCTGTTCTATGCTACGTGATTTGACCACTTTTTTTTTTTTTGTGAATTATGCATCAATAATTTCACTAGTGATTTTTGTCTTCATCTTAACACTTGCTTAAAGGAATTCTCTTTTATGTTTAGCCCAAGAACTTGTAAAGTACAATCCATTGTCTTTGCTTATCTACAGTATAATCATTTCCACTTCAGCTCTTTCAAAACATCAACAGAGGTAGATATGACATTTCTTCTCTTGCTATCCATTTTGCAGACAATTGTTAGATGGCTTTGATTCTGCTCTGCCACAATTTGAGATGGTAAACTGTGCAGAAATTGTCTTCAGGCAGTATTTGGGGCTAAAGTGGTATGATAGTAATACTGGCTTTTAAATGATGTTTTGTTGATTTCTAAGAGAAGTGCAGCAAGTGCAATCTCTGCAACAATCACAGGTTTCCTAAACCTTAATTTAGAATTCCATTAGCCTGCATTCAAAAGGAAAAGCATGTCATTTTTCACTGATGTTTTGATATAGAAAGACATCAAAAATGCATTGGACATGGGTCATTCTTTACATTAGTCATCAGAGCCCTTCTGACTGCTTAAAATCTTTGGAAAAAATTAAAATATAAAATAAAATAAATCTAATGATATTGCAGTCTTTATCATTAGTCAATATATTATTTTCAGAGTTAGAAAATTTTAAATTGTAAATATTTAAATTCTGTAAATTGGTTTACCTTTAAACAATCTAATAAATCAGGACAAACAAATGAATATTAGTTAAAAATTAGGCCAAAATTAAACTACACAAACTAACAGGTTATATATATCAATTTCAGTACACTATGAATGCAATGAATACCAATAAGAATTGACGATTTGAGAGTTAACATAGTTCAGTCTTAACCTTTAAATTATTTTACTGGATAAACAACAGGACATTTTAGGGAGATTGGACAGGAAAGGGATCAGCAAATGTCACAAGCTGCATTCAGACTCAGGTGTGCTACTGGCTGTCACACAATACAGCAGTTACATCCCCATGCTCAACAGGAAGCTCTTTTCCTTTCTATTCCTTTGTGTACCTTATCTGTATGTTACGTGTGTATTTGAGGCTGTGACTTTTGCTAAATTGTCATGCTGCCCTTTTGCAGCAGTGTGGGTCCCTGCTTTTCTGACAGCTTTCTTCTTGGTCTTACAGATCTTTTCTTCAGTAGTTACATTTACATTTAAATTTCACAATGGTTTTTAAAGGAAGGCAGTATATAATTATCTTATTCTTAAAAAAAAGAACTTTCGAACCATTCTTGTAGGTTCCCCTGCATGGCCATTTTACATGGTTTTCATAAACAAGGCAGAGCATTCTGCCTTTTACAAAATATGCAGGAAGAATGGTTTGAATACCCAACCCACCAAAAAAGTCTCCTGATGCCTCCTTGACTAAGCAGTCAATCAGAACTTTCAATCATGATGGCACACCCTTTTTTATTGCATCAAATTCAAAATCAAAAATTTAAAACAATTTTAGAAAAAAAACAAACACTTAAACTTTTTTTTTTTTTTTGCTTCACTTTTCAGGACATCTGAAGTTGGGCTCACACTGCTGGAGTTTTAAAATCCTAACCAATTATGGAATATGGTTGCAGCACACACATACGAAAAATCTTCACAGATTTTCTTCTCTTACAAACATGCACACACTACAAGATCGTTGCACATCACACACTACAAGATATTGCTTAGATTATCATGCCAGACAGATCACCTCTAGACGGAAAAACAAGCTGTGCAAATAAAAATAAAATAAACACATAGATACTTTTCAATTAAAATTGAGTATAATGTTAGCATGTTGCTAAACTAACAGTTTAAGACTCTGATAAGCATAACATTACAGAGCACACACATTGGTTAAAGCTAGCTATAAGATTGCACATGTATACATAATATGTCTGACACTATCTTGGTTTGTCTGCCTGATAGATTGCATTTATTGAACTAAATTCAAGTAATTCATATTTTACTCACTGTCATATTCACAATTAGCTTTAATCCCACCGGTCACAATAGTGACCGTAAAAAAGGTTTTCATTTATAAAGCTCTAAAAACCTTACTGACTGATGTTTTAGTGCACTTCCTGCAAATATAGAAAAAAAAAAAAACAAATTAAAGGGTCTCAGTTAAATATGTGCAGTTTCACATGTTTTGTGCAAATTGTTACATGACCAAAGCAGTTTATTTCTTGTTTGCACCTTGAGAAGATGATGGCTTCATCAAAGCTCTAAAACGAAAGGCTAGTAAAGTATGTTAACATAAAGATATGACAAATATTTTTAGTACACATTATCTTTAAGTAGTATTAATATATTATATTTAATGAGTAAACATGTTGATGGTCACAATAGTGACCCGTGGGATAACAGTGAACTTAGGTATACAATATAAATCCAATTGCAGTTGTTAGTGAAAATTACACTAAAATGTTGCAATGAAAAAATATTGCAATAAATTAAAAGTTCAAATGTTACAAATAAGTTACAATATTGATGTTGTAATACTGGTAGCACTAATATAAAAATTAATAATATATTCCTGAAGTCACAAAAATCGCTATATATGTTAGCCCAGCTATTTTAAACTGTTTGATCTCATTATAGGGTTACTATTATGCATAAAAAAACTCTTATGCAACATTGATAGGAATACTGAGATAAAAGACAAAAAAATAAAAAAATAAAACACAACCATCAATGTATTTCAAGATTGTTACTTTTTTTTTTTTATATATTAATTCAGTACACACATTATCCCACCGGTCCCACATTTTTTCACACACTTTCCCAAAAAATAAATAAATAAATGAAATCCTAAAAATAATTATTGATTATTTCAAAAGGTTACTAATGACACATCATTTGGATATTTTCATGTCTGGGAAAAAAATGGGATCAAACGGCTTAAGCCAAACCTGGAACAACTAGAATATCATATGCAACCATTATTGAGCTATATGTTGTAGCAGCTAATTTCTAAAGACTGAATGTGTTTCATCAGTGCACACAAGAAGATAAGCAAACATGAACAATGTAATGATGATCTTCCTTGAGGACATCTTCAGCAGCTGAGATATTTTTCAAGATGAACATTGCAGCATTTAGTGGCCAACTGGCTAAGTGACTGGATTATTTCCAGTCTGTAATTCCTTTAGTTTTCTATGATGAGCTCACTGCATAATGGACATGCTGGGATTGCACCCTGTTGTCTGACTGTACATTCTTTTTTTTTTTAATTATAAACAGCTATCTTTTTGCAATTTAAAAGACTGTACACTTCAGACTTGAACACCACTGGAACACCTTTCAGTATTGTTTCCAGAGAAGAACTGTCTTAAAAGAGTGCAGTTATGACAATGTTGCTTTGGAGGCCATATCAGTTTGAATGGCATAGAGCAGTAGTTCTCAAACCTTTTACACCAAGTACCACTTCAGAAAATATTTGGCTCTCCAAGTACTACCAAAATGACCAACATTAAAATACAGTAGTGTAGTAGGCCTAATCAATCAGCTACAGCTATGCACAGATAAAACAACGAGGAAGAATATTTATTATTGTCGCCCACTTTAAACATTGTAAATACAGTTTGAACATTAACACTACACTGTGCTTACATACAGGTAAATAACAAAAACTTAAATGATTAAATTAAAATGTCCTGTACCTAAAAATTAAATAAAAACTGCACTGTACTTAAATGTAAAGTAAAAAATGTACAGTACTTGATAAAAAAATAAAAATAACACAGCCATCACTTAGCCAGCTTGCAAACTTTTTAAAAGTGTTTTAACATGAATTTATATATAATATAGAGAGAGCCCACGTACTACTAATGGTACACTTTGAGAATCAGTGGTATAGAGAGATACATAACGAAAACGGAATAACGGACAAAGGCAAGGGATAATTTGTCATGAATGATTTTGTCTTTGTATGCAGCCATCATATTCTAGCCTACAAGACTGATTACTTAAAAGTCTTATTCAGGACTATTTAGTGTGGGTTTTATGGCCTTATTTCAGCCACATTTTTTTCCCCAAAACTTACTAACCATGCATAATATTTTTTTTCTAAAAAATGCAAACATGTACATCCATCTTGTTCACTTATTTTTGTAGCAGAGTTTGTGCTGAATACAAAAAAATAAATAAAATACATGTTGGTCAATAGTATGTTATAAGTAGCTGAAATAAGCATAAATATCAGGGCATGTCAAAACATCTCAAGGGCCCCAAAATCACCTCAGACCCCAGAGGGTTAAAAAGAAAAAGAGAATCAGCTCATTTTGTTAAGTAACAGTAAAAATGTTTGACGTAACAATGAGCATTAAGTGAAATAAATTTACTTGATTATAATAACTAATAATACTCAAATTGCGATCCTATTTTCAGTGATAGAATTATGAATTCCTCAATAAACAGTGCCACAATAAACAAATTAAATCTAAATTAAATGAAACCACACTCCAAATTGAATTAGTAAAGAATCATTGTCAAAACAATTACTTAACACTACTTGTGTACAATTTACTATATGATACAAAAAATAATATATGAACAAAACAAACAAACATCTTTGGGTCATCAAACAAAAACAGACAGTTTGCCAACAAATACAGTGCTGTCAAATTTATATGCAGCTGCATACACTGCAATATATTTAGTAGTGGATGATGATCCAGCTTAAACAGCAACTTGATAAATGCAGTGGAGAAACGGCTCATCAGCCTGCAGTGAAATCAGATCTCCTCAGAAGGAACGCATGATGAATTCACCCATCTATCAGCTGTGGAGGTGCACTCGTGTGCCAGACTGCATGTGGTCACGCACCAGCTCGAGTGCAATCATCCACACAGCACACGTTGATGAGATGAACTGCAGAATCAACAGGTACTGTGAGCACTCAGACTACATGTGCTCTTGCATCCTTTTTCTTTATTTTGGACAATATATATATATATATATATATATATATATATATATATATATATACAAAATTGCTCTGTTGGCTGTGGAGTAAAGACATTTACAAATATGATTAAAAGATGAATATGAGACAAAACTACAGAATGTCACATTTTATTATTGGATGATTCAACACAGATGTTTTACCAGCTAAGAAGATCAGCACCTTCAGAGTTTCATCCCCCTATCTGATGTGAGCATAAGTATTAGAACAGTTGCCTCACAGATCTTTCTAAGTGATCAGCTGTGTCCTGTTGCATTAATTCTTCAGATATTAAAAGCAGGGAATGTGTCGTATCAGTTATATCCATTAATTCTGCATTCTGAATATTGTATTCGATGATGACACACACAAACCAGGATGAAGATGAGGGAGCTGACTTTGAGAGAAAAGCAAGCAATTTGGATGCTAAAAGAAAAGAGGAAGTCAAATAGAGCTATTGCAAAAAACAAAGGGCATGGAGAAATCAAGAGTTTGGAAACCACCAGCGACACCAGCAACCACAAACTACCTGATCTGCTGAGAAAACAACAGTAGTTGATGACAGACAAATCATAAAAGCTGTGAAAATGAACCCTAAAAGACGTGTCTGTAAAATCACCAACAACTTCCAGAAAGCTGGTGTGATGCTCTGACAATCTACTGTCCTCAGGAGACTTTGACACAGAATTACAGATGCTACACAGCAAGATGCAAACCTCTGACCAGCACCAAAAGTAGAAAGGCAAGATTAGAGTTTGCAAAAAAGCACAAAGGTGAGCCAGAAGAGTTTTGGAACTGTATTTGTGGACCGATGAGACAAAGATGAACCTTTCTCTAAGTGATGGGAAAGCAAAAATGTGGAGAAAAAAAGGGAACTGCGAATGATCCCAAGCATACAGCCTCATCTGTAAAGCATGGTGGAGGTGGTGTCATAGCATGGCTGTCTCTGGAACAGGCCCTCTCAACTTTACTGATGACTTAATGTATGATGACAGTAGCAGAATGAATTTGGAAGGGTACAAAACCATCTTGCCTACCAATATTCAAGAAAATTCCACCAGATTAATTGGGAAGTGCTTCATATTGCATCAGGACAATGACCCAAAACACCCTGCCAGTTCAGTCAAGGAATTTATAAGGGCAAAGAAATGGAAAGTCTTAGATAGCCCAAGTCAATCTCCCAATTTAAATCCGATTGAACATGAATTTCACCAGATGAAGAGGAGAGTAAAGGCAGAAACTCCCCAAAACAAACAACAATTGGAATTGGCTGCATTAAAAGCTGGAAAATGTATTTCAAAGGATGAGCCCAAGAGTCTGGTGATGTCTATGGGTCACAGACTCACTGCTGTGATTGTGCGCAAGGGATATGCAACTAAATAATAGCTTTTAATCTCTTATATCTGCCTTATGTTCAACTGTCCCAATACTTATGCTCACATCAATGAGTGGAATGAACTCTTGACTCCACAGCCAACGGAGCAATTTTGTCTTTACTGTTCCAATATTTATGGAAGGCACTGTATATATATATATATATATATATATATATATATACACTCACCTAAAGGATTATTAGGAACACCATACTAATACTGTGTTTGACCCCCTTTCGCCTTCAGAACTGCCTTAATTCTACGTGGCATTGATTCAACAAGGTGCTGAAAGCATGCTTTAGAAATGTTGGCCCATATTGATAGGATAGCATCTTGTAGTTGATGGAGATTTGTGGGATGCACATCCAGGGCACGAAGCTCCCGTTCCACCACATCCCAAAGATGCTCTATTGGGTTGAGATCTGGTGACTGTGGGGGCCATTTTAGTACAGTGAACTCATTGTCATGTTCAAGAAACCAATTTGCAATGATTCGAGCTTTGTGACATGGTGCATTATCCTGCTGGAAGTAGCCATCAGAGGATGGGTACATGGTGGTCATAAAGGGATGGACATGGTCAGAAACAATGCTCAGGTAGGCCGTGGCATTTAAACGATGCCCAATTGGCACTAAGGGGCCTAAAGTGTGCCAAGAAAACATCCCCCACACCATTACACCACCACCACCAGCCTGCACAGTGGTAACAAGGCATGATGGATCCATGTTCTCATTCTGTTTACGCCAAATTCTGACTCTACCATCTGAATGTCTCAACAGAAATCGAGACTCATCAGACCAGGCAACATTTTTCCAGTCTTCAACCGTCCAATTTTGGTGAGCTCGTGCAAATTGTAGCCTCTTTTTCCTATTTGTAGTGGAGATGAGTGGTACCCGGTGGGGTCTTCTGCTGTTGTAGCCCATCCGCCTCAAGGTTGTGCGTGTTGTGGCTTCACAAATGCTTTGCTGTATACCTCGGTAGTAAAGAGTGGTTATTTCAGTCAAAGTTGCTCTTCTATCAGCTTGAATCAGTCGGCCCATTCTCCTCTGACCTCTAGCATCAACAAGGCATTTTCGCCCACAGGACTGCCGCATACTGGATGTTTTTCCCTTTTCACACCATTCTTTGTAAACCCTAGAAATGGTTGTGCGTGAAAATCCCAGTAACTGAGCAGATTGTGAAATACTCAGACCGGCCCGTCTGGCACCAACAACCATGCCACGCTCAAAATTGCTTAAATCACCTTTCTTTCCCATTCTGACATTCAGTTTGGAATTCAGGAGATTGTCTTGACCAGGACCACACCCCTAAATGCATTGAAGCAACTGCCATGTGATTGGTTGATTAGATAATTGCATTAATGAGAAATTGAACAGGTGTTCCTAATAATCCTTTAGGTGAGTGTATATATATATATATATATATATATATATATTACTGTTTTGTGTGCTGTTCTTAAAGCATTAAATATGGAGTACTGAAAATGTTCACATGATCATGAGCCTGTCTTACCCAGCCTGAGACATCAATACCCTATTAAAATTTACACCCTGAGGGGAGCAGTGATGTCAAGGGAACACCTTAGCTTTTACTAATTGCAAAGCTCGGTCTGTCTCCTATGGCCGTTGTAAGACAGTGAATCGCCTCTCTTGCTCCTCTTGGTGGCAGTGCTTGCTACCGCAAGATGATGAGTTTGAAGGACACATCTATACTTAGACTGGAGCAGCCTGCCAATGCATTCACTACATCTGCGTAAGAAAGCGAAAACAGTAACACTTTATTTTACAGTGTCGTTTCACATATTACATGTACTTACTGTAGTAATAGAAGTAAATAACTAACGCTAAACCAAACCTAACCCTATAGTAAATAGCATATGAAGTGTTTTTGTTTGAGTATCATAATTGATACAAATTGTTTTATTGTTCATATAGTATAATATAGGAGAATATGGAGCTCATACACATGCAGGAAAAAAAATCGCTCTAAAGGCCCAAACAGAGCAAATATATGGTCAAAAAACAAGATGAAATTCGGATAGCTTATAATGTAAATAAATGAGTCCTTTATATCAATATCACAGACTACTTACATAAAATGCATATAAATCTCACTCTATGTCTCACAATAGTATGTCAAAATATTCAATGCAATGCAATACAGTGATAGAACAAAAACAAAATAAACATTCCTCAAGAGAGAGAGACTCAACATTCCTCAAGAGACTCACACATAGAAATAATTAATATTACTCAATATTCAGTACAGTGAAAGTACACTGTAACAAGCACATCTTAAAATAATGGGTTACACTTTATTTCCTGCCCTTGTTACAGCATAATTATACAATTAAGAACCGAGTAATATTAATTAACAATACATACTTACTATAGGGTTTGGTTTGGGGTTAGTTGGTTGTAAATATGCATAATTTACTGTTATAATAAGTATATTATAATAAGTAAAATAACATGTTTCATGTTACACTTTAATATCTATGTTGCTCCATACTTCTTTGAAGTATGGAGAATGCGTCATCACTGGTTTGACACTAAAAGTCACCCCCCCCCCCCAACACGTCTTAGAATAACAGTAAAATCAAATAGCAAAAAAGTAATAGCTAAAGAAAATATTAGTTATTTTTGCTTTCAGTATAAGTATTTATATATAACAAATAATTTCATATTTCTTTCATTTGAGTTTGGCCTAAAATTTCACCTTTGTTTGGTACATGTTCTTGACAGGTTTCATTTGAATATGACATTTGACATTTTATTTGGTTGGATGTCACTGGACTATTTTGTCATCGAGGTTTCACATTACACCTTTAGAGGCAATGAAGGTTATTTTCTAGTGTGACGACTCAGTGACATACATTTGATTTTATATATCTGCTAAACTGAAAAAAAGAGGGCTCAGTACGTATAACAGCAATCACATTAAAATGTCATTGGCTGTTTCTTTGAAGCACAGCCATGCAGTCAACAGTGATTTATATAGTGTATTATATTTGGAGAGACAGTTGAATTCCAATGAAGACATCAGCTCAAAGGCCAAGAGACCTCCCTACATACACAGACTATGAAAAACACAGCTTGTTTTAGTGATAGATAGATAGATAGATAGATAGATAGATAGATAGATAGATAGATAGATAGATAGATAGATAGATAGATAGATAGATAGATAGATAGATAGATAGATAGATAGATAGATAGATAGATAGATAGATAGATAGATGAGGTTTGGACAACTATCTTACCCAAGACATTGAGCAACATGATGTTTGGGAGTGCTGCCTGTTCCCTGTGGTTTATGAGATGAGATTGAATAAATGATAAGCCATCACAAGATATAATAACAAATGTAATGGGCCATGAGTGTAGTGTGTCTAGAGATGCTACAAATTAAAAACATAGAAGCTAGTGAACCTGTTCTATCTACTCTTATATCTGACCATGAGAAGCCCACTCAATGACATGCGGCTCTTGGCCAAAATAAGTGAAACAGACAATAAAATTATCAAGTCAGAAGTTTTGCTTTGGGAAGCCATGTTCTACAGTGCACGACTGATTAATGCAAGTCAACATCCATTAACAAGAGGTAGTTCCCTTTCAGTCGCTCACGTTCGACGTAACGTCGACGTGACGACGTAATTGGGATCACTTCAGAGAGCCCTATCAACTTCGAGTATCTACAGAACAAGCCAATGAACGTTGGCGTGCGTGAACGCGTCACGCGCCCCCGCCCCGCCGCGCGGGTATAAACAGGAAGCGGGCGCACGCACACATTGTCTTTCGCTTCGGAGCCGAGCTTTTGCTTTCACTTCCGAACTCTACAAGATTGCCTTGAGAACAAAAGAGGACTCTCCTGTGTTGGTGTGACAGCGCGATCAGCGGTGGCCGCGAGCATTGCAGCTCACAACTGCTGTTTTCACAGCACTATTGTTCTGTGTCTGTGTGTGTGTGTGTCGGCTCGGTGGGCGTTCCCCGTGTGTTCATTCACACCGCGACTACCCCTGGGTGCCTCAGCACTGAGAGAGTTATTTTTCTGTTTTTTGTTTTCACTAAAAGAGCAACACAAGCGTGACGCTGCGTCTTTTTCAAGATGTCATTCCGCTTGTGCGTTTCTGGATGCAGTCGTTCCCTGGCGCCAGCAGATGGCCACAGTAGTTGCCTCTCGTGTTTGGGCATTCAACACGCTGAGGCGGCTTTTGTGGATAGTTCGTGTTCCCATTGCGGGAATATGACTATCTCAGCGCTTAGATCGAGACTCGCTTACCTCAAGGGAGGTGCAGTCCCCTCGCCTATGCCCCGATCTAGTGTTTATTCTGCCCCGCAGTATAGACCTACTTCGGTGCATGACCAGGGTGATCTGAGGATTACCGTGAGGGCTTCCCCGTCGAGTCAACCTCCGCGGGCCCCTCATGCCTCACAAGCGCTGCTGCCATTGGAGTCCCTTAGCGAGCGTCTTGGTCCTTCTCCGGAACGACCGGCCGTTTCCTTTGGGGCTCCTCCTGACGACCAGATGTCGATCGCAGCATCGGAGGGGGAGCTTCAGTCCTCTGGAGATGATGACTCGGCTGCGTTACCCCCCTCGGGGCGTGTGGCGTCCGAGCCGGATCCAGAATGGGCGGCTATGCTTTCCCGGGCCGCCGAGAAGGTTGGGCTTGTGTGGAACCCTCCACCACGTCCCGAACCTTCTCGGTTGGACGATTGGTTTCTCGGAGCGGGCCGTGCTGGTTCTCAGTGCGCCGCCCCGGTACCTTTCTTTCCGGAGGTGCATAAGGAGCTTTCTAGGACGTGGAAGGCACCGTATAGTGCCCGAAGCCGTCCTGGTGGCTCCTCCCCCCTCGCCACCCTCGACGGCGGGGCAGCTGAGGGGTACGTGGATATCCCTCCAGTGGAGCGGGCCGTCGCGATGCAACTGTGTCCGGCATCCGCTTCCTCTTGGCGGGGTAATCCGCGCCTCCCGTCCAGGGCCTGTAGGTTCTCGTCCGGTCTAACGGCGAGGGCTTACAAGGCCTGTGGACAGGCTGCTTCCGCCCTCCATGCCATGGCGCTCTTGCAGGTCCACCAGGCCCAGGCGCTCATGGACATGAACGAGGGTGGTTCTGACCCAGAGCTCCTTCGGGAGCTCCGTGTGGCAACCGACCTCGCCCTCCGGGCGACGAAGGAAACTGCACGTTCAGTCGGTCAGGCGATGTCCACCTTGGTGGTCCAGGAGCGCCACCTTTGGCTCAACCTGGCGGATATGAGGGACGCCGATAAATATCGGTTCCTGGATGCCCCTCTTTCCCAGGTTGGGTTGTTCGGCGACGCGGTCGAGATCTTTGCCCAGCAGTTCTCGGCCGCACAGAAGCAGACGGAGGCCATCCGGCACATCCTGCCCCGGCGGACCGCTGCTGCTTCCACCCGTCCGCCGGCCGCAGATCCTCCGTCTACTCATCGCCGAGGTCGGCCTTCTGCGGCGTCCTCCGCTCCCGCTAAGCCCCAGCAGCAGCAACCATCCAGGCCTCAGCGCGGAGCAAGCCGTAGGAAGCCGACCCCGCCCGTCCAGGCCGCTGCCAAACCAGGAGGCAAGCGACGGTGCAAACGACCCTGAGACGGGCGGCCCAGAGGTGGATCAAGTTGCTCTTCAGGAGATGGCGAAGGCGCCACTCCTTCCCCCGGTGGAGGGCCGGGTGGAGAATCTTTGTTTCCTTTTCCTTTTGTTCCGCCACTGACCCACGGGTCAGTGGTACCCACATTTTCAAAGAAAGAGCAATTTCTGAAACCTCTGGGCCCCAAGAGGGCGCGCTTGGCAGTCAACGACGCCACCATGCCTTGTCACTCCCGAGCCCCTCTTCCATCGCCAGCGGGCAGCAGTGGCTGTGTCCTGGATGCACTGACACCTCCGCACACTCTCTCTGCCCTTCGACGGAAACAGGTATGTGCTGCACCACACACTCAGACCCCACTTCGGGCCGCTGTGCCGTCCGAGTCGGGTCCCTGCATTCCGCCGCGCTGCCCCACCCCGGGTACGTCTGTGGTGCCCTTGGTCCCGCTTGCTCGGTCTCTGGGAGCGCGGTTAGCGCTTCCCAGCCCGTCTCGCTGGCTCATCCGTAACATCAGACTCGGCTATGCGTTCAGTTCGCCCGGCGCCCCCCTGCTTTCAGGGGCATTCTGTTCACCCGGGTTCTGGCAGACAGTGCCCCTGTGCTCAGGGCAGAGATCGCAGTCCTACTGGCGAAGGACGCGATCGAGCCGGTCCCTCCAGCCGATATGAAGACCGGCTTCTACAGCCCGTACTTCATTGTACCCAAGAAAGGTGGTGGGTTACGGCCAATCTTGGACCTGCGCGTCCTGAACCGGTCCCTTCACAGGCTACCGTTCAAGATGCTTACGCAGAAATGCATTTTCAAATGCATCCGTCCCCAGGATTGGTTGTAGCGATCGACCCCCTTCGGGCTGGCCCTGTCGCCCCGCGTCTTCACGAAAGTCGCGGAGGCGGCCATTGCTCCCATGTGCGAGCGGGGTGTTCGCATTCTCAACTACCTCGACGACTGGCTTATTCTAGCCCAGTCGAGAGAGCAGTTGTGCGAATACAGGGACGTGGTGCTTAGCCACCTCAGCCACCTAGGGCTTCGGGTCAACTGGGAAAAGAGCAAACTCACCCCCGGGCAGAGGTTCTCTTTTCTCGGTATGGAGTTGGACTCGGTCAACATGACAGTGCGCCTCACCGAGGCCCGTGTCCAGTCAGTGTTGAGCTGCGTGAGCATGCTCAGACGCAGAACAGCGGCACCACTGAAACTCTTTCAGAGACTCCTGGGGCATATGGCATCTGTAGCTGCGGTTACGCCGCTCGGATTGCTTCATATGAGGCCGCTCCAACACTGGCTCCACGATCGAGTCCCGAGGTGGGCGTGGCAGAGCGGCTCGTGCCGGGTTCAAGTGACTCCGCACTGTCGCCAAACTCTCAGCTTGTGGTCGGACCCTTCGTTCCTGCGGGTAGGTTCCCCTGGAACAAGTGTCCAGGCACTCTGTGGTCTCCACGGATGCCTCTGCCACCGGCTGGGGGGCCACGTTCGACGGGCATGCAGCTTCAGGTCTGTGGACGGGACCTCAACTGCATTGGCACATCAACTGCCTCGAGTTGTTAGCAGTACGTCTTGCGCTGAGCCGCTTCAACCGCTGCTACTAGGCAAGCACGTACTAGTCCGTTTGGACAGCACTGCGACCGTTGCGTACATCAACCGCCAAGGTGGTCTACGCTCCCGCCGCATGTCACAACTCGCCCGCCATCTCCTCCTCTGGAGTCAGAAGCATCTGAGGTCGCTTCGTGCCGTTTTTATTCCGGGCCTGCTCAACCGTACAGCCGACGAGCTCTCACGGCAGCAGGTGCTACCGGGAGAAGGGCGACTCCATCCCCAGGTGGTCCAGTTGATGTTCAGGCGCTTCGGGACCGCACAGGTAGATCTGTTTGCCACCCCGGACACGTCTCATTGCCAGTTGTTCTATTCTCTGACCGAGGGGACCCTCGGCACGGATGCTCTGGCACACAGCTGGCCCCGGGGCCTACACAAGTATGACGTTCCCCCCTGTGAGCCTTCTTGCACAGGCCTTGTGCAAAGTCATGGAGGACGAGGAGAAGGTCTTGCTAGTTGCGCCGTATTGGCCCAACCGGACCTGGTTCCCGGAACTAGTGCTCCTCGCGACAGCCCCTCCCTGGCCCATTCCTCTGAGATGCTCTCTCAGAGACGGGGCACCCTGCACCCGCGCCCAGACCTCTGGAAACTCCATGTCTGGCCCCTGGACGGGACGCGGAGGTTCTAGGTGACCTACCCCCTGCGGTAGTTGACACCATCACTTCCGCTAGAGCCCCCTCTACGAGGTGCCTCTATGCGTTGAAGTGGAACCTGTTCGTTGACTGGTGCTCCTCTCACGAGGAGAACCCCCGATCTTGCTCGATCAGAGCCGTGCTTTCCTTCCTGCAAGATGGGCTGGAGCGAAGGCTGTCTCCCTCCACCCTTAAAGTGTATGTTGCCGCTATTGCTGCACATCACGATGCGGTTGATGGTAAGTCTTTTGGGAAGCACGACCTGATCGTCAGGTTCCTGAGGGGAGCAAGGAGACTGAATCCTCCTCGCCCACTCTCTATACCCTCTTGGGATTTGTCTCTGGTCCTTTCGGCACTTCAGAGACCACCCTTTGAGCCTCTGCAGTCAGCTGAGTTAAAAATTCTGTAAGACAGTACTCCTGGTTGCATTGGCCTCTATCAAGAGGGTAGGGGACCTGCATGCATTTTCGGTCGATGAATCGTGCCTAGAATTCGGCCGGATAACTCTCACGTCATCCTGAGACCCCGGCCCGGATACGTGCCCAAGGTTCCCACCACTCCCTTCCGGGACCAGGTAGTGAACCTGCAAGCGCTGCCTTCGGAGGAGGCAGACCCAGCCCTGGCTTTTCTCTTTCCCGTTCGCGCTCTGCGTCTGTACGTGGAAAGAACGCAAAGCCTCAGGACCTCAGATCAGCTCTTCATCTGTTACGGAGGCCAGCAGAAGGGGAAGGCTGTCTCCAAGCAGAGGATGGCCCACTGGATAGTGGATGCCATCGCCTTGGCTTACGAAGTCCAAGGCGTGCCCTGCCCGCCTGGGTTGAAAGCCCACTCCACTAGGGGTGTCGCTTCTACCTGGGCGCTGGCACACGGCGCCTCGCTGACAGACATTTGTAGAGCTGCGGGCTGGGCGACACCTAACACGTTCGCTAGGTTTTATTGCTTACGTGTTGAGCGGGTCTTCCTGTGTGCTCGCTTCTTCTAGCCGGTAACACCGAAGCTCCCGCTTAGTGTCGGCTTGCTGCGCCACTCCCTTCCTAGGAATGGATACGTGCGCTTTTTACTCCAGTCGAGTTCCCCACTTGGCGAACCCTGTGAGTTCCTCCGCACCCCCTCGGCAGTCGGACGTTGCGGAGCGTCCGACGCCAGGCCTAGTGCTCGTATGCTTGTGTAACTTGTGCTAGGCTGGGTTCCATATGTGCGCTCCCTGCGGCGATCCCATATGTGTATTCTTCCACGACCAGCTCCCTGTGGTGAGCCCGTGTCTTCCCTTGGCAGAGTCTGCTCTGCCGTCACTGTCCGGTGTGTCTCCCCCTTTGGGTGGAGCCACCCCAGTGACATTCCATATGTTGCACTGCCCCCTCGGCCAGTCCATATGTGTATTCTCCACATGTTACCTCCCTTCGGGCAGGATGTGGCTCCGCAGCGTCCTTTCCCCTGGGAAGGGACGCTTTCCCAGTGTTATTAAGAGTTCACTGTGTGGGGTGTAATGGAACAGCAGTTGAACCCCCTCTACGCAGGTCTTCCGCCCCAGCAGTTGGGGGGCTGAGAGTCCTGCGTAGGGCGCTGGATGTGGCAGCAACCGTGGCGTTTTCCATGGGATCCCAATTACGTCGTCACGTCGACGTTACGTCGAACATGAGCGACTGAAAGGGAACGTCTCGGTTACTGATGTAACCCTCGTTCCCTGAAGGAGGGAACGGGAGACGTAATGTCCCGTCGCCACTGTTGCTGACCATCGCTGCATGGCCGTCACAAATCTCGGCTCCTCAGCGAAAAACAATGTGTGCGTGCGCCCGCTTCCTGTTTATACCCGCGCGGCGGGGCGGGGGCGCGTGACGCGTTCACGCACGCCAACGTTCATTGGCTTGTTCTGTAGATACTCGAAGTTGATAGGGCTCTCTGAAGTGATCCCAATTACGTCGTCACGTCGACGTTACGTCTCCCGTTCCCTCCTTCAGGGAACGAGGGTTACATCAGTAACCGAGACGTTTTCTTCAGGTGAGAAATATCATTGTCAGTCAGCAGAGCTCTAAGCATGTGCATACTCCAGTCAAAGCAACTGCTCTAAAGAGATAAATGTGCCATAAACTATTCTCAAGCTTTTTTTAAGCTTTGCAGATGTTGTTTGCAGAGAAGAGCACAGCACTGTAGCACGGATAAGTTTAAACAATCAGCTGTCACCCTTTTTATTCCCTTGACAGTCCTCTTATAATCACCTGGAAAGACATACTCAGTTTGTGATATGCATATTGAATTGCTTAAAGGAACACTCAAAGGTTGCTTAAAGGATCATTTTACATCTCCCCAGAGTTAAACAGTTGAGTTTTACCGTTTTTGAATCCATTCAGCTGATCTCCGGGTCTGGTGGTAGCACTTTTAGTGTAGCTTAGCATAGATCATTGAATCCGATTAGACCATTAACTTTCTCGCTCAAAAATGACCAAAGACCAAAGAGTTTTGATAATTTTGCTACTTAATACCTGACTCTTCTGTAGTTACAGTTGGGCAAAAAAGTATTTAATCAGCCACCAATTGTGCAAGTTCTCCCACTTAAAAAGATGAGAGAGGCCTGTAATTTTCATCATAGGTACACTTCAACTATGAGAGACAGAATGGGGGGAAAGAATCCAGGAAATCACATTGTCTGATTTTTAAAGAATTTATTTGCAAGTTATGGTGGAATATAAGTATTTGGTCAATAACAAAAGTTCATCTCAATACGTTGTTATATACCCTTTGTTGGCAATGACAGAGGTCAAACGTTTTCTGTAAGTCTTCACAAGGTTGCTGGTATTTTGGCCCATTCCTCCATGCAGATCTCCTCTAGAGCAATGATGTTTTGGGGCTGTCGCTGGGCAACACGGACTTTCAACTCCCTCCAAAGATTTTCTTTGGGGTTGAGATCTGGAGACTGGCTAGGCCACTCCAGGACCTTGAAATGCTTCTTACAAAGCCACTCATTCGTTGCCCGAGCGGTGTGTTTGGGATCATTGTCATGCTGAAAGACCCAGCCAAGTTTCATCTTCAATGCCCTTGCTGATGGAAGGAGGTTTTCACTCAAAATCTCACGATACATGGCCCCATTCATTCTTTCCTTTACACGGATCAGTCGTCCTGGTCCCTTTGCAGAAAAACTGCCCCAAAGCATGATGTTTCCACCCCCATGCTTCACAGTAGGTATGGTGTTCTTTGGATGCAACTCAGCATTCTTTCTCCTCCAAACACAACGAGTTGAGTTTTTACCAAAAAGTTCTATTTTGGTTTCATCTGACCATATGACATTCTCCCAATCCTCTTCTGGATCATCCTAATGCTCTCTATCAAACTTCAGACGGGCCCGGACATGTACTGGCTTAAGCAGGGGGACACGTCTGGCACTGCAGGATTTGAGTCCCTGGTGGCGTAGTGTGTTACTGATGGTAGCCTTTGTTACTTTTGGTCCCAGCTCTCTGCAGGTCATTCACTAGGTCCCCCCGTGTGGTTCTAGGATTTTTGCTCACCGTTATTGTGATCATTTTGACCCCACGGGGTTGCGTGGAGCCCCAGATCGAGGGAGATTATCAGTGGTCTTGTATGTCTTCCATTTTCTAATAATTGCTCCCACAGTTGATTTCTTCACACCAAGCTGCTTGCCTATTGCAGATTCAGTCTTCCCAGCCTGGTGCAGGTCTACAATTTTGTTTCTGGTGTCCTTCGACAGCTCTTTGGTCTTGGCCATAGTGGAGTTTGGAGTGTGACTGTTTGAGGTTGTGGACAGGTGTCTTTTATACTGATAACAAGTTCAAACAGGTGCCATTAATACAGGTAACGAGTGGAGGACAGAGGAGCCTCTTAAAGAAGAAGTTACAGGTCTGTGAGAGCCAGAAATCTTGCTTGTTTGTAGGTGACCAAATACTTATTTTACAGAGGAATTTACCAATTAATTCATTAAAAATCATACAATGTGATTTCCTGGATTCTTTCCCCCCATTATGTCTCTCATAGTTGAAGTGTACCTATGATGAAAATTACAGGCCTCTCTCATCTTTTTAAGTGGGAGAACTTGCACAATTGGTGGCTGACTAAATACTTTTTTGTCCAACTGTACATCGTGTACTAAGACCGACGGAAAATGAAAAGTTGCGATTTTCTAGGACAACTTTGCTGCCGTACCATGGGCAGTAGCCCCTCACTGCAGAACAAAGATCCAGGGGGCGGGGTTGGATTCACATCCAGGGGGTAGAGATGGTAGGTTTAGGGGTGGGAATGGGTGGGTTTAGGGATCAGGGGGTGGAGACGGGTAGGTTTAGATATATGCAAGGTGGGAGGAGTTGGATCTAGATCCAACCACTCCCCCTGGATCTTGTGTTCTGCAGTGAGGACCATCTCACCATGGGTGCAGCAGGTGCAATGATATTACCCAGCGCATGAAAGTAGTCGCCAGGTAGGTAAATAGTTATGATATAGCTGGGGACTACTTTCAGGCGCTGCGTATTATTATTGTGCCTGCTGCACCCGTGGTAAGGCAGCAAAGTTCCTTGATTATTACGCCAGAATGAGAGTATAGTTCCTAGCCATATCGGCCTAAAAAATCACAACTTTTCATTTTCCATCGGTCTTAGTACACATTGTACACTAAAAAAATGTCAGTAAAAAATACAGTACGATATACCATAGTAATTTGAAGGAATTTTCCATATTTGGTTTTTACAGGTGTTTTCCCATATTTTTTCATTACACTTTGCATTGTGGGAACAAGACGCTCAGTCAATTTTCGGCGCGAAAACAGAGCTTGAGCAGATGCCATTATTCACAGGGATTGTCTCAGTAAAAAAGTCCGATTTCAGGTTTGAGGAACCGTTCTTACACTTTCGTGGTAAATCATATTTTGTTAAATGTAACAAACTGTAACGTTAACCTAGTTGAAAAAGTCTTTCTTGTTTGGCAAATGAATGTCGGCGCCGTCGTATTCAACATTTTCAGCACACCATCACACCATCTTACTCTACGTGGAGGTAAGTTAAGTGTTACAGTGTGCTCACTTTCAGTTTTTTAATAAAAGTTTATTAACTTTTAATTGTTTTTTGATGCGGTGTATTTGTTACTGAGCGTGTCGTAAAGCATTAACGTTACTGAGGTGATGTTAAGTAGCTGTGATAGTGTTAAATCTGAAGTGTGGTACAACTGTGTTTAAAGCGCTGTGTGCCTTCAACAGAAGCTGGCAGAGGAATTGTCAAGAAAAGAAGATACCATTGCGACTTTTTTATTTAAAAGAGATTATACGACTAGATCTGACATCGCGGAATTATTCAAGTATAAAGTACCTTTTCTGCCAAACGAGGAAACGTTAGGTTTAGACATTTTATTGTCTTGTTTATGTTAAGCACACACACACACACACACACACGAGAGAGAAGTTAATTTGGTAACGTTACTGGTAGCTTCAGACAGTGCGTCAGTAATGCACCGATTTCTGTCTCGCACTTAAATGGACAAAAGCACACAGAATTGTCAAAATTACCATTTTTCGCTAGTGACAGTCTTAAAAAAGTTCAAATGTCTTGACTGATGTAAAGAGTTGGGAAGTGTCCGATGTGCGTCGATGTGAGTCAAGTTTTAAAGGGACAGCAGTTATGATATTCATGGTGTTTCTTTTGTTTTCTTTTCTAATGACAGGTCGTTATTGCTGATGTATTGTGCATCCCAAGCACTCCCTGCATTCTTATCATGGGTTTGTATTCTGTTTTGTTTATTAACACTACAGTTTTTATTTATGGAAACATATGGGTAGTCATTCTCCTGTGGCCAGGCATTTTGCGGATGTTGACCACAAATTTAGTGATATGAGATTTTTTGGCATTCAGAGATTGACCAGTTCAAGAAGAAGTGGTGATTCTAATAAAAGACTGTTACAACGTGAAGCTATAGTGGATTCATCATATGGACTGTGTATATCTGAAGGGATTAAACAAAGAACTTCAATTGTCTTGTTTTTTATGAATTGTATTTTGTTGTTAATTCCAACCGACAACCATTGTTCTCCAATTTGATGTAGATCATCTATTGTTAAATATACACACATTGTGGTTATTTATTTCTTCATTTATTTTATGTATTTTTTTTATTTATTATTATTTTATGCATTTATTTATTTTTTATTTTATGTATTTATTTTTATTTTTAAATAATTTTCTTTCATATAATTTTATATTTTGATAATGTATTTATTTTTTTTTTTTTTTGATCAGTGTGTGGTCTGATTGATCATGTGATTTCTGAAATTAAGATGGCTCCTAGCTCTATTGTCAGCCTGGCATTAAAAAAGGTCAACATGTGACTGAAACGTTTGCCTTTTATTCAGTAAATTGCTCCAAAAATCATCTCGTTTGAGATTCTCTTTGATGTTTGAGTGTGTGGACATTCTTCAAGCTCATACTTTTTGGGAAACATATGGGTAGCAAAATTCAATCTGAAATGTAAAATGCAAAATGGCAATGCAATATGTTAAATGGCAATGTATTTCTCTATTTAAATTGACATTTTCCCATACATGTGTGCAATATTTAGTGCAAAATGAAAATTCAATTATATAATTTAGATTTGCCATTTCCTACACTATTTTTAATATGCAAAATAAAAACATTTTAACGCTTTATAATTTGCAAAATGAAAATGTATTACACAAATTGATTAGATATGTTGAATATATTCAAGCCAAGACTGTAGTAAAATTATCATTTAATTGCTGTTTTTCCTAAATGCATTTAGACACTTGGGATTGCATTTTCATCATAATACCGCATGATAATTGTATCAAAATGCAGTGAGAATTTGAGGATGCTTTCTGAGCCAAGGGTGCAGCAAAAGGGTAGCAAAATTGTGATTTAAATGTATTTTATTTTTCTTAAATGCCTTGACACTTAAATATAAGACATTTCAACTGCATTTTCATTTAATACCTCGCTATGAATTTAAAGTCAATGTGGATTTGAAATGCATTTGAAAATGCAACACGCCCCTGACCTGTCAGTCGTTAGGCTACATCAAGGCGGGGCCCAGAAACAGGAAGCACAATAGGTCAATATTCTCCGTCAACCAAACGCTTTACACATTGACTTAAACTATGTTCATTGTGGGGTATTAAATGAAAATGCTATTGAAACGTCTTATATGTAAGTGTCAATGAATTTACGAAAAATAAAAGATATTTAAATAACCATTTTGCTACCCTTTAACTGAACCTTTGGCTCTGAATGCATCCTCAAATTCTCACTGCATTTTGCTACAATTATCACGCAGTGTTCTGATGGAAATGCAATCCCAAGTGTCCTACCCCTAAGTCTAAATGCATTTAGGAAAAACAGCATTTAAATTATCATTTTGCTACTGTTTTTGCTTGGACATGTTAAACATATCTAATCAATTTGGGTAATAAATTTTTGTATAAAGTGTTAAAATATGTTTTTAATTTGCATATTAAAACTAGTGTAAAAAATGGCAAATGTAAATTATATAACTGAATTTTCATTTTGCACTAAAATTTGGACATGTATGGCAAAATGTAAATTAAAATACAGAACTACATTGCAATTTTATCTATTGCAATGCATTTCCATTTGCATATTTCACATTGAACATTTCAAATTTAATTTTGCTACCCATATGCTTCCATTTTTATTTATCTGTAGGGATGTTCAATACTAACAAAACATTAGTAATTGAGTCATTTATTCAATTGACTTTGTTATTGAAGTTGTTTGTGTAGGAAAGATTTGATCAATGTTTGAATGTTCTGAATTTACAATGTGTTGTTTATAATTTCTTATTTGTTTATTGTTATTGTTGATTCCAGATTGCTGTCATTCGAGAAGTTATGATTTCCTTCCCCATTGTGCCTGAGCTACACATTCTCTATAGTTTATAACATAAAACATCAGGAGGAGAATGGCACCTAAGCTGGAATTCCTACAAATGCAAGGAACATATGTAATGAAACTGTGTATAAAGCATTTTGTTGTGTTGCTGTTTAATTGAAAATAATCAAAGGGTTAGTTCACTCAAAAATGAAAATTCTGTCATCAACAGTGTTGGGGAAAGTTACTTTTAAATGTAATGCATTACAATATTGCGTTACTCCCTAAAAAAGTAACTAATTACGTTACTTAGCTACTTTTTATGGTAAGTAACGCGTTACGTTACTTTTGCAATATGAGCAGGGCTTGATTGTTTTTAATACAAGAAATTACATTAATACAAATGTAAAAGCCCTGTATCTTGTGAAGGAAAAGTAAATTCACGTCTGTAAAGTAAAACTCAGGATAAGAAGGTTTAACACTCTTCGGCAATAAAAAAACAATGAAGTACAATTGTTAGTTTATCTAAAGTCATTTTTGCTTATTAGTATGGTTGAACTGGATCATCAAAGGTCAGCAGCAAAGACATCGGTTAATAAAAGAACAGCATACGCAGTTTGTGTTCAGCGCATATTCTCCAAAATGGCGCTACTGTGATGCAGATGTTTTGTTGAATTTCTGGGCCAAAATATTTTAAATTGTGTTCTGAAGATGAACAAAGCTTTTACGGGTTTGGAACGACATGGGGGTAAGTGATTAATGACAAAATGTTCATTTTGGGGTGGAGTAACCCTTTAAGTATATCATAAAAAAATAGTTTTTAGCATTTTATAGCAATGCTTGAACTGGAATTGATAATTCAATCTCAACCTGTTCTGCACGTTACTCTGTACTTCACTTTCATTAATTTAATTTCTTGTAATTTCCAGTCTTCCTGTGAAGAAATCCTGAACGAGGGTTAAAGCTTCAGATGAAGGGAACCTACGCTTCTAACACTCATGTATGAACAACTTCGAGAATCCATGTACAATTTGATCTTTTTTCAAATCTCAACATGGAACATGGACTGAACATGCAGCAAAATAAAAAAAAAGTAGTTTCCCCAAGCTGACACATGGCAAGAGATACTAAAAGCACACAAACACTTGGAGCCCCGCTCTTAATTTAGATTGTATAGTTATCTTTGTTTCACATTGAAATGTCAGGCATGAATGCATTAATCTTTGTTCTTTATTTTCAAATGCTGTACAAGAAAGTTTTTTTTTTGCAGTACCATGTCAGTTGTAGATGACAGAATTCACATTTTTGGGTGAACTGTGCTTTTAAATAACATTTCACTTGACTATTGTCTATAAGTATATAAGTCTATGGCAATTGTTATTAATGACAGCCCTGTCTTTGTATAATTTTTTTTTCCATGTATCTGAAAATGTTTTGAATCTTGACTGTTTCACAGTGAAGTTTATCATTGTGGCCACTATTTGGTGCAACACCAATATTGTACAAGTACCTGCTCACGTTGTCTTTTTTCTGCCTTTTGCTGTTTAAAACTAAAATGTTTTCCACAACACAAGCATTTTCAATAGTGCTTTACACATTGTTAAATTAACTGATGTCGTAATATTTTTGTCCTCACCTGTCAAAGGCAAATAAAAGCTACTGAATGCACTTTTAAGAATGTTTACATGAGGTAAAAATAAGCCATGTTCAATTTGTTTATATTGTGCTGGATTTATTTGCTGCTAAAGATAGGCCTATGATATATATTTTTTTAGAAATTTCTGCATAAGGGATTGTCCGTTTATGGTACAGAAGAAAATGTAAATCTACAGAATTTTCTGTTTTAATGTTCAAGGAAATGTCCGTAAATTTTACAGAAAATGACCTGGTAATTTTCTGCTAGCAAATTCTCAGTTTTTTTACGGATTTTTTTTACAGTGTAACTACAGAAGAGTCAAGCTTTAAATAGGAAAATTATCTAAACTCTTTGGTCATTTTTGATGACCAAATGCTAATGGTCTAATCAGATTCAGTGATCTATGCTAATCTAAGCTAAAAGTGCTACCACCAGCCCCGGAGATAGGCTGAATGTATTCAAAAACTGTAGAACTCAACTGTTTAACTCTAGGGGAGTTGTAAAATGCCCCTATTAAAAAAAAAAAAAAAAAAACAAGTGGAGTGTTCCTTTAAGGTTTTATGTAACCTTGCAACTAAGGAAAACAGGCAGAGTGGGGACAGGAATTAACTAACCATATTTAACGTTTCGCTTTCTTCCCCATTACATATGCATTGACACATAATAGAATGATTCTGTATTCAGCTTTGTATAAAAAGTTTGATAAAAGATACTGGAGTCTTGTAGTGATATCGATAGCATCAGGGAAATCTACTAGGCAAACTTAAAAAACCAAAACAAGTTTGGAGCAGATCTATGCAGTGCAAACTTACAACTCATGCATCCTTCTGGATTTAAGAGTCGGCGGTCAACACCAGATGCGTTTATAAAAAAAGGTTGTGTAATGTTAGATTAAAAAAAAAAAACTAAGAAATTCTAGTCCCTAGAATTCCCTAAAGTCCCTAGGAACAGAGCTATGATTTACTGGGTATAAGACACAGAAAAGATATATCAAAGTTACACGGGAGATTATACTGATCAAAATAGGACAAGCACACATTTTCAAAAGTGCCGAGAGCATACATAATGTGTAGATAGTTTTGTGGTGTTTGCTAGCATCACTATTACTATTAATTATACTTTTGGTTAGTGATTTGAAAACAAATGGAGCGTTGAACTACTTTTCTAAGGAATCATACTTAGAGTGAACACAAGTTAAACATCTTTGTGTGTATTCTTGTGTTTCTTCCTTCTGTGTGTAGACCAGCAAAAATTATTTAATAACATGTGGTCTGATTTTTTTTATTAATAAAGGCATTAATAAAGGCATGTATGAATTAAAAAAAATGCTCTTTTAATATTATAAGAGAGGTAGCCTATTTTCCACGCAATTAGGCAGCAAAGCCATAAAAACTCCTCACAAAGAAAAAGCAACGAGTATAAAGAAGTAAAACCTAAGGCCTTTAGGTCATCTAAATGATACACCTAAAATGGGGTGCATTTCCTAAAAGCAACTATTGTCGCAAGTTCTGTTGTTACCAATAGAGTTCCATGGAACTAACGACCATAGTTAGCTAATGATGCTTTTGGGAAACACACTCCAAAGCAGTTAGCATGGATACACTGACTCTCACAATGGGCTATGCAATTTCAAGACCAGTGTCAAGTCAAGTCAAGTCAAGTCAAAGTTTATTTCTATAGCACTTTTAAAAGCAACAGAGTTGCAAAGTGCTGTACAACAAATACAAATACAATACAGCAAAAACAGAGAAAATAAAACAAAAACAACAGAGCCTTAAGCAGGCATTATTCAAAAGCCAGGGAGAACAAATAAGATTTAAGAGCAGACTTAAAACTAGCTAGTGAAGGCGCGAGTCTCACATTTACAGGCAGACTATTCCAAAGTTTTGGGGCTGCAGCTGAAAAAGCCCGGCCACCCTTGTTTTTTTTCCATGTTCCACAGCGACAACGTGGGACCATTAAAAGAAACTGATTACTGGACCTAAGAGCTCTTTGAGGAGAATAAGCAATCAGAAGGTCACTGATATATTTTGGTGCAAGGCCAGCTAGGGCCTTGTACACATAAACAGCTATTTTAAAATCGATTCTGAACTTTACAGGAAGCCAATGTTAAGATGCTAAGATTGGAGAAATGTGATCCTTCTTTCTTGTTCCAGTAAGAAGCCTCGCTGCAGCATTCTGGACAATTTGTAAGCGAGAAATCGCCGATTGAGGCAGTCCCCAATAAAGGGAATTACAGTGGTCCAAGCGAGATGTTATGAAAGCATGTATTACAGTCTCCAAGTCTTTATGAGGCAACAATTGTTTCAACTTAGCAATGGATCTAAGATGAAAAAAGCTCCCCTTTACCACTGTACTAATTTGTTTATCGAATTTAAGAAACGAATCAAATGTAACCCCAATATTTCTTACATAGGGTTGAACACTAGCGGAAAGGGACCCTAAATTAAAATCAGATGAATATCTAGAGTGACCTAAAATCAAAATTTCACTTTTGCTTTCGTTTAATTGTAGAAAGTTATCAGCCATCCAACCTTTTATCTCCTCAAAACAGTCATCAAGCACATCCAAAGAGCCTCTGTTGTCAGTTTTTGCTGGAAGATAAAACTGTGTATCGTCAGCATAACAGTGGTAAGAGATCTTATATTTCTTAAAAATGGCTCCCAAAGGAAGCATGTATAGTGAAAAGAGAAGAGGGCCTAAGATAGAACCTTGGGGCACGCCACATAACAAAGGAGCCGATGAGGAAGAAAAATTCCCAATATCTACTGAGAAGGTTCTATTTTTAAGATAAGAGGCCAACCACTGCAGAGCGGTACCCTCAATACCCACCCACTTTTCCAGCCGCTGTAGCAGAATACTATGATTAATTGTGTCGAATGCCGCACTAAGATCCAACAAAACAAGTACCGCATGAGAACCAGTGTCAAGAATTTGCAGAAGGTCATTACTGACTTTCAACAATGCAGTTTCAGTGCTGTGCAGTGATCTAAAACCCGACTGGAAAGTGTCCAGGACATTGGACATACTAATGTAAGAATCCAACTGACTGTAGACAGCTCTCTCTAACAATTTTGAGATAAAAGGCAATTTGGAAATAGGCCTAAAATTACTGAAAATAGATTGGTCAAGATGAGGTTTCTTTAGCAGAGGATGGACTATAGCATGTTTAAAACTAGCAGGTACAACTCCACTTTCCAAAGAGTTATTAATGATAGCTGTTACAGCCGGACTCAAGGTTGCAAACACTTCCTTAAATAGATGAGCTGGAATGACATCAGACTCACAGGTGGACAGTTTAACCTTAGAAACAATACCAGCTAGCTGCACAGAGGAAATGGGGTGAAAGCAGGTTAACAACTCTGTAGGTGAACAGCTCAATGGAGAATCAAATACTGATGGCTTAATAGAAGCTCTGATATCCAGTACTTTGTTGTCAAAATTTTTTATAAATTTCTCCCAGGTCTCCCGAGATGGATCAAGAGACGGGGCAGGTACGGGATTTAGTAGCAGATCAAAAGTTTTAAACAGAATCCTCGGTCGATTCACATTTTCAGTAATAAGTTTAGAAAATAATTCAAACTTAGCCTCTTTGACTGATTTTTGATAAATAGCTAAACACGCCCTTAAACACTGATATGAGACTTGGAATTTGTCCCTTTTCCATTTTCACTCTGCCTTACGACACTCCTGTCTGAGAGCACGTGTGTTTGCATTTAACCAAGGCTGAGAAATGTTGTTTCTCTTCGCTTTCCTTGGCTGAAGGGGAGCGACAGAATGAATAGAAATGGAACAGGAGTTAGTAAAAACCTGCAACATCTCTTCCGTGTTTAATTTGCCGAAAGAGGCGGCATCTGCAAAGTTTGCTAGATAGTGCTCTGAAAATAAACTGGCAGTGAGTGGCTCAATAAAACGAGAGTAGCTGACAGACTGAGAGCAAGTAGAGGTGGTGGAAACACAGACAAATTCAAACAGAATTAGCAAATGGTCTGAAAAGGCAGCATCAGTGTGTGTTAAAAGGAAACCAAAATATTTAATTAAACTCTGAATATAGTTATAATGTAACTAGCACTTAAACAAATAAAATAATAATAATAATAGCATATTCACTTCCCATCAAAGTGAATACATTAATTTTCATAAATTCATATGTGAGAAGAGGGTTTACTAAGAGCTAAGAGGATGAAGCTAAGAAGATGTACCTAAAGATGTATTTAATTTCCTGTGCAAGTACTTATTCAGTTTCATTCTGACCTGTCTGCTCACACAGACTGCACTTTTTGCCTACTTGCTCCAGCTCTGTTTATTCAACATGACATTGGAAAAAGAAAAGAAAAGCAAAAAATAAAAACAAACAAATAAATAAATAATAATAATAATAAACAAATAATCAAAATGTATCTTTCTTAATTAAAGGTACATATAAAAAAAATAGGGTATTACAAACAAAAATGCACTGCTTATATATTACCTTTAAGTTGCTCAATGTGACTGTCTTTGCTCCAAAATACCAGCCACAAAATTATTTCTGTGAGCACTTTTGACAAGATGAATTACTGAACCAGAATTCTGAACGAATTTATTGAAAAGAACATAGAATAGATTTGCGAAAAAGTGTTAAACAATCCAAACAGGAACTGAGAACAGTTTTGTATACAGTACACTTTATGTCCAAAAGCATGTGGACAACTCCTTCTAATTAATAGATCTGACTATTCCAGTAATTTATGTGGGATAAATCCTAATGCTGCATCATACAATAACATTCAAAATAATTTTGTGATTTCATGTTTTGTTTTAATAGTTACGTAGCTTCTTTTCTTTTCCAGTATGACAATATCCTTGTGCACAAAGCGTGGTCCATATAGAAATGATTTTGAATGAAATACGCTGTGGAAGTAATTGACTGGCCTGCACCAAACCCCAGTTCTGAACCTTACTGAACATCTTAGGGATTAATTGGAACAATAACTTAGGCTCCAAAACCCCACACCAGTGCCCTGATATGCTCTTGTATCTGTCAGGACACAGGCTAAGAGACACAGAGGAGTAGGGTAACAAGTGAATTTATTAATGAGAACAGAAGTGAGAGTCCAGGGGTTACGTGAGAGCAGAGTCGGGGAATGAGGGCCGGTTGGCAGGCTAGCCGATGCCAGGGAAGGATTGTGGATGGGAGCAGGACCAAATGTCAAAGTTGCGGGCAGGAACAGGACACAATCTTGCAGGAACGAGACTAAAAAAAATCAATTTTGTGCAGACCTCTAGTTCGAATGAACAGGAAAACAGGGAAGCTCCTTCATGCTCCAGTGGGCTACATGAGGATATTTGCACCATGCATCTTACAAACCCTGTCTAGACAGAAGTGATATAACTTTCAGCCTGAACACATCTGGTGTCTGACTAAAAGGGACAACCTGTGGATGCAATATATGCCACAATAAATATGTTAGTCCCTTAAGAGCTCTGTTAGGTTAACATCTGCAGATGCCTTATTCATTCAGAGCATCAAAAGCTGCTGAAATGATGGCCATTTCCTTCCATGCTGAAGTGGAGTGTATCAGTCCTGCTGTGGTCCCTCTTTGAATAATGTAACCTTTCTTCTTGGTTTGCTCTCTACCTCCCCTTTCTCATTTCCTTTTCATTTCAGATCCATCCCAAATGAAATGTACACACTGTGTCATTTCCATACTTATGGGAACTTATAGCTTACCCTTTCCTGAATGCCAAGGGAATGCCAGCGTAAGGTATCTCACTTGCCATTCATTTGCTCTGTCTCACACAATTGGAAGACAGCAGAGGATAGAACGGATGATAAATGATATAGCTGGAATAGTGGTGGAAACTGGCCTTTTCCAACTTCATGATCTGAAGTGATTTTGTGCTTTCTTGTCTAACGGTGAAGGCCAAGCTTTGTGATTGGGATTTATTCAAGGATGCCATAGTGAAAAATCGAACTTGCCCGATTTTTATGTACACACATTTTATGGTCTACATAGGCGTCAGACAGATATCTTTTGATATGGGACTACATCTTGAGAATGCATACTTATGACCCCTAAATTCCTACATACAGTGTTTAGTGTTACTGCCCCACACCAAAGTCACAGTCTGATGAAATGGACAAGTAGTCTGATTCCAGCCATTATGTACCACTGACAATTCACATTTCCTGCTCGAAAGGTGTTTTTTTTTTTTTTTTCCAAAACATCCTGCCTCTGCTTTCAGATATGGCCAATAATGGTTTAGAATTTTGCTTAGGTGGGATCAATATGCCGCTGTAGATCAAGGAAGAAGTCATGTTTATCAGCACAAGTCAGAGACACCATCTGCTGAATGACAGTTTGGGTGGAGTCCAGATTAAGCAAACACACACTGGGTCGTATAGAGCAAGAGGGATGCGAGATTAATATTCACAGCACATGTTCAGTACAGAGGTCATTCAGAACCCTGTCTTCACACCACTGAAATATTTTGCAGCCTCAGTTTTGGCTCCAGTTTACAAAACAAATGTCAGATTTGCTTTTAATGTGGTTTCTATTAATGATGTGTGAAACAGGATATTGCAAACTAAGTACCATTACATAAAATTCCATGTGCATATGAAGTTCGTAGCATCAGCGAACTTAGTAATAATTAATCAACATATTGATGAGCAGAACATATAATGTGCTTTGTTCTCTGAGCTATGTCTGTGAAATTACAGACAGACAGATGGAAGTCTGCACACATTTTCTGTGAATTTATTTGTTTTCTGTTGTGTTTGTGGAATTATTTTAATGTTTTGTTTTGTTTTGTTCCATTTCAAATTTGCCAGTGAATAAACAGAACCAAAATGATGAAACAAACTGTGACTGGATGCTTTACTTTTAAGTCTGAAAGTCTCAGTCTTTCTAATGTCTGGAATAGATTTTAAAAACCAAAAGCATCAATTGCAGATTTGTATACATTAAATGACTGAGGATTACACAATAACAGACTTTCAAGTCATTCTGAGCACAATGAACTCTCACAGAAACATGCACCTAGAGATGCATGAAAAATAATATATATATATATATATATATATATATATATCTATATGTATATATATATGTATATATATATATATATATATCAATATGTGATTCTTTGTCAAATCTGTTAATTCCGACTGCCCAAAATTTGAAGAGTTAATTTGCAAAAACAGATAACTCCATTTATTTTTATTTTTATCAGATTTTTTTTTTTTTTTTTGTACATTCCAAATAATATCAATCGAACTGCAGTTTGGTTGTTTTGATTGAGTAATAATAACTTAAACAAATACAGGTAACTTACAAAATTAAAGTTAATCTAAAGTTGTTTTTTATATATTAAAGTTTGTTTCATAGCAAAAGCAGGTAACTCCAACAGTCGTGTTTTTGGCAAAAGCAGGTAACTTCACATTTCATGGTTCAGAGTTAAACAAAAACATTAATTTATCTTTGCAATCTCCTCAGCTGACAATGTAGATGTCTGAAACGTTGTTGATGTGATCATAGACTGTGTGCTTGTGATTACACGCAATATATGGAGCAGCTTTTCCCTAACCATTGTAACATGCTGCTTTAGCAAGGTTCCACAAAAAAGTTGTAGCTTTTATTTTCCTTTCACGCCCTGAAGAAGATATCACAGGTTCATCAAGTTCATTGAAATTATCCATCCTTGATCACTTTTAGTCAGCTTTGACGAAACTCCTCTCAGCTAGCGCATCTTTTCAAAGTGACTTGCAGCCTTGTCATCTGACCTGAATACTGGGCCCTGGTTCGCTGAAAAGGAATTATCAGCTTCTGTTCACAAACAACAAGGGAGCTTGTCGGTTTCACTAAAACGTGAACTCGCGATGCCTTGAAAGTGGACAATACCAGATTTTTGACAAAACGTGTTTAGGGTTTAGATCGCGCTATATATAGAGAATAATGCATAGCATTCAGTTCTTTTTTTTTTCTTTTTTTAAAAAAAAGTGGCATTTATCGGTTTTTGCAAATAAACTCTTCATTTACAGACTGACTATGACAATAAGTGTCAACTCCTCTACACTGCACATTGAGACACAAATTTGTGCAGAATTTGTTTAGAATATTCCAACCCTATATAGGCTGTTCTTCAGAATAAGCTGCAAAAAATAAAAAAAATACATTGGTATAAAAGAATGCTATTCTGGAGTGTGGAACAAATACAGAATCGTGACTTTTAATCATTTGCAAAACCTCCCCAGAGCTTGTCTGTCATCAGAACATGATGATGGCCCTGTCAGATTAGGACAAAAGACAGATCCAACTCTGCTTCTGTCATGTTCACAGGTCTTGGAATGAAGTTGAGACAACAACATGTGATATTTCCATTTTCACATTGCAGAAATCAATCCAGGTGAAGGAATAGGACATGTGTGAATGCTGAAAAGTGTGGAGAACTCCACAGAAAGGTGAGTTGAGAAACTCGGTATTCCAGGTGCGAGATAAACAGGGCAAGTGAGAAGAGATCAGAGTTGGTTAGTTACTTCCTGCCATGAAGAACAAAGAAACACTGGGTCTGTGTTGATATGACACTACTTACATTGGACTCTGTTCCTTTTGTACTAATTTTTGATTGTTCTTAATTTGTTGCAGGTGTCCACTTGTCTGTGTAGTTGGTGAACTGCCATTGCTCATGGTGATGTTGATCAGTGCACAGATGGTACATCATTATAACCCTTAAAAAGATTAAAATTATGAAATTTTCTCCCCTTTTTCAAATGTATTTTTGGCCTTGTGACACTTTATTAGACAAATAAGATGGACAAGAGGAGACAACCTAGATTGAAGTTTTATATTGTTCTCCTCATTTGTTGTATACCAGACAGTTTGCTCTATCTAGACTTAATTCAGTTTTCAGTCATATTTCCTTTATCAATAACTTTGTCACATATTTTTCTACTGAAGATTTTGACTTTCGGTAACACTTTAGAATAGGGGACACTTATTAACTATTAGCTACAACTTTTCCCTCAATAAACACCTAATTTGCTGCTTATTAACAGTTAGTAAGGTAGTTGTTAAGTTTAGGTATTGGGTAAGATTAGGGATGTAGAATAAGGTCATGTAGAATAAGGCATTAATATGTGCTTAATTACTGCTAATAAATGGCTAATATTCTAGTAATATGCATGCTAATAGGCAACTAGTTAAGAGACCCTAAAATAAAGTGTTACCTGACTTTCTTATAAAGTTCAGCACAGTTTGAGACAACTTGCCTCTAAAAAAAAAAAAGGAAAAAAAAAAATTTTTTTTTGGCTGGTGTCACCAAGCCCTCACTCCAACAATAATATGGAGACAATATTTACTGATCAAACTGTCCTACCAAACACTTACAGTATGTTCTATTTTGCTGATAATTGTGTCACAATGTGGAAATGAAATCCTTCCAAACACTGTTTCTTAATTTAAGATGACTTTACGATTAATCAGTTCCACGTGGCCATCTATTCCCAATATGCATTTAAGCACTTACTTTTATATAGTATTCACCCACATATACTATGTCAATTGCCTTTGCTATGGGCAATTCTTGTTATGCAAGAACAAGCATTTGCTAAACAAGAGTGACATCAAGGGTCTCCTGTTATTCTAGGATGAGAACAATCCATATATCTGGATTTTAGAGATTATCTTTGAGGTGACACACAAGGTTATCTATTATAAAGAACTGAAAAAAAGCACCAAAGGGAACTTTGAAGCAATTCAACAATAGAAAGTGCAAGGCTGCAATTATCTAAAGATGATATTTAAACTATATGCTTGGACATTAATAATTTAATTACTTTGAATTGCTAGATTATAATATATATTAATTATAATCCATTGGGACATAATTTGTAATATACGGATACTTGTATATTCTAAAACACTGAATAACTAACTAGTAACTACAATGGATATGTATTTTCAGGAATATCACATTGCACCATGTTGCATGATTGCAATCAACTGGCCTAAATTTGCTCTGGTGGAGTGATAACCATTTTAACCATATCCTACCCAGAGCAACAATAAAAAGAGGACTGTTTGGTCCCTCTTAGTGAGCCAAAAAGCATTCACACACCTAATAGCAGTTCCAATTAAATAAGCCTAAGAGACAAGAGACCAGGCCTTTCTCCACAATCATTATTACTATATCTAGCTGCAGCAGAAAAGAAACCATGACACTGTTTTCTCCCAAAAGCATTGCAATTGCATTAAAAGAGGCTCCCTGACAGTCAGTAATGGAGAACCAAGGCCTGTGCCATTAATCAGTGATGCTCAGGTTGAGAGTATGAGTCAGATATCTTGGTGATGTGCATTTGTGCTGGATATGCGACACAGACAAAGTTAAGAAGCAAGCAGAGAAGCGTGTGATGAAAAACTTCAGTCATATTGGTGGTATTTACTGGTGCAGTATATCAACTTAATTCAAATGAGTGGTATTTGTCTTTGAAAAACAAACAACCCCCCCCCCCCCCCCCCTCCCCCCAAAAAAAACAGGTTAAATATGCTTAAGGGGTTTCTTGAAATTCTTAACCCTTTGCATGAATATAATGCTTGACTCAGGAAACACCACTAATGAACTGAAATGTCAGTAGTTTGACCTTCAGTCAATAAGTTCCTTATCTAAGGTCAAACCAAGAGTGCAAAGGCAAATAATAATAGATAGGCACATGAGGTAAAATCCTGTTCTAAAATATTCTCTGGTATAATGTCTTGACTTTCATATTTTATGCTTTCTAGATGACACCTGAACTAGAATAAAGTTTGGATAAAATTTCATTTACATCACTGTGTCAAGGAATACAAAGAAACAATTGACTTGCATTTTCACTTTATAGTCACTTTTTTTCTGAAGAAGTACAATCACTTCTATTATGTTTTAGGCAGAAGAGTCTAGATTTTTATTTTTATTTCTAGTATTCAGTCTATATGTGTATTTTGGCCAATTTGACTGCTCAAGTCCTGGGGGTGGGACTGGGAGAATGCTATTTTTATTTTTTTTATTTTTGCTTGGGTCAGTGTACATACGGTGGTGTGAAAAAGTTTTTGCCCCCCTCCTATTTTTTATTTTTATTTTTTGCCTATTTGTCTCACCAGATCATCAAACTAATTTTAATATTACACAAAAATAACCCGAGTAAATCATGCCACAGCATCTCAATCAGATTTAAGTCCGGACTTTGACTTGGCCACTCCAAAACCTTAATTTTGTTTTTCTTCAGCCATTCAGAGGTGGACTTGGGATGTTGGGCTGGTGTGTTTGGGATCATTGTCCTGCTGCATAACCCAAGTGCGCTTGAGGTCCAGCCCCAGACCATCACACTACCACCACCATGTTTGCCTATTGGTATGACGCTCTTTTTATTAAATGCTTTGTTGGTTTAACATGCATTGGGACACGCACCTTCCAAAAAGTAAACTTTTGTCTCACCAATCCACAGAATATTTGCCCAAAAGTCTTGGGGATAATCAAGATATTTTTTGGCAAACTGAGACGAGCCTTTGTGTTCTTTTTGGTCAGCAGTGGCTTTTGCCTTGGAACTCTCCCATGGATGCCATCTCTTTTTGCCCAGGCTCTTTCTTTTTGTTGAATCATGAACACTGACCTTAAGTGAGGCAAGTGAGGCCTGCAGTTCTATAGATGTTGTTTTGCATTCTTTTATGACCTCTTGGATGAGTCGTCATTGCGCTCTTGGAATAATTTTGGTAGGCCACCCACTTCTGGGAAGGTTCACCACTGTTCCAAGTTTTGTCCATTTGTGGATAATGGCTCTGACCATGGTTCGCTGGAGTCCCAAAGCCTTAGAAATGGCTTTATAATGCTTCCCAGACTGATACATGTCAACTATTTTGTTTCTCATTTGTTCTTGTATTTCTTTAGATTGCGGCATGATGTGTTGCTCTTTAAGCATGATTCACTTTGTCAGACAGGTTCTATTTAAGTGATTTCTTGTTTCAACAAGTCTGGCAGTAATCAGGCCTGGGTAGTGAAATTTAACTGAGCTTTCTAAAATAATGTGGTTAATCATAGTTATTTCATGATTTAAGAGAAGGGAGCAATTAATTTTTCACTCCATTCTGTCACCGAGGGAGTTTTGGTTCCTTGACGCTGTCGCCTCTTGCTTGCTCAGTTGGGGACACTAAATTTCTAGTTATTATCATCAATTTGATTTCACAGAGACTATTTAAACTAAACTGATCTAGACAATGACATCTCTGAATTCAATAATGAAATACCTTAACTGAAAATTGAGTGTTTAATCTTACTTTTATACATTAATGACACTCTATCCTCCAATTTGATACTGTATGGGGAAGTTGTGGCCTAATGGTTAGAGAGTCGGACTCGTAATCCAAAGGTTGTGGGTTTGAGTCTCGGACCAGCAGGGATTGTAGGTGGGGGGAGTGAATGTCCAGCGCTCTCTCCACCCTCAATACCACGACTGAGGTGCCCTTGAGCAAGGCACCGAACCCCCAACTGCTCCCCGGGCGCCGCAGCATAAATGGCTGCCCACTGCTCCGGGTGTGTGTGTGTTCACGGTCTGTGTGTGTGCACGTTGGATGGGTTAAATGCAGAGCACAAATTCCGAGTATGGGTCACCATACTTGGCAGTATGTCACTTCACATCACATTTTAAGTGCTTTGACACAATCTGTATTCTTAAAAGCGCTATATAAATAAAGGTGATTTTACTTGACTTGACGTAGGACCAGGTAGGTTTGGACACCTTTTTTACCCTTAATAAATTAAATCATCATTTAAAAACTGCATTTTGTATTTTACTTGCATTATCTTTGTGTGATATAAAAATTTGTTTGATGATCTGAATCTTTTAAGTGCTATAAATATGCAAAAAAAAAAGGGGGCAAAAACCTTTTCAGGGTACTTTATGTGTAATATTGACATCTGTGGCCATTTCATCATGTCTTGATGTTCTGTTTATGTACAGAACAATGAGTGGCAACATTTTATAGCTGAATATTAAGGTAATAGTAAGACATTACTCTCTGTATCTTTATAATCTAGAATTGCATTGCAAAAACACTGTTTGCACCACTTCTATGACATCAATTACAGTCAAATTTTCTGTTCTCATCTAATCTAATGCAAATGTCCACATTGATACCGCTCCTCCGTTTGACAAGTGCCTGACTTTCACAATAAACCAGGGTCATCGACACACAGCCCTTCATCTCACTGTTGTCTTCTACACACAGTGTTCCCTGGCCAATTAGTTCTGTAAAAAATAAGAAAAAGCCTTCAAACGGTGAAAAAGAACACTAAGGTACAATAAACAGGCCAGATACTGGAGCTGCAGGTGTCCACACAATGTCATTCGTGGGCTCATTGAACTCTTAATTAGAGACAACAAATTCCCTCCTGAATTATAAGAGCTTACAGGAGCCCTTCTCTAATGCTCTTCTATTGCACCGAATGTTACATTGCATTAAGACAATCTTGAAAAACATTTTACATACATAAGTATGTAAGATGTTGTCTGCCCTGGAAATGATTAGGAGTTCATTCCTACGCCAAAAATGGATATTAAGGAGGACCATTCATGCGAATAGAAGGAAGAAGTAAAGCTGCAATTAAACAACATTTATATACCATGAATTTAGACCAGGGGTGTCCAGTCCACTGTGAAAGTGGTCCAGAAAATCAACATGGAGAATAAAACATTTCAAGAAAATATGAAAAACATCTTTCTTTCAGAGAAAAATGTTGAGAACATTTACATTTATGCATTTAGCAGACGCTTTTATCCAAAGCGACATACATTGCATTCAAGTTACAGTTTTTACATTTTATCAGCTCTTGCTTTCCCTGGGAATCGAACCCATGACCTTGGCGTTGCTAGTGCCATGCTCTACTATTTGAGCTACAGGAAAGCTGTAAATGGTCGCAGATTGAACATGTTGGAGGAGGCTTGCCATCCAATGCACCCAACGCAAACCTGTTTATAATTAACCAGCTAATCAAGGTCTTTACCAGGGCTTGACATTAACAGTCACCAAATGCGGGTGGATTTCAGCAATGGCGGGTAAAATGGTCACTCCTACAGTAACAGAGTTCAACATTAATGCTTGTGTGGGACAAGTGGGTTTTTTGAAGTTACTAATAAAATATAAGAATTTGACAAGAAAGATAACACATGCATTTAATACAGCTAGGGAAAATGCCCAATAGGCAAAAATGACCTGAAAAATAAATTTAAATAAATTTTAGCATGTAACTTCAGTCATATAAAACACAATTTCCCAACAACAAAATCGTGGCCAGTGAAAATGCTGAGTGGCTAGTAATTTTAGAAAACCACTAGCCACAGTGGCTTGTGAGCAAAAATGTTAACCTCAAGCCCTGGTCTTAACTATAACTAAAAACTTCCAGCAGGAGTGTTGGAGCTAAATTCTGCAGGACGTCAGCCCAACAGGAGCAGGATTTGACACGTCTGTTAAAGACCATCAAAGAACATCATGGTCTGATTAATGTAAGATATTCCTGGATGACATCTTTTTGTGGTCCACTGACTACCCCTTAAGAGGCTGATTAGAATTGTGTTTAAATCCTAACTCTAGCTTTAACCCTAGCCTCAGCCCTAGACCTTATTGGCTGATAGAAAAGTTATTCCAGGACAAAGAAGGCTGAATAAGGAATGTTGAGAAGTCAGTGTCGATAGCCTTGTGGGCAGCATACCGACATATCCCGCCTCGTGGACCTTTCCCGTTTCTACCCCCCATCTCTCTTTCTCACTCACTTCCTGTAACATCTATACTGTCCTGTCATAGAAAAATGTAAAAACGCCAAAAATGTCAAAAAAAAAAAATCCTGGGAAACTAGAGGATCCATGTATTTGAGTGCATAGACTGTTGATGAGTAGGAGGATGAGAACCTGCTAAAATGAGACAATGAAGAGTTCCGACAGTTGTATTAGTGGAGCAGGGATCATGGATGGAGCAAGGTTGCAGTTGAAAACAAGATCAAGATGGATCACTGTCTGTTGAGTCACCAGAGACTTGGAGCATCAATCTGGACATGACATTACCCGGAGGGACAGATGGAACACTGTTTTCCAAAGAGAGTTCCCAGTTCATTCAAGAATGTGTCTGAAGGACTAGAGGAGAGATTTAAAAAGACAAGATCCGATTTGATGTCATGAGTGACAGTGACAGAATAGAACTTAAACATTTGGTCAAATGATCCAGAAGTGAGAAACAACATTTAACATGATGGGGAAGCTTGTACCTCTTCCACAGAACAAGGCCTTGGAGAAAAAGAGCAAAATAAAAGATGAAGAATGCGGCAGTAGTGGTTTCCAATGTGATCCATTAAACAGTAAGATGAGAAGAGATGTGACATATTAAGATGTTTGTGGGGGTTGACAACTCCAACCTTTGGAATGATAAACCTAAATAAAAATAGCATACAACCGTAGACTCCTTTAATTAGTCACTCGGTCATAACATCTTAGACACTCTGCCTTAGTGGTATAGCTGCTTAGGCAAGCATCACTGTAACAATTATATTTTTGGTAAAACGTGTGCATCTATTGTCCTAGCAATGTGAATGATACCTTAAATCATACAGCTTGTTGAGGCCACTCCTGTGCTATTCTTTTTCTATGTGATCAGTGACTTATGATTTTCATCTAGTAGGGTGAAACACAGTGAAAAGAAAAACACATATTTACATCTACAGACATTAATATCATAGAGACTTGATGGTGAGTTCATTTTTTACTTGAGTCAGCAAGCAACCATCTAGCCAGACCTTAGCAACAACCATGTGATTATGTGGACAAAAAAATGAAAGAGTCTATTGCAGTATGGAACGATAAAATAAAAGCTTGTCGATGTCAGTGCACTGAGCTGTGGCTCATCCTGTATAATTGAGTCACTTTGTACTGATGTGTTGTATGTTAATTTGCCCTTATACATATTTTCCTAAATATGCATGAGCTGTCAAACAATACTTAAGTGGAATCTGAATTAGCTCCTAATTAAGAAATAAAGATGAGGAAAATTGTGAGCGATGCCTTCATTTAGGAGTAATTAGAGCATTTTAGTAGCAAAGAAAGCCCTGCTAGTGGAATTGCCATCAACCTACTTAAATTGCTGAAGCTTCACTCCATTCACAGTGATAAACTGTTGAGACAAATCAAATCATGAACTGTATTATGCAAACTCAAAGACCTAATAAACCTCCCATGCAAGGGAAACAGCATAAAACTGCTACAACAAATTAGGAACAAGCTAATGACAAGTTTTATGTCATGTGGTAATTATGAGTGATACATCAAGTCATCATTGTCTATTAAACAATGCCACCTTAAGGAATAAAGATGAATTGCACTTGAGTAATCAGATATTTAATTATTGTTGCACAGGAAAAATATGCTTGCACTATTACATACCTCAGATCACTAGCAACCCTATACACTTGCTTAAGACCTGAGGTATGAATTTTAGGCTTAAACATTCCAGTGGGTACATTTTATACACTGCAATAAAATGATATTGCATTGTATCATATTTCATGGCAGTTTCAAAGTGAAATGTATTGTGACTGCCACTGAATAGTGTGTTAAATTTTCTCAGAAACAGTTAAATGAGACTGTGGCAACATTTTATTATGTTGATCAATGCAGATGCCATTGCAGTTTAGAAGTTAAATTCCTGGCAAGCGGGCCAAAATGGTTAACTCTATCGTGTTTAAAATCAACATACCCCCACCCTAAACCAAAACGATAGTGATAACAAAAGCAATTATGAGATAAAATGCATTTGTTGAAGCAACCATGATGCTTTGGGTTGCTTTCACAAACATTAGAGCCCTTTACTGTGACGTGTGTTGTGTTTAGCTACTAAACAAATTTACTACATACAAAAGTAGAGAGGATTATGGAAAGCAAACATGAAAATGTAGTAGTTTCTAATGAAGTGCATTATGGTAAAAGTGTTTTGAGGTTATAACATTGCATAGTACATGGAACAGTGTGACAATAATTTACTATTTTATAATTTGACCCTGCAATCAGTGTGAGAGGAACACAAAAGCTGTTGGTGTTTTATTGACCTTATAGTGTTAATTTCAGCTAAAATTTGCTTCATTAATGACATAGCAGCATCATAACCAACTACACAAATTCCCAAATATTACTCTTATAAGTTAATAGTTCAATTTATTTTGCACTGTACTGCAAAGGTCCAGCACAGACACAGGTATTTCTTGTGTTACTAATTGACAATTCATTATGAATTCACATGATTTTTAGGGAGAGAGTAGAAAAAAAAAAACATAAGCATGAAAGTCCACCCCAAACCTTTGTGTGAAACCATTTAAGCCACTAATCCACCAAAATGTAAAACAGTTATTAATTGTCATGTGTGTGTGCTGTTTGTGCCACACATATTCATAAATGTTGTTCATTGCCTTGCAACATTTAGAGAAGATATAAAATCTGTCATTTTTAAGTTAAGATTTATAGACATATGCCCCAAAATCATGCATAACTAACTAACTAACTAATTCAACAAATGCCCCCATCATTTTAATCATTGCTGAAGACAGCAGTCTGTGTGAGTAACCTGCTTTTCTATACATGGCATTTATATAATGACAGGTCATCTTAAGAAGTGTACAGCTAACACGATTCTGTTGTCACTTACAGTGTGTTTACTCCAAACACCAGAGCAGTGGGGCATAAATAGCTAATGAAAGACTCAGCAAAGCAAAGGTAGTAAATGAGCTGTGTATATGTAGGGCTCTAACCAAAGCACACTATATTTGCATAAGCCGCCAGCACGATGCTAAGGTGAATCATTTGAACTCAGCTCAGTGGTTACAAATGATTATCCACTGTTGGAGTCTTTTACTGAACTGGTGATCTTCTCTCCTGCATTATAGAGTTTACAGAGTTTATAATATTTGGCCTTCTCAAATATTGAGAATATTTGGCCTCTTTTTGGAAAACTATTTGAAAATCTGGAATCTGAGGGTGCAAAATATCTAAATATTTTCAAAAATATTTAGATATTCACCTTTAAAGTTGTCCAAATTAAGTTCTTAGCAATATATACACTGCCCTCCAAAAGTTTGGAAACACCCCAACATTCCTAAACCTTCCAACAAGACAATGACCCCAAGCATACTTTCAAGCTCTGCAAATCCTATTTGGAGAGGAAACAGTCAGCTGGCATCATGTCTGTCATGGAATGGCTTCCCCAATCAACCGACCTCAACCCAATTGAGCTACTATGGGAGGAACTGGACCGTGATGTCCGTAAGAAGTGTCCAACCAGTGTGAATCATCTTTGAGCAATCCTTCAGGAGGCTTGGAGTAATATACAGTATCAAGTCAATGTTTGAATAAACTGACAGCTCGGATGCCCAGATTATGCAGAGCTGTAATAGCTGCTAATGGTGAATATTTTGATGAATCGAAAATTTAAGATTTTTCTATATATAAACTGTTTATGTAATAAAATATGTTTTCGTAGTTTGTGTTGTCCCTTATCTTTGCAAAATTATCACAAATTAAAAAGGATTCATGCCAATATTGTCCAAAACCCCACTTTTCTAGGGCGTTTCCAAACTTTTGGAGGGCAGGGTATTACTAATCAAAAATTAAGTTTTGATATATTTATGGTTGGAGATTTACCAAATATCTTCATGGAACATGATCTTTACTTACAGCAATATCCTAGTGATTTTTGGCATGAAATTTTTTTTTATAATTTTGACCCATACAATGTATTGTTGACTATTACTGCAAACAGAAATGGCTCCCCACTGCTCCGGGTGTGTGTTTACGGTGTTTGTGTGTGTGTGTGTTCACTGCTGTGTGTGTGCACTTTGGATGGGTTAAATGCAGAGCACAAATTCCGAGTATGGGTTACCATACTTGGCCACTTCACGTCACTTTCATACCTGTGCTTTTTGTGGTCCAGGGTAATATGGGATTCTTTTTGTCCCTAAAGACCAGAGAACGTCCAAGGTAATGTTATTTAATCAAAGCAATTTTATATAATGGCTATGTTTGTAAGGCTTTTCTCTACACTCCATATTAAATAAATAAAATTGGTTACACTTTATTTTAGGTGGCTTTAACTACTATGTATTTACATCAAAAAATAAGTGCAATGTACGTATTGTGGTCATATTGTATTGCAAAACACTTCTGCTGCTATTGAGATGGGATATGGGTAATGTTAGGGACAGGTTTGGTGGTATGGGTAGGTTTAAGGGTGGGTTAAGGTGTAAGGGATGGGTCAACAGTGTAATTATAAATTTAATTACAGAAATTAATTACAGATGCAACTACATATAGTATATAAGTATATAAATATAAGTACAATGTAAACACATGCATGTACACAATAAGTGCATTGTATCAAATTATTAATTTAAATGTAAGTACATAGTAGTTAAGGCCACCTAATATAAAGTTGGACCATAAAATTTTATTAGTTAATCAAAATAACTCTTTCAAAATTGTCGACAGTGTATGTAAATTCAATATGATGTATTTTGAATTTTGCACTACATTGTTTTAGGGTTATCAGAAAACACACGACAAATAAGCATGATTTTATTACACTAACCATTTAACCATATTTGTAGTTCAACTGTGGTTAAACAAATGACAATCAATCCGTCAAAATCAATGGTTACTGCACTTTTACTGTTACGCGCTGTGCTGAACAAGGGCACGAGGACGACGGAGAATCATTAAACAGTCTTTTAATATATAATTCAAGAATAAGAAGCTAGGAAGATCTCAGGAAGGTAGCACCAACACTTGACATAAACAATCACCGACAAACTCAAACTCAAAAGGCAGGAACTTATAAAGAGCAGATAATGAGGGTCAACATGTGAACACTGATTAATAAACACAGGTGAATGAACTAAACGATGATTAACTGAACAGAACAGGGAAAACTAAGTCAAAGCAAAACACAGACATGTTACATTTACGATAGTAAAACCATTTTTATTCCATATTTCCGTAAGGTAAAATTAATGGATAATAGGCTATCATGGCAGAAAAGTTTCAGTAAATTTTACTCTTTTTTTTTTCAGTAGGCTATAGCCTAATCATATGCTACAGTTACACAAATATCCTTAAATGTACAATTTACCTAAAATATGCCTTGATGAATGAAACCATAAAACACAATGGAAGTTTTTGCTTTGAACATGTGGCTATTGTCAGTCCTCTGTCGTGTCTGTCGTGTTCCCGCTGCTTGTGTCCATATTTGGTTTGTTTCCTGTCCTTATTTAATGTGATTATTAGTTAATTCTGCCCAGCTGTGTTTTTATCAACACAGCTGGGCAGAATTAACTAATAATCAACACGTATCCTGTCCAACTAGAGGACCAAACACACTGGATCATTGCTACACTCAGTTCAAGAATGCCTACAAAGCCCGCTCACTCCCGGCTTTTGGCAAATCGGACCATGCCGCCATTTTTCTAATACCGGAATACACACAAAGGCTCGTTCAGGAACCTCCGGTGCAGAGAGTAGTGACGCGCTGGTCCTCCCACTCAGAGGCTATGCTGCAGGCGGCTCTTGATGACGTCGACTGGGACATGTTCCGGGGGAGTTCATCTGACGTCAGCGAGTTCACGGATGTAGCATTAAGCTTTGTAAACACGCTAACCGAGCAAGCTACAGAAACAATAACTGTAAGGACATTCTCCAATCAGAAACCGTGGGTGGACAGATCAATCCGTGCTGCGGTTAACACACGCACTGCAGCTTATAATGAGGCTCTTCTGACCGGGAATATGCGCGAGTACAAAGCATCGTGCTATGCTCTTCGACGCGCCGGAAGAGCCGCTAAACACAGATACAGAGAGAGAGTTGAGTCTCATTTCCAGCTCAATGACTCTCGACGGATGTGGCAGGGACTGAGGACCATCTGTGCCTTTGGAAACAAACCCTCCGCGGAGGTGAGAGCAGATCCGTTGCTGGCCGACGAGTTAAACATCTTCTTCGGCCGCTTCGATTGCAACGGCGGCGGCGCGTCTCTGCCGACCAGCGCGTCAGGAAGCAGCAGGCAGAGCAGCGATGATCCTGTAATCACCGTGTCGGAGGATGAGGTTCGGAGGGCGCTAAAGAAAGCGAACGTCAGGAAAGCAGCTGGACCTGATGGGATAACCGGCCGTGTTCTGAGGTCCTGCGCTGATCAGCTCGCTGGTTTGTTCACGTCCATCTTTAATGAGTCCCTTGCTACCTCCGTGGTTCCCACCTCATTCAAAAAATCTGTCATTATCCCTGTGCCAAAGAACAATAAACCATCTTGCCTGAATGACTATCGCCAAGTTGCCCTCACATCTATAGTCATGAAGGTTTTTGAGAGACTTGTAAAGAGCCACATCTTCTCCTCCATACCTGATACTTTGGACCCTCTTCAGATCTACGGACGATGCCATCTCTCACGTCCTCCACTCTTCCCTCACACACTTAGACAGCAACAATGGGAATTATGTAAGGTTGCTATTCATTGACTATAGCTCAGCTTTCAACACTATTGTCCCCATCAAGCTGGCTTCTAAACTCACAGACCTCGGCCTAAACTCCTCACTCTGTGACTGGATTCAAGACTTCCTCACCGGCAGACCTCAAGTGATGAAAGTTGGCCAGTTCACCTCAAACTCCATCACCCTGAACGTAGGAGCCCCACAGGGCTGTGTCCTGAGTCCCCTGCTTTACTCTCTCTACACGCATGACTGCGTGTCCTCTCACAGCTCCACATCTATTGTCAAATTCGCTGATGATACTGTGGTTCTGGGCCTCATCTCCAACAACGATGAGACTGCATACTCGGATGAGGTAGAGAGACTCACATCATGGTGCCAGGACAACTGTCTCTCTCTGAATGTGAGCAAAACTAAAGAGCTGATCATGGACTTTAGGAAGAGACAGCAGCAGCCCTACACTCCTCTTATGATCAGTGGGACCCCTGTGGAGAGAGTGAGTAGCTTCAAGTATAAACATGTACTTGAAGCTTCAGTGTAAACATCTCCGAGAACCTGACTTGGACTACACACATCCAAACACAGGTTAAGAAAGCCAGGCAAAGACTGTACCATCTGCGACAGCTGAGGAAATTCAGGGTCTCACCAGCAATCCTGAAAACTTTCTATTCAGGGACCATAGAAAGTGTATTGACTCAGTGCATCTCAGTGTGGTATGGAAACAGCTCAAATCAGGACTGCAAAGCACTACAGAGAGTTGTGTACTTAGCTGAGCGCATCTCAGGGTCTGCTCTCCCCTCTCTGCAGTACATCTACCTCAAACGCTGCAAAAATAGAGCTGTCAAAATTATCAAGGACTCAAATCACCCTGGTAACCGACTATTCACTTTGCTTCCATCTGGTAAGCGCTTCCGTAGCCTGATGGCAAAAACTGAGAGACTTAGAAGGAGCTTCTTCCCCCAGGCCATCAGGCTCCTAAACTCTAACTCTGTGTCATAACATCACATGACTCCATGTAAATATCACCATATCAATAGCTATTCATAATTTTTCTCTACCTCATATTGCTGCTATTTAAATACCCTGGTCAACTTTTTGCACATTCCTCTTATTACTATTTAAGTCAACAACATACTGACCTACACATTTATATTTATATTTATATTTTTTATCTTTTATTTTATTTTATTCTCTTATTTTTTCTACTTTTCTTAATATCTGTATACTTTATAATTGCACTGTCCTTGGAGCGGACCTGACCTACATTTCACTGCTGGTTATACCCTGTATAATTGTGTATGTGACAAATAAAAATCTTGACTCTTGTCTCATTATCTATGATTATCCTGTGTATTTATAGTCCTGTCTGTTTCAGCCTTGCCTTTTCTTACTCTGCCTTGTTTGGAGTTATTAAAGACTGTATTTTGAGTTTACTCCTCTGCGTGTTCCTCGTTCCTCCCTGCTGTGTGCACCGTGACAGATATAGCCTGTAGGCCTACATGCATTCAAAGTAGCAAAAACAACTGTTAATGTAGTAATATGAAAGAAAATAAGCAAAACAAATGTAATAACTTAATATTGATCTTCATTATGTTGCGCTGTCGAGTCGGTCGTGCCGCTCGGTCCATTGAGCCACGCCTATGACAGGTAAGCGCAGCGCAAATTCTTTCATTTCTGTGCTTTTTCGTCCCACTTTCGGTGTGTTTGGCTTCCCATATGTCAGTGGTTTTCAAACCAATCCTGCGAGCACCCCCAACACTGCACATTTTCTGTGTCTCCCTCATCTATCACACCTGATTCAACTCATCAGCTCATTAGTAGAGACAGCAAGACCTGAAATGGGTGTGTCAGATTTGAGAGACCTTGAAAATGTGCAGTGTTGGGGGTGCTCGCAGGACTAGTTTGAAAACCACTGCCATATGTTATACCGTGTTCTTAGCGCGCAGTCTTCCATACCATGCACGAACGCGGAGCCGTGCTGATTATTACTTCACTAAAGCACAGAACTACGAGCATACAACGCGTGAAATAAAAGTACAGTACTGATAAACCACATAACTGGTACTGCGTGTGTTAGCTGGGAAGGATTTGCATGAAGGTATAATATTCATTCTATTCAGGAGCAGTTTCCATGTTTCATTATATTCATCATGGTAACTGTTGTTTATAACCCAAACATTCCATGTTATTTTCACTTTGTGGGTTGTGGCATGATGACCATGGGGAAATGTGGGTCACAAGTTGAGAACCACTGTTTTAAGAACTCCAACAAAAAAATAAACAAATAGCCTAAATAAATAAATAAAAAAAACTTTTTGGTGTAACCAAATGTGGTCAGTTTGGTAGTAAATCATATTTTTCATCTTTCACTTTTTAAACCTGTAAATTACCAGCGATCCCCATAGAACTCAGACAACTCTAGTCTAGAAGTATCAGCAGGACTGGCCTTTTGGTATAGGAAGGATGCAGACATTTTGCTTCCCATAGTGACACTTGCTCGATGTTTGCATACTTTATCAGAGATTAAGTGAATTAGATGCAATATTTGTCAAATGTACATACATTTCAGACTTCTTCATGTAGCAAAAGAAACACTTTTCATTCTGTACGTCATGTTCTGCTTAATACAGAGCCTGTATCTATCTATAAATAACCTAAATAAATAAAACACCTTTTGTTGGTGTAACCAAATGTAGTCAGTTTGGTAGTAAATCATATTTTTCGTCTTTCACTGTGGAAAGATGTAACCTGTAAATTACCAGTGATCACCGTATGAGTGGAATTGTCATGCTGCGCCAATGTCCACTTACAGGAGAATTTCCAACAAAAAAAATATAGTTTTATATCCGTCAGTGTGGTTCGAATCCTGTTTAGGCACAGGCTTTCTCTTTGTGACTGAAGTCTCTTTAGCACCCACACAAGTGATATAGAATATGGAGTGTACATGCAAGAACAAAAGACGTTAATTAGTTAAGCATTAGTAAATAGTCAATTCATCTTTATAAAAAAAAATCTTTAAAATCTTTAAAAATTATTACATTATTTACAAACCAGTTATTTAGGAGTTGTCAGTGGTTCATAAGATCATTTAGAAAGTATAAGTAAATGATTCATAAACTATTTAAATGTACATTTATCAATCTTATTATTTAGACACATATAGTTGCTCTGTGTGTTAATACATGCTTTATTAACACATATTCATCTTTTTTTTATTATTATTATTTTTTTTTTATTTTTTTTTTTTCAAGATGCAAATAATAAACTGTACAACTGTACACTTGATAAACAAATGAAAAATAAACCTCTGCACTTTCATATAAAAAAAACCCCAGAGCAATTAAAGTGTACAGTTGTACAGTTTATTTATTTTGCATCTTGAAATAAATATTTCTGAGTTCTAAATCCCTCTGTGTTGTGTGTGTTTATTATTTCTGTTAGGAAGATTACTGAGCCTTTAAATCTCCTTTGTAATATATATATGTTTATAAATCAAGAACAAGGCATTTATAGCTGTATTTATAAAGTACTTACTAATGACTATTAATGTTGGGCCAATGCTTTATAAAGGATGAACTGACTATTTACTACTGCTTAACTAAGGATTCATGGCGTGCAGTTATTACAAAGTGTTACCCAAAAGACAGTTTCCACAACATCCAACATAACCTTTTGTGTATTACCTAAGATCAATTAATTTAGATGTTACCACACAAAGCTGTTTTTTTTTTTCTCTTCCTCAGGTGAGAAATCGGAGCTCACAAGCATCTTCCCACTCAGCTTGATGAAAAGTGAAGTGGTCACTGTAACCTAAGGTTTCTCAAATTCCACCATGGATGTCCACTGCCCAGCAGGGTTCACCTCAAAACCTGATCAAACTCACCTATCAGCAATTTTCTAGTAAATACTTATAAATTGGAAGGCTGCATTCTATTAAGGCTGAAAATCTCAGCAGCCACATATGTCACCAAGTGCCATCGAATGGCTTCTTAATTTAATGGATCTTTGGAAGGTAGTCATTGTTTCGTGTCTTTCATTCATACTTTGCAAACATTTCAATAAAAAACAAAACAAAATAAAGATAATGCTAAACTGCCACTATGTAAACCACTGAGAGACTTTAGAAAATTGTCATTATTGTGTATTAATGCAAAGTAAAATATTATAAAAAATCATTAAGTAGTACCACAACTTAAATTGTTAGTTCACCCAAAATTAATATTCTGTCACTTTTCTGTTACTTACCCTCATGTCGTTCCAAACCCGTAAGACCTCCATTCATCTTCGGAACACAAATTAAGATATTTTTGATGCATCGCGTGAGCTCTCTGACCCTCCCATAGAAAACAAGGGTCCTTACACGGTCAAGGTCCAGAAACGTAGCAAGGACATCAGTAAAATGATCCATGTGACATCAAGGGTTCAACTGTAACTTTATGACGCTACGAGAATACGTTTTGTGCGCAAAATAAATATGTTATACATTGGATACGTTGTCTACTTTGTTTGCACTTTGATCTGACACAGAATAGCATGTATTGTTTACGTTCAGTGGATACTCGCCAACATGGCGTGAGGGTGACACGGAGGAGACGAATAGTTGAATAAAGTCGTTATTTTTGTTTTATTTTGCACTCAAACGTATTCTCGTAGCTTCGTAGAATTACGGTTGAACCCCTGATGTCACAGATTATTTTACCCGTGTCCTTGCAATGTTTCTGGACCTTGATTGTGTAAGGATCCTTGCTGTCTATGGGAGGGTCAGAGAGCTCTCAGATTCCATCAGAAATATTTTAATTTGTGTTCTGAAGATGAACGGAGGTCT